>NC_139230.1:125889055-127089055 GCF_977018435.1 Lepisma saccharinum
CAATTTTGTTATTGTTGTTAAAATAAATATGTTAGTTGATATAAAATTAGAGTAAATTTTCATGAATTTATATATTAAATTTCAAAATAGTGTTACTTGCTAAAGATAGCGGACAAAATAAATTAAACTTTGACAAATACTGAACAAGAAATATACAAGTATGTTGATAAATATCAATTTTTAAAAATAATTTTGTTACTATAGTAAATAATATTACAAGACACAAAACAGCAATCAACAATAAAGTTAAAAAAGGATAGTCCTGAAGTCAAACAACCTAACTCAGATAACAAGCAGCAACAAGGATAAACAGAAACCATCATGGAATTCAGAAAGGGACATCAATAGCGACAGCCATAGCAAAAATAATAGATAGTCAAACAAGCTACATCAGATATGAACCAGCAACATACCTCAGATATCTAGCAGCAACAATGCATAGAATAGAGTAATACAGGACATGCTTATGGAGAAACTCAACAACATAGGAATAAAAGGGACAGCCAACACAAATACGCTACATCATACATAGCCCCTGCGAATTGAAAATTAACAACATCAGCAGTAACTACTTATACCTGCTAGAACAACTAAGCGACTATAGTTAATCAGAAAAATACATATTTTCACGAACTAATTTACCTCTACGATAATAATACTGTACTAGCAGAATGCCAAGGCTTCAAAAGATAGCTCCCAGAACAAAGTACAGCGTGGAGTATAGGGTCACATGCAAATGATTATTCAAAGGAGCTTCGTAGATCAATAAGACAATAGCAATTATTCTAAGTACTGCAACTTGACCGAAAATAGGAAACCTACACAAGAACATCAACACAAAAAGGAAAGATACTTACTACCATTACAGCACCCACTCAATATCACAAAAGACCATGCAAAATATTCTACAACAATCTGCTTCATAACATAAAAAACTGCTAAGTTCCCTACTGCAACTTGACCGAAAATAGGAAACCTACACGAGAACATCAACACAAGAAGGAAAGATACTTACTTCCGTTACAGCAGGCACTCAATATCACAAATGACCATGCAAAATATTCTACAACAATCTGCTTCATAATATAAAAAACTGCTAAGTTCCCAAAAAGTATCCAATCAATGAAAGAAAACTGGTTGAAAAGGGAGAACTCTCTACAGTCTCGCAGAATTATAGGAAAATAACAGCAAAACTTGGAAGCCTACACACTCAATAATGCTCAATATGCATACACTTCACATGCAATCCCCTGCAAAAGGCACATAGCAGACTCTCATCTGAACTTGGACACAAAAAACACCACTTTGGGATTACTAATACTCATAAATACTACATTGCCTGCCCTTGTTTGAATAGCGTCGATGCAAACTTCATAGCAAAATATTGAAAAACGTCAGATGTATGTTCGTATAAGTGTGTAAATGTGTGTGTGTGTGTGTGTGTGTGTAGCGTGCGTGCGTGTGTATAAAAGAGAATATATAGGCATTTACCAGAGTGTGGTCTTACATAATTGATAAAAACAGCAATATAGAACCTGATAGAATAGGAAATAGTAAAAAATAAGGTTTTTAACATGCCAAAGTAATTAGTTTAGTTTGTTAATTATAAGAAACATAAGTTAATTACAAGAAATATAAATGAAATGCGCTAAATAAGTACAATTGTTTGGTTTGAAGGTAGTGAATATATCGAATTTGTGCAAAAGTTTGCATTATAACCAGTGAATTAAACAACGTTTGCATTAGAATATCCCAAAATAGCATACTTATTAGATTAATAACAAACTTTCTGATGCAGTAAAGTATTGACTAGGGCTGAATGATTCAATTACTGTAAAATATTAGTCTCAGATTGAAGTAAATAAAGTGTAAACAATACCATTTGTTTGTAAAATAGGGTTGTTAATTCCTCTGATAGCAGAAATATCAACTTGTACCAGTAAATTTGAGAGTTTTAGCAATATTTGTCCTGAAATGGATATAACTGTAACGTGCCAAGTACAAAATATTTAAGAAACAGTACAGTATATCCTCAATTTTGAAAGCTAACAGTACTCTAGTGTTTCTACATAGGCGTCTGTAGTGGTAAAATACATCCAGTCCTTAAGATTTTTGGCCATCCATTCATCCTCAGCGTCACGATTAGTCACAAAAGCAAAAAAAGCGAAATCTTGTGGATGTTATAATTTCTACTTTTCATGCAATCACCTACACTATAGTACTAAGTTTAGTGAATTTTGTTGTCTTCCTGATTGGTCTGTTAAAGTTAGTAATCAATAAAAATATACTTACATAGAAAAAATCCTGATATAGTTGGATTCTCAAAAATATGTACAATCAGTGTTCTTGCTACATTTAGCCCCTAATATAGTATAAATTGAAGTCTAGTTAGTGTTGGGCTGTAAAATGTTCTGGTACATGTAGTTACTTGAAATAGCAAATATTGGCTGTGTAACTGGTAAAGCACTCAAAAAAATCAACTTCGTTTCCTCGTAGTACTCCCTGAAAGTGGTTCTTGCACGGTAATAATGCTCTGGCGTGTGTTCCTATACCTCCTACTACCCTCTGTAAAATTCATATTGACCAGTGCTTAACCATTCAACATGCTGCAGAGCGTAAGCTTTAAGCTTCAGTCAGTGGAAATTTAGTTCTCAGGGACATATAGTGATTGTAGAATAAAAAAAGAAGCCTCAAATAATAAAGCATAACAGATACAAATAACCCCTGGTGTTAATCAAACACTCAAAAATTCAATAGTACTTGAAACGTACCCCGAATAAAAGACTATAAGGGTAAATAGCATGATAAGAAAAGTTTGGCAGGTGGACTTAAGAGCCACGTAGTCATCTGCTAACATCGACTTGTCCTGTGATTAGTCATTATATTGTTAAATTGTTATATTTGAGGGATGAAAGAAACAATATTAATAAACATGCAGTTATAGTACTCTTGGTAAAGGGGTTTCAGTGCCTAGAGACATAATAATTTTAGTTACAGTAAAAGTTTGGCCTCTTATAAGTGCAAAAAGTACAAATATTAAACATTTCATACAGTTTATCTAGAAAGCAAAAGCAAAAATACAATAACTGCGCAACATACTTAAAAAAAAAAAGCAAGCCGTGATATTCTAGTGGGCCATAATAAGACTAAAATATACTCGAAAATACTCTGACATAAGGTTGACGGCTATCTGAGATCAAAATTTTCAAGCTTTCTCTCATGCATAAAGTGGTTCTAGGAATCACTAAGCCTCAATAAAAATGGAAACATGCAGTAAAAGCCCTTGGAGAGTTGTGGTGATCACATCATATGAAAAACATGCAAGAACAAGAATATATGGAACCCTACTCATATATTTAGGAAACTTTACCTACCCTAACAGTAAGAAAATACCTAGGAAACTCTAAAATAAGCAAACTTTCCTACGAAGCAAACCAAAAATAGCGTAGTGGAAGTCAATAAACCCTAACAACAACAACAAGATTCAACAACTACATCAAAACAAAAACAACAACAATAATAATAATACTAATAATAATAGTAATAATAAAGTTTGTGGGTACAGTTTTACTTAAAAGTACTTCTTCCTTAGTGATTAGAGAAATTTTTTAAATAAAGAACAAAACTCAAAGTTAAGAATTAATAAATATAAGATACAAAAGGCAATAAATAGAAAAATTAATAAAAGAAGTTGAAAAAATTATCTTTGCAAGTCTAAACTGGAATAAACACTCCTGCCAGAATAGATGAAATTGTGATATTAGAGTAAAAATGGAAATAAACTTTTAAAATAACAAGTTAAAAGTTGAAAAATGTCTTTGTGAGTCCAAAATTTAATAAAAAATGTTGCCTGAATAGAAGAAATTGTGATATTAGAGTAAAAAATGGAAATAAACTTTTAAAATATCAAGTTAAAAGTTGAAAAATGTCTCTGTGAGTCCAAAATTTAATAAAAAATGTTGCCTGAATAGAAGAAATTGTGATAATAGAGTAAAAAATAAACCTAAATTTCAGCTAAAGTTGAAGAAACACAGTTTGTGTGTCTAAATTGCCATACGAACTCTTGCTTGAATCGTTCAAATAGCGTTTTCTGAGTAAAAATACACAAAAAATGCGAAATATTGTCCCTAACAGTAAAAACATCTGGTCAATTTTACATGAATCCTGATGTATATAAGGCAATAATCAAATGGTCCGTGGTTCGCAACCCCGAAATAAGGGCAAATAGTGGCTGGCATCCACTTTAACTTGTAGATACTGGAACTGAATGTTCTTAGTTCAGCCAAATTCCTTACGGTTTTGGTCAAATAGTCTTTGCAATGTTACGAAAGGCGGCAGAAATACCGCATAGATTACTTCCACCAAATAAAATTGGAACCTCGAAGAAAATCAATACTCGTGTGTAAAAATTTGGCGACACTTGCCTTCCATTCAACTTCGGAAGAAGACCCAGCGAAGGGGACCGTAACAATGGCGACCCTTTCTTCCCCACGCGTATCCATGAACGCGCGCGGTTTGGGGGTGCCGATGAAAGCAACCACCTAACAGGTTCTTCCGTAACAGGTTAATATTATTAACATGGATTCCGCTCGCATACTTCGTTTGCATATAGGATACATCGTTCAATTTCTTCGCCTTTAAAGCGAACATGTGTTATAATATCTTCTACCTCCGATCGAACGCGTCGACACCGGTTGAATTCGGGTAAATCCGGATCCTTAATTATACCAAATATGACTCACCACCGACGCCAAAATGGCCGGACATGACGCCTTAGAATAGGCCGAAAATGTGTTTTGTACATTAATGGAAAAACCATTAATTCCAAGTTCCCACGTGTGCATAAAGCACCCCTGACTCATATCCGGCAGAAACGCATATATAATATACAACAATAGTGTTAGAATAGTCCGAAAACGAACTCCACAATAGTGTCTTTTGTACCTTAATGGAAAAACCATTAATTCCAAACTCCAACGTCTGTATAAATCATCTGTGACTCATATCCGGCAGAAACGCATATATAATATACAACAAAAGGTTAGCTTAGGTCAAAAACGGAATACATAATAGTATCTTTTGTGCACTAATGGAAAACCATTAATTTCAAACTCACACGTGTGCATGAGTCATCGATGTCTCATCTCCTCCTCCACCCACGACACGTGGCGCTAGATTAATTAACAATAGCGTCACCCCTCAAAATGAATAAAAAAGCCATTAATGTCAATTAAAGGGTCTATTGTTTGGTCAGAACTGATTCCAAATCTACTTGTTAGTTCTAATACAATAATATTTGATGTCATCATGGTTTAACAAATTCAATGTCATGCTTTGTTTGCTTATCAAAGAGTTCTTTTTTACCTTTATATATAATTTTATATTTATCGTCAACAAGTTCTTGCATCAATTCATTAGTTAAGGTTTTGCTATATCGATCTGGTAACTTGTTTTTGTTATCTAATGTAACGCGTGCTTTTAGACCATGCATTGTATTTACAATTTCACCATTGGTGATTTCATACGGTTTACCTATTTCTAAATCTTGCATCTTGATATACTCGAGCGACGAATTTAACATTTCTTCTAATGATTTAGCGCCTAGGTATTTGTGTGATGACTGATTCATTTATAAGATAAAATAAGATAAATAATAAATGTACAAGTTTATTCCATTATTGTTATTTTTAAATTTTGGGTTATGTGAACCTAATCAGACTTTATCAGCAATCACGTATCTACATAATTATGGATATTTACCTAATACCATGAACGAACTCACGCAAATAGATTCGCTTACGTTTCATAGTGCTTTAAGAATTTTTCAAGAATACTATCATTTAGAGTCAAATGAAATTTTGGATGCACCAACTTTAGAATTAATTAATCGTCCCAGGTGTGGGGTCCAAGATGATAAAATGCAATTTAACATGCTAAGATATAAATGGAACAGGAAGACAATAAAATGGCATTATGCAATAATTAATCGTGAAATTCAAGGAATAGCCGAGGCCTCTTTTGAAACATGGATTCAGCACACGGATTTAAATTTCGAAGTGGACTCACAAAATCCTGATATTATTATATCTAACAAGCGAGGGAATCCCCACAGAAATCATAAAATAGGTGGACATTGCACCGCTATATTAGATGGTAAAGGTGGTGTGTTAAGCTATGCGACTTATCCAAACAGTGCGAATACACCAATTGAAATCCATCTCGACCAAGACGAATCCTGGTATCTGCAAGTAGACAATAATACACCCGGTGATCAAACAAATCTTTTTTCGGTTTTATTGCATGAAATTGGACACACTCTTGAAATATCTAATAATAATAATCAAGATTCCCTCATGTTTGCTTTTAACACAAACAAATTAGAATTACATAATGATGACATTCTCGCCATGCAATCTTTATATGGGAAAAAGAAACAAACTATCGAAGACAAACATGTTGTTGATAAAGAAGAAGAAGAACAGGCGGCAGAGGAACAACCTAAGTTATGTGAATTAACGAATATTAATCAGTTTGTAATTGTAAATGCATTTTTGTACGCGTTTTATGACAAATGGGTTTGGATTTTAGGTCTTGATAGTTCTACAGCAGCAATTGGGCCACAACGAATCACCGATTGGCTAACATTTTTACCATCAGATTTTGAAAGAGTTACCGCAGTTTATCAAAGACCCTCACGACAAATAGTATTAATAATTAAAAAGCAGAAATCAAATATGATATACATGTTCGATTACCCCAGTTTAATTTTGTTAGACGGCTATCCTAAATCTATAGGAGAATTTGGCATTAATTCAAGATCCAGAATTCATATTGTCGTAAACAGTTATTCTGGACGCACGTTCATATTTTATAACGACATATATTTTACGGAAATAGACGAATGCGCCTTGAGACCGAAACAGCATGGTTTACTAACAAGAAATTTCCCCGGTGTACCACCAAACATGGATTCTTCTTTCAGATACAATAACGGAATGTTGTATTTTTCAAAGATAATGTATTTTATGAATTTAACGAATTCTCTAAGTAGTGTGTTTTGTGCTATTACTGGGACGAGAAAGTATGAACCCCTCAGGCAGATTTGCCTACACTTAAAACTTGCTCAACATGCCCATATGAGCTTTTTGCTCAAGTGTGGAACCCTATCTAATCCAAGATTTTTGTAAAAATGCCCTCAGGAATTTCCTGTGAAAGTATGACCCCCCTGAGATTGATTTGTCCACACTTACAAAAGCCACTTCTGTGAGATTGTTGTCCATAAGCTTGTCAAAAATATGCCCCTCTTGATATTTTTTTTGGATACACATAAAACTAAGCCAAGATACACACACACACACCCACCCCCCCCCACACACACACACACAAAGCACATTGTTGAACCCAACTGATATTTTTTATTAAGTATAGAGTTTTGATTTGAACCCCAAGAAATTTTATATAAATACCAAAGCCAAAAATATTCACACACATACACACACACACACACACTAAATATACAAAACACACTGCTGAACCCAACTGATATTTTTTATTAAGCATAGAATTTTGAATTGAAGCCCAGGAAATTTTATATAATAAACAACAACAAAAATGCCGAATCAAAAATATTGTAATCAATGCAATGAGAATATATCCAGCCCCAATTGGGTTATGCACCAAAAGAATTGTAATCCAGATAAAAGCAGAATTCTCACAAAAATATGCCCAAAATGCCATAAAAAATATAACATGAAATATTTCTCTTATACTTGTTCTCCACAGTCATCAACATTTCCAAACAAAATTGATTGGAAATATTTGTGTGATTGCCCTGTATAACTTAGATTGCAAGGCCATATTTTGTAATTTTCTAGACCAGGAGCTAGACCCTGTGCACCAAAAACAGGCCATAAAATGCCTCTCCACAAATTATATGAACATCATGGAACACACAATACACTTTACAATTTTGAGAATTTTCAATTTAAATTCAGGAACAAGAGATTTGGATTTGATATATCTGGAAATATCCCTTTTTTCAAAAAAATGTTTGCATCTTGAATCAACCTGCAAACAATATTACATGTTAGGCTGGGCTATCTCAACAGCAGAGGCATGCAGCTTAGTGGTTTCCCGCACTCACACTCTGTAAATACATTCCATGATTTTATTATTCTATTAAAGCACTCAATGCTGCAATTTTTAAATTTTTGCTGAAGAAGATACATGATTATCTCAGTCATGTTCAACATCTGAGAATTGTATGCATCAAAATATTGCAGGTGATGATTAAAATCTGCACCACTATACAACATTCCACTATCTGTTGTAACAAATTCTGCCTTTTGGAACCTATCCAGATGCATCATCAAAAATCTAAAATGTTTCCAGTTTGAGCTCTGATTGGGAAGAATCTCAAAATCATAGAATCTCCCCACACTTGCATGATTTGAAAAACATCCTCTATAATAGGAAAAATCAATATAATAATAAAAAAACAACAAACTGTCCCACAATTCTTCTTCAAGAATTATACTTGTGGCACTCAAAATCAGTGATGTATCTCAAGTTTAGGTATTTGAAGCTTTGTGTGCTGTGCAGTGCCCAGTGGAACTCTGTTTCATTATTGATTGAAAATAAATCATACTCTGAGAGTGTTGAGAATCTAATTTTGAAATCAGGAAGAAGAGATTCAGATCTAATATATTTTGCAACATCTCTTCTGTCAAAAAATGACATGAGCATTGATCCTATTGTGCACCTACACAATTGTGGAGAGCAATCATGTAGATATAAACAGAAATTGTACATGGCTCTGTGTACCTCCCGATCAGAATTTGAGGTTGAGATTTGAAGATTGCAAAAAATTGCAGCAAATACAGAATAATCTCATTTGCATTTATGACCCCTGAGATATATTTTTCCCTTCTAACAAAATCCGCACCAGAAAACACCAAGCCTGTATCTGTGGTTACAAATTCAAAATCATCATAGGATTTCAAATAAGTATCATAATTTAAATGTTTCCAGTTCTCAGATATGTCAAATGGGATATGAAAACAATACATTGATTCAAAATATTTTGCTGTGAACCAATAATTTTTTCTGTAACAATTATAAAAACCTACAAACAGCCCAACAATTCTCCTGTGCAACAGATATATGTATTTTTCCTTCTTGCCCAACAATCCCAGATGTATGCATCCAAATTCATGGTCACTGTCAAGCACCCACCTAAATTCTGTCTCATTTCTAACTGCAAACACATCATATTCACATAAATCGGAAAATGCAAGCTTGAACCTTTCCAACAGTGATTCCGATTGTGTATATTGTGACAAATTCCTTCTCTCAAAAAACATTGCAACAAGTGCTGTGTGTTATCCTTCTAAAACAATGCACATTCAAAAATGCAATGCTGTAATTTTTTAAGAGCATGCCCAACACTATGCTTAATAATATTGTTCCTTTGTTGCTGATAATCCCGATTTATTTCCAAATCACACTGCCCGGGATACATGTTTGCTGAACAATATTGCAAAATTGGAACTGTAGCAACTATGTATGTATTATTGGGAGCTTAGATAATTGTTCCCCACACCTGCATGTTTCATTCCAAGAGGTTTTGTATAGGCACAGTGCAAGGCACTTACTGCTGCAATTTCTGAATTTTTGCCTCGGAAAATACAGAACAAGCTCATTCAGGCATTTGTGCTTTAAATACCCAACAAGATTTGGGTGGAAATCATCTGCACTGAACAAGTGCCCATCATCTGTGGTCACAAATTCAATATTCCTATTAAACAGATTGGGATTTGAAATTATTCTGTTCAAAAATTTAAAATGCACCCAATTTAAGCTCTGATCAGCCATGAGCTCTAAATCATAATCTTCATACCCATCACAACAATTGCTGTACCAACATTCATCAAACAATTTCAACCTGCAGAAATAATAATAGCTCCCAGTGTGGTGATGCACAAACAATCCACAAATTCTCTTAAACTTGTTGTACATAAATTTTTCAAACTTGCTTACATCCTTCAGTGACAAGTATTGAAAATTCTTGTCACTCTTAAGAACCCAGTGCATTTCAGTCTTATTCTGAACTGCAAACAAATTATACTCGGACAGGTTCAGGAACCTAAGCCTAAAATCTTGAACAAGTGATTCGGATTTTATGTATTTTGAAATTCCCCTTCTGTCAAAAAATTCTGCATTATGACAAGCTTAGTGGCAATGTGAACAATTCTCTGTCACATTGGCATGTATTTTGTATGTTGTGCGTTTCAAGTGACAGGCATATGCATTCATGCTCACAATTTTTAAATTTTTGCCTAAACATATACATTAGAATCTCACTGAAATTTGTATATTTTGAAAATTTGTTCATGCCTGGCTTAAAATCTTCAAGTCGATACAAATTGCCCTCATCTGTGGTGACATATTCAATATGATTCAGGGGTAGAGGTACAGAAATTCTGTTGGTGATATTATAGTGGATCCAGTTTAGACTCTGTGGCATAATTATGTCCATTCTGTACACAAAACAATTTTCATTGCAATTGTTGTACCAGTAATCATCATACATTGCAAATCCACAATGCCAATAATAATACTCTACAGAATAATGCACAAAAAATCCAACAATTTTTTTGCATGTATTGAACATGGATATTTTAAATCTTATTAGGGATTTCAGGGACAGGTACTAAAAAGCAAAATTATTTGAAAGCACTTATTGCATTTCAGTTTCAGTTTCAACATGTGGAACATACGTTGAACATACATTGAAACGTTTATATAGGAACAATGGTGGAAAATATCAGAATCAGATTATCTGGATTCTCCGAGTATGACCTGTTTGCAGTTTGCAATGAAACAGAGATGCAGTGGGTGCTTAACAGTGAATTGCCTTTTCACTACCTATGCCTTAAATATATAAGCAAGTTTGAAAAAATTGTGTACAATAATTATGGCAGAATTGCTGGATATTTTGTGAATTTTTACACAGATGATTACGGGTATTATTTCATGCTCAAAGGGTTTAGGAATCACTGGTGGGGAAATTACTACAATTTGTTTTCAGAGCATAGGATGAGGATTGATTCATATCCAAGCTTGAATTGGATGCATTACAAATTTAGAATATCTACAATTTATAATGATATTGAATTTGTCACAACAGATGCTGGCCATTTGTGTAGTGGGGATGATTTTGATCCTGATTGTGTGTGGTACTCTAAACATTTATACCTGAATGAGATTATAATGTATTTTATAAGACAAAAATTCAAAGATTGTGATTCTGATTGTATTGCAAAAATTCTAGGTGGGAATAATCTTAGCAGAAGATGCAATTGTGGGAAACAATTGTGGGAAACAATTATTTAAATTAAAAATATTTTCAGACACAGCAGAAACAACAGACACAGCAGGGACAGCAGGGAGTGCAGAAATAGAGCAGAAACAGGATTGAAGGTATAGAATGAATTTTTTGTTCCCAACATATTGACTGTACAGAATAGTGAAAGCCTAGATATAAATATAAGCCATAGATATTCTGTTGCCCCCACTTGCAAGATGTCTGAAGATTATATTGTAAAATATATAAACAATCAGTATCTTGTCTACAGTATATATGAAACAAATGCAAGAGATTTTTCAGATAATTTTAATCACAGAACTGTTTGTTTTGAAGAGAACCCATATGTCCCCACACAAATTATGCAAGTGAGCATCATAGATGCATTGAATACAAATCAACAAGTTGTCAGCATCCTGGGGAATTATGTCACAGAGATAAGCCTTGTAGATTTCAAAATTGTTGTTAAAATTTCAAATAAAGGCACAAAATGTTATGTCAACAAGATTTTCAGACCTGAGCTAAGCACATCCCTGAGCAGTGATGGGATCCTCAGGTTCTGTGACAACATTGTGAGCCCCCCTGAAAATAAGATCAATCTGTTCAAGCTCAATACCCACAAATACAATCAGTTGCTCAGGTATGTATACTCTGAGGTTGGGTACTATGATGATTTTTATGTTAAGGCCCTTGTAGAAACAACAAAAATATATTTTGTAGAATTTCAGGACAAAGCAGCTGATAATATCATCACATATGAATACATAGAGAATATAGGATATGCATTCATCAAAAATTCCAAGACCTCAGCAGAAAAATCTAATTATATGAGCTCTATCAACTATGTTGATTGTTTCTCTACAAAAATTATATACAATTCAGAATCTGTAAATGTCATTGTTTCATGCTACCTCCTTTTCAGAACAGCAAAAAATAACACCGAGAGGATTCTTGCAGTTGAGTGCTTCATGCAACTTGACAGATTGGAATATATTAAATTGAAAAAATTACCCCATCTCATATACAATATTGTTTTGGATGAAACAAGTGACACTGTAATTGTTCACTGTGTAATATCTTTGATGTGCCTTGAATCACATAAAAACAGTTTCATCTCAAAATTTGCAACAATCATAAACAATGAGGCTGTATCGGAATGCATTGAGTAATGGGTTTTCATGATTCTGTTCCTTGCATATTCATGCCAGTGTGTAATTATTAAATATGCAGAATTTTTTTGACAGAAGAGCAATTTCAAAATACATCAAATCACAATCACTTATTGGGGATTTCAAGCTTAGGTTCTTGAATCTGTCCGAGCATGACCTATTCTCTATTGGGAATGAAACTGAAATGCAATAAGTGCTTTCAAATAATTTTGCTTTTTACTACCTGTCCCTGAAATCCGTAATAAGATTTAAAATATCCTTGTTCAATACATGCAAAAAAATTGTTGGATTTTTTGTGCATTATTCTGTAGAGTATTATTATTGGCATTGTGGATTTGCAATGTATGATGATTACTGGTACAACAATTGCAATGAAAATTGTTTTGTGTACAGAATGGACATAATTATGCCACAGAGTCTAAACTGGATCCACTATAATATCACCAACAGAATTTCTGTACCTCTACCCCTGAATCATATTGAATATGTCACCACAGATGAGGGCAATTTGTATCGACTTGAAGATTTTAAGCCAGGCATGAACAAATTTTCAAAATATACAAATTTCAGTGAGATTCTAATGTATATGTTTAGGCAAAAATTTAAAAATTGTGAGCATGAATGCATATGCCTGTCACTTGAAACGCACAACATACAAAATACATGCCAATGTGACAGAGAATTGTTCACATTGCCACTAAGCTTGTCATAATGCAGAATTTTTTGACAGAAGGGGAATTTCAAAATACATAAAATCCGAATCACTTGTTCAAGATTTTAGGCTTAGGTTCCTGAACCTGTCCGAGTATAATTTGTTTGCAGTTCAGAATCAGACTGAAATGCACTGGGTTCTTAACAGTGACAAGAATTTTCAATACTTGTCACTGAAGGATGTAAGCAAGTTTGAAAAATTTATGTACAACAAGTTTAAGAGAATTTGTGGATTGTTTGTGCATCACCACACTGGGAGCTATTATTATTTCTGCAGGTTGAAATTGTTTGATGAATGTTGGTACAGCAATTGTTGTGATGGGTATGAAGATTATGATTTAGAGCTCATGGCTGATCAGAGCTTAAATTGGGTGCATTTTAAATTTTTGAACAGAATAATTTCCAATCCCAATCTGTTTAAAAGGAATATTGAATTTGTGACCACAGATGATGGGCACTTGTTCAGTGCAGATGATTTCCACCCAAATCTTGTTGGGTATATAAAGCACAAATGCCTAAATAAGCTTGTTCTGTATTTTCTGAGGCAAAAATTCAGAAATTGCAGCAGTAAGTGCCTTGCACTGTGCCTATACAAAACCTCTTGGAATGAAACATGCAGGTGTGGAGAACAATTATCTAAGCTCCCAATAATACATACATAGTTGCTACAGTTCCAATTTTGCAATATTGTTCAGCAAACATGTATCCCGGGCAGTGTGATTTGGAAATAAATCGGGATTATCAGCAACAAAGGAACAATATTATTAAGCATAGTGTTGGGCATGCTCTTAAAAAATTACAGCATTGCATTTTTGAATGTGTCATTGTTTTAGAAGGATAACACACAGCACTTGTTGCAATGTTTTTTGAGAGAAGGAATTTGTCACAATATATACAATCGGAATCACTGTTGGAAAGGTTCAAGCTTGCATTTTCCGATTTATGTGAATATGATGTGTTTGCAGTTAGAAATGAGACAGAATTTAGGTGGGTGCTTGACAGTGACCATGAATTTGGATGCATACATCTGGGATTGTTGGGCAAGAAGGAAAAATACATATATCTGTTGCACAGGAGAATTGTTGGGCTGTTTGTAGGTTTTTATAATTGTTACAGAAAAAATTATTGGTTCACAGCAAAATATTTTGAATCAATGTATTGTTTTCATATCCCATTTGACATATCTGAGAACTGGAAACATTTAAATTATGATACTTATTTGAAATCCTATGATGATTTTGAATTTGTAACCACAGATACAGGCTTGGTGTTTTCTGGTGCGGATTTTGTTAGAAGGGAAAAATATATCTCAGGGGTCATAAATGCAAATGAGATTATTCTGTATTTGCTGAGTTTAAAGATAAAATTTCATGATTTGAGATATTTTGAACCTTTAAACTGCAATTTTTTGCAATCTTCAAATCTCAACCTCAAATTCTGATCGGGAGGTACACAGAGCCATGTACAATTTCTGTTTATATCTACATGATTGCTCTCCACAATTGTGTAGGTGCACAATAGGATCAATGCTCATGTCATTTTTTGACAGAAGAGATGTTGCAAAATATATTAGATCTGAATCTCTTCTTCCTGATTTCAAAATTAGATTCTCAACACTCTCAGAGTATGATTTATTTTCAATCAATAATGAAACAGAGTTCCGCTGGGCCCTGAACAGCACACAAAAATTCAATTATCTAAACTTGAAATACATCACTGATTTTGAGTGCCACAAGTATAATTCTTGAAGGAGAATTGTGGGACAGTTTGTTGTTTTTTTAAATTATTATATTGATTTTTCCTATTATGGAGGATGGTTTTCAAATCATGCAAGTGTGGGGAGATTCTATGATTTTGAGATTCTTCCCAATCAGAGCTCAAACTGGAAACATTTTAGATTTTTGATGATGCATCTGGATAGGTTCCAAAAGGCAGAATTTGTTACAACAGATAGTGGAATGTTGTATAGTGGTGCAGATTTTAATCATCACCTGAAATATTTTGATGCATACAATTCTCAGATGTTGAACATGACTGAGATAATCATGTATCTTCTTCAGCAAAAATTTAAAAATTGCAGCATTGGGTGCTTTAATAGAATAATAAAATCATGGAATGTATTTACAGAGTGTGAGTGCGGGAAACCACTAAGCTGCATGCCTCTGCTGTTGAGATAGCCCAGCCTAACATGTAATATTGTTTGCAGGTTGATTCAAGATGCAAACATTTTTTGAAAAAAGGGATATTTCCAGATACATCAAATCCAAATCTCTTGTTCCTGAATTTAAATTGAGATTCTCAAAATTGTAAAGTGTATTGTGTGCTCCATGATCCTCACATAATTTGTGGAGAGGCATTTTATGGCCTGTTTCTGGTGCAGAGGGTCTAGCTCCTGGTCTAGAAAATTACAAAATATGGCCTTGCAATCTAAATTATAGAGGGCAATCACACAAATATTTCCAATCAATTTTGTTTGGAAATGTTGATGACTGTGCAGAACAAGTATAAGAGAAATATTTCATGTTATATTTTCTATAGCATTTTGGGCATATTTTTGTGAGAATTCTGCTTTTATCTGGATTACAATTCTTTTGGTGCTTAACCCAATTGGGGCTGGATATATTCTTATTGCATTGATTACAATATTTTTGATTTGGCATTTTTGTTGTTGTTTATTATATAAGATTTCTTGGGGTTCAAATCAAAATTCTATGCTTAATAAAAAATATCAGTTGGGTTCAGCAGTGTGTTTTGTATATTTAGTGTGTGTGTGTATGTGTGTATGTGTGTTAATATTTTTGGCTTTGGTATTTATATAAAATTTCTTGGGGTTCAAATCAAAACTCTATACTTAATAAAAAATATCAGTTGGGTTCAACAATGTGCTTTGTGTGTGTGTGTGTGTGTATGTGTGTGTGTGTGTGTGTGGGTGGGTGGGTGTGTAGGTGTGTGTGTGTGTGTATCTTAGCTTAGTTTTAGGTCTGGGCAAAAAATATCAAGAGGGGCATATTTTTAACAAATTTATGGACAACAATCTGACAGAAGTGCCTTTTGTAAGTGTGGACAAATCAATCTGAGGGGGCTCGTCATTTCACAGGAAATTCTCGAGGGCATTTTTACAAAAATCTTGGATTCGACGGGGTACCACACTTGAGCAAAAAGCTCATATGGGCATGTTGAGCAAGTTTTAAGTATAGGCAAATCTGCCTGAGGGGGGTTCATACTTTCTCGTCCTGGTTATAGCACCAATCATACTACTTCTCTAACCAGCTAATAAGAGCAGGAAGAAATAACCTGCAAATATTTAATATCTATTGCCCCAAATATTCTGATTCGTTTCTAGAAATATTAAACAAACTAAAATCGACAATAGATGAACTGGAACTGAATTCCTTTTAAGAAAAACTTATTAGAATTCCACTCAAAAAGTGCAAAACATCCCCTCTTATTTGGCTTCAATCTCTCTCTATGTTATCCAGCAACCACCCTTTCACAGCAGCTTCTGACGTTTATAGTCAGGTGCCTATTGGTTGGTATACCAGCACGATCATTATGGGTTTTATTTCATTCCCCTGATCTTTAACTCGGCTTTACGGAATGTCTGCTATAGAGAGAAAAGAGCGAGAAGATGCTTTAGGAATAAAGACGTCGTCCGAACTGTTTTCATCGAGACCCGTTACTCATAGACTATGGCCACTTGTCTACAATCTCTTTTACACACAGAGCGGTATTCCTACTACAAAAAATTCGAAATCTCCTATATATACCTACAGAATCTCTACAGCACGCATATGCGAGAGATAGAAAGTAAAACTTTGAATATTTTTTTCCCAACAGATTAATTATTAAAACAGTTATAATAATTTAATGTAAAATAATACATAGAAACCTTAAAGCTAAATTAATATTTAATGTATATTCAAATAAAATTAACAGAACTAAATTATTATTTAAATGGGCTATACGCAGAAGAGGGAATTTGAGGGAATTATATGCAGAAGAGGGGAATTATTAAAAACACACATGCTGGCATCTATTGGATGTTTGAGTAACTATTTGCATTTGCTGTGTAAATAACAAAAAGGGGCAGGTGTAGAAACAACATCAATTCAATCGTTTGAAACAAGGGATCTTGGTTCCTATTACATATTTTGACAATCTGACTTCAGATTTGGGTAGCCCACCCATGTATTGCTGTATTGCGGGTTGCATATCTTCTAGGGGCAATACAGGTTTCATAACTTTCAGGGGTAAAAACCTATTTTTATTATTTTCTCGCTTACCAATTAAGATATTTGAAAAATTCAAAATAAAAAATTTAACAAAATTTTCCGTAGAATTTAATGGGGGTATTAGTTTTTAAAAATCTCAAATGTGTGACCCGATTTTAAACAATTATTTTCTCAACAAAATTTTTAATATATTCATCATTCATATCCCCATTAAGAGTTAATAGGATTTCTAACTCATTTTTAACATTCTTGATCAGCTGAATTATATTTTTATAATCCGTTTTCTTCTTATTCAAGTTAAATTTAGTGCTTAATCCGGTGATAACTGCTGAAATGGTTGTAAAACCAGTACTGATAATTGTATATGTGGTTAGTGGTATTAAAACATTTACAAATCCTGTTGCAGCTGATAAAGCTATGGATAGAGTGATTAAACAATAATAAAAATATTTTAAAGCATTATACCTCCTCTTTTTCTTCTTTAACATTATCTCATATTGGTTTATTATTGATTCTAATAACTGAATCAATTTTTCTCTTGGGATATTATTTGGTATTTCCATTTATCTATTTAATATTCCTCCCCATCATAATATAAATAATTGTCTGATCTGGAACATTAGCACCGCCTAAACAATTTTCTCATCTAAATATTTTCAGTGATTCGTTGATTTTTTATATCGTATGATAAAACGTTATAGCTTAACATTATAATATAACACCAAGTTTTAGCAGCCACGTCCTCTTCGAAATCAAGGACGAGATGTAAACTAGTATTTTGTTTATCTACAACTTTCATTCGTTTAGTCGAGTCTATAACATACATTGGTCTCTTTTCGATGAATTCTTCAAATGTGAAATATGAGTCATCATTTACACCGTCAAGTCTTCTGATCTCTGTTTACGCATGATACATTTTTAAATAATGTCCTTTTGAAATATCTAAATTCTTTAGAGACGATGAAAATGTTTCGTCTCTTCCGTTTTCTAGGTAAGCGGATTTTAATTTACAGTGATCTAAATATGCCGAATAATTTTTCTGGTTAGGATTATTTCTATCTGTTTGAAATACAATTATAACCCAATCTGGTGTATCAGACATGCCAGCTGTAAAAGAATTTGTTAAATCTATATCTGAATACTTTCCACTTATAGCCATTCTAATCGTTTTACTTTTCATAAAACTAATGGGAAAATCTTTCTTAATTAGTTCGTTCTTTAACTTTATATCAACTAATGGGTCATATTTTACTATAGGCATTCTAACATACATACTTTGAATTACTATTTTCCCAGGTTTTCCATCTTCCCAGACATGGACAGCCATATCATCATTATCGTTTCTTTGAAACGTAATTTTCAACCCTCCTTTATATAATACATCCTGAAATCCACTAAAAAAAACACCGAGAAGCCTTAGTTTGAATAATATCTCTTTTGTTCTGGTTGCATTTTTAAGTTGTCCGCGCGGTTCATTGTGTTAAAATCGCGTGGCGTGTGAAGTGGTGATCATTGTTGTGAAGGACAGTGGCGTCTCGTCCCTTGGGGCTTCCGGGGCTTAGCCCGTAAAGAAAAACGGACGTATTCACGTAATTATCAATCACCATAACACATAGCTATCACACAGTCTTTTAAAAGGCGATTTTTACCCACGTAAATTCATCGTCTGTTGCAATGGATACGACAGCGCTCCTAGCTGCATTGATGTCAATTATCGCTTTCCGGGGCACGTCGCAAAGGAAGACGTGGCCTACACCCACCTATGCTACAGTCAAGGTCACATGCTAGCAGAGATTTGAGGGGAGATTGCAATGGATTTGAGTGCTGATTCGGGGCTACTTCCGTTGCGTCGCGTTCGATCTCGCGTGTTATTCTGTAGTGTTTTGGTGGCTTTCCCTTTCATTCGCTATGTTTGAGTGAGTTTGGCAGGGTTGATGTTCGAACACAAATTGATGAAGGACATAGGCTGTCAATTAAAAGACACAACGAATTTGTCCGGAAATATAGGCATATATTAAATAGAATTATCGATTGCTTAAAATTCTGTGGTAGACATGAACTTGCTCTACGAGGACATAATGAAAGAGAACAATCTTTAAACAGAGGCATCTTCCCAGATTTATCCCTTCATAGAAGAGGTAACTTCGTGTTCTTTATTGTAGTGAACAGTTGAAAAACATAAACTCTGTCAGTACATTGAATTCATTTTTTATTTAAAATTATTTAGAGGGTACCTTTTCAGAAACAGTAAAAATGACAAACATAGTTTTAATAACTCCAGTGGCAACGGCTGAATCTGAACGATGTTTCAGAACATTGAAGCGTATTAAAACCTGCTTAAGAAATGCAATGGGACAAGACAGACCAAATGCCTTGGCACTTGCTTACAATAGACATAGAATACATTTCAAACATAGAGGGCTTCAACGAAAAAGTAATAACAAAATTTGCTGAGCAGAAGAACAGGAGTCAACGTTCGTAGAAAGGTATGTTTCACAACAAGACCTGTTTCTTTTGTAATCATGTGAATTGTCATTATATTTTAAATTCTTTAAAAAAATAAGTCCAGTTTTGTAGTTTAGAAGATAAATACCCGTTTTTTTTGTAATTCATGTAATTTGTCATTACATTTTAAATTCTTTCAAAAAAGTAAGTCCAGTTTTGTAGTCTAGAAGAAAAAAATACCTATTTTTTGTAATTCATGTGAATTGTCATTATATTTTAAATTCTTTAAAAAATAAGCCCCGGCCAAATTTGAGGCCACGAGACGCCACTGATGAAGGATTAGCTTTTTGTTGTTGTTAGAAGTGAAAGTGAGTGTGTGTTAGTGTACCATGAAATCGGTGGATTCCTTGTTGCAGCGACCTTTCTCTTGAAGAACACTTTAAGATAAGTTGGATATAAAAGCGCTAGGACGGCCGTTGCCAGATTTGGATCTATCGCAAAATGCAAAGGAAGGTAATTTAACCCATTAGTGCTCAGTGGCCACATTTGGTGGCGCATGTTGGCAGTTATTGATCATTCCCACAAAGTATGTAAATAAAAATTGATCGTGAAATTGTTGGTATTATTAGTTACGAGTTGGTAACAGTGATCTGCAGTAGCGTTATCAAATTGAACGTTTCATTCGTTTTGGCGCGAGCTATTGTTGAAGTACGTTGTAGTTGATAAGTCTACGAGCATGGCGAGTTCCAGAAGGTAAGTTATTTTCTCATTCTTTATAAACAGGTCTACCTACTATTTGTTAGGGTCATTTTAAACTACTATGATCTATGTTTATTATTATAAAGTAAAAGGTTCTTTGAACTTCATAGCATAGTAACAGTAAGAGTTTAATTTTTACTGCCCACTTTTGTTGGCACTGGGCACAAGAGGGTGGGTGAACTTCTACAGCAGTTTTCGTAGCTACTTATTTTTAACATTGAACCGTAGACCTATATTTCACATGAATTGTAGTTTACACAAAAAACATTGGTTGCAAAAGGAACATAGAATATTTACTACATCGCATTTATAAATTATATACCAAAACGATTGAAGTTTATGAGTTTTCTTCATTGCGGAAACGGATTTCCTTTGTGTATGTTTTATTATATAGCCATCGGATTTTTTCTAAATGGAATGGCATAAAAGGTAGGCTTGGAAATACTGTCATTTAATGCCTCCTTGCCGTTCGTTCTTTTCAAGTTGAATGACATTTTGTTTATATCTAATGGTATCAGATAAATACAAGCATTTATTTTTCTTTCCAGGCTAAATGTTGAAGAAATCGCAGCTCTTCTTGAAGAGGATGACGTACTTCATGCGGATGTGTATATTCAACCACCTGAAAATGCATTGGCCAGAGATGAGGATAGTGCTTCTGAAGAAGATTTTGATATCACACATTTATCTGGTAATCAGCTTCGAGGTGGAACCATACCAGGGGGCCTCAACAAGTAATACTATTCCTGAACTTGGAGTAGGTGGTTCTGTTGTTACGGAACTGGTCAACAAAATGCCACCTGAAACTACATATTGCCTGTACATGAACAATTTCTTTGCGTCACTCAGATTGTTTGACTCCTTACTTTAAAAAGGGCATGATGCAGTTGGTACAATCCGAGTAAATCGAGTTGAAAAGGCGCCTCTCATTAATTCCAAAGTGTTCAAGAAGGAAATCCGTGGTTTGTATAACCAGGTCACGGGCACAAAATCTGCAATAACTTTGGTGCAATACAATGTCAACAACGTTGTAACTGTAGCATCGACGAACTGTGGTGTGCATCCATTGGGGAAAATTAAAAGATGGTGTCGAGCAGAAAAGAAGCATATTTTTATAGATCAGCCAGCTTGCATTGCGAGGTACAACACTTACATGGGTGGAATAGACCAAATGGATCAGAACATATCTTCTTACGGCATCACAATTCGAAACCGAAAATGGTACTGGCAACTCATTGCTTATTTTTTAAATGTTACAATGAATAATGCTTGGCAGCTGTACAGATTAACACCCATTGGACACCAGCAGGGTCTAGATCTTCTCGCATTCACCCGCTTTGTAGTTCAGAATGATTTGTCTAGGTACACACAAGAGCGTCCAAGGCAGTCACGAGTATCCACAACTGGGAAAAAACGAGTTGATAATATTCGACTAGATGGTGCTCTTCACATCTTAGAAACCAACAAAACACAAATACGATGTGGAGAGTGCAACAAGAATACTTGGAAAAAGTGCAGAAAGTGCAACGTGGGATGTCACATCAAATGTTTTGAACGGTTTCACAGTTACAAATAAACTTTTGAAAAATCGAAGAGATACTTTTCTAAATCCACAAATGTGCTTCAAATTTTATAAATTTATTTGAAGCTCATGTAGACGAAATATTTTGGGAGTAATTTACTAAGGAAAAAATCTACCATTATATATACAAGGAGATATTCTGTAATTTCTAGTATACTTCAGTGCATAAAATGTTGAACAGACCAACTGTACTTTCATAAATTTAGAACCTTGGCATTATAAATTACTTTAAAGCTCTTGTAGAAGAGTGACTTATTATAATTGCTCTATCATAATAAATATCAGGAGATCCATTAGTGCCCACTGCCCACATTTGTGCGCAAGTAAACACCCCACCCATTAGTGCCCAGTGCCCACATTTGTGGGCCCCCCTCCACTCTTTAACAAGTAAAGATATCATATCGAAACTGAAGTTAAGCATAATATCTGACCCTCAATAGGCTTATATTCAAGTATAAAAGATATATCTGAAAAAAAAAAATTCTGGGCACTAATGGGTTAATAGAAAACTGTACGATAGTGAACCATGGATTTGTGGGTGTCAAATTCGAAATGCATTATTCTGTTTTCCTTGCATACTTTTTGGAAGTAATGATTCGTAGCCTAAAGGAGGGGTAAAAGATCTAGGACATTTGAGTGAATATATGAGAAAGCATAGTGAAAGCAAAAAGCACATGTATAATGAGATAAATTTTGTGTCTCTCGGAACTGTCAACATAGCAAAGCAGTTAAGCCACGCTTATATAGAATCGCATAATGAACAAGTTGAAAAAAAATCGCTACGTCTTGTAAAAATCATAGACTGCATCAAGTTCTGTGGAGCTTTTGAGTTGGCCCTGCGTGGCCACGATGAAACAGATTTCTCCGAAAACCCTGGGGCATTTTTATGGCTCCTTAATTTTGTCAGCAGTTTAGACAACGCTGTTAAAGAACATCTTGACAACAGCACTGTATTTAAAGGCACTCGATCTCGCCATCGAAGTTCCGGGTTGGAGTCTCGGTCCGGGTATGGGTATTTTTTGTTCCAAGCCAGAAGTTCGATGGCGTGATTGAAAGTCGACCACTTAACATTCGTCGCCACAGAGCCACGGGGGTGGGGGTGGTGGTAGGGGTCATTATAAGTACATGAAAACAGCATCAGTTGTGGCACGCATCTTTGAAAAGTCACCAGCCGCCGCTGCCCACGTCTATAAATTATGATGTTGATTTATGGGTGAACCCCAAACATTCAATCCGCTCTATCTCAAGACTATCTGCGTGTGGCTTATGACTATCTACCACTGACCCATTCAATTGAATAAATTAAAAAATGTTATTACTAGGGTGCGGATTTATAGGCACCTAAAACCTTCAAATAGGCAGGCAAATAGGCACCAAAAATTATTGAAATAGGCTCTTAAAAAGGCGCTATAAAGTAAGAAAAGGCACTAAAACAGGCACCTAAAAGGCACCTTAAATTTTAAAAAAATACATGAAAATAGGCATTGAACATGAACAAATTTCAATTTTCTTCTTGCAATTCACAGTTATTCTGTCCTAGCATTACAGTTTATACACTTGAAAGTACGCTAACGATTCACAAACTATTAGTTTGAATCAAATCCTTATTTGCATGAAAGCTAAGATAACACAACCTGGCTAATATTAAGCACTTTTGCATGCATTCTAATCAAGTGGTCCCGGGTTTGATACCCACTGTAGGCACATGGCACAGTGGTTCAGATCCCACTTCAAACTGTAGGTCCAGTCCCGATTAGCTTTCTGTGTATAAAGTGTATTTAAAACAACAAATCAAACAGTTTAAACCACTTGCATTTTTTTTCTTGCACGAGTATATGAGCAGTTTATCTGTGTCTGCGTATGAAATTTTAGAATAAACAATATTGTTTGACTTAGTGTCAGTGCTCGAAGTGAGAGGAATGCGAAAGGGTGTCATCCCCGCAGCTCTTTTATTGTCACAGGAGTATCCTACCAGCTAACCACAAGGCTCGACCAAACATCTTTCCAGTTAACATATCCCACTTCAAGCGCTGCTTAATAGTGCAATTCTCTAATGCAACACAAGGTCACTAAACTAAGTTTTCACATTATTTAGCATTATATTATTCAGAACTGACATGACTCGACACATTGCGCATTGTTCACTATTTATCGTTGTTTCGAATAACGCGAGAGGTAGAAAAATTTTCCAGAGGACCTGGAAATTACTTTATTCCCACTTTATCCACAGAGAGGATAATCGGGACTGGGCCTACAGTTAAAAGTGCGATCCGAACCACTATGTGCCTCCACCGCGTACCGAACGAGTCGGAAATTACGTCAGCAGCTGATAGTTTTGAACAAAAGGCCATTGTATAAAACTATAGATGTATATTGTAGTATTTTTCATGTGGGAAAGGAATATATGTTTGTAAAAGAATTTAACAGTTAAACATATCTACTTTGTACAAGCTTGAGAGAAAAATACTGTTCTGTCAATGTCAGTGGGGCCAACCTCCGTGGCAGAGTGGTTAGTACAGCAAGGCAGCGATTGGGTGCTAAAACTGGGAGAGGAGAGGACAGTTTCTCGTAGGCAAAACTTAGCATTTAAAGGCCATAGTGCAGGGGGAAGTGGCAAATAGTGGTGGGCAAACGCCCCCCACGCTCCTTAATCGCCGTCACTGATGCCTGATATTCAGGGTTCGAATTACGGCCTTGGAATAAGTGTTCTTTGTGAGTGCATCTTGATCAATTTCATCATCACTCATCCTCATCGTTGCGATTAGGCAAACTTAGAGAAAAGCAACGCTAAGTATCAAAAATTAAATGTCCCGTCAGTGGTAAAACAAGTTTCTGCAGCAATCCATATTTTAATTGATTCCTTCTGACCGCCTTGTGCTTTGGCATTTTGAAGCTCAGTGACGTCGGTACTTCAGATAGAGAAAATAAGATTCCCGTTTCTTCCAGGCCTCGTGAATGATTCTAAGCAGGGCTGCTGTTAGAAAGACTGAGGCCCTGTGCGGTGTAATATCCGCGAGGGGCTTTTTTTTGCCTTCGTTCGTGACGCTTTTCCTTCCTTATCTCAAACTTCACTCAGTCGCTTATTGGCATGGCAGGGAGAAGAGCGCCCTTTCAAGCAACGGTTATTTTTTTCGCTTTTTGTTTCTGAGTGTGTGTGAAGTTGCTGGGCTTACCTAGCTCCCAGAGACCAAAATGAAAAACCTGTAGTGGTCTACGTTAATGGACATTTCCACTCAATTTTTTTTACAACAATTTTAAAAACTACACCCTGGAAAAATGACCCCTGCAAGTTCTCGCGTTTCTCTGCGTCCAGTTTAAGGCAGAAACGAGACTTCCAAAGTTGGGAGGCTAGCGTTGCGCTGAAAACACGCCGCCGCCATGTTACTACGTCACTCCTTAGGGAGAGCTCGTTTGTCGTCTGCTTCGAGCGTCCAGTTCCGGATGGGTAGCCCACGGTGAGCGAACACGTGCAGCAGTTTTACAAATCTGTACGGATTTAAATAATGGAAGAAGGAGCGATAGGAGAAAGGAAAGCTATGCTTTGTAATGATCATTCTTCTATGAAATATCCGTGCTGCTCAAGTGCAAGATAAATGAAAGGGTTCAGCTGCGTGTGTGTTCTCAGGCCATGTGAAAAATATTGCTTATAAAATTGGTTGCTGACCAGACACTCAAAAATATTTTTTAAACTTATATTTATCGATATTTACCGTAACCTATGTAGTGCAAAGTAGGGATTTTCACATTCTTCACTTTATTTATAAAGCCTATTTAACTTTCTTTTCCATAAAGCAATTTCAGTGTGTGTTCCATTACTGTTGCGCAAATTATGATCAAATATTTTTGTGCAGATAAGAGAAAATACACTGAGAAGATTACATTAGTTGCACAGTAGATATCTATACTTAGTTTTTGTATAATTATTACAAGGAAATAACCATGGGCGTATTTAAGGGGGATCCAACAGGTCCAACCCCTCTCTTTTTTGGTTCACTAAAATTACCAGTTTCCTTGTTCTATCCGCTTGTTCATAAAAAATTCCTTCGGACTTATTTCATTATCTTAAATTAGAGACGTATAGGACAGGATACGGATGGGAAGGAAATTTCGTAATTCCACACACCAGATGGGACTGGAGACCAATATCTGCAATTTCCTGATAGTTTCGGAATTTCTGCGATAAGAAACTGCATTGAGACTATCAAATCAGTTATTTTTCCCCCTCGTATCATATTAAAGAAATTTGGTTCTTAAAAACCTAGTGACACAAGATGAACAGAAAAGTAGCAATACTACGTGACTACAAACACACAACTTGGTCGGGTCCAACATCCCCTCCCCCCATGCTCCCCAACAAGCTTCCGGCCAGCAGTGTCCTGGATTTTCACTTACGAAATAAAGCAACCCTAATCATATCAAAAGTTGATCCATCCCTCCCCCACGTGAACTATATATACGCCCATGTGTATAACAATATCCCATACTGAAATGGTACGATATAATTATTTTGAATTTTGTACTGCGAAAAAAGCCGCCTCATCTCGTTACCCCGAACGCATTAATTGGTTGGTTCACAACTTCACCACTAAGGATCCTATCGAGACGAGACATGGCAACCTTGGTCTCGTTCTCGTTGAGAGTTGTAAATGTCTGTCTCGTGTTTATTTGTAAATGTCTCATTGACAGTCTCGTCTCAATTTATAAACATCAGTCTCGGTTTGGGAGGGCAATTCTCGTTCTCGTCTCAAGTCTAGAAAAATATAGAATTAACAACGTATGCAGAGGCTTATCATTATAAATACAAAAAAAACATTTCAAAATTTTTTATTATTATTATTATTATTATTATTATTATTATTATTGACTCCTCGTTTCGACGGTACAGCCCTCGCAAACTAAATATTATTCTGCTTATATGTGCAAACCAAACCGCAGATTCAGAATTTCCAGGAATGAACTGGCGTTGTAATTATTATACACAAAATTCATGATTTATCTGAGGAAGTCGCATGTTCCAGGTTTGACTCTCAACCTGGTCGTGACTGTTTCCTTGTGAGTGACATTTCATTGAACTGGAAATTGTTACATGGGAAGATGTTTGCTCGAGACTTTGGGGACAGCTAGGAGGATGCTTCTATTGTTAATGCTAGTGTTGCTCACGAGACGAGGCATGTTCCGTCTCGTCTCATAAAAGGAGATGGGACAAGTGAATGTTTTCCAAATGAGATGGGACAGAAGAAAAAGTTCGTCTCTTATCATGGCAGGTTGGGTGATACTTAGATTGTGCAGTTGGTGGTAGTGTGTGTGTGGGGGAGGGGATGTACTCCTGCACCCCGACTTCGAATACAGCTTGTAGTTATTCATCTTCATTGTAGCGATTAGCCAAAAGTGGGAAGAAATGTGATGTTAGAGATGATAATTAATAAATAAATTATAATAAATTAACCATGCGTTCTCATCGTTGCTGTTAAACAAAGTGACGGAAAAGTTACGTAAAAGTAGGCTAAATACAAAAATTTGCAATATATATATATTAACTCAAGAAAATTTTCATTTACTGCAGGAAATTGAAAAACTCACCGTACCTTTTTATACCGTATCACCTCTTATATTGCAGAAATTGGCGTGTAAACCAGTGTGTTCTAAAAGTATTATCTTAAAATTTGTGAAGAAAATATTATGACGAAAATAACTGTAATTCCAGAAAAGGCATTCCTATAATATTAAGTTCTTGCCAGTCAGAACTAACCTATGTATTCGCAATGAACAAGGCTGTTCACGTGTTCAGCCATTGACTGTTCCAAGGTTCGCTTTGTCACCCTAATGGGAAAACCCTCTACCGTGTTGCTGAATTATAGTAAATACTACTATACTGCTAGGGCATAATTCATCTTCAAGAAATGGAGCACAGATTTTTGCACTGGAAGTTACAAGATACTTGTTTTACACATTAACAAGTGACGTTGCTGTCGCTTCCGCGGTTCGTGCTAAGTTGACGGGACGAGCAGAAGCCCTGCATGCACGCATTTCAAAGTGATGACGTCAGAGGACCTCGTGTCTGTGGAGAGGACGTTTTCAAATCCGTGACGTAGGAGGTGAATTTCAGCGGTGTTTGAAGGCGTGTTTCTCGAGAACCAAAACGAATATCTCCGAGATATTTTGCACATCTCATGTTGTGTCATTATCCGTAAAATTAATGGATTTAAAACGTTTTTCATGTCAAAGTGGAAATGTCCATTGAGCACATGGTACACTTCGCAACATCTTATTTGACCGCCCCGAAAGAATTCCAAGTCCCGAAATCGTAAACTTAGCAACATTGCACTTCAGCTCCAGGTGAGAGTAGCCAACTTTGAGTAGGTCCTTCCACTAGACGAAAAACGCTGCGGTGATAGGTTTTCAATTTAACACTTTCCATGAACTTAGTAACTATAAACCGCTATTATAATACACAATCAAACAGAAATAATAAATTGGAAAAAGAACCTTGAAGGATATTTACGATTCTGCTTGTTCGCTTGCTCGACTTGAAATTATGGGGGTTTGAAACACTGAATAGAGTATTTCTCCATCTGGAGGAAAGTGCCATCAAATTTGTGTAGATAGAAGCAAATTTGTGAGGAATTTATGTGACATTTTATTTACAATGCCTTGCATAATATCGAACAGTTCTCAAAAACATATATTTTACACGACTTGTCGAGAAAATGTGCTTGAAACACAGGAAGGTGGGAGTCTTCATAAACGTCAACATGTTTCTAAGGGTATAACGTCATTAAGTTAACGTAGAGCAGTTGGTTAGGCAATGCTATCCTTATTTTTCATCAAGCGTGAAAGGTCGCCGGTTCAAATCCCACCCTCTCCTGTTTCTTTTTTTTCTTGTTTGCTGAACAGATACCGTTGATATTAGAATATTTAAAAAATGAATCCGATGCACACTTGAGGGACGTCCCTTAGAAGTTGGAGATTTCCAGGATTAAAGTTAAAACTTTTGTTTTTAGTTATTGTTCATATGTTGTCTTAACACGCACATCATGATTAAATCACAAATCACATATATGTAATCAGGATGCAAAATTTAATGTTATTTAATTTATGTTGTTTGTTCTTCACTGACACCTAAAATATTGATTATTTGATTTCGATTTACTAACATAACCCCACAGCTCTACAGCACCTTGGCGGGCTTACCTACCGAATGCAGGTCTCCCTCCCACACTGTTCCTCCGTCACCTGTTATAGCGTGGAGGTCTTAGACCAGTAGTGGGGTGACGGGTGATCAGCCCGACGAACCCCCAGCCGTTGTTGTAGGTCTTCTCTACCGGGTTACACTCAATCGCTCGGAGCTTCCCAATTTCCTCACGATGGTGGGTTGCCACCGGCCCTATACGTAGGCCGAATAAATTCCGACCAGAGCCAGATTCGAACCTACGCCGTCCCGTAGCGAACGATCTCAAAACGAGTGAACGCATTAACCCGCTCGACTACGGAGGAGGAGGACTATTTCGATATACTAAAGAAAGATATACAGTTATGTTAAGTAGTGATGTAGCGCAGTAATGTAACGAAGGGGAGCGTTTAATGAGTTCAAATTCCTAACATTGGTAATTTTATGTCCGTTCCTTCGTAATGACTGATTTCAATCCCCTCACCACCATCTTACCATGCGTCTAAAACTAATAGTAAATCGCTAATTAACATAAATAAATTGTTATTGCGACGAAGGCCGATTCGATAAGAAACTACTAATAAGTATTTATATAGTGAGTGACAAACAAAAAATTCAAAACCTCATAATGATCGTTAATTCCTCACTGCTTTGTATCTGAAATGTTTGTCTTCTTTGAACAGAAAGTACGAGTATCAGATATAACAAACTTTCCGCACTAACTTTGCAATATTCGAAACCACCATTACAGACTTAGCTCTATGTAACTTGATTCTGCGCATTCCACGTGGCATGTGACTTCCTCCTATCATCGAAATAACTTTCTCTTACTATTTCCTTTCACCTCGTGAAATACAGAGACAAATGTTAACTTCTTTGCATAGTGGATAAACTTTACACCCAACGATACACTCCTGAAAAAAATCCTGCCTATGTGGAGAATCGAACCTACGACCTTCCTGGTAAGAATCAAGCACGCTACCTCTCCTCCAGGTAACTCATATTAAAATTTGCTACCAGTTTTAAGAAACCAATTCACACATAATGTAATATATATAATTTCCTCATGGCAATTTTCATGAGGAAACTAATTCAGATAAAATCGAGAAACGCTGAAAGGGAAAAATGATGAACATGTCTATTGGCGTTTTGTCATATTTTGTGAATTGTGTAAAAATTCCGTGTTTTGAACAAGCAATCATTTAGTTATGAAGTATTTTGTTGTTAGGGCCGGTGGCAACCCACCATCGTGAGGAAATTGGGAAGCTCCGAGTGAGTGAGCGTAACCCGGTCGAGAAGACCTACAACAACGGCTGGGGGTTCGTCGGGCTGATCACCCGTCACCCCAATACTGGTCTAAGATCTCCACGCTATAACAGGTGACGGAGGAATAGTGTGGGAGGGAGACCTGCAGTCGGTACGTAAGCCAAGGCCCTCCAAGGTGTTGTAGCGCTGTGGGTTATGTTATGTTATGTATTTTGTTGTTTCTTTAAAGTAGGAACAGACCCCGTTTGGCAAGAAACTTCAGCTTTTTTCCAAAGACTGTATGAAAAGAGAGAGGAACGTATGAAATATAAATTATGTGTGAAATTAAAACAATGGAAACCTTGAAAGATAATACTAACGAACTTCAAACTATGAAAATCATATTTTCGTGGTGGAAGACTCCAAGTCATTTTCGAAATATGAACTTGATGTTTTTCTTTATTATGAAGTGGAGATATGGGACGATACGATCCCTCAGCAAGAAAATTTTAAGTAAGCTATCTCCAACTTTTTCAATGGTCATAATTACTAATTAGGGTCCGGAAGTTGATGAAAAATAAACTTACTTGTTTAACATAAAATGTCGGAGGTGATTTTGAAACGAATATGTATTCATTCGAATGTATTGGAAAGGGAAACACACATAAATGTGAGACATTCCATTTCAGGATGAAACCTTTAACACATTTAAGAAGATAGAAATGTTATACAAAAATTATACAATTGTTCTACAGTTACAGATTTAAAAATTAAAATAAAACATTATAATATATGCAGTGTTAATTAATTAGAAAGTGTAAGACTAACAAGGGAGGTTATCTAAGTGTCCCCTCCGATTTCCATGAAACTTGGTAGGTGTATAGAGGGGCCACAGCAAGAAATACGTGTTTTTTTTGTTTCAGCTAAAAAGAACTGTTTTAAGGGGCAAAGCCCCCTTCAAATGTCAAAATGAGGATAAATTGAAGTGGGCATTTGACCCCTGTGTCCCCCTCCGATTTTCATGAAACTTGGCAGGTGTATAGAGGGGCCCAAATTAAGACATACGTGTTTTTTTTGCTTCGGCTAAAAAACTGTTTTAGGGGGCAAAACCTGCCTCAAATGTCAAGATGAGGACAAATTGACGTGGGGATGTGACCCCTGTGTCCCCCTCCGATTTCCATGAAATTTGGCAGGTGCATAGAGGGACCCTATGCCCCCTGTTTCTTCCTATGCCATATTTACGTGGTTTCGGGGTCAGATCGAATCTCGTAAGCGTTCGAGCTTACGGCCGCCTCTATTCCTACGCCGCATCCTCAGCTGTTCTCTCACTTGCTTTGGGCCAGCATAGTCTGGCCTGTGCGCAGAGGCATGCGCGGAGGCATGAAAAAGTCTCCGCAGTTAACGAGCCAGGAGGTGGGTGATACGACGCCAGAGCTTTCGCATTGTGTTGACATAGTTGCAAACTTCACAGAGAAGTAACTAATCCTGACTGATTTGTAATACTTGTGGAGAAGTAATTCGCGAGAAAGATACTTTCCTGCATAGTTGGCAAGAACGAACGTAACATCTTCCCCAAATTTATATAACCATTTAGATAGATGCGTCTAAAGAGCCATCTAAACTTTTTTGTTATCGATATCTTCCTTAAGAAAAGATATATATCTTGCTCTCACGCACACAGACACTCACGTGTTTCAACTGGCGTTGACAACATTGAAGACATTTTCTGTACAAAATAATTGCCTAAATATCAAAGGGAATTCGCATCACCAGGGGATTTTTTACTTTAATATTTGTAAAAAATCACACGAAAAATCTATCAGTATAAGAATTTCACTTGGAGATTTAATTCAATTTCTTGCATTGAATCCTACAAATTGTAGATCTAGAGTTCATTTAGCACATAATCATATTTCAGTTGTTAGTAACACCGATTGTTGATGTACCGTCTGCCGTGCTGGGGTTGCAAATTATAAACAAAGCAAGGCGAGAATACTGTGATCGTCTCTAATTGTTCAGTGTTTTTCTTTTTAGTGAAGTGAAAGTGTCCGATGGTGTGTGAAAGGAAGGGTAGTTAGTAAAAATGAGTCAGATTAGAGTATTATTACATACACCGTTTTCCAAGGTACTATACGATATTAAATTAAAAGTTAAACAACTTGGCTGTCCCACGCCAGATTTAAACATCAATTCTATTTAAAAATATCAAAAAATGGTAAAGGTGACAGGGGTCGAAATTTTAACAGTCGCATTTATTTCCTAGAAACTCTGGCCGACCTCCGCACAGCATGCTACGACGTCAGGGATTGCAGGTTCGAATCTCGGCCTGGGCATCGGTGTTCTTTGTGAGTGTTCACTCATCCTTATTTTCGCGATTAGCCAAAGTAGTACATATGCGAAGTAAAATAAACCAATCTTAGGAACTCTGAATTTTTGTTTGCAATTTTAGTAAACAAAGTTCCATTAAAATTACCTCTTTCATTAGATTTCTATGACATATGCTAGCGAAAATTTTTCGATTTCTTGATCACGTTGCCTACCCATCCATCATACTAGCTGCCAGCCGCCACTGCTGCCTGGTGTAATTTTCAACGCGCGCTCTTACGTTTTAGTTTGGTATTTCAAAATGTTCAGTTTCTTTCATTTTTATTAATTGTGTAATACAATAAAAATGTTCAAATTTAGTGAAATTAGTTTAATAAATTAAAGTATTGTTATTCAAATGCTTTGTAACAATTATACTTAGGACATAACAAAATAATTTTGACTTTGGGTGATATCTACCCAGCGCCGTTCTTTGCGTCCTAGCGGAGAGCGGGCGTCCTGCCGGATTAATTACTCAGACACCAAAACTTCAGTCGCATTACACTGAGAAGGGGGGGGGGGGGGTAAGTTCGAATTTAGGACGGTGTTAGGTCCATTTAGAGCTAAAATTACCATAAATTGGGTCTGTGTAAAGAAACTTACAATGGGGTTGTTGATGAAATTTTGGGTGGTGCTAGTGGGGTGTTGGGGCTGTGTGGATAAATCACTGTCACACTGAAAAACTGTTATATGTATTTTGCATCAGCTGATATCGAAATCAAAGAACTCTCATGCGTCGTCACTATTCCTATCCATTGAGTTAGCCGGGCATAAAGTTTGTATTGTGTTGTCATTTTTATGTTGATTGATTCATTGATTTGTTTTATTTTTCTTCACTTTTCTGCCACTTTGGTCTGATCGCGTAGATGGGGATGAGTGATGATATGATGAAGGGACACTCACAAAGAACACCCATGCCTAGACGGGGATTCGACCATGGGACCCCAGGCGTCGTACAGCGCTGTGCTAACCACTCTGCCACGTAGGTCGACCGCATACAGGTTGTACAAATGTTTATTAATTAATCATTTTGTAGTAAATAGCTCAAAGTTAATACATTGGAATCTCCAACTGATTCACTGTTCGCGCTGGAGCACTTGTCTCATGCATTAAAAATCACTCTATATCACCTATGTGTGTGTGTGTAAATATATCAGAAGCGTGTATTCTAGGCTAGCTACACTCTGTCCCGGGAATCTCTGGAGCGAGCGAACGAAGGCGTCTCTGCCCAAGTAGTGACTCGAGAGAGCTCGACCAACAAACACGTGCGAGAGAACGGGATTGCTTGTAGGGGGAAAAGCTACTGAGGCTAATTGGCATTTGCATAAGTGACCATTAGTACCACCAACTTGCTTTCTCCCCTTTTCTACCATTATACGCGGGCTTCCTCTAGATATTCCCTGGATAAAGTATAGTATAGGCTATCTGCGAAGCCTGAAGCCCAGAGACTAGAATACAGAAGGAATACAATTATGAATTGTAAATGAAATTGTTGATTTCTAGAATAAGATGATGGTGTTTCTGGAGCTTAGGAATCTGGTTTCTTAACAAGTGTGCAGTCTGGCTGCCTTTGACATTGCAATGTGGTTTTCTTGAAGAAGCCGAGAAATGGGTGTGCCTAACCAGTGGGGCAGGAACGTTTTTTATTTTTGAGGTACACAATTTTCAAACTACACACACACACACATACGTGTAAACGTGGTCTTATAAGGCCCGAGTGAGTGTACATTACATATGTTGTTGGAACCACTATAATTTGATAAATTAGCATAATCAAGGTCATTTTAAAATGTCGAGACCATGCATGTGATTACAAATACCACCGTGGTTTTTGAAAATTATCATTTATGCAGTTTTCCTGACGAAAAAATGTTTACTATTCTTGTTGGAACCTGGTACCAATATTACCTGTCTAATTTACGTGTTGTAATTTTAATACAATTGCATCCGTTGTGGGTACCAATCAATATTGCAAAACCCGTCCAACCAATCACAATTCTTGTAGGTCACATGATTTCCTCCTGTGTGTAAGCAGCTACGTGCCATACCGAATTGGGCAATAGTTGTGAAATGCGCTTTACAGCGTCAATTGAGAGCGCGTAGCTTGCACGTATCTGCTTGGCGCAGAGCATTCGGAAGGGGAGGGGGAAAAAAAAAGAAGAGTTCCTCTCGCGGCGGAGTTAGGAAGGGATTAACTGCGGCGCAGTCAGTGGCGTACTTAAGGAGTTTTTGCCCCACTGTGGAATTGAGAAAATAATCACATTTACCCTAATCGCTGACTCTTAATTTTTACTTTGCATACTTTTATGTGTTGTTTGAAGATTTCAGAAATCAAAGCAGGCTTGTGTGGCCTATCATGCCGCAACTGTGTGAAACGAAGCTCTTTACTGGAACGCTACCAAGCGAAACGCAATAGGTAACAAGCGACAAGAGATACGTATTGCTTGGAATTGAACCCTCAGTAATCAATTCGACCTTTCGCATTGATGCGACAGGGCAAGCTGCACATGTCGCTTTCGGCTCGGTGCATTAGGTTTTTCGCGCATGAGCGGTGAATTTCTTGCTTTAGATCGAAGTCGCCAGTGTTCATGGGAGTCCGTAAGGGGGGGGGGGGGGCAAGGGGGACCCGTGCCCCCTTTGGAAAATGAAAGTCAACCAAAAATTATATATTTCACACATATAATTCCATTTCAGCCACAATAATATGAGTTAATTAATGCACGAACATGATAAATTCAAATGTAAGCAATGTTTTTTTGAAGGAACATTGGGTAAAATGTTGCTTATTTGCTCCCCCTGGAAAAAAAATACCTTCCTTGCCCTTCCCTGGAAAAAAACCCTGCTGACGTCCATGCCAGTGTTGTCTGTCGATTGTCGCCTGCCACTTGTCGCTTCGATCTGAAGTCTCCTTGAAGGGGTCAGGGGAAGAATTCTGACAGAGGCGACAAGCGACAGTGTGCTTCCACATCGACAAGAGACACGGGTCCCTATTGTCTTGTAGACTAAAACATTCACCGCCCGTGCACGACAAGTGGAGGCATCACGATGCACAACATTGATAAAGTAGCCAGTTTGAGTGACACAACCAAGCGACATGCAATATTTGCAGCTTACCGTGCTGCATCAGTTCGAAACGTTGCAATGATTACCGAGGCTTGTCGCTTGTCGCGTTACGCTTCGGTCTGGAATCTGCTTAAACGGCATAAACGGCAGGCGACTAGCGACATGGAGATTTTATACCAAAGCGACAAGCGACAAGCGACAAGCGACATTAAACCATTCAATATAAGGCAAAGCATTCACCGCGCATGCGCGAACAAAAGTACGAAGCGACATGATGCACGGTATTAACAAAACTGGCCAATCAGAGCGACACGCAAGCTACAAGCGACACCTGCATCTTGTCGTGTCGCTTCTGTTCGAAAGGTTCAATTCATTACTGCTGGTTCGCTTCCAAGGGACATGTGTTGGTTGGCGCTTTCGTGTGTAATCTCCCTTACAAGGCAAGAAAGCTGCAAACGACAGACGACAAGTGACAGGCGACAAGCGACACGGAGAATTCACACAGAAGCTGCAAGCGGCAAGCGACACTAGCACAGTTAGTCTAAATCCAAACATTCACCGCGCATGAGCTAACAAGAGCACTAGGTGACAGGATGCACGGTATTGAGAAAACGGCCTAATCAGAGCTACACGTGCAGCTTGTCCTGTCGCTTTGAGACGAAAGGTTGCATTTATTTCTGAATGCTGGTTTGCAAGTTAAGCGTGTCACGTGCAGCTCCCCTCTGAAAGCTACACCAAGCCATTGTTTTATTGAATTCTCCTCAGGAAAGGAAGAGAATGCTTATACAAATACAGTTTCCGTAGATCATTTGCGAAGCCACTCATTATATTTGAAACTCTACTTTATGTGCACACTCAGCGTGCACTATAATGAACTGAAGCGGCCCTAACAAATTATTCGCTGGAACTAGGATCTCACTTTGCTCATCGTTGTGAAGGGTCACTTTCAATAGAATTGTTACCATTTTATCTCTCTGGTTGAGAACAGAATTTGGAGACTATAGTCGACAAAAAAATTATTTCTCTTGGAGTTATTAGATTGGGGGAGGAGGGTGGTGCTTCAGATGGCTGTTCCATGTATACTGTACATTTGAACAAAAGGAGCAAAGGAAAAGTAACTTATTTAATTTCTTTGTAAAATGAATTAAGTGTTAATTTACCAGAAGTCCAGTACAGCAAAACTATCCAAGTTTATAATGGTGTGAGTCTTAATGGACATTTTAATTAAACCTTTCTTAACAAACTGATTCAATATTGAATAGGGTAGTGGTTCCCTAAGGGTGCGCCGCGGCGCCCTGGGGTGCCGCGAAATGTTCCGGAATTTTAACTGAAATGCCACTTACTTGTTAGTCTACACAGGGTTTTAGATATGATTGTTCCAAACATGTGCTTATTTAGTACTTTTTACATAAACAATGTTTCTGAATTTGAAATATGTGCTTATTTTTTAACATAAGGCAAGCAACCTAACAACACTAACTTAGCGTTGCAAGTTTTAGATAGGCCTATGCCTATATTCTGACTTGGGCGCCGCGGAAAACTTTTGAAACTACAAAGTTTGGGATCCCCTGAAATAGGGCATAATTGTAATAATGAATGATTGACGTATAAACTTGATGTGAATCGTAGAGAAATGTTTGTTTCGCGAATGGAGCGAAAAAAGAAAATGTTTTATAAATCTCATTCCTTGCAACCACCCAATCACAGTAACTGTTGATCACCTGACCTCTACTTCCACGTCACCCATGAAGCCTGCTGGTGCTTCTTTGCGTCCTAAAACCTGGACCACAAGCATTTCGTTTTCGCGCCTTTTTTACCGGACGCCCGGTCCTTTCTTATTTCGGTAGTTCTTCTCGCAGTCAAGTAGGAGGGGTACGAGTTCCACTTAAAGCCTCCCCGATGGCCCTGTCGACCTCCGTGACGGTGTGGTTATCACAGAGCGCTACGACGTCAGGGGTTCCGGGTGGGAGTCCCGGGTAAGGCACGGGTATTTGTTTGTCCAAATGAGAAAAACTGAAAATTGAGAATAACCGAGAAATTAAAATCTTGATAATATAGTGAAAAACGGGGGATACTTCCGGTTAGGGGTATTCCTAAAAAAAAAATGGCGTATTGGTTGCTTCGTCGCCTTGTATTCAAAGGGTCCCGGGTTCGATACCGGTGGAGGCACTTTGTGGGTTGGATTCCACTTTAAACTGTAGATCCATTCCCAATAAGCCTTACTGTGCATAAAGCGGACTTAACCAAGCACAATATGTACTATTTTGCGAATGTGGGAGTTGTTGAAAGGTTCCCAATATAGCTATTTTGTTCTTTGATTATTGGGCTGGTTTAAATAGAATTAGTGAAGGCAACGAGAGCAAGTGAAATATTCATTCGAGAATTAGACTGCAAGAATCACTAGCAGAGTTGTCTGTTTCCATCCGAATCGTGGCGCGCCAAAAGCAAGTTCCGAGCGACCCAGCTGGCCGCTGGCGCCAAAGTGTCTGGAATCGTCTCAAGCAGACCGACCTGCAGTGAGCACACAGGCAATGAATTCGGTTTCTGGTGAAGTGACACTTATATATATACAAGACCAGGAACGTGACCGGGGATGGAGGGTTGGGACAAGATATACTTTGTTAAATTTGGACCAAGTTATCTGTTTTTACCATGTATTTAGTAACTCTATAGTCCAACAGCCTTTTGAAGACCAGAGCTTATCAAATGGGTTCTTCGTTGATCGCATTCAGTCCCATCGACGCTGTTATCAGACTTTCTCAATAGGAGCCAGATCGTCCTTATTAAAAAAAGAAAAAAGTGAAGGGAAAGTGCTCCTCTGTGCAATGCACCACGCCATGAAGGCGTATAGGGAGCGTGGGGTTAGGGCCTCACACTTTCTTGATTACGGCCGAAGGTGGGGGTGACGTGATCAGCACCACGTCCCTTGCCGCCTTTACCCCCAGAGTTTCCTCCAGGTACCCACTTTATACGACGATGGGTGGACGCCGGAGCTGCCTGAACAGGTGGAAAAATTTCCGGTTCTCCCCCGCCTGGAGAACCTTATTAAGTCTTTGAATTATATTAATTGTGTTGCGTCATCACCCAAATTTTGGAGCTCTCATCTAAGTTCGAACCCGGGACCGCAGATAATACGCAGGAGACCTTTTCATGGTAAGAGTATGATAATTACAATGGAATGAGAACCCAGGAGCTAGATATTTGGCACCCTAGTAGTAGAGTGCCCATAATATTTTGACCCCAAAACGGGACATCCCAAGGAGATCAGTGTACCTCCTCCCCTCCTGAAAAATCAGTTAGGCCTAATTATAAATTTATTGTTATAATTAAAGTATTATTATTATTTTATTATTTGAAATATGATCTCTCGTTGTCAAAAGCTATTATTTATTATAATCTCGGTGTGACTCACACAGTATTTCTGGTTCCTTCTGATCAACCTTTGATGTTAGCCCTACGCAGAAGTTGGGGAGTGCCAGAAGTATGTATCAGAACAATCAATCTTCTTGAGAGCGGCTTTATTTTTTACCAACCGTTTGTAAATCTCCTCAAAAACCTTACCCCACACATCTGACGCGTGATTTCCCACTTCAGTTTGTGGTTTGTCCCAAGTTCATATTGAAACTGCATATACGTTTCTTGGGCATACTTATGCACTCTCTACAAATAACGGAACACACGCAAAACAATACAACTTTTTTTTTAGCATGAAATGTCTCAACTTTATACTTGGTTTTCAAGCTAACCCCTAGGCTTTTCTAAAACGGTACAAATAGTGTCTTTAAATAATATCGAAGGGACGACCGGAACACGCCTCTCAAACAGGACTGTCTCGTTCAAAACGGGACGTACGGTCACCCTATATAAATGACAACATAACTAAGAACCTAATGAGTGAACTGTTAGAAGGCACTCCAATATCAACGTTTACACTTCCATGTAATACGCCTCAGAAACTACGTTCTTGAAGGACATTGATGCTAAGTCCATAGTTAGTACATATTCTGCTAGGTTGTTAGTTATTCTGCGATTTGTCCATTAAGTACCGACGCTCCTCCACAGCCAGTTCTTACTGTTGCCTTAAAACTATAGTAGATATTATTTTCTTCCTCTGTAACTGAATCATCACGTTATCGTATTTACGGCTGGAACAGAAGGGGGAGGGGGTGTTCCTTGGCTCTCTAAATCACTCGCTCGCTCCTTCTGAATTCCAGAGATTTCAAACCATCAACATGCGCATGTAATTTGATATGATCGAACAGTGGCGTAAAGAAGAAGGGTGGCCAATATTCCGACTGTGCTGCAGCGTTTCTATGTGGAAAGACTCGCGCACTTTTGGCGTGGCCATTGGCCACGACTTGTACGCTCGCATGCTTGACCTTCGGCCACGTTGTGGGCCCAATCATGTTATAGCTGGGGTTCCTCAATGATCTTAATGATTTTGAAGATGCGTGCATGTTGTATTGGATGAAGGGAAACAAGTGTATAAGTTCGCTTGCGTGTGTATATGCTCTAATATTTTACAAATATTTAACACATATTATTGTCTAGTTTCATTATAATAAACTGGGTACATATGGTCCGTTTCAAAATATTTAGATATTTCATATAAACGAATTAAATAGCGACATGTCTCGTGCGCTCGCCGACGTGGCTCCCTTATTTGAAAAGTTTTGAACATAACGTTATGTGTGTTCTGCCTCTTGTTTACTTTCTTAATAATAAGCTGGGTAAGTAAAAACAGTTTCAAGATAGTTAGTTGGATGTTTTCTGTAAACGGATTCAATAGGGACACTAAATTGGAAACGCAATATTTACGTATTTTGTGATTTTCACAATTTAAAACGTAATTGAAAAATAATTGTTTTCCGTCATTCCCCTCGAATTCCTCTGTAATAAATTATGAGGCTCATATTTTGAAATTCGAACAGTCTAGTATAATTCACTTAGTAGTTTCTGGGGTGAAAATGAAGTTCCCTAGCAACGTCTGTTGCCATGGTCAACAACAAGCAAGTTAAGCTCTGATATAGTAAAAAGCCTGGAATATGAGCAACTTCAAAAGAATTCCATTTCAACAACAACACAACTAAACACCTGGCTAAACAACAACAAGCTTTCCCTGAATGTTAATAAAACAGTTCTAATAAATTTTAATCCAGCAAAACAAATAAAAAACTTAAGAAGTCGTCAAAGAATGCAATGCAATAAAATTCTTAGGAGTATTGACAGACACAAACCTGTCTTGGGACATGCAAATTACTAATTTAACTCAAAAGTTAAGCAGGCTCTGCTACATGATGAGAATTTTGAGAAATGTTTTAACTTTGAATGTTTTAAGGACAGTATATTTTGGACAGATTCAAACTGTACTTACATATGGTATCTCTTTCTGGGGCAGCTCACCCAAAATGCAGAAAATTTTTATTTGGCAAAAACGCAAAACGCAATTTAAACATTATGAAGAATGTATCCCTCTCAAACCCAACAATACAAATTTTCAATGAATTTCAAATATTACCTCTTCCATGTTTGTACATATTAGAAACGTTGTACTTTATTCATACAAATTCTAAAATCTTCTCAAAAAATCTGGACATACACAAGTACAGCACTCGTATGCATAACTCCCTCCACCTTTCTACTGTCCGCACATCTAAAACACATAGTGGTCTAGGATTTCAAGGTGTAAAACTCTATAACAAGCTGCCAGAGGAATTCAAGAATCATAATCCAACCAAATTTAAAATAACAGTAAAAAGCTTGCTTATGAAGTATTTGTTTTATAGCACAGAGGAGTACTTAGATCATATTTTTCATTAATAGACATAACCTTTGATTTTCTTCAATTTTTATGTTCACTAATACCCATAACCTTTGATTTTTCTTCTATTTTTTAAGTTATTCCATACTCTTTTATACTTTTGATATGCATAAGTATGTGTTACTTCCTTTCTACTCAAAATCATACATGTAATTAACCTATCCCATATCATAGTGCTATTTGTACTTATAAGATCAAGTGGATGGAAATAAATCATATCATATCAGACTGCCTCGTGACTGTTAAACTAATGTAGTAGCAGTGTCATATTGTTTAATTGATTGAAATGAAAATTTTGAACATTTTGGGGGAGGGGACCAACATACATTCGAGTGTGTTAATTCCTTTCTATTCAAAATTATACATGTAATTTTATTTTATTTTTATTTTATACTCTTTATACTTTTAATATGCTTAAGTATGTGTTAATTCCTTTGTACTCAAAATTACACATGTAATTGACCTATCTCATATCACAGTGCTATTTGTACTCACATGATCAAGTGGATGGAAATAAATCTTATCTTATCTTATCTTAAGAATTGTTTGTCATTATACCTCCAAACATTTAGTTAAAACAAGCACGATGTAGATATTATCGCATTGAGTATACCAATATCTAATTGTATCTGGACTGAAACATCTTCTTATGTAGATGTCAACCTTGTTTGAAGCTCCTTCTCAAAACCAAGAGTGTGTGTGATCTGTGAGAAATAATGTAGCTTCACAATAAAGACTTGAATCAAACAAGATAGTGAGTTGGATGCTTTGTATAAACGAATTCAATAGAGACACTAAATCGGAATAGCAATATTTTACGTCTCTTGTCATTTTCGCATTTTTAAACGTAATCGAATTTCTACCTCTCCTCAGTAATAAATTCTGACGCTCATATTTTGAAATTGGAAAAGTCTAGCATTATTCACTTACACTAGATTTCGAGGTTAAAATAAACTTTCATTAAGTTCCCTAGCAACGTCCGTTTCCATGGTCAACAACAAGCACGGCAAGCTCTAAAGAATTGCTTGTCATTATACCTCTAAACATTTAGTTGAAACGAGTACGATGTAGATATTCTCGCATTGAGTATACCAATATACATATACGTAATTGTATCTGGACTGAATCTTATTCTTATGTAGATGTCATCCTTGTTTGAGGCATCTTTTCAAAACCAGGAGTTCATTCATCTGTGTGTGATCTGTGAGAAATATAATGTTAAGAATTAAAGGAAACAATGTGAGCAAAAAGAGAAAGCCATGGAAACGGTTGCTAAGGACGTGAAAAAAGGGCATTTTCACTCTTAAGAAAGGGCCAATTTTTTAATTTTCTCGGCTTTTTGGGTCAATTTCATGGGGGGTCGTAATCGGGCATTTTTTGCCTCCGGGCCTTCCTTCATGGAGAACATTTATGTCAGTGAGTGGTGGGATTGGGTCTATATAGTATATATTGGACTCGCGTACTTTCGACGTGGCCTCTCTCGCATGCGTGACCTTCGGCCACGTTGTGGGCGTAATCATATTATAGATGGGGTAAAATGTCTGCATGTTGTATTGGATGAAGGGGAACAAGTGCATAAGTTCGCTAATTTAAAAAGTTTCAAAAGTTACTTTATATGTGTATGGGCTCTAATAAGGTACAAATATTCAAAAGAGTATTGTCTAATTTCTTAATAATAAACTGAGTAAGTAATAAGTGTTTCAAGATAATTAGTTGGATGTTTTTGCATCAACGAATTCAATAGCGACACTAAATTGAAAATGCAATATTTACGTCTTTCGTCATTTTCACATTTTTGAACGGAATTGAATAATAACTGTTTTCCGTCATTCCCCCCAAATTCCTACCTTGCGTCTGTAATAAATTCTGACGCTCGTATTTTGAAATACGAAATGTCTAGTATAATTCGCTTACAATAGTTTTTGGGGTGAAAATAAACTTTCTTTAAGTTCCCTAGAAACGTCCGTTTCCATGGTGAACAACAAGCACGGCAAACTCTATAAATAATTGTTTGTTATTATACCTCTAAACATTTAGTTAAAGCAACCACGATGTAGATAATATTTTCGCATTGAGTTTACCAATATATGTACGTAATTGTATCTGAGCTGAAACTCCTTATTATGTAGATGTCACCCTCGTTTGATCCACCTTTTCAAAGCCAGGAGTTGATTCAGCTGTGTGTTGTAGATCTGTGAGAAATATAATGTATCTCGGCAATTAAGAATTGAAGGAAACAGTGTGTGCTGCAAAAAATGTCCGTGGCAACGGTTGCTAAGGACGTGAAAAAAGAAGGGCTATTTGAGCTATTTTTGAATTTTCTCGGCCCTTTGGGACGATTTCATGGGGTGTCGTAATCGGGCATTTCTCGCCTCCGGGGCTTCCTTCATGGAGAACATTTGTGTCAGTGAGTCAGTCAGTGGTGGGATTGGGGCTTTATATATATTGGATAACTCGGCCTTTCATGTACAATTTTCTGAAACTTTGAGTGAAGTTACGAGCTAGGCACATTGTAGCTCTGTTTGTATACTCTGTCCCGAGAGTGACTCGAGAGTGCTCGACCAATTAATGCGTGAGAGGGAACAGGGAAAATGGGAGAAAAAGGAATTTTAAATTCGTCGTTGAAATCTTCAGTGATACTTATTCTAAAGGTAAAAGGTAAACATAATCTACGTGCATTGAATCATGCTGTGAAGGTACACAGGGGTCAAAGGTGGGGCTCTCCCACCGTTGAAAGACCACAAGGTGAATGCAACGCGGTCCTGGAAACTCTCCCTTCTGAAGCATGACGTCATATGAGTTGCAGAGGCGGGCCCCGTTCCTCTGTAGGCAGGGAAGAAGTGAATTGGTGTTTGCAAAACAACAATATTTCATGAGTTTTAGAATATTAGGAGGGAACATTTAAGAAAGTCAACATCTTCTAAAGTCCAAAATTTAGCACTAAAATATTTCTCTAGAGCACGGTTTACTTTAGTTAGTCGTTAAACTCACACCTTGGAGTAAAAAGTATTCTTTGACAATTAGGCTATTATCAGTCCTTCTGATTTTTATCAGCCTGCCGTGCAGCATTTTTCATTGCATTGTATGGGTCATACGTAGATAGCTCGGTGGTCGAGCGTGTTCAGTGGTATACTGGCGACCTAGGTGCCAATGGATCCGGGTTCGATTCACTGTGTGAGGTGTAAGGCGTGACGTTTGTGAAGAGTACGAATTCCACGCAGTAAAACCCTGGACCGCATTCTGCAGAATAATGAGGATCTGGAGCCCAGATGCACGGACAGTATAATCCTCTGCGGTTGCGTGTTGGCGCCCTGCATGCTGAGTTGCCCTTCAGAACATCTGTTTTTAACTAGGGTGTAGAGACTTGAGTCTTCAGACGACGGCAGTTCTAGTATTTGCCTCGACTGTACGTAATCACTGGCGTAGGCCGAGGGGGGATGGTTGAAGGGGCTACGGTCCACTCCGAAATTTTAAGAAAACCAACATTTTCAAATGAAGGCAGTGAAGAACTGGGAAATTGGGGACCAGAGTGAGTGTTAAATGTGCTGACGTGTCCATAATTTAAATAAATCAATCAAGTATTTTTAAGTTCCGGCCTGCATGAGTCTACCTTTGTAAGTGTAACTCATAATTCATCTTCGTCGTCGCCAATAGTGGCTGAAAAGCGATGTAAATATTAATGAATGCAAACATAAATTCTAGCTCTACGCTGTAGCAATTCTGACCACCTCTCGTACATAAATCAATTTTGTATACTTTTTCTCCTTGTCGATGCTTCTCAACAATATCTGGTTAGTAAAGGTAGAATGAGAATGAGAGAAAGGGAGATGTTTCCAGATGTTTCCAGCTTTGGCTGCAAATCGCTTCTCCCATCTGGCTAGAACTCGAGAAAAACCAAACTGTTAAAATTCCAATTTGGAGGCATTACGGGAAATATAACTTTCATTATTGTAGTGGTTGTTTCTACATATTTTATTTTTTGAGGACACATTCCAGGGTGGTCAGGCACCATTGGCACTCCCCGTGCGCAATACTATGCCCTCACATATCAATTTTCATTTGCTTCATCTGTAGAAGAAAGTATTGACGGTAACCAAAATTAGCGATGTTGTTTGAAAGTGTGTTGTAGAAGAAAAGAAAGCATTATTTACACTGTTACTCTTCCTTGAACTCGTATTGTGTTTCGTTTGTTAACTGGGACCTCCCCGTTGGTGTAGTGGTAACGTCGTCGCCTTGTAATCAAGGGGTCCCAGGTTCGATAGCGGATGAAGGCATAGGAATATAGTGTTTCGGGTTCCACCTTCAACTGTAGGTCTAGTCCCGATTAGCCACACTGTGCATAAAGTGTACTTAAAACACAAAGTCAATCAATGAATCGTTTGTTTACTGAACGGTGCTTTCGAATACGAGCAAAGCGCTTTCGTTACTTACGAAAAATGCTTCTACTTTAACAGAATTATAATCGAACCTTTTTATATCTTTCAGCTACGATTGCTTGGAAAAGTTAAAGGACGTTAGTATCGTAAAATCTCGGTGGACTCATTATCTTAGCACCAAAAATTCTGGGTTGGAATTCCTATGTCAGTTTCGTATCTCTAACGAGGCAAATAGGAAATAATTTGGATATATGCTCTGTCCCAGGTTTCTCTGCAGCGGCCGAACGAAACCAAGTCTCTGCGCAATCAGTCAATATGGAGGACTCACTAAGGAACGCGTGCGAGGGAACGGGATTGTGGTAAAGGTGAACAACGACCACCCTTTCCAGCAGCGCTCCGCTTACTCACTCTTCCCCTTTCTTGCGCAGCCTTGCTCCATAGATACCCGGGGCAGAGTATAGAGAGAATTGAAAGAAACAGCAAACGTGCCATTTTGGTGGCAGAAGTCCTCACTGCATCTACACACACAGTATCGGCAGTTTTAAAGAAAACACTGGCATCTATTTGCGTTGGTAATACATGAAAAGGTGAAGAAAAGCAAATGCTGTTATTCACTTTGTTGATGTCTGGTTAAGTATTTTCCTATCTCGTTGTTGTTAACTTTATCGAAAGAGATTTTTTTTTTACTCTGCAAAAGATAAATCGTAATTTTGTCACGCCTTGCATGTATCCTGCAGCTAAATATTGACAACAGAAAAAACGCAACAAAACCAGTGTAACAAAGGCCTTTGGCCACGTGCGTAGAAATGAACGTTCCTTTCAACGAAACTCGCAAGACTCCACCGCTATCTTTTACTGGCGCCTAAGAGTCTGGACTCTGGAGTTGTTTCGCCCAGACATGCGTGCTGGATCTGCTGTGAGAGCTCGAGTTTCGGGTTCACTTCCAAGTGAACGAAAGTGATGTATACACCCAAGCATCAGTGGCGTGTGCAGGGGGATAGTTATAGTTGGGAACGCAATACCCCCAATTGATTCAAGTTCGCTGCACAATTAACGTGAACTGCAAAGAAAGATGGGGAAATAGTATTACTGCTGTCCGCTATCGCAAGTCACGTAGTGGTAACGGTATCACATGTGACGATGCGGCGGTCTGGCGTTCGATCCCCATTAGAGCCTCAGTGGTTCAATTTCCACTGGATGATATTCATTGCGCGAAATCACACCCACCGTCATGGCCACGATTTCGGCAAACGTTTCGGGGTGTTTTTTTAACACACTTGATAGGCATTGCGCCTACAGTATTTGTGGCAGTGACTGAAGGTACGCATATAACGATTACATTCTAAATGCAGTTCTTCTTCATTTTGTTTTAGTCTCGTAAAGATTAACAGACTATCTAAAAAGATGTGTAAGGCCTCACACACTCTTCGATCACGCCCAATTTGGAGGTGATGTGATCAGCACTACGTTCCTGTCGCCTTTACACCCCAGAGTTTTACCTCTAGTGTAGTTACCCACCATTTATTTGAGGCTGGATGAGCTCCAGTCGCTTTACGCGGGGACAACGGCGGAAACATTTCGACCTTAGATCATCCAAGGGACTCCCGTGTGGCAGACAGGCGCCCTACTGACTAGATTACATTATATTGTGCATAACCATTATTTATTTGGAATCAGCCCCTCCCCCGCGCCCTTAATTAAAATGATATATTGTTAGCACTAGCTTACCCGGGGGGGGGGGATTCCAGGCCAACCAAATTCTCAACTGCGGACATTTCTATTTAAAAAATGAAAATAAATTAAAATACGTTGCAATGGTCCCTACCAATATTTCTGAATTACTTTTGCTCATACAATGATGAAGGTAACGTACATACGAGGAAAATTCACGCTGTGGGCCTATCAGTATGTTCCGCCATGAAACTTGTGCCTGTAACAGTGTACAATTGGTTGATAATTATGGTAATTAATGTAGCTATTATAATTACTTGAGAACAGCACATACGAAAACAAGAAATACCATTGATTCAACATTAACATGTAATTTTGAGGTCTAGTGAATGATAAAAGGTTTGTGACACTCGTGTAATAATTGGTTCACATGATGGTCATTTTGCAATTATTATATTTGTTATATAAGTTATATGAACAACAAAAGAAGAAATGATTCATTAAAAAATTGTTCCATGAATTTTAATGTTAAAAAGGAAAAAACATGTCTGGGCCTCTGAGGACCCCTCAGGAAAGTTAATTTCTTGTATGCCAGGGGAAGGTAGGGATCAGAAAAACCAAACTTCTTCCTGTCTTAACTTTAGTTCTTTTGTAAAACAATGGTTTTATGCTTGCAATCATGTATTATATGGTATTGCTGCAAGGGTTCTTCGCTTTTGTCAGATTCCCATTCATTCAACAATTTGGCTGCCAACTTTCCTCTTCTGTCTTTTACTCCTGAGCTAGAATACAATTCAAATGTAGTCGAAAAAAGGTATAGGCTAGGTGATGTAATTTGTACCTCTTTCATCTTCGATTCCTACAGATCATAAAATTGTAAAGTCACGACTTCAATAACACAAATAATTTTCGTCGGAATAACAGTTTTAAGTAAGGTATAAAAATGGCTACAAATTGGCCGTGCTTCAACTCTAGATATTAGAGAACCAAGTTATATCATTTGAGCAGGTAAAAATACAAAATACGTATGTTGATAGGATATACGTATTGTAGAACAAAGTGAAAACTATAAAAACCAGTGAAATTGAAATAAATCTACATTTCTCAAGTAAGCATAAAGGAAAGGAAAAGTAACGCACAATTCTTGCAGTAATGATAAAATATTACTAATTTCGAGAGCTTAACCGTGAAACGATTGCCCCGCCATCGATATGGAGACACACGGGAACGAGTCATACAATTCGACAAAGACTGCTAGGCCTCTATTTTGACGTGAACCAAGCTTCGTAAGTTCTTTTTAACAAACATTGTATCAATGTGCGCGAGCTACACCTCCGCAGTTCTATTCACTGGGAATGACCTACTAAAAGCGCGAATTTTCATGAAAGGCTAGCATGTGAGTCAATGTGTGAAGAACCCCTTCTCCTCGGATTAAAAGCGCGGAGTTAGAGTAGAACCCAGAGCCCCCTGGTAGCAGCAGATTTTTTGGCGGATGGAGTGGGGGAGGGTTGCACGTAATATTTCGTTTATACTGTAGGAAAGTTCAAGTCCGTGCTTCTCAAGTAAGACATGGATGCCGAAATATTGAGGACAGCGACAGAGTGCTGAAAACAACTTTTCCCACCCTCTTTTTTTATTTTTTTTTTACTAGCGTTTTGGATAAGATTGATTGATTAATTTTTTGTTTCAAGTCCACTTTATGCACAGGAAGGCTAATCGGGTTTTGGATAAAAGTATTTACATTTTGAAGGCATAGTTTCCCTTCCCTTGTAGGAATAATGCGGTGAATTCAGCAGTCCTACATAAAAGTAAAACATTTTACCAGTAGTCTTTAGGTGAGCCTACCTACAAAGATTTAATTTTCCATAATTGTAATTGCTAGTCAGTTAACAAAGCATACACCCTTAATCCACCATCGTGGAATTAACATTTCTTTTCGCATGCATATCTCAAAGTTCGACTACAGAAACACAATTAATTGACTTGGTGTTTTAAGTCCACTTTATTCACAGTCAGGTTAATCGGGACTGGACCTACAGTTTAAATTGGGATCCGAACCACTAGTGCCTCCACCGGGTATCGAACCCGAGACCCCTTGATTATACAGAAACACAATGACCGAAAATATGGGAATAAATAATATCACCCATGAAACAGCAAAATCAAGTTAAGGTTTTGCAACTGATGTGGTGAACGCTCCGTGCAGACTTGAAGACGCCAATGCAACAGTCTCTTTTCATCTTCCCAGTTATATCGTTTACGTCTCGGGAATCACTCCCGCAAGCCGGCTCTGTGGCTGAATTGTTAGCGTAGCGTGCCACAAAACACACGGTGTCCTAGGTTCGCATCCCGGTTAAAAAACCTGGACATGAAGTTGTGTTTGTTCCAACAGTCTGTTTCATCATTCATCCTAGCCTTCACATTATATGCGACATTTGCATGAAGACACAACATTTGCTGCTGTTATCTACTTATTGATTTGATTAGTTTACATCTCGCTTCTGTCTCTTTTGGTCACGCGAAGATTAGGGTGAAATTGAAGCCAGGCAATGACGAACACGCATGGGCGGTTAGCAACACACAGACTGAGTGTGAGTCTAGACGCCAAAGCCCCGTTTGTCTGCTAAATGCACACTCTGTACTAATAGCACTTGTATAGTTTAAAATATCGATACATCTGATTAAAAATATTCATTAAACTTCGTTGTCCTTTAAAACTGCCACTTTCAATATATATTTCGCCATATAACACAAATACCGCAAACGCACTAAAGGAAAACAATAGCCACACTGGACGCGAACCAAGAAACAAGGATGTTGATTTCAGCCTTCAATATCTCTCCACTTGACTTTTAATTGTTGGCATTCAAAATGTTTACATTCTTATTTCGAGGAACAATTGTTTATATTCGAGCAATAAAATTGTACATATTGTTTGTATCACGTGACCTTTGAAAATATGGTCATGAAGTAAGAACTTATTTAAGCGCTAGATACTCCTTCGTTCATGAAATTAGCAAGAAAAAGGATTTGACATGTTCTATTCTGCTATTATAACAACGTTAAGACATTTTAATAGTCCATGGTCTTCTCACTTCTGCTCCTTCAGCTTCTCATTTTTGTGCGGCCCTAGGTATCCTAGTACCAACCCCCCGCCCCCCTTCCTTGAGTCCATCGTGTCATACCTAAAAGAGACGTTGTCATTTAGGCGCTTGAAGGAAAGTCATCCCTTACACCCCGCTCCTGTTTGTGGGTAATATTCCTACCCTTTCAGTGGCGTGCCTATAAATGTAGTAAAGGGATGTGAGCATAAGGAGATTATGAGTTATTTCTTACCACTCCTGGATCATGCAATTTTTTGCTAAATTTGACGTTTTCTTAAAAGGAAAGTTGCTCTAAAACCCCTTGTACGAGTAGATAGGCAGCTGTTCCATAACTTTCCAGCTGGCATATCATAACCAAGTGACAGAATTCGGCTCTGTTTAGCGTGAAACACAATACAAGCTGACGTAGTGGTTAGGATAACAGACTGATTCTTCAACATTTTCCCGCTCATCTTATCAATTAATCATCTATATAACAGTCACGATGAATAAACTCCGTGGCGAAACTGCCCTTGAATAACAAACGCCTGTTGATTGGTTGACACGTGATCAGAACATCGAATCGCATTGCCGCTGTTATCTGGTTTTCTCGATCGGATCCCACTAATTCACGTAGCTTCCCAACTGGCTTCAAGAGCCAGAAATGTTCGAGCTCCCACCGGTAAATAAATCTGTTATCACGCTAACTTGATTTCTTAGTTTACTTTATGCTAAGATGGGCTAATCAAGACTGGACCTACAGTTTAAAGTTGTATCCGAACCACTGTGTGTCTCCCCCGGGTATCGAACCCGGATCTCCTTGATTACAGGCCGAAGAAATTACCACAACTACATAGGGCTGGCCGTATATGTTAGGGAATAACCGTTCGACTGCTTCAAAGCACTTTGAAAATCGTGGGTTGAGTACGGAAATAATATTGATAAAGCAAACACAGTTACAGTAATCTTTGCGGTAATGAATTACCAGTAAATCTTTTGAACAAACCAAAGAAAAGTTTCGCAAAGATACTCCGTAACACCGTCTTTCAGCCCTGAAAGATGGGTCAAACGTTCTTTTTGTAGCATTTTGACAATCTATTCCGTCCGCACCACCGGACACAGGTCTTCTTGTACTGCATGTACAATGTAGTTTGGCGAAAGGAAAAAAAAAAAGCACGCAGTTCTTATCGCTTTCTTGCAGGAAGGGAAAGTGACAGAGCAGAAACGTTTTTCATCCTCTTAGCTTCTTATTTCTTACACAAGGCATGATTTTTCCTGCATTTACTTGGGTCTCCCCGATGGCGCAGTTGTAGCGTCGTCGCCTTGTAATGAGAGGTCCCGGGTTCGATACCCGGTGGAGGCACACAGTGGTTTGGATCCCACTTTAAACTGTAGGTCCAGTCCCGATTAGCAGAAAGTGCTATTCAAACACCAAATCAATCAATCCTGCATTTACTTGAAAGGTGAAAACGTATCAGCTGCAAAGGACGGAATTAGCCGAAGAATGATTGAAAGTCGAACTTCAGCTAAGAAAAATAGAGAGAATGAATTTGATGTTTAAGCTTGACCAAGATGAGAAAAATCCACTGGCCCTGTTATTTAATTTTCAACAGTAAGGGAGCGGTCGGAGAGTGGTGACGCAATGAGCTATTTACCATGTAATCCTGCCCCTGCGTTGCCAAAATGTTCAGCATTCTTCAACAGATGGTCGTCACCTTTATTCACTGCTAAGCATTATCATTATGAACGTCACACATCGAAAGTCAAGATGTAATATTTATCGTTGTTGAAGCTTTTGATAACGAAGGAGTGAAGGAAACTGGCAACACGGCGGTACTCGGGTAAATGCGGAAGAGAGAGGAGAAAACAAATGACTGCCAGTGACGGATCTACATATTTTGGGCCCATGGCAAGCATCACTTAAGGCCCCTTCAATGTAAAATACAGAAGTATGTGAAAGGAAATGTCAAAACCTTTCTGCTATTCCGTTTCTTCAATGTATGTATATATTGTTCGTGCGTGCGGGCCCATGGAAAAATTTGATTTTGTTATTTAGCGTCGCCTACGGAGTGTGTCTAATCGCGACGATGAGGATGAGTGATGATAGGATGAAATTACGGAGTGGATGCAGCAACACTCGCAAAGAACAGCCATGCCCAGCAGAGATGCAAACCCGTTACCACTGGCGTCGTAAACTCTGTGCTAACCACTTCGTACGGAGGTCGGTATATCTCTGGATTTTTTACGGATAGTTTTAAGTCCATTTTTATGCACAGGTAGGCTAAATGGGACTGGACCTAACGTTTTAAAATGAGATCCGAACCACTATGTGCCTCTACCGGGTATCGAACAAGGTATACCTCTGAAGAGGAAGGTGGAATTGGAAAGGTAGAGTTTTGCAAAATCATGGACAGAAGAAACTTTTGATAAGTCACTTATGAGAGATGTCTAAAGATAAAACTCAGCTGGGAATGATGGACCAATAACTGTTCCATAATACATTTCATTCTACATTTGCTCGTTATTACTTTTAATTTGTCAAGCTTTGGGCTGGGTATGCAGTAGTGTTTAGGTAAGCAAATCATGTTTGATGGTTCCCAATGTAAATAGTGATTTCGTTCTATCCACGGGATTTTCGTCCCTTGCTTCGCCTGTCTGTTGCAATTATTACTCATTCATTGGCCAAACCATTCGTAATGTTAATACTATGAAGGTTCTCTCCAAGAACCAAGTACGAAGGTTAACTTTTGCATTCCGAACTCAGTCTCCCTTTGTCTCGGGGGATTAACAATTTCAAATAAGTTATTCTTACTTTTCTTTGATTGTCGTTGTAAATACAAGATTTAGAAAAATAATAAAATAATAATATTACATTTAGAAAAACTGGGAATGAAACGTTCGACCACAGGTGAGTTTCCTAAGTAAACTGTCACAGAAAAACCAACGCTGTTATTCATTACGTTAATTCATAGTTCATAACTTTGCTATCCCGTTGTTGTTAGTTATTGCGAAAGAGAAAAGTATTTCACTCCGCAAAAGGGCAATCATAATTAATCTCTAATAATAATCGTCATGTTATATGTGGCATTAGGTATAATTTTGTTACACCTTGTTACCCGACCCTGTGGCCGAGTGGTTAGCACATCGCGCTGCGACGCCAAGGGTCCCTGGTTCGAATCCCGGTCGGGTTTGGTTGTTTGTAAATGTCCATTCATCAATTTTATCATTTCATCACTCATCCCCATCTTCGCAAATTAGCCAAGAGGCACAAAACGCGAAGTAAAATAAAGTAAATCAATCAATCATGTTACACCTTGCTTGTAGCCCGCAGCGAAAATTAGATACCAGTCAAAATAATTCTTACGCACTACTCTCGCAGCCAAACAAGTGGGAGAAGGGGAACGACTGTAGATTACGGCAGCAGATAACACCCACTTGCGCAAGCAGTAGAAAAACACTGCCGTTGAAATATCGAATTGGGACGTTAGTACAGTCACTGACACTACTGGTTTGTAATTGTCCAATTGAAAGTCAATGAAATCGTTACAACCCAGAACTGTTCGTGACTGTACAGCTGTCATGATGCAAGAAATACAAGTACAAAGCATGCTTTTCTGGGATTCGAAACCTGAAACGTTACCCTTGCGCGCTGCACGTAAATAAAGACGGACTGGAAGTAAAATTTAGATCTGACATTTTTGTTAATCAGGTTCACCAGAATATGACGAAGAGAAACACTCGTGTTTTAATTCTTAGTTGAAGTTTGTTGTGAAGGAGAGAGTATAAGCAACATATCTTTGGTCTTTGGAAACACTCATGTAGTCTGCAGGTCATGCTAATTTCGTGTTAAAGAAAGGAACATACTAGTATTACATTTTCGGGTTAGTGTACTATTTTTTTTTATTTGTCCCTAAGTAACTTGGAGTTCTCGATTATAATTTGGCTGGTGTGTCTTTAGAGGCTCTCCCCGATGGTGTAGTGGCAACTTCGTTGTCTTGTAATAAAGATGTCCTGTGTTCGATGGAGACACATAGTGTTATGATTCAACTTTAAACTGTAGGTCCACCATGACTAGCCTATTTCTACACAAAGTTGATTTATAATAAAAGCTCAAGTCAATTTAAATCACCTGGTTCGTCTAACCTATTATGCACAAAACATCAACAAAACATAGGACAGCTCTATTATTCAGAAATCCTGGTAACGACGAATTGTCCATCGCCAGAGGTGGCAAGGAGGGCACTTCCTCCCTTTTTTTGCAACTTTTATGCTAAACCTTATATACAAAGGGAAACTAAACTGTCCTTGCCACCTTCCCCCCAGTTTTGGCACCTTGCACCCCAGTTTTGGCGCCCAATTGCCGCCACTATCCATCACCATTTTCATTCAGTCTGTATTACACAGTGTGATAATAAATATTTGAAATAATGACATCAATAAGCAGAGGCCATTGCCCGCTTCGAACTAACGTAGTTTACTCCTAAAAACAACATAGGATGTACACTAGAATGAAAATGTAATGAAAATAGCGTTGGGCAATTTTCCTACCATTATCTTTGCCGTTGACTGTGCCTTGGAAGTGTCAATCCCAGAATAAAATGCGTAGGACAGCCAGTTATGGATTTTAGATACCAGGTTTCGGTGTATCGAAATACAGGTCACATCGAAGATGCAGAACATATTTGTTTGATGCCAATACTTGGGGGTCTGCTATATTGATATTTCCAGCAGCCGTAATAAGTATCACGTTTCTTACAAGTTGTATTTATATTGCAATCAGACAACGTCCTGCATTTCTGCACTTCTGTGGGTCCAGTTCCGATTAGCTTATCTATGCATAAAATGGCCTTAAAATACAAACTCAAAACTAAAAATATATGGGGGATGAACGTGCGTTCGTTTTTTTTTTTTTACTAAATTGGGAATCAACGCAAAAGGGATAAGCTTTATGAAAATAATGCAACTTTAGACAAATTAAGTATTACTTCTATTTATACTAAGTAATTTTATGGCACTTTTGTTTGTATTGGGTTAACCGTGACGATCTTATATAAAGGGTGTCCCATAAAGTGCGCAACTTTTAAATCTGGCGCAATTTTTTAAATGTTTTGTTGGCAGCCCTGTTCTTATCATTTCTAGTATCTACTATCACTCCGATTTGATTAGCAGTTGTTGTTTTGTTTATTGTTGCAGGTGTTGCCATGGAGCGGTTAACAAATGAACAGCCCAAAAACCACACCATACGGTCGTCCTTTGCGGGTGCATTTAATGTTTGTGGGTCACTCGTGAATTTTCAGTCCCCCAAATCCTGCAGTTTTGTTTATTAACAAATCCACTGAGCTGGAAGTGGGCTTCGTCGCTGAAAATGATGTTTTTTGCGAAATTTTCATCCGCTGCCAGTCTCTCTTCGATCCATTCGCAAAATCGTCTTCTTTTTTGATGATCCACCGGCTTGAGTTTCTGCACCAGTTGGATTTTGTATGCATGCATGTGAAGGTCTTTACTCAAAATTATTTGCAATGAACTGCGTGGAATGTTCAACTGCTGTGACCGTCAGCGAATTGATTTCCTTGGACTTACTGGTACACTTTGTTGCACTACTGCGATTTGTTGAGCATTGCGTTGAATGCGATTTCGCCCAGGTGATTTCACAGTAGCAACAGAACCAGTTGTTTCGAACTTCTTTATCAGCCGCAGAACTGTAGACTTGTTGGGTGCTTCATTTCTTCCGAAAACCGCGCGAAGTCGTCTTACCGTCTCGGCCCCACTTTTAAGATTTTGATAATAATTTTTCACGATCAGAACGCGCTGTTAATTTGTGAACCGCTCCATGGCAACACCTGCAACAATAAAGAAAACAACAACTGCTAATCAAATCGGAGTGATAGTAGATACTAGAAATAATAAGAACAGGGCTGCCAACAAAACATTTAAAAAATGGCGCCAGATTCAAAAGTTGCGCACTTTATGGGACACCCTTACTTCTAAACTGTGAATAATGTGACTAATGTTTTACTAATATATTAGTTTAAGCGTATCCTTCTCTCACTGACATTCGCCAGAATGCACAGTCAAACAGCTAAACCATAGGAAGGGGGACAGGGGCGTGACTTTTCGTGATAGGCAAACGACGGGTCAATTTTCCATTTCGGCTAATTATAACACACATAATACGTAACGTCGTTAACTTGTAATGAAAGGGTTCGATACTAGGTCGAGGCGTAGCCATTTCCCACTTTAAACTGTGGCCCAATCAAATTAGCCTTTTTGTGGTACTTAAAAAGTGGAATTAAAACAAATTCAACAAGAACCACCACATAATATTGTTTGTTACTGAGACACTTTTAACTGATTGTTGAAAATTTTCCCGTTTTTCTTACTTGATTTGGTTATGCATAGTTCAGGACACGGTCTCTCATAATGCACCACCTCCAACATTTCGGTAGAAGTTCTTCAACTGAATGAAAAAAGATCCCTAATCGAGTACTTACCTGCACCACTGCAAATCGGTGGCTCGTCTGGTTTGTCATCCATGGCGGTCATTTTCAATATAGACCCTACTTTCACTCGAGATAGCAGAAGCACCACACGAAAGAACAGAATGACACAGGACGATGGCCACAGTAAAGAAAACACGTGTCCGCAGCAGCCACGCTACGCTACCAAATAGCACCCTCTTCCTCACCCTATTTGCAATGTTACATACGCTCTATATTTCGGAGTTACTGATCACATGCAGGATATGCCCAAGTATTGGTTGGTGAATTTTCTTATAATAATATACCATACGGCCATTGATCATTGACTAACTTTATAAGGTAATGTGTTGATTACTGAAAAGTTTCACACACGCATAATCGTACCGAGTTAGCTGGTTCCACGGATGCATGTAAAATGCTGGAATTTAGAACACTTTTGGGCAGCGTAGACGAGTTCTTTCCAACACCCTTGCCAAGGACAAACGCGGGCCTGGAATCGCTTGCTTTCGACTTTTTATTTAGCGTGAAGGGGGACGGACAGTGACCATGTAAGTACTGCATAAAGCATGACGTCCACTGAGACGCGGAGAAACTCAGCAAATGAACACGACAGACCCGTTTCCGGCGTCTCAGTGGGCGATAATCTGTAACATAACCTGCCAAAATTTTCGTGCTTCGGTTTCGCGCGTTTCACTGTAGTGAGCGTTACACCATTTGGTTTAAGTAGAATCAGACAGCAGATCTGTTGCCGGAAATTTCCATGTTTCGCCGCGTCTCAGTGGGCGTCAAGCTTCAGTCTCTTCCTTGTAACGCGATCAGCTAACCCGCGTGGCTGAGCGAGCCGGTTTATGTTTGCAGGCAATACCACTGCAAATAGGAGAACTGAAAGGTCTGCACATGTAAATATGTTGTAGAAATTAATTCCATTCTAAGGTGTTAAATGCATTGAAAGACATGAACTTAAGATACAAAAATGTTAAAAAAAGCAAACGCAAGTGGTGCTTGCTCCGTTTCCTTTACCGCACGCTTCTGAAAAAAAGGGGGGGATGTTTTCCCACTGCGTCTCGGTCATCAGCTGTGGCTCTTTCTACACAACTCAATCGCCCTTCTGCTAGCTCGCTGCCTGTTGGGGCAAAGAATATATACAAACCATAATAATATTAATAGTTATAATAATAAAATCGTCTTTACTAGAGCGGGCGTTTTTCATCCGTTTCTAGCCCGACCCTGTGGCCGAGTGGATGTCGACCTCCGTGGCGAAGTGGTGTCGACCTCCGTGGCGGAGTGGTTAGCAGAGCGCGCTGCAAAGCCAGGGGTTCTGGGTTCGAGTCCCGGGTAAGGCATGGGTATTTGTGTTCGTCCAGTTGATAAGAAACCAAGATAATGTAAGAATTGAAAAGTGTAAAAGTGAGAAAAAGAGTGAATGGTGGGGGATACCTCCGTGTAGGGGGTATTTCCTTTTATATAAAAAAAAAAAAAAAAAAAAAGTGGTTAGCAGAGCGCGCTACAACGCCAGGGGTTCTGGGTTCGAGTCCCGGGTAAGGCATGGGTATTTGTGTTCGTCCAGTTGATAAGAAAGAAAGAAAAATGTAAGAATTGAAAAGTGTAAAGTGAGAAAATGAGTGAATGGTGGGGGATACCTCCGAGTAGGGAGTATTTCCTTTAAAAAAAAAAAAAAGTGGTTAGCAGAGCGCGCTACAACGCCAGGGGTTCTGGGTTCGAGTCCCGGGTAAGGCATGGGTATTTGTGTTCGTCCAGTTGATAAGAAAGAAAGAAAAATGTAAGAATTGAAAAGTGTAAAGTGAGAAAATGAGTGAATGGTGGGGGATACCTCCGAGTAGGGAGTATTTCCTTTTATAAAAAAAAAAAAAAAAAAGTGGTTAGCATATCGCGCTGCGACGCCAAGGGTCCCGGGTTCGAATCCCGGTCGGGCTTGGTTGTTTGTGAATGTCCATTCATCAATTTCATCATTTCATCACTCATCCCCATCTTCGCAAATTAGCCAAGAGGCACAAAACGCGAAGTAAAGTAAACTAAATCAACTCAAATCAAATCAAATCAAATCATCCGTTTCTATCATAAATATAACAATGAGTCGAAGTGGTTGGTAGATGAGAGCAAATAAATTCAGACGCGCACAAATATTCTCGTAGGGCCTAACGTTAGTGCCTCTACTCTTCAACCTTACAAGATATAAATGAATGTCACCATTAAAGAGAGTACTTTATGTTGGTTACCGAAGATACCGAAAATGTCGGTTCTCAGTATATCGATATTTAGAGGTCATATTTTCGAGTACAGATAACGGATATCGATGGTTTCAGAAACCGGCCTCCGTGGCGGAGTGGTTAGCACAGCGCGCTACGAAGCCAGGGATCCCTGGTTCGAACCCTGGCCAGAAATTGGCTGTTTGTGCGAGTCTCTTCATCAATTTAATTAGGTTATATGATCACTCGTCCTCAACTCAATTATCCGTAGGTGGCAGAAAGCGAAGTAAAATAAACCAAATCAATCAATAGTTTTAACAGCACTAAATATACCCCGTTATGTGACCATTTCAGGATATTTTCTTTAATTTTGCCTGCTTTACGGTGCACTATATACACCAGCAAGTTAAAAACAAGGAAATGAAGTAATTAGCTCGAAGCGGATTACATAAAAAATAACTCCATCGTAGATTCCAGCCGAGGCCACTCCCTAAATATCGTGCCACAGTAACCATCAGCCATGGAATCACTTCTTGGTGAACAAGGGCAATTACATTAACATATTATTATTAATAATATTAACTAGAATAGGATTATACACAGTGGCGGCGATTATGGGGGCGTGGGGGTAGTTGCCCCCCTCAAATTTTGGCACTTCTTGTCCCCTCAACTGCGTCCTCTAACGAAATTTCCTGACACTCCACTCATCTCCACTTCAAAAGCAATGGAAAAAAGAAATAAGTAAGTTAAGAATGGATGACCATAATTAGAGGCAAACCAAAAGAGTGATCAGTTGAGAAGTCGACCCCATCCTTGAAATAATTTGATTTCGATCAGTCAAGTATGAGTTTTTAAACATTTAACAACGTTTTATATGAAAATCTTTATATTACATGAATGCGTGCGTTTCGTTGGTTCTCTTCCTACCGCGCCCATTTGCCATTGCTTTCTCTGCAACGTAAAGGTTGGGGGACGTTCGAGATTCGAACCCGAGGCTTTGTCCAGATGTCGGCTCGTTTTGCCCCGACGGTAAAACTAAAAAAGTAGCTCCCTCTCCTATCAGGAGAAAGAAAACCTCGCGAAGTGACACCCCGGAGACTTCGTGACGTGAGATGATGCTCATTACTAGGGCTAAAAGGGGCTAGAACATCACCCTAGTTGTTGCCATCAATGGCAGAATTGCGATCCAGTACCATGTCTTCATCTTTGCTTATGGGCGCGAGAAATCCCCCCCCCCCTTTCCTTTCTCTTCTCATTTCAAGTGCTGGAGAGTAAACTTATACCTTGCAAGAGTCAGTCTCAGAATATTACGAGTATAGAGTGAGTTTTAGATACCCTGGTTCAATATCTCGAACTACCGGTTACATCAAAGATGCAGAAAGTACCGGAAAATAACGAAGGTACCGTTTCGATATATCGATATTTCGTTGTTGTCAATACCTGAGATTCCGGAATTTTCAAGTAACGGTAAATCAATAACTCCACCATCTTTAAAAAGTATAACGTTTCTTATCATTCATATTTAATTTCTAATCACACACTTATACTTATGTACACATGTGGAGGCTGTGTGCCTGTGCAGTGCTTCTTTCGGAAGAAAGTATTCAGGCACTGTTTCTAAATTCGTAAGCAACACAAAAGGAAAATCCGAAGTTAATAAACAACTATTTATACTCGGTTATTTACAGCGCGTTTAATTTAAAATTGTACCGCAGTCCGCCCATTTACGAATACCTAACGCAATGCATTTATATGTTTGTAATGGTAACACTACGGCTGCATAGTCACGTAGCTTGGTGTGGAACTTAGAGGCAAGGAAATTGAAAAGGAAATTAATACTTACTCTCATGATGCTTTTCCGGTGAGTTCAATTTTAAATTGAACGCACTGTATATTTTACGTGGCTTTTCTTCCTGTTTTGTTAATCGCGACGATTTTACATTTAGGTACTCCAAATTAATAATTTTGTATATTCACACGTCAACCTGCTATTATCCTTCACATTTATATGTTTTTACTTTATCAGTAACAAACTGGTAATTGCCATATTGCACAGTCGAACATCTAAGGAAAAGAAGGGCGGAAGAAAATATTATCGCATTGCATCTCGGTTCTATTTAGGGGTGAAACAGTTCCACATTACTCAATCGCGTCTGAACTGATCTCCTACCTGCCCCAAAGGAACGATTCATTGATTATATTGCTTTACTTTACTGCGCTTCTTGTGTCACTCTTGACTAATTTTCGAAGATGAGGATGAGTGATCATATGATGAAATTGATGAATGCACACTCACAAACTTCCGTGCCCAGGTCAGGATTCGAACCCGGGACCCCTGGCATCGTACTGCGATGTGCTAACCACTCTGCCGTCTGGTGCCGGTCCAGAGGAACGAGTAGAAGTGGATAGTTATCTAAATAACTTACATAAGTTTGTTGGACGAATAAATTGGTCGCTGCAGAAAATATACATTGCTTTGCGTTGATTAAAATGAGTCTCAAAATATTTTATCATATATACTTGCTTCAAATTAGCAATCTCGTTACATAATTTTGTACAAGCTTCATGCTTTTAGCGTCTTTAAATATGTTGGCTAAAGAAGAGTAGTTGGATAAACCCAGGCTGAATTTTTTTTAAAAGAAAATACGAATTGATCTAAAGTTATAGTATTTTCTGATCATTTTATAAATGTATTTAACAGTTCTGCTGTACACTCAGCGGCGAAAGAAACAGTAGTCGAATTGTCCACCACCATTTTCATTCGGTCTGTATTACACAATGTGATGAAACTGAATTGAAATAATGACGTCAATATGAAGAGGGCAATGCCTGCTTCGAACCAACATAGTGTCATTCCTTAAAACAGCACAGGATATAGAATAAAAAGTAATGAAGATAGCAATAGACAATTTGCCTACCATTACTTTGCTGTTGACTGTACAAAGTAAAAAGAAAACACTCTTTGGTGAGTTCCTTTATTTTCCACAGTGGGCTTTCAGAACGCCACAAGCGATAGCTAATTCTGTGCAACTTGCTTCGTGCCCTCCCTTGCTGGCAGCGTCTGCGGAGTAAAGAATGGCGCCAGGAAGTCTCATCCCGCGTTCGGAAAAGCTACAGACTCAAAATTGCGTTTGCATTAGCTGCTAGTCACTACGTACTTCGTTTTTGCCATCGTTGGTAATATCTGTACATCAAACTTGGTCCATCATCCACTTAAGTAGGATATAATTCAAGTCAATACATGCGAACTACAAAGCAAAACGGATGAGTGAAGGGTGGGGGGGTCAATGTTGTTTCATCGTTTAATATAGCGTACGTGTCAAAGCAAAACTTTGGTCAAACCACATTCATCTGTGGTTTAACTTTGTTTTGAGTCCACGTTTTGCATGATAGGCTAATCGGGAAGGACCTACAGTTTAAAGTGGGATTCGAGCCTCTGATCAATCTACCCCAAACAGGCATGAAAGTTCGATCTCGGAATCCCTTCATTACAAAGCGACAGCGTTGGGCATGAAACAATCAGGAAGGCCCATATCTTTGGAACGGAAGGCAGAATATGGGTGTAACATCATATTGACTCTTCGTCGTTGCCTTGTAATCAAGGGGTACGGGGTTCGATGCCCGGTGGAGGCACATAGTGGTTCGGATCCCACTTTAAACTGTAGGTTCAGTACTGATTAGCCTTACTGTGCATAAAGTGGACTTAAAACACAAAATAAATAAATCAATACTGACTCTTCTTCTTTTTGCTTCGTGTACATGGTGTGAAATCACTGGTTGAGGTTTACGAAGATCTTAATCTACATGCACGTGCGCGCTAATATGTATACGCAATTAAATACAACATTACTAATTACTATATCACTAAATATTTAGAAATAACATTATTAAATACATTTAAAGAATTATTTTTTACTTTCATAAATATCAGATTTGCATAAAGTAGCAAACTGATTTCTTTACTAAGTGGTTAAAGATGTCAATTAATTTCAAAATTAATGAAATTGTTTTATTATGGTACAGCTGAAAGATTGATTGATTGAATTGGTTTATTTTACTTCGCTTTTCTGCCACTTTTGGCTAATCGTGAAGATGGAAATGCTGATGTACAATGAAACCGATGAAGGGACACTCACAAATAACCAGGCCCAGGCCGGGATTCGAACCCGGGACCTCAGGCGTCGTAGCACGCTATGCTAACCTTTCCTCCACGGATGTCGGCGTAACACTTGAAACATTGTGTTTAGTTTTTCTATTAATATAAATCAATTAGGTTTCATTCTTATATTTATTGTCCTTTCTTGTTTCACTTTAATTGTGAATACGTTGCTACTGCTGTAGATCTGTTAATGATCTTTTGAAATAGAGATTGTTGTGGAAATGCCCCCGTTGCACCTTGCCCTTGGACCTCTTAGCTCCCAATAGTTCTCATGCACTATCATCCGCTGAGAGGAGATCGTTTCGAGGGATATTGAGCAATCCAGTGTTACGGTGAAAAACCTTCCTTCGTTTCACTTCAGGTGACAAGAGAATCGCAAAAAATTAAGTATAAAGAACAGATTGAACTGTTTGTGACATTTTGATCATTTTTGTAAGATGGTACGTGTAAGATGTACATGGTAAGATGTCACTTACCATGTTTTATACCAGAGCCCTTCATTTAATGAATTTATTTTGCCTTAACGTCTCAGCCCGGACCTTGGGGTGCACGAGTTTGGGGTGGCAAAATGCCTTATCTTATTTAAATCTTCTTTTCGTCAACATTCGTGAATTGTAGTGATAGCGAGTTGCATGTTATTGAGTAGGAAAGCAAGCAGAGAACAGCAATTTCAGTAAATCAGGCTGTGATTCCGCCCTTTGGAATTATTTCTCACTTATTGCAGACGATTATTTGACCAGAACCTTAGATAACTTGCAGGAAACATTCCGTTTCTTCCGTTCTGCACGTCCTCTCATATCCGCGTCGTGGTTAACCAGACGGTACAAATTAGTTACCTTCACCTCGTACTAATCCACACAATCCACAATACATTCACAAAAAAAATACTTGGAACGGTAGCCATATTATTGGTATTATAACCTGAGCATTGCATTGGTTTGGTTTAGAGTACGAGGTCGTTGTTTATCTAATTTTGTGTGGTGTCGCCAGTGTAACATGTTGGTACGTACAATGCTGAGGATTTCGGTTTTCTCTTTAGTTGACTTATATTCAATGACAGCTTAAGGAAAGCTAAGCACTTGTTTATCGCAGAAGAAAATTGTTATAACAATGTAAAATGTGACAAATCCACAACAAAATTATATGTAAGGTAATTTCGTACTTTGTAAGTCACGCGTATATAACCTATACAGAATTAATGAATAAATACGGCATTTAAATTTCTTTGAATATTGCTCATGTATTAGGGGAGTCTACAGACCCCACCCCCGGTACGCTCTCAGACAAAAAAAAAGGTAGAGTAAAAAGTAAAGTTGTTGCGTGAAAATATGGCCATTCTATTCAATTGCTATTGCCTTCGGTTTGTAGACCTATTGATTATAAAAAAGGTGTTTTCTAAACTTTTTTTCGAAGAGCTTGCATTTTCTGCAGCTTGCGTTTGCAACGTTGCAACCAGGAGACAGGACAACCTTACTGTCAAGCAGGCGATCTTGTTTCTCTTCTATCGGTATCTAAGGTTGCCAGACACTCATCTTTTATGATTAACTTCGCTGCTTTTAAATAACGTTATTTTTTCAACATTAAAGCATAAAGTTGGTTTACAAAGTTTAAATTGAAAATATTTCTGTTATACGTTTCGTGAACCAATGCTGAGAGAGCGTTCTTAGTTCTCTCTCTTCCCACACGACCTGCATGTGTTCCTGAAGCAGTGGCAACCATGCCCACTAAGCCCCTCGCAGATAAGGGATGGGGGGGAAACAACTCGGTGTTGCTTTTAGATGTTATATGTAGAAGCACTTCCCAGGTTTCTCTCGCTCTTCCTGTGTAACTTGCGATAAATGCAGAATTCCTGTGTTGTGCGCACAATCGAAGGCAAATGTAATAATAGACAAATTGCTCATCATTATGTTAATTAAGTCTGTGTTCCTCAATGTGATTTTCAAGGATCGGAATCGTCATACAGCTTCTTAAAAAAAGCCCTGTCTGGGAAAGTAAATAATGGAGGAAAATTATTGATATCTTGCCTGCTATAATTTTTGCCGTTGACTGTATACAGCAAAAGGACGTTTTGCTGTGGTCTTGGAAAACGATAGCGTCGCCTTGTAATCAAGGGGTCGCGTCACGGGTTTGATACCGGTGGGGACACGTGGTACAGTGTTTCGGATTCCACTTTAGACTGTAGGTTCAGTCTCGAATAGCCTTTCTGTGCAAAAAGTAGCAATTGAATTCTTCGAAAAGGAGCACACATTTCAAATCTTGGTCGTCTAATACACGAACGAATGTTTGTGGTTACAGTTGCCAAGCATCGCCAATACAACACTAAACTAAGGGTTTCAGTGTATTTCTATTTTACGCCCATTTTCTACCTATCTGGTTAATTGCGACGAAGAGGATAAATGACGAACCGATGAAATGGTGATGGATCACACAATGATACATCCACGCCTGACCAGGTACGTAGGAACCTGAGGCTTCACAGCGTGTTACGCCGTTTACTCCGCAACGGAAATCGACTAAAGGTTTCAGATGTCAAATGACAGAATGTAGATATCATCACCAACGGTTCAAGGTTGAACCCCTTGAGTTTATTTCTGCTTTCTATCTTTCTTTTTTTAGTTTTTGTTTTAATTTTAAGGCCACTTTATTCACATAAAGCATACACCCCTTGTTTGGGAATGACTGTTTTATTTTTGTGTAGTGTATCGTGCAGTGGGTAACACAGTTGCCTTGTAATCAAGGGGTTCTAGGTTCTATTCCCTGCGGAGGCACATTGTGGAGTCCGATCTTTGCAAGAAGTTGACTTAAAACAAATTTTTAAATATTTTTTTGTCATTTCTTGTCTTCATCATTCGTTCTCATCGTCGGAATCAATCAAAATTATCAGAGAGGAGGCGTAAAATTAGGAAAGTTCTAATACGACAAAGACGCTTTTCTGATGTCTTGGCTGATAGTCAACAATTTATTACAAGAATAATTCAATCTAGAGTTTGGTATCCAATGCAAATTACGCTAACCAAAGTGCTTAACGAAAAGTTCTTTCAGTAGGGGGAAAAGGAAAGAGAGAATGTATGAAGTTGATGTAATCTTAGACGTTATTGTTTCAGAATGTATACAACCAGTATACAGTACTTACAAAAATGTGTACATTTTTACTATTTTATCGCTTATGGCCACTGTGTTGCATGTTGCGGGGAAATCTCAAATCATTATTATCTTTTCTGGAAGTCGCACATATTTTTCGCTCGTAAGTCTTATTGACCGAGATAAATAATTTGTAAACACATGTCATAAGTTATCGTGAGAATTTGTTTTTAATCACTTTCTGCATTTCTAAGTAAAAATTCTTTAATCTTGAATTCTGAGAATTCTTGAGATGCTCAAAGTTAATAACTTCTGCATTTGTTTTCTTATATCCCTACAAAACAGCTACTTAAGTTGACCGGACAAGGTTTTCAGTGAACTCAGTCGTGAAACAAACTGGAGGCAGGGGTGTCCGGAGGGAGGGGGTTGTGACACGATGCTTGATGGGAATTATTGGAGGGGAAAACAATAATTGAGCTTTGATAATATAATACCAAAACGTTTAAACATATGTTTATACTATTTCTACGACTTCTACCTGACTTCACACAAATCTATGAATGTGTGGTTGATTTGAATTGTTAATAAAGTGCACTTTATGCACAGATAGGCTAATCGGAACTGGACCTACAGTTTATAGTGTGATCCGAACCACTGTACTGTGTGCCAGGACCTCTTGGCAAAACGACAACGTTGCCACTACGCCATCGGAGAGGCCCCACGTGCTTGTGTGGTGTGTTGGAGCAGAGGATTACTTGCAAAATCAAACTAACAAATAACCAAGAGTACGGTTCGATACTCTAAACGAAAGTGCAAAATTTGTTTTGTTTATTTTTATGTTTCAAAACATAAAGTGTCCTTACATTCCCTTCGACAATCTTTTAATTTCAACTTCGGCAATGGAGATTTGAAAGATGCGTGGATCCAGAAACTGCCTGTTTTCTTTTCTTCAGCTTTGGTTTCAAGTTTGGTCCTGAAAAATGGTTAACTCAGATTTGCGACCAGCCAATGGGATGGTCTGATTTCTCCGGCCCATTTCTTTCAAGAACTTTTAAGAAATAGTCGGGCTGTTTGTTTTGCTTTATATCCAGTGTAAACTCACTTTTCTCGGTGGCCACAAATCTTCGCTTACCTACAAACATTTGAATCATTTATTAAATCTGTTTGTAATTTTAAATTTCCTCTCCTTGCCATCTTTCGTTTATTTTCGAATTAAACTTCCAATTTAACTTCCAGGTTATTAGTTCTTACTAGTGTTGCGCAACATATCGTCAATAAATTTTAGAACATCTATCGTGTCAGCGATATAACGTCACGATATTTGGCGACATGTAAGGTATCAGCGATATATAGTCACGACATTTGGCGATATTTATCATGAAGACGATATATCGCTTCGGCAGGTCCCCGTGGAGGACTGGTTAGCACATCGCGCTACGACACTAGGGGTACCGGACAAGGTACGGAGAATGCAATACGTATATGTATGTTAATGAGTTTCCTTGTATTATACCCCGCCCGAAACAAAGTTAAAGTACCTACACGTGTGATTGCAAGTACGTTTAGTTCCACGCCTACGCGCATTTGCGTATTATTAATGTAAGAAATGGTCGAAGAGTTAACAATGTTTCCCAGTTTTCTTTGTTCAACAAATGTAAAAGAAAAATCATGCTAAAACGCTTTTGCAAGTCAGTTGAAATACAGATGTCTGAAAGATAATGCAATCAAACCATGGCCAGTATTAATGGAAGGACTATTATGCCTACTCATTTTATACAGGCACACTTTGTGCTTGGGGGAAGTGGGTGGTCAGACGAGACATTTTCTACATCTCCCAAATAAATCAACATTACATTCTGACCTCCCAGCAGCCACTTACGGTTAACAACTTTTTACTTTAGTAGAAATTTTAGACTAAATATTTGGTCAAAATTACCGGTTTTCCCCTCAATTTTGCAAAAAAATATTTCTTGCTTGCTTCGATTGTAATATAAACGTTTCTACACGTCACATTATTTAGAAAGAATTAGCGACCTATTCAATTAAAATGTTCCCTACATAGCTATTTCTATTTTGTTTATTTTTCGCCGCTGGTCTATTTCGTGGATGAATCGAGACAATGAGGTGGAATGATAAAATTATGAAGGTACAAACACGATGTTCATGACTCCATATTATCGCGTTTATTCTTTAGATTTAGCTAAACTTTGCGGAAAATTGTGAAAAAGTATTAACGCAATCTTTCAAACCAGAATTTTAATAACTGTTTGAGACCTTCAAGATTGGCCCATGTAAGCAATTGGATCTCCGACGCTGTGCTTCTTGCTTGAGTGCGAGGGGACGTTAAGGGAGGGGAGGGGGTGGGTGACGCCGTTCGTGGCTGATTCGAGGGTTGCCGCTTGAAAGTACGGACAGAAGTGAGACTATGCCATTCCTGTTTTCTCTGCTTTCAGGGCATATGGCCTGAGAGCGAATGATTGTCTACAGTCGGATTAAACATTATGGAGACTCGAGTTTGAACTCCAATTAAAAATTAACCAGTAGAGCTACGTATTTAAATTTCGTCCCGATTGGACCACAAGTTTTTTAATTACAGAATCTCAAAGAGAGCATAGTTTGAAAAACAACAAAAAATCTGCATTTTTTTGTTCTCACGACGATAAGAAATTGAAAGCATACTTGAAAAAAAAATAGTTTTTTTAGCTTAAATCCGAATTCAATAAGTTAAGTGGTTAATTTTTAATTTGGGTGCAGACTCCAGTAGCCATAATTTTTAATTGGAGAGTAGTTCGGCAGAATCTTTCTTTATTGCTTCCTTTATGACGTGTGTTTGTGCGAGAGATCGTGATGACCTACATATAAAGAGATATCGCTGTTCGTTAACAGCATGTAAACCAATCGCCTGTTCTCTGTCACCTTAGCACATTTTAAGTCTAAGCACCTTTCAACTCATTCAGCAAAGTGTCATGATGTTTTAACTTGATTAAATAGCAAGTATTAATATACTAATTAGTTTCATAATTTAAATGAATAATAGAAATATGGGCACACATAATACGTACGCAAAATTCAGAATTATTTAATAAAAGGTGTTCCAAATCGGATGCACTTCAAGAATTCAATCTATCATCATAATTATTTTCTTTCTTTCACTTTCCGGTATCGGAATGGAGTCTTGGGGCACGGGCCCATCCTCTCGCAGTGTGACGTGTGCGAAGTCACCTATACTACTAACATTGCGTATATTTTTCGGGTGAAGACAGCATAGAATTGTTGCAGTAATCAGGTTACCTTATCATATTATGCCCTATAACTCAACAGTCCACACTCCCATGATGTTCAGTCATGGCGCAATGCACAGGGAACAGCTGTACCTTTACTGCGTTCTTTCCATGTAACCTCTATTCGTGCTGAAAGTGTTCGTGTTTAATTATTTTCGCAATTTTTCTACTCATGGTTGTTCATTAATTTTGGTATCGTTTCATTCTGCTTTTCTTTCAAAATTAATTGGACTCCATACACTGACATGGTGTCATTCAATGAAAAACTGCTTGGCAAACCTTGGCTTTCCCAGGGAAGTTGAAGTTTCACCAATCTGTTTAGTTAGCGTCGACAGATTTCCTCCAGGGGCAAAAAGTCTCGTCTCACACATAAAGATCGATATTTAAGATTTCTAGGGGATCGAAAGCACATTACACCGAAAAAGACTTGATTCAGTTAACATGCATTTATTATTATTATTAGACGTATAACATATAGCGAATACATTACATTCAGTTAGAGAAGTTGTACAGTGAATATTGTTTAAAATTTGTGAATTGAGAGAGCCGTAGGTTGAGAATTGTATGCCAAAGAGAACAACACAATTCGACACACCCTTTACACATCATTAAACTTTTGCTTCTGTCGAAAGTATTATTTTAGAACATATATACTCTATATGAAGAAAAGCTCTCATTGTGAGCCGAGCGAGGAAATTTTCTTTACTCAATTTAGGGTTAAAATGGACAATTTAGACCGGTTTATTAGTGTAAAAAATATGTACGTGAAATTATCCAATATTTGAAGGCATAGACAACATTTCCAGCTCCCTAGCCTCCCCCTTCCCTGCATTGAGGGAGCTGCTTCTATGCTACTGGTCACCGGTGAAACCTACTTTGTTCTATTTTATGTCTTATATTTGTACAGTTATAAGCCCACGAAATGATCCCCTGTTTAAAAGGGAAGTGGGGGGGGGGGGAAGGGTGATGGACTGCGAGATTCATTTGTGGAGTTTATGGACAATACGAAGCTTTGTCGTCTGCCAGACCAGTGTTGTTTAGAAGCCATTTGTATTTGATATTTATTTTATGTCGCTTTTCTTCCACTTTTGACTATTCACGACGATGGATCATGATTATGCTAAATGGATGAAATGGATGAAGAGACACTCACAAAACAGCCTCGTCCAGGCTGACGGCACTCGAACTCGGAGTGTACGGTCACTCAACGCACTCGTCCACAGAGTCGAACCTTTAGAAGTGGGGAAATTAATCTTTTCACACCATATTTCTCAGGAAATTACGTTACGACTATGCGTCAATCAATGATTGAAAATATGAATATATTTTAACTGACATTAAAAGTGTTGTTGAAAAGCCGTAATTTATTTCTATAAAAATATGTTTCAAAATATGGATATTGGTGTAAGAATATAATTTAATCGGTAGGTTTTTATAACTACAATTCGTATATAGTTTAAAACTTTGTTGAAGAGTTTCTTTCATTTTATAAGATTAATCTTTCATATTAATATGATACTTTTGGAGGTTAGGGCTTTAATTTTCAAACCTAAAATTCCCAATCGGTTGTTCGGCGTAGCTATAGGGTAAAAAACAGAACACTGAGCGACGCATAATATGTTGACGTATTACGGTAACGTTGCGCCATTTGGGACACACTACTGTACTTTCTGTGACGTCACCTGTGCTGTTTGGGTCCGTGACATCGATACAAAGAGATAACGGCCAAAGAAATTCAAGGCGGTAGAAAAACAAAATCACCAAGAAGAGCTTGAAAAGTAATGCATGCACATAAAACAGCACATAAAAATTCGGAAGGAAAAATTTAAATACTTTATTTTTGTTTTCAGCCACTGCCAACTGCATCTGTGGGGTTTGCGTTATATGTTTCTGATCGTCCCTTCTCCACTTCTAACATTCATTTGCATCCTCGCAATTAGCCAGAAATGGTAGAAATCCGACGCTAAATAAACTAAATGAACTAACAATAAAATGCTCTCAGTGTAGCATAAACTGCATAAAATATATGTGACGCTTCGAAAGGTGATAGTTTAAATTTAGTAATCCCCCTCCCATGTCTTGCATTGCCTCGAATGCAAGTATTCCTTACGTTGCTCAAGTAACATTTTCCCCTAGGATAGTGAAATGATCCACATTAATGAAGCGACAGTAAAAATTAAACGTATAGCCTATTAATGTTAATCTGAGTCGCTTTTCTTTAGTTAATCGTTAATGACCATTAATGCTGGAATGCAGATATAAATGATGGAAGGAACACAATGGCATACCTTACTCATGATTCTAAATTAGAACTTCTGGCTTCGTAGCCACTCCTTCCTGGAGGCAGCAAGGTAAAAAAATGAACAAAATAAAGTGGATTTGATTAGATTATTATTATGTAGCTTCGCTTTTCTTACCCATTTTGGCTAGTCGAAACTATGGGGATGAGTAATGATACGATGAAATTTATGAAAAGCATCCACAAAGGAACACCAAAGTAGCGTCGTAATGCGATGTGCTAACCTTTCCGCCACGAAGGTTAGCTGCAATAGATTGACCGATTGATTTACTTTATTTTACTTCGCTTTATGTGTCACTTTTGGCTAATTTTCGACAATGGGAATGATGATGATATGATGAAATTGATGACTGGACACTCACAAACATCTATGCTCAGGCCGAGATTCGAACCCTGAACCCCTGCCGACGTAGCACGATGTGCTAACCACTCAGCCATGGGGGCCGTTAGCAATAGAGTCGAATTTACTGAATGATTGATTGATTGATTTAGTTTATTTTACTTCGCGTTTTGTGCCTCTTGGCTAATTTGCGAAGATGGAGATGAGGGATGAAATGATGAAATTGATGAATGGGCATTTACAAACAACCAAGCCCGAGCGGGATTCGAACCCGGGACCCCTAGACAGCGGAACTAAGGAAGATAGAAGATATACAACTGGATTTTAGTCACCATCCAGGTTTATATTCCCCCCAACTCCCTACATGTGTTTAGTGCTTCAGTGTGTTCATTGATTAGTGTGTTTAGTGTTGAGTATATTTACTAAGCGCGCTAAGGAAGTTAACGCCTGGAGTGATGAAATTAAAAATATATAGTAACAATAAAATAATAAATAAATAACGACAGGGTAGGTAGTTTCTTGCCATGTGTAGTAGGCAACATTGGTTACAAAAAGAAAAAATAAATTTCTGTACGGTACAAAGAGTTATTGAAAAAAAAACTTATTGTATCTCAACAAATCTATTCTGGAAGCTGGCCCTCAACGTATTCCGGAAAACGTTTATAAACCGTTGATGTCAGATACCTGGGCCTGGATGTATAAATATTGTATGTTGAAACCTCACCTATAAAGCACAGTTCTATTAATTATATATATATATATATATATATATATATATATATATATATATATATATATAAATCCACTGTCGGTTTTATTTACTGTTTTGCTTTCGACGTCAGTCCACAAAAAAATTCATCTTCGAATCAATTTTGTATAACGCTACATGGTGCCTTGTACCGGGAGTTCCTTCTGATTATTTTTTGAGATAATACATTTAACTTAAGAAATCTTGTTAATAATAAGTTTAGATAGGATTATTTGTGTGTAAGATATTTGTGTCCTACGTAAGAAAGTGAAAAAAAGCTGTACAGTTTGATCGGGTGAGCAGGCTCTTTCGTTGCAGCTGGACAGGATTAAGGGATTAGCGAGCTAGCGATAAGTAGGTCAGTGGTACAAACATGGTTCGAACGTCGAGCTCTCAGTCTCAGGACGAAGCAGCCGAAATAGGCTGGAATAAAATACTTGAATGCTGCGTCAAGGAACTTTGTTATGAGGGGGCAATAGAATGTAGTTTTTGTAAAAAGTGGTACCATAAATCTTGCACGGGAATGAGCGAAGAAGAATTTACTAAATTTGAGTTGCATTTAGAATATTTTTTTCCTTGAAGATATGCTGCGCACTGTCAGAAAAGCAAAATATCAAGGAGGAAAAGTAAAATTACACAGGCTGTTCAAAAATTAACTGACGAAAATGAAGAGAGCGTTAGCCTCACGACACGTTTGTTATTTATGAAGCAGAGTAGAGAAGAGGATAGGCAAGAGCAGCTTAAATTTAGAGAAGAGGATAGCTTTGGCTGCAAGTCGTTTCACTCTTCTGGCTTTAACTTTAGAAAGGTCCGACCATTAAATTCAAATTTCAAGACAGCAGGGGAGACATTATTTTCATTATTATAATGGTTGTCTCTACATTCTTAATTTTTTGATGACGCATTTGGAGGTGTTCATGCACCACTGGCAACCCACGTGCGCACTCCTATGCTCTCACAAATCAGTTTTAATTTGCTTCATATGTAAAAGATGTTTTTTGAAATTGTGTTAATATCGGGTGTTTTATAGACCAAAAGAAAGTAAATTTATATATCTAGGCTATTTGTGCCTGGAGAAGTTAAAGGACGTCACGATTGTTAAATGTCGGTCGACTCATTATCTGAACACAATAAATTCTAGGTTCGAATTCCTATGTCAGTTTCATCTGTCTTACGTGCCAAATATATAATTAATTAGAGGCAGAGATATATATATATAAGGAGACATTAAACATATCATTTTGGGGGCAGGGGTACTGACTGCATTTACGCACAGTATCGGCAGTATTAAAAAAAAGGTCGGTAATTGCTTTGGTAATATATCAAAAGGTAAATAAAAGCAAGGGCTGTTATTCACTTTGTTGACTTCTGGTTAAATATTTTTTTACTATTTCGTCGTTAATTTTATCGGAAGAAAACATTCTTACACTCTGCAGAAGAGAAATCATCTATTAATTTCCGAATAATAATTAATCACCATTTTATATCATATGCATATCATTAACATTCTTCTGTTAAGTCTTGCATGTATCCTGCAACGAAATACGGACACCTGTCAAAATACTTCAACGCAACCAAAGCAGTGGGACGCCACGACTGTAGAAATGCATGTTCCAACGAACGTCAGTGGCTCAACCGTTATCTGTTTCACGGCGCCTGGATGTCTCGCTGAGAGCTCGAGTTTCGGTTTCGCTTGTAAGTGAGTGAACACTTATATACACAAGCAACAGTGGCGTCTGCATGGGGGCAACTAGTTGGGAATGCAGTACTCCCAATATGGTTTAAGTTTGCTGTACACCATCAGAGCCTCAGCGGATGTTACCATTGGATGATATTCAGCCAACAACTTCCCCCACAATTGTTTGCGCGAAATCACACCCATTGCAATGATTCCGGCAAACGTTTCGGAGCGTGTTGTAAACACACTTTATAGGCATTACACCTACAGTGATTGTGCCAGTGATTGAAGGTGCAAATATAACGATTATATTCTAAATGTAGTCCTGCATTTTGTTTAGTCTCTTAACAATGACCAGACTATCTAACAGAATATATAAAACGATGTGTAGGGCCTCACACACCCTTCAATCACTGATAATTTTTAGGTGATGTGATGTGAACAAGAAAAAGCATTGATTCAATATTAACATATTATTTTGAGGTTTAGATAATAATAAAAAAAGTATTTCAGGTCGGCTCTGTGGCTGAATGGTTGGCGTACCGTGTTACAAAACTCGGGGTCCTAGGTTCGCATTCTGGAAAACCTTGACATGAAATTGTGTTTGTTCCAACAATCTGTTTCATCATTCATACTATCCTTCATGTTATATGATACATTTGCGATAGGAATCTTCAATTTGAGGTTGGCACAGCCATTTTCTACTGTTATCTACAGATTGATTTAACTAATTTCACTTCTCGCTTCTGTTTCATTTGGTCAATCGCTAAGATTAGGATGGAATTGATGTGAGGGCAATGACAAAAATGTTTGGACAGTACGCAACAAACAGACTGAATTTGAGTCTAGACGTCAATGCCCAAATTGTCTGCAAAATGCAGCCCATGCAGAGCGGGATAGTATATAGAATTTGGGCCCCTAGGCTATCTTTTCTTTCGGGCACTGTAGACATTTTTATTAATAATTTTGATATCATGGTACTTTATTTTCACTGACTGCATGCTCTGTACTAATAACACTTGTAAAGTTCAAAACATTGATACAATATCGGTACATATTGTTTGTATGATCTAGGTGACGTTTGAAAATAGGTCATTGTGTAAGAACTTATTTAAGCGCTAGATAGTCCTTCGTTCACGAAATAAGCAAGTAATATGATTTGGCATGTTTTAATTTGCCATTATCACAACATTAAGAAATGTTAATAGTCCATGGTCTTCACTTCTGTCCCTTCAGTGTCTCATTTTTGTGTGGCCCTAGGTTATAGCCTAGGATAACCTAATGGCAACCTCCCCCCCCTGAGTCCAGGACGTGGAAGAGAGGTTGACATTTAGGCTCTTGCAGGAAAGCCATTCATTACACCTCGCTCCTGTTATCGTTATGTAAGGAACCCTCTCCATTTGCAGCAGTATTCCCCACGCTTTCAGTGGCGTACTCACAAATGCAGTAAAGGGATTATGAGTTACTTCTTACCACTCCTAGATCATGCCATCTTTTCCTAAATTTGACGATTTTTTTAGGAAAGTTGAGCAAAAATAAGACTACCTAGCTCTAAAACTCCTTCTAAATACGCCACTGTTCTTAACTTTACAGCTGACATATCATAACACCCATCTATCACCCAGTAACAGAATTCACCTCCGATTAGCGTGAAACACAATAATAGGATGTTTTGTTAATATTTTCTCGACAATCTTATATAAAATTAATCATCTCCATAACAGTTACGATGAAAAAACTCCGTGGCGAAACGGCCTTGAATAACAAAGGCCTGTTAAGTGGCTTTCTTATAAGTTGACACGTGGTCAGCACATCGAATCCCTTTGCCCCTGTAATCTTTATCCTCTATTTCACGTAGCTCCCCAATTGCCTTCAAGAAACCGAAATGTTCGGTAATGGAACCTGTGATCACGCGAAATTGAGCTCTAAGTCTACTTTATGCAAAGATGGGCTAATCGGTGCTGACCTATAATTAAAAGTGGTATGCGAACCACAACGTGCATAAGTCCAACAGTAAGGGAGCAGTCGGAGCGTGAGTGACGCAAGCAGCTCTTTACAATAGAATCCTTTCCTTGCGTTGTCAAAATGTTAAGCATTCTTGAACAGATGGTCGTCGCCTTTATTCAATGCTATTGTATCATCATGAACCTTAGACATCGAAAGTAGAGATGTAATATTTATCGCTTTTGAAGCTTTTGACAACGAAGCACTGAAGGAAACTGGCAACACGGCGGTTCTCGGGTAAAAGCAATGCGGAGGAAGAGAGAGGAGAAAACAAATGACTGTCATTGACGGATCTACATATCTTGGGCCCATCTCAAAGCATTATTGAAGTTACCTTCAATGTAAAACACACATACTTGTGATAAGAAATGTCAAAACATTTCCTACTATTCAGTCTCTTCAGTGTATGTATGTTGTTTGTGTGTGTGTGTGTGTGTCTGGAATGATTCGATTTTGTTATTTAGCGTCGCTTTTCTATCACTCTGGCTAATCGCGACGATGAGGATGAGTGATGATAGGAAGAAATTAGGAAGTTGATGCAGGAACACTTACAAAGAACACCCATGTCCAGGGGGAGATGCGAACCGTAACCATTGGATTCGTAAACTCTCTGCTAAGCACTCCGTGCGGAGATCGGAATATCTCTCGAGTTTTTTAATGTATAGTTTTAAGTTCACTTTTATGCACAGATCGGTTAAATGGGACACGACCTATAGTTTTAAAGTGAGATCCGAACCACTATGTGCCTCCACCGGGAATCGAACATGGTATACCTCTGGAGAGGGAAGTAGAATTGGAGAGGTAGAGTTTTGCAAAATCGTGTGGAGATGAAACTTTTGATAAGTCACTTGTGAGAGATGTCTGGGGATACAATTCAGCTGGGAATGATGGACCAATATCTATTGAATAATATTTCTACATTTGCTCGCTTTTACTTTTAATTTGTCGAGATTTGGGTTGGCTATGCAGTGGTTGTTAGGTAACTACATCACGTTTGATGGTTCCCAATGTAAATAGTAATTTCGTTCTATCCACGGGATTTTCGCCCCTTGCTCCGCCTGTCTGTCACAATTATTAATCATTCATTGGACAAACCATTCGTTAAATTAATATTACACACGTTCTCTCCAAGAACCAAGTACGAAAGTTAACTGTTGCATTTCGAAGTCCCTCCCACCCTTTGTTTCACGCTACGGGTTAAGAATTTCAAATAAGACGTCCTTATGTTTATTTTTTTATTTTCTTTGTAGATACAAGATTTACATAATAATAATCATAATAATAATAAAATAATGAATTTAAATAACTGGGAACAAAATATTGGATCACTGGTCAGTTTCCTGAGTAAACCGTCAAAGAAAAGCAAACACTGTTATTAATTTCGTTGATTCATAGTTCATTGTTTGCTATCTTGTTGATGTTAATTTTAACGAATAATTAATCTGTAATAATCCCCACTTGAGGTGGGGTGTAAGGGGTGGCCTTCAACGTAGTACACCCAATTGTCAAGTAGTACACCCTACACTACATTTTGTAGACGAACGAGGCTCTGGCGACTGGCACTATGGCTAGTATAATTTTGTGTGTCTTGTCCTGTTTTTTGTCCTTGTGTGTGCTGAGTTCCACTTTGCAGCCTCAGCTTTTAACGAAAGCCAGAATTTTTTTGTAATTTAGTAACAAGACAGTGCAAAAATGCTATTTTAGTTATGGTAAGGACAAAACCGTTTCGAAGTGGAACAAAGAAAACTGTGACGCTTTGGTCCCTGTTGCACATTCTACAAACGCCCTCGATACAATACAGAATGCCAAAAAACATTCAGTTACTACATTTTCTTTATTGTGAACACTATTACTAGTGAATATTATCCTGATTACTGCTGTGTGCATTTGTGCTGATTATACGATTTACTAAGGAGACCAATTTAAGTGAATGATCCAAAATAAAGTTCCTGGTTTACAAACAAGTTTATCTACTAATGTGACGTAATGAATACTTTCCTGATATGTTCCGTTTGCGTATATAGTAGTATATGGATGGTTATTTTTTTTTCATTCTGTACCCTTACATAATTCGTAAACATCTCTACGTATTTTGGTGGTGATGTTACTACGTTTGAAATTTCATTGTTGTTTCCACAGCAGACAATTTTCACGAAACTCACTTCCTGAACATAGTTCCGTCACCCCTATTTTGCCAATGAACACGTCCAGTTGCGACTTGCACACGTCGCGAAAATTGGTTGCTATTGATAAGAACCTTAAATCTGTGATTGTCCCTTCATTAATTTCTGACATTCGTTTGCATCCTCGCAATTAGCCAGAAGTGGTAGAAATGCGACGTCAAATAAATTAAATCAACTAACAATAAGTACTTGTATAAAAACTAGTGCACAAAACATGACGCTTCGAAAGATGGAATTTTGAATTTAGTAATCCTCTCTCAACAGAGGAGTAGTCTCTCCCCTCTTTTTTTCCACCTTTGCGCCAGCACTATGCTAAACCTTATCTACCAAGGGAAAGTAAACTGTCCTTGTAATTTTTGTTTTATAATCATTGATGCGTGTTTACAAGACATTTAATTTAGTCGAGACAGTCCATTCTTCCAAATCCCTGTCCCAATTTATTTCAAACTTAAGTCGTATTTACCAAAATGTTTCGAGTTTTATTTGTGGGGGTGGGGGGTTAACCCACATTTAGACATGGTCTTCATTTTAATAATGATTGCTAATGTATATATCATTTCATTTACAAATGTATTATTTTCTAACCATAGAATTTTCACGGCTGTTCAATGGTGCTGGTACAAGAACATTTCTAAAAAAATAAAATATTGTTAGTTTGCGGAAGACAGAAATATTCGAATACTTCTGAGAATTGAACGTAAACAATAAGCACCAAGCTGTACGCCTTGTGACAACTTTAGTCTGTAAGAGATTGCGTTGCTGAATGCTGATTGTCGGATAGGGGGGAGGGGGTTATCAGTGAGTTGATTTTTTCCCGATACTTTGGACCGTAACATTGCAACTCTACAATTCTACAACTAGGAAAGATAATAGTAGGCAATTTGTTCACCACCATTTTCATTCTCTCTTTACTCTACAACTTGTGTTGTTCTACGGGGTCATTAATTCTTTTCATGCGAAGTTTATGTTGACATCTGCGTTTCTATTTCAACCCATTATCATGACACTGTGGAAAACAGACTGAATGAAAATTCAAAGGAGATGGACATATTGTTTTAACCGTTGGGTGTACACTTAGCATTGTATCTACGAGCTAGCACTAGCTCGTACAATAATACTACCATAACATTGGTGGTCACATCCTATACTCCCAACAGCATTTCGCCGACAAGGGTCGACCAACTGGACGGAGTGGTTAGCACAGCGCACTACGATGCCGTGGGTTCCGGGTTCGAATCCAGGTTTGAGCATGGATGTTCTTTGCGAGTGTTCCTTGATCAATTTCATCATATCGTTACTCATCCTCATCATCGTGATCAGCCAAAAGTGTCAGAAAAGTAAGACCTGCCTGCCTGTATGTTATGCTTCTGATTTGACGTATTCATTCAAATTATAACGTTTAATTAGAATTTAGAACCAGATAAATAATAAATAAATGTTTTAATAATATTTCCCACAAAAATAGCATTTTCCATGTCCCCCCCACTTCTGTTTATAACATTTTTCGTTTCAAGCCCATTCGACGCGAGGCACCTTTACGCGTGAGGAGCCATGCGGTCGGGCACTTCCCTCACCCCTTGCTACACCACTGCCTCTTAATGCCTTGGGTTGCCTCGAAAGCGAATATTCTTCACGTTGCTAAACTAACATTTTCCCCCTAGGATAGAGAAATGATCCACATTAATGAAGCGACAGAAGAATGCGACGTCAATTTTAAGCGTTTTTCTACGTCGTAGGTTAATCGTTAATAAGAATTAATGGTGGAATTAGAACGAACACGATGATATATCCATTCCTCACCCAGAATTCAAAAGTAGGGCTTCTGGCTTCGTAGCTACTTCTTCATGGAGGCCAGAAGGTAACAAATGAATACATTGGATTAGATTATTTTTAGCGTCGGTTTTTTTCATTTTTGGCTAATCCAAACGACGAGGATGAGTAAGAATATGATGAAATTGATGAAGGGCACCGTCAAAGGAACACCCATGAGCAGGCCGGGATTCGAACCTGAAACCACGTATCGTCGTAACGCACTGTGTTAACCTTTCCTTCACGCAGGTGAGCTGCAATAGAGTCGAATCTACTGAATATGTTCGTTTTAAGGAGACTTCCCTTTATAATGCTTCATCAGAGCGTGGTTTTTGATCGATTGATTGATTGGAATTTTAAGTCCACTTTATGCATAGTAAGGCTAATCGGGACTGGGCCTACAGTTTAAAGTGGGATCCGAACCACTGTGCCATGTGCCTCCACCGCGTGTCGAACCCGCCACCCCTAGATTACATCAGAGCGTGGTGTTGATCATTCATGTCTCTTTCACTACGGCAGAGATCGAGAATGTGTGGAGCCATATCATTTGCTCGAATGGTGTCACGGCACGCTGCCATACACAGGGGAGAACACAGGCAGTCGCCACATATATTTTGATGGCATAAAATCTTTGCTGTACCTTCAAGTACATTTGCTTCTGTAACTTTGTAAATATTGTTATATAAAGACCACACTGAGGGAAGGAATACGCTATCTTTCACTAAACCTGAATACTTTGTGACCATTTACTTAATTTCATTATTAATTATAAAGTGCAATCAAATACACGGCTATAAATTGTCAGGTTTAGAAACGGGAAGAGTATTTATGTCGTTTACATTTTATTTTGCCATCTTGAAAGTAATGTTTACTGCAGTGGATTTAATATTTTCGTTAAGATCATAGAAGGCAAACATGTTGTTTGCAGGCATTATTTATCAAAAAGGAATGAAATCGATGTCTTCAACTCGAGCTTTTTCCCTCAAAGTTTTCTGGTGGGGAACATTATCAAATGTACATGTCATTGTTCTCTCGGTTGTTTTATGCATAAGATGGCGCAGTGGTAGCGTCGTTGCCTTGTAATCAAGGGATCCCGGGTTCGATAACCGGTGGAAGCTCATAGTGGTTCGGATCCCACTTTAAACTGTAGGTCCAGTCCCGATTAGCCTTATTGTGCATAAAGTGGACTTAAAACACCAAATCAATCAATCAATTATGTATAAGCAAATGCATTATACGCATATAATAATACGTAAGCATTTGTATGTTATCTTTTTACATTTGAACTATGAAGAAACACACGCAAACCGAAGTGACGAGCAGGACACAGCTCCTACTTTGTGAAAATAACGCAATGGAGAGATCAAGCGTAAGATACCGTGACAACAGACACAGGGGGAAAATGCGCTGTGAACTTACTACAAGCAGGGAAGCGATTGTTTTGCCCCTGCGACGTTGTCGGGTGAAGACTTTCCCCTCTCGTTTAGTCGCACGTTAAACAGAGCGAGCGAGTACAGAATACGTCAAATACGTGTAGCATGCAACGTCGCAAAAAGACATCACAGCTCTCTGTCCACGGTTTCGGCGCGGCTGCAGAGGCGAGAGTGAAAACTTCGCTTCACTTATCAGTGTTGCCAAACACGACTGTTAAAAAAAAGAACTGCATTGAAATTAAATGCAGTTAAGGATTGCAATCAAGCCGTTAACTTTGAGAAGTATAAACGTTTGTCTTCGTGTTCTACGAATAGGGTTCCTATGTTCGAATACCGTACGAGTCTTGGGATGCTTTCAGACCGAAGCGAGAAGCGACACGTGTCACTTGGAAACAAACACTCAATAATATATGCTATGCTGCACGGGTAGTGTTACTTCAGTGAGAAACCCCTCGTTGCTCGTCGCTTCGTCCCAATGGAACTTTCGTACCGAAGCGATAAATGGCTTTGGAAACAAAAATTCTTAAATAAATAAAACTTTCTAACAAATGTGATATGACAAACTATACGTGCCACTTGCATGTTTCACGCACTGGGGGCGTTATTGTGTTGCTTCGGTCTGGTGGTCATGCCTACGCATTGAATGCTTTCTTGCCGAGAGATTTTAAACCGAAACGACAGGCAACAAGTTGCAAACGACGGCTGCAAATGACACTGAAGTTCATACCGAAGTGACAAGCGAAAAGAAAGACAAGCCACTTCAGTCTTCAAGTAAGCATTCACCGTTAAAGCCCGAACACCAGACCTAGGCCACCCAATTCAGGATATTGACAAACGGAAGTAACAGGCGAGAGTTGCTTCTTCGTTTCGAAACGTGTCGCTTCTCGGCTTCCGCTTCTGAAAGTCATGGATGTCATGCAGCGTGTCGCCTTGGTCTGTTAGAGCATTTGAGAAAAACGCTTGCTTGTAGACAGAGGTATCGTGTCACTTGTCACTTCGATATGAACACCCCCTCCCTTTTGCTGGATCGCTTGTCGCCTTGGTCAGAAATCTCCATTCTTATCCTCATCATGGCCGAAAGGAGACAAGTAACGAGTTTCTACTGATAACATCTGATAACTCTACTCTTTGTTTCCTGGTAATGGACGAAAATGAGCTTTACAAATGGATTTCTGTTTACCAGTATTATAGTAAAACCCAACTAATAATTTGTTATAGGCACATATAGAAGGGTCACATTTGGAGGAATAAATTCTATTGTAGCATTTTGTTTGATTGCAGGATTAAAGCCGACCCCCGTGGCGGAGTGGTTAACACATCGCGCTACAACACCAGGCCCGAGTTCGAATCCCGGTCTAGGCATGGATGTTGTGGGAGTCGATTCATCAATTTCATGATATCATCACTCATCCCCATCTTGGCAAATTAGCCAACAGTGGTACAAAAAGCGAAGTAAAACAAAACAAATCAATTACAATTACACTTGGAGGGTTAGAAGATAATAGAAAAACAGATCTGGTTCCAAAGTTTTAAGTTGGCAACATTGACAGCTCGGAAGCAACAAGACGGCCAGGCGAGAGGGGAACCCCGTCGGCATTTGCGCGTACCTTTCCTCGCCTCTCAACCCCCTGGGATGTTCGGTACCAATACATGCGAAATAGATCCAAGATTTTACACACCCACACTTCCTGGTCCCAAGAGATGCGATTAAACACCACACTTTTACACAGACGTGAAGCTTCCAGAGCTGGCAGAGTTTAACACACACGTTAACACACAAATCGAACAAATAGCGACTTTTTGGTACCTTCGAAATACTTCGCGTACATGTCGAAAGGGGTCTCAGGAGTCTCGCAATGGTCTTTTCTTTCTTGGGACCGGCAAAAAGTCCCAACAATTTTTTTGGTCCCATTAAGAAAGGTGTTTAAACATACGCTGGTTCCCACAAGAATATATCTGCGTACTCACACACACACACACACACACACACACACACACACAAAGCACATTGTTGAACCCAACTGATATTTTTTATTAAGTATAGAGTTTTGATTTGAACCCCAAGAAATTTTATATAAATACCAAAGCCAAAAATATTCACACACATACACACACACACACACTAAATATACAAAACACACTGCTGAACCCAACTGATATTTTTTTATTAAGCATAGAATTTTGATTTGAACCCCAAGAAATTGTATATAATAAACCAACAATAAAAAATGCCTAATCAAAAATATTGTAATCAATGCAATAAAAATATATCCAGCCCCAATTGGGCTAAGCATCAAAAGAATTGTAATCCAGATAAAAGCAGAATTCTCACAAAAATATGCCCAAAATGCTATAGAAAATATAACATGAAATATTTCACTTATACTTGTTCTGCACAGTCATCAACATTTCCAAACAAAATTGATTGGAAATATTTGTGTGATTGCCCTCTATAACTTAGATTGCAAGGCCATATGAAAATTCTTGTCACTGTTAAGAACCCAGTGCATTTCAGTCTCATTCTGAACTGCAAACAAATTATACTCGGACAGGTTCAGGAACCTAAGCCTAAAATCTTGAACAAGTGATTCGGATTTTATGTATTTTGAAATTCCCCTTCTGTCAAAAAAATTCTGCATTATGACAAGCTTAGTGGCAATGTGAACAATTCCCTGTCACATTGGCATGTATTTTGTATGTTGTGCGCTTCAAGTGACAGGCATATGCATTCATGCTCACAATTTTTAAATTTTTGCCTAAACATATACATTAGAATCTCACTGAAATTTGTATATTTTGAAAATTTGTTCATGCCTGGCTTAAAATCTTCAAGTCGATACAAATTGCCCTCATCTGTGGTGACATATTCAATATGATTCAGGGGTAGAGGTACAGAAATTCTGTTGGTGATATTATAGTGGATCCAGTTTAGACTCTGTGGCATAATTATGTCCATTCTGTACACAAAACAATTCTCATTGCAATTGTTGTACCAGTAATCATCATACATTGCAAATCCACAATGCCAATACTAATACTCTACAGAATAATGCACAAAAAATCCAACAATTCTTTTGCATGTATTGAACATGGATATTTCAAATCTTATTAGGGATTTCAGGGACAGGTAGTGAAAGGCAAAATCACTTGAAAGCACCTATTGCATTTCAGTTTCATTCCCAACAGAGAACAGGTCATGCTCGGACAGATTCAAGAACCTAAGCCTGAAATCCGGAATAAGTGATTGTGATTTGATGTATTTTGAAATTGCTCTTCTGTCAAAAAAATTCTGAATCAGATTATCTGGATTCTCTGAGTATGACCTGTTTGCAGTTTGCAATGAAACAGAGATGCAGTGGGTGCTTAACAGTGAATTGCCTTTTCACTACCTATGCCTTAAATATAAAAGCAAGTTTGAAAAAATTGTGTACAATAATTATGGCAGAATTGCTGGATATTTTGTGAATTTTTACACAGATGATTACGGGTATTATTTCATGCTCAAAGTGTTTAGGAAACACTGGTGGGGAAATTGCTACAATTTGTTTTCAGAGCATAGGATGAGGATTGATTCATATCCAAGCTTGAATTGGATGCATTACAAATTTAGAATATCTACAATTTATAATGATATTGAATTTGTCACAACAGATGCTGGCCATTTGTATAGTGGGGATGATTTTGATCCTGATTGTGTGTGGTACTCTAAACATATATACCTGAATGAGATTATAATGTATTTTATAAGACAAAAATTCAAAGATTGTGATTCTGATTGTATTGCAAAAATTCTAGGTGGGAATAATCTTAGCAGAAGATACAATTGTGGGAAACAATTGTGGGAAACAATTATTTAAATTAAAAATATTTTCAGACACAGCAGAAACAACACACACAGCAGGGACAGCAGGGAGTGCAGAAATAGAGCAGAAGCAGGATTGAAGGTATAGAATGAATTTTTTGTTCCCAACATATTGACTGTACAGAATAGTGAAAGCCTAGATATAAATATAACCCATAGATATTCTGTTGCCCCCACTTGCAAGATGTCTGAAGATTATATTGTAAAATATATAAACAATCAGTGTCTTGTCTGCAGTATATATGAAACAAATGCAAGAGATTTTTCAGATAATTTTAATCACAGAACTGTTTGTTTTGAAGAGAACCCATATGTCCCCACACAAATTATGCAAGTGAGCATCATAGATGCATTGAATACAAATCACCAACTTGTCAGCATCCTGGGGAATTATGTCACAGAGATAAGCCTTGTAGATTTCAAAATTGTTGTTAAAATTTCAAATAAAGGCAAAAAATGTTATGTCAACAAGATTTTCAGACCTGAGCTAAGCACATTCCTGAGCAGTGATGGGATCCTCAGGTTCTGTGACAACATTGTGAGCCCCCCTGAAAATAAGACCAATCTGTTCAAGCTCAATACCCACAAATACAATCAGTTGCTCAGGTATGTATACTCTGAGGTTGGGTACTATGATGATTTTTATGTTATGACCCTTGTAGGAACAACAAAAATATATTTTGTAGAATTTCAGGACAAAGCACCTGATAATATCATCACATATGAATACATAGAGAATATAGGATATGCATTCATCAAAAATTCCAAGACCTCAGCAGAAAAATCTAATTATATGAGCTCTATCAACTATGTTGATTGTTTCTCTACAGTAGTTGTATTGACTGTATTATAAACCCAAGAAAGGAAGAGCCCCCTCAAGCAGGTTTGGCTATACTTAAAACAAGCTCAACATGCCCATACGAGCTTTTGGCTCAAGTGTGGAACCCTGCCTAATCCAAGATTTTTGTAAAAATGCCCTCGGGAATTTTTTGTGAAAGGAAGAGCCTCCTCAGATTGATTTGTCTATACTTACAAAAGTTGCATCAGCCAGATTTTTGTCCATAAACTTGTCAAAAATTGATATTTTTTTGGCTATACCTGAAATTAAGCCAAAAACCCATACCCACACACACATATTTACTTCTGGTTTAAGTTTAATTGGAAACCAGGTTCAATTTGCTTATCTAATATTAAAACAATGAAATATGCAGAGCCCCTCTAGAATTGCTCCGTGACTCTCTCATTTTTTATATTATATGTTTGCATGTTTCTCCTCTGTGTCAGTGTGTACAATTCCCGAGACGGTAGTATTGATTTTTGCTTTGCATGTTTCTCTTCTGCGCCGGTCCTTACAGAAATTCCCGAGTATGGAAGCTTTGCGTGCAAACAAAAAAAATTGCATCAGCCAGTATTGTGAGAGTGGTTGAGGAGAACAGATATATTGATACAGTGCTTCTCATACTTACAGGCCTGTTTGGTTTAAATATATATAATTATTCATATTGAACAATATAAAATCTGATATTTGTTGTAATCCACTCATATTTAGAGTCAAGCTTATATTTGTCCCAGCCTGTTATACAAAAATCAATACCAGTGCCAGGTCATTGCCATTCTAGACATGCATGTTTGTGCAGGTATTTGCGCTGGGTCAGTGTGAATGAATATTTATTCTCTTTTTCCACTTGTAAGCTATTGGCTTTACAACCTGTCATAAGATAAGCATAGAGATTAGATTTAAAACCCAGGAAATTTTATATAAATACCAAAGCCAAAAATATTAACACACACACACACACATATACACACACACAAAGCACACAGCTGAACCCAACTGATATTTTTTATTCAGTATAAAGTTTTGAATTGAAACCCAGGAAATTGTATATAATAAACAACAGCAAAAATGCCGAATCAAAAATATTGCAATCAGTGTAATAAGAATATATTTAGCTCTAATTGGGCCAGACACCAAAAGATTTGTAACCCGGACAAATGCAGAACTCCCACAAAAATATGCCCCAAATGCAATAGAAAATACAGAATGCAATACTTCACATATAAACATAAAGATACTTGCTCTGCACAGTTATCAACATTGCCCTCACAACCATCTACTTCTGGTCTGAAAAGGAAGCACGAAGCACCTGTTAATGCCAGAGCAGCAAAGCAGCCACGCTATGCACCTATCCATAGCAGTTTTAACGGCCAATTAAGAGATCACCGGTTTGTATCAGAGCCAAGATGTGGTATTAATAATTTTTTGAACAGTGTAAATCCTGATGTGCAGGCAATTCTAAATGCACAAAATGGGTCTTATAAGCTGTCCCTCAAATTGTTTGTACAATATAAGAAGCCAAATGGCACAAAATTTACACAGCCCCACATAACAGAAACTGTACCGGTATATTCAAATACAAATTTAGACAAAATAATAAGCAGTTTGATAGATCAATTGAATATTAAACACTCTGAATTTGCAGCAAAAGAGTCTGGATGGAGCCTATGTGGCTCTCCACACAAGTTATATGTTAATATTTCTGAATTCAGCCCATTACAAGGATCTACATATCTGCCATTACCTGCCAATATTAAAAACAAAAGAGCCGTGGTTAATATTGAAAATACCGACCAGAAATGCTTTTTGTGGTGTATATTAGCTGCTTTGTATCCAGTTTCAAGGCATCCTGAGAGAATAACTTATTACAAACAATATGAACACAAATTTGATGATGCAATGGAGGGTTTAGAATATCCAATGTCTGTTCAGAATATTGATAAATTTGAAAAAAGGGCCAAGCATATCAATGGCAAACAATTATCTATTAATGTATTTATTTGTTCCACTGGCAATTGCTTGATAGCACCTCTCAGAATCAGTACACTTGATGATGAATCTGCTATTCCAATTGATTTGCTCTTAATTGAAGGGGATGGCACATATCATTACACTCTGATACATAATCTTGAAGCTTTAGTGAGAACACAACTAGACAAATCCAATACAATATTCAAGTTGTGCAGAAGATGCTTAACTGTATTTTATGGTCAAAAAATGGTAAAAGGGGTTCGTGAAGAGAGTGCAAAAATTGCCAAAAACAAGTTAATTGAGCATCTGAAATACTGTGGCAACCATAAACCTGTTCATATGCTGATGCCAATGCCAAGTGAAAATTGCAAATTCAAAAAGTTTGAAGCCTTGTCGGAACACCCAGCATATATTGTTTGTGATTTTGAATCAAACCTCAAACCTCTTGCATTCTGCAATCCAGATCCTGAAGAATCTGCAATTACACCATACCAGCTACATGAACCTTCCAGCTTTTGTTATATAGTTATACGGGATGGTGTAGCTAGTGAGCCACACTTATACATGGGACCAAATGCCATCAAAGAATTTGCAGATAGAATAGAAAATGAGTGCCGTGACATAGCATCTAATATTTTATTAAAATCAAAGCCTATGTTGCCTTTAACAGAGAAACAGATTGAAGATTTCAACAATGCAGAAAAATGCCCGGTATGTGATTCTGAATTTTCAGATACAAATATCAAGGTGAAACACCATTCTCATACAGATGGTAAATTTAAAATGGCCCTGTGTAATAGCTGCAATATTAAGATCAAGAGACCAAAATTTATCCCCATATTTTGCCATGGAGCATCCAATTATGATTTCCATCATTTGATCAGGTACGAGGGGTTTGACAAGCAGAATTTAAACATTTTAGCTGAAAATGATGAGAAATATATATCTATTAGCAAGATAATTAAAGTTAATGGTGTTCCTATTCACATAAGATTTCTTGATTCTTACAGAATTTTATCGGCTAGCCTGGCTACACTGGCCACTCAATTATCTGATGATCAATTCAAAATCACACGTGCATTGTTTCCAAATCAGGACCTGAAATTAATTAGGCGGAAGGGTGTATATCCATATGACTATGTTACAGATTTTTCTAAATTTGATGAGTGTTCTCTGCCACCACAAGAAGAGTTTTACAGCAAAATCAGAGGATCTGGAATCACTGATGAAGATTATCACCATGCCCAATTGATGTGGAACAATTTAAATTGCCAGACATTTGGTGATTATCACATGGCATATTTGAAACTTGATGTCACCCTCTTAGCTGATATATTGCAGGCATTCAGAAAATCTTCCATGCAAAATTATAGACTGGATCCAATATATTTTTTCAGTGCCCCAAGCCTAGCATGGTCTGCAACGTTTTTGAACACTAACATGCATTTGGATCTGATCCACGATCAAGATAAGTATCTGTTTATGGAGAAATGTATAAGAGGGGGGATGGTGCAATGTTCCCAGAGATATGCCAGAGCAAATAACAAATATATGCCTGATTATGATCCAGCACGGCCATCAAATTATATACTGTATGTGGATGCCAACAGCCTCTATGGTCATGCCATGATGCAAAAACTGCCATATGCAGGGCTTGAGTGGGTTGAAAATTTCAATATTAAAGATCTTAAGGATTTTGATGACAGTAACTATGGCCTATTCTTAGAGGCTGATCTGATAATTCCTGATGATTTGCACAATAAATTTTCTGATCTGCCCCCAATTCCCGAGGTTCAGTGCTCACCTGGCTCTAAACAGAAGAAGCTCATGATAACTCTGGAGCCAAAACAGGGCTATGTCATATATTACAAAAACCTCCAGTTCCTGATGAAACATGGTGTTCAAGTGACCAAAGTTGGCAAAGTTTTGAGGTTCAGGCACTCAAGATGGTTGAAACCATACATTGATACAAATACAGAGCTTCGAACATCTGCAAAGAGCCAATTTGATAAGGGCTTGTTTAAATTGATGGTGAATTCAGTGTATGGCAAAACTATTGAAAATGTCAGAAAACATACCGATGTTAAAATAATTACTGACCCCAGCCTGAGCAAAAAATTGGTTGCAAAGCCTAATTTCAATTATAGAAGAATTTATGATGAAAATATGGCACTTTTCAACATGAAAAAAACAAAGATTAAGTTTGATAAACCTATTTATGTAGGGGCTGCGATATTGGAATTGGCCAAATTACATATGTTAACATTGTATTATGATGTGTTGAAACCTTTTTATGGTGATAATATAAAATTGATGTACATGGATACGGATAGTTTTATTCTTGATATTAAAACAGAAGATGTTTATCAAGATATGTCACAGCCTGAATTGTTTAAATATTTTGATACCAGTGAACATACAATAATTCAACCCCACAACAAAAAGGTGCCTGGCAAGTTAAAAGATGAGACACTTGGTGATGTTATTGTGAAATTTGCTGGGTTAAGTGCCAAGATGTATACTTTTGAAACATGTAGTGGCGCTGTTGCCAAAAAGGCCAAGGGTATTGGCAAAGTAACTGTTGAAAAAGAGCTTGTATTTGAGGATTACAAAAATTGCCTCAAATCATGTGGCACAATCAAAACATCAGAAAATAGAATTCAGAGTGTGGATCACTTATTGACTAGCAATATTGTAAGAAAAGTGGCCCTGGACCCACATGATGATAAGAGATGCATTTTATCATGTGGCATACATACTCTACCATGGGGGCATTGTGATTTGAAAAATGGAAATCAATGCCCAATTACAGAGCATGATTTGAAATAAATAAACATGCCTATGAACTTATTTGGGTTCAAAAAACAGGCTATTATGGAGCTGCCAACACCACAACCCTCTTCTGATATGCTGTCTAAACTGAGTGGCTTCTTAATTATTCATCTGAACAGCATACTTACAGATGTTGATGATGAAACAGGTAAAATATTGTACATATTTAACAATAATTTAAATCATTACCAATTACCTGTAGGTGGGCAATTACAATTTATTACAACCCCTGAGGGTGATGTCAAGATTTCAGTAGGGAGAAATATTTATAGAATTAAGCACTCAAACATGATTTCTGGCACTGTTTATACTGTTTCTGCTGGTGACTGCTTATATATTGAGGTCCCTGGGTCATATGACAAGCTTATACCCTTTTTTATAGAATTAAGAATCAGATACTCTATAATAAATAACCACTAAAACAAAAATGCCTAATGATATATTTGGCCATACAAGGCATGAAGATCACAGTGATGAGATTCTGATGCTTGATGTCAGAGTCAAGAAATTAAGAAGTGATTTACAAGCTTTACAAACCACACTCAATGCCAGTCTTCAATTAGAAATTACAAATTTGCAATCACAATGCATGGACCCTCTTCTTAAAATTGATTCTGAACTCAAAGTGCTGCTTCAAAAATATACTGATCTGGCCACATTAGATAATTTTCAAAGTTTAGAAGAGGCTGTAGCAGCTCTTCAAGCCAAATTTAAGACCCAGGCCACCAACTCTGAGCAATTGAAACAGCAATTGGAAGAGCAGATAAATAATGTCCAGACACAGCTCCAAACAATTGTCAAAAGCATAAAATCACAAGAAGATTTTGATCTAGTGATTTCCACTCTAAAAGAACAGATTCAATCACTCCAAATACCTAACCTGGATCCTCTACACAATGCCATAGCCGAGGTTAAAGAAAAAATTGACACACTTGAAAATTTTATGAACAACTTGCCATCTTCTGATGCTTTGAGTGCAATAACTCGGAGTGTTGCAAATATCAAGCTGCAACTTGAAACATATGAAGATTTTGGAAAAATTCAAAGTACCATAACCCATCTTGAAGGTACAATAGCAGCAGTGCAAAGTGATTTGGCAAATGTACTAGAATCCCGATTGCCTGGAATTGTAGATACCCTTGTTAGTGTCCAGCAACAAATCACAAAGCTTGAAAACCTCAACACTGAATCTGAACTATCTCATTTTCATCACTTGATCGATGATATCCAAACAAAGCTTGAAATTTTACAGCAATCAACACCCACTCAGGCAGATATAGCCCTGCTCCAAAATGGTATGCAAAATGTGGCTGATGCATCTGAATTAAACAATGTGAAATTGGCACTTGAATTTTTGCAAAATACAGTATCAAATCTGCCAACATCACAGGAACTTAAAAATATAAAGAGGGCAGTGAATCGCATATTGAAATCAGAAGATATCAAGAATATCCAAGCAGAGATCAAACATCTCACTCAGACAGTGGCCACTCTACCAACCAATCAACATATTAATGAACTGCATGCCCTGTTTGAGGATATCAGAAGACAGGTTCATGATCTTACTGCTCAAAATTCAAAATTGGCAGTTGTTGAAAATTTGCAACAAATTGTAGCTAATATCAAGCAACAGCTAGGGACCATGGAATCCAATCAAGCAAATGCTCTGTCTGTTTTTGCCACCCAGCTACAAGAGATTGTGCAACAATACAAGAAACTTGTTGTGGACATAAAAATCAAGCCAGGCCATGATGATGTTGTTAGGACCATCAATGAGCACCTTGAATCTGTAACAAGCAGATTGCTCACAGCAGAAAAGGAAATAACTGGCATAATCGAGAATCCAAAACATACAGTAATTCTTGAATTGTACAGCATTCCCAACAAAGAATATGATTCACCATTTACACCAGGTGGCAAAATATATATGCTGTCCCCTGCACAATTTTATTACCAGTTTTTTGTTGGTGGCACACTGAGACCAATCAAGATCAAATATTGGCTTCAACCACAGGCACACCACTACCCTACCTTATCAATAACAAATGCTGATAACAAAATAAAAATCACCAGTGTAGAGTTAGAGGATTTTACAGATCCCAATACATTAGAAACATCTTATGCTGAAGATGATGGCTCTCTGGAATTTAAAATACAAATAGGGGACAAATTATATTTAGAAAATCCTGTAGTATCAGCTGCTGAACACCCCATAGTTGCAATATTCTTGTTTTCATATTATGTCTAGACAAATTATTGTTGATGAACTACACAGACAAGCCAGACATAATTTTAAGAGACTGCCAGTAGTCACAAAAGGCATAGATGATTTATGGCAGAGCGACTTGATTGAAATGGCAAGTGGACAGTTGAAAAACTTGGACAAAATCAACAAGGGCTACAAGTATCTACTCACTGTAATAGACACATTTTCAAAATTTGCCTGGGCTGTGCCACTCAAATCCAAGACTGGAAAATGTGTTACAGAAGCCTTCAGGACAATCATCAATCAGAGTGGAAGATCACCGCGCTATTTGCAAACAGATAATAGCAAAGAGTTTTATAATTCTGTGTTTCAACAATTTATTAAAAGCCAGGCAATAAAACATTACTCGAGTTACAGTGACCTCAAAGCCTCAATTGTAGAGAGATTCAACAAAACCTTAAAAAATCTTATGTATAAACAATTTACCCTCCAAGGTAATTATAAATGGCTTAATATTGTTCCAGAACTTCTACATAAATATAACAACTCGGTCCATTCCACAATCAACATGAAACCCTCTGAAGTAACTTCATCTGATGAGCAAAAATTGATCAGGACTGTTTATTATCCTAAATATCAGCCAACAACAAGAAAGGCCAAATTCAGGGTGGGTGAACAAGTAAGAATCAGCAAATATAAGCACTTATTCAAAAGAGGCTTTACAAGAAACTGGAGCTCTGAATTATTTACAGTGGTTCAAGTTAAACCCGGGACCCTTAACACATATATAATAAAAGACCACCGAGGAGAAATTCTCAAAGGCAGGTTTTATGAACAAGAGCTCAGCAAAACTAAACAGCCTGACACATATCTCATAGAAAAAATCATCCGCAGAAAAGGCAACAAGTTACTTGTCAAATGGCTAGGACTCCCAGAACACAGCTGGATCGATGCAAACAAAATAATAATATGAGCACCTGGGATGTTATAAAAAGGCTGCCAGAACCTGAACAGCAGAATAAGAGAAATGGCAAGTTGCTGCCTGATAATATTAGGTGTCTTATTGTTGGGCCATCAGCTTGTGGTAAAACTACACTAATGGTTGATAATTTTTTATTGGCACCCAACTGTTTAGACTGGAAAAACAGGCACTTGTATATCTTCTCTAAGAGCTTGGAACAATTAAAATATCAGCAGTTGATGAAGCTATATGATGGATTGGATATAGCCACTGTTGAACCAGATGTTAAGCCACTTCACGAATGTCTCGATAATTCTGTTGTTGTGTTTGATGACATTATACTGGATAATCAAAACAAGGTTAGAAATTTCTTTACACAGGGGCGGCACAAAAACATTGATTGCTTCTACCTGGCACAGACTTTTTCTAAAATACCGAAGCAGCTGATCCGAGACAACAGCAATTTTATATGTGTGTTTCATCAAGATCATACCAACCTCAAACACATACATGATGAATATGTAGGTGGGGACTTGAGCTACAATGATTTTTCCAAGTTTTGCAGTAGGTACTGGAACCAGGACAGTTATGGGTTTGTCACTATTGATATGACAAGAACACCCAATAGTGGCAAATACAGAAGTAAAATCAACAATTTTCTAGACATTGAAACATATATAAATAACCATGAAAAGGCCAATCATTGATGATCTTAAATTAAGAGATTATCTTGTAAAAAGATTTAAGGGATGGAAATCAGAGAACCGGGGAATTTATGAAAAACACAAACAAGCAGAACAGCCTGTAATTGATGCTATTAGTGAATTAGGTAAGAATATCAAAACTGTTACAGAGCAAAATCAAAATTTGATCACAGAGCTTGTACCTGTAGCTGCTAGGAACATATTAGATTATCCATTCACCCCACTTTCCAGTATTCATACACCTAGTCCTGTTGCTCCTAGAAGAATTGAAGCTACTCAGGATCCTATTGAATTGGGTCTTCTTGCTCAAAAATATTTAACCACACCTAAAGACAATAAAGATGAGGTGTTTGGCTTATATGCTGACACAGAGCTTGATGGTAGCATCATACATAGAATTGGCAATTTCAGAGTAACTTTTATGGGGGATGATCTGATTGTTTATTCAGAATCTCGTCTCGGAGAAAAAGGTGCTTTTGTTAAGTACCCCGGAACACCTGGATTGTGGGAACTGATGACTAGGAAAAGGCCTGGCAGCTATACAGATCAAGATTATGAACATTACAAAGAAATATTAATAAAATCATATGCTCTATACCAGAACAATGATCCCACACAAAAAAGAGTCAAGTCTAGCAGTGGGGCAAAATACAACAATTTAATCAAGCCCATATGGTCACAGATCAAGACTGGCAGTGGAATCAACCTGCCTAAAGAATTTGTGTGGGTTGATGATGTCAGGAAACTTGTAGATAGGTTATTGGTGATAGCTGGGGAGGAAAATGCTGTGAACCACAATTTTTACAATGAAAAGGTTGGAATTATGGACATGATAAGCACAAAATTGTCTAATTTTATAGTGAATGACACTAAGGGGATTGGATATCTTATAAAAATTATTAATACTCTACCACCTAAATTTTGGAATATTTCTGAGGGCCGGGGGTTGGTTAATGACATTATAAACAAGCTGCCATTTGAACTACACATTCCAGGCTATCAGTATTGTGGTCCCGGTACAAAATTGGACCATAGATTAAACAGAGGGGATCCTGGTGTTAATCCCCTAGATGCTGCTTGTAGAGACCATGACATAGCATACAACACAGATTCTGATCTTGACAAGAGACATGTTGCAGACAAGAAATTAGAAGAGGCTGCATTTGGTAGATTTGTAAGCAAAGATGCATCTTTGAGTGAAAAAATAGCAGCATTGGGAACCACCATAGCTATGAGCACCAAACAAAAACTGGGGTGGGGGCTGTGAATATGTATATAATAAACCTACAATGAAGGCCAAGGGTGTTATGTATCAAATACCTTATGCAGGTCTTAAATCTCTTAAAACTATTGACAGTCTCTTGACCAAAAAGCAGCGCAAGAAAAAAAATTCTTGTCTTGCAAAGGGGCATGGTATGAAATTGTTGCTTAGTACCCCCCAATTAAAAAAATTACAACAATCCAGGAAAAAATCACATGTGGGGGGATTTATATTTACCATCCCTGCCATCTTAGCTGCTCTCGGGGCTGTTGGGAGCTTGGCTGGGGGATCAGCTGCCATAGCAAAAACAGTAATAGATGCCAAGAAAAATAGGGCAGAATTAGATGAGCAGAGGCGCCATAACCTCGCCATGGAGAAAAAAGGCAAAGGTGTTAAGAGAGCCATGAATAAGTTTAAAAAAAACAAGAGCCGCTTACAAACCAAGATATTGAAGCTTTAATCAAGCCACTGGGCATCAAACATTTTAGAGGTGTGTACATGTCTGATGCTTTACCAGAACAACCACTCAACAAAGAGTGTGGCATTGTTAATTTGGATAAGTACAAAAATCAGGGCACTCACTGGATTTGTTATCTTAAATATTTAAACAATGAGGCATTTGTGTTTGATTCATTTGGAGGTGTTCCACCTGAAAATTTAATAAAATATCTAAATTCAGCTAATCTTTATTACAATAATGCCCGTGTTCAAAACTTCAAAGATGTTAATTGTGGACATTTGTGTTTATCTGTTCTCAGATATATGTCTCAAATAAATAAACCATCAATTGAAAATTTTCAAAAAGCCCTGTGGTATCTGAAACATCATGGGGGTATTCCATCTCACCAGCCAAAATTCTATATTGAAACTCAAATTACATGATGACATAGTGTATCCCAAAACAATAGCTCTCAGAGCATTTTATGGCATGTACTTGATCCCTAATATTACACACCACAACAATACAATTGCAGTAGGGGATCAAAAAATTGTCATTACTCCAGGGCAGTATAATCTATCCACTCTAAATGCTCAATTACCCAGAGGTATAGTTTTAACTCAAAATTCTGTCACTCACAGAGTAGAGATTGTATCTGCTACAGAAACAGTGGATCTGGGTACTATAGGAGAGCTGCTAGGATTTGAGAACAACACAAAACTTGAAGCAGGCATCAAACACACTGCTATGAATATACCTAAATTCTTAGCCATAGAGACTCTGAATATTCACTGTAATGTGGCCGAGGGTATGATCACCAAATCAAATGGCATAGGCACTCACAAACAAACTGGCATCATTGCAACATTCAAACCTAATTCCGAATTCATGGAGCCCATCATCTACAATCCATCCCCAACATTATATTTTCCTGTGTGCCATAATAGAATGGATTACATTGAGTTGATGGTCACTAATGAAAAAGAAGAATTAGTTGATTTTGCTGGAGCCACAACAACTGCAATCATAGAGATTAATATTTAAATAAAAATACATACAATGGAAAATATTGAGAGTTATGAGCTACAATCATTCTCCCCAAACAGGAGGACATTTGCAAATTTAAATCAACCCAACACAGAAATTGAAGTTGATCTTGATGTTGGGGATGGCTTTATACACCCCCACAGAGCAGATCTATACATCAAATTTGATGTTGTAAAGCTCGATGGTGCAGATTATCCGGCAAATTCAAATATAAGATTGGTAGACAATTTTGTGCCGCATCTGTTCTCTGAAATTGAGATCAGAAAGCATGGCGTTGTTATAAACAGAGTGGATTATCCCGGCATTACCTCCACAGCTTTGGCCACACTAAAATTATCCAAAACCGAGGCTTCTTACTACAAAATAGGTGGATTTGAGGCTGGTGATAAAATATTATCTAAGAGCCACACAGTGCTGTTCCCCATGCGCCTGTTGCCAGGATTCTTCTCAGATTACAAAGATATTATGTGGAAGGGTGGTTTAAGAATCACATTTAGAAGAGCTGCCAATGATAATAATGCTTTGATGAGGTACAGCACATTAAACCCTACAGGGGAAGCTCTGCCTAATACCCTACCTGATGCAGGCAAATGCATTATTCAGACTATGGAGTTAAGAATCCCGGTTGTTGAATATGAGGCCAGTTATGCTCTTAAATACAAAGCAGATATAATAAAAAATCCACAGGTTCTTTTGCAATTTTATACATATCAATGTGTACAGAAGCCCGCATCTGGTTCTTATTATGAGTTTGATGCTACAAATTCATTCTCCAGTATTCAATATGACATGCCTGATTTTGTGGTGGTACTGTTTCAGACTGGGAGACACAATAATCAGGAAAAAAATTCAAGTAGATTTGATAACTGCAACATCAAGAACATATATCTTAAAAATGGCAGAAATGAGGTATTTCCTAGGGAAAATTACAATTTAGACATGTCCAAGAATGATTTCCTCAAATTATATGAGGCATTTACGGCATTCAAAAGGGTCACTACTGGCAATACTGACATGTATTACACACCAGATGAATTCAAGGCACAGAGACCCATGTTTGTCATCAATGCTTCAAAAAGAAAACAAGTTGTGGTGAATGACAGGACAAACATTAAAATTATCTGTGAATTCCATGAGGCATTACCTGATGACACCATATGTAGTGTTATTCTCATAGGGGAAAAATCATATGTTTATGATGTAAGAAATGAGAGAGTCACAGAACAATTCTAGAAGATATTTGCTCTATTATCCTGTTGTACAACAACACACAAACCTCAACTGTATATCAGCTGGCAGTTAATATCTTATGTGTGGGCAGTTGTATATATTTCAATCTTATATATTTTATCAAGACTCAAACCCAAAGCCCCTGATTACAATGCCACAATATTAATACGTCTCCAAATGGAATATGCCCACATTTTACTGGGTCTCAGAACCCAGAAGCTAATACAGATAAAATTGGATTTTGTCTGTACAATGAATTATTCTCTAAGTCTTTGCCTAGGCTTATATTATCAGAATAGAATTGCTTTCAGCATGAAGGGGGGCAGTTTATTGCCACTGTGTGAAAATATGTATTTTTATCTCAATAATCTTTGTTACACTTTTACATGTTGCAGACATGTTACACTTTTTCCCCTGTCGCACAGAAAGATTAATGCCCCCTTCAGTGAATCGTACAGAAAAATCATTAATGCTCCCTTCTAGCGTGTAGATTTTATCTCTTGCGTGCCGGCAAGGCATGGAGGCAAAACATTAGTCTTTTGATAGATTAATATCAATTCATGCATTTCCGAGCTATAATTGCTTACCCCAAGCAATAGAATTGATCAGAGATTGGAAAAAAGCAGGCAACAGCTCAAATTTGTATATTAAATTAGATCTGTAAGTTATAGAGCATAGAAATATTGCCAAAAACAATATCAAAAAAGCCATATTTTTGGCAAATTTATAAACAACAATCACACAGATATAGCTTTTACATACATGGCCGAATCTGTCTGAGCAGAGGAGGGAGGGGGGTTTCAGATCTGGGAGCTATCAATTAGCAGTAATTATTCTCAAAATCTCACGTATGGAGATATTATTTTGCCACACATATTTCAATCTATCAGGACTCGAACCCGGAGCCCCTTGTTTACAAGACAACAATATTATCATTTTGCCATCAGGGGAGGCTTCACATATTACCAGGATTCAAACCCGAGCCTTTTGATTACAAGACAATAAAAACCATGCACCATACTCTACTGGCTCTCAGAACCCAATAAATATCAATTCAAGATTCCTGGGATTTTGACAGAAAAACATACTATAAACAATAAGATGATAAGAGAACTTGGCATAGTTTTAAGTATAAGCAAATCAATCTGAGGAGGCTCTTCCTTTCACAAAAAATTCCCGAGGGCATTTTTACAAAAATCTTGGATTAGACGGGGTTCCACACTTGAGCAAAAAGCTCGTATGGGCATGTTGAGCTTGTTTTAAGTATAGCCAAACCTGCTTGAGGGGGGCTCTTCCTTTCTTGGGTTTATAATACAGTCAATACAACTACTCTCTACAAAAATTATATACAATTCAGAATCTGTAAATGCCATTGTTTCATGCTACCTCCTTTTCAGAACAGCAAAAAATAACACCGAGAGGGTTCTTGCAGTTGAGTGCTTCATGCAACTTGACAGCTTGGAATATATTAAATTGAAAAAATTACCCCATCTCATATACAATATTGTTTTGGATGAAACAAGTGACACTGTAATTGTTCACTGTGTAATATCTTTGATGGGCCTTGAATCACATAAAAACAGTTTCATCTCAAAATTTGCAACAATCATAAACAATGAGGCTGTATCGGAATGCATTGAGTAATGGGTTTTCATGATTCTGTTCCTTGCATGTTCATGCCAGTGTGTAATTATTAAATATGCAGAATTTTTTTGACAGAAGAGCGATTTCAAAATACATCAAATCACAATCACTTATTGGGGATTTCAGGCTTAGGTTCTAGAATCTGTCCGAGCATGACCTGTTCTCTGTTGGGAATGAAACTGAAATGCAATAGGTGCTTTCAAGTGATTTTGCCTTTCACTACCTGTCCCTGAAATCCCTAATAAGATTTGAAATATCCATGTTCAATACATGCAAAAGAATTGTTGGATTTTTTGTGCATTATTCTGTAGAGTATTAGTATTGGCATTGTGGATTTGCAATGTATGATGATTACTGGTACAACAATTGCAATGAGAATTGTTTTGTGTACAGAATGGACATAATTATGCCACAGAGTCTAAACTGGATCCACTATAATATCACCAACAGAATTTCTGTACCTCTACCCCTGAATCATATTGAATATGTCACCACAGATGAGGGCAATTTGTATCGACTTGAAGATTTTAAGCCAGGCATGAACAAATTTTCAAAATATACAAATTTCAGTGAGATTCTAATGTATATGTTTAGGCAAAAATTTAAAAATTGTGAGCATGAATGCATATGCCTGTCACTTGAAGCGCACAACATACAAAATACATGCCAATGTGACAGGGAATTGTTCACATTGCCACTAAGCTTGTCATAATGCAGAATTTTTTTGACAGAAGGGGAATTTCAAAATACATAAAATCCGAATCACTTGTTCAAGATTTTAGGCTTAGGTTCCTGAACCTGTCCGAGTATAATTTGTTTGCAGTTCAGAATGAGACTGAAATGCACTGGGTTCTTAACAGTGACAAGAATTTTCATATGGCCTTGCAATCTAAGTTATAGAGGGCAATCACACAAATATTTCCAATCAATTTTGTTTGGAAATGTTGATGACTGTGCAGAACAAGTATAAGTGAAATATTTCATGTTATATTTTCTATAGCATTTTGGGCATATTTTTGTGAGAATTCTGCTTTTATCTGGATTACAATTCTTTTGATGCTTAGCCCAATTGGGGCTGGATATATTTTTATTGCATTGATTACAATATTTTTGATTAGGCATTTTTTATTGTTGGTTTATTATATACAATTTCTTGGGGTTCAAATCAAAATTCTATGCTTAATAAAAAAATATCAGTTGGGTTCAGCAGTGTGTTTTGTATATTTAGTGTGTGTGTGTGTGTATGTGTGTGAATATTTTTGGCTTTGGTATTTATATAAAATTTCTTGGGGTTCAAATCAAAACTCTATACTTAATAAAAAATATCAGTTGGGTTCAACAATGTGCTTTGTGTGTGTGTGGGTGGGTGGGTGGGTGGGTGTGTGTGTATCTTGGCTTAGTTTTAAGTGTAGCCAAAAAAAATATCAAGAGGGGCATATTTTTAACAAGCTTATGGACAACAATCTGACAGAAGTGCCTTTTGTAAGTGTGGACACATCAATCTGAGGGGGCTCATCATTTCACAGGAACTTCCCGAGGGCATTTTTACAAAAATCTTGGATTAGACGGAGTACCACACTTGAGCAAAAAGCTCATATGGGCATGTTGAGCAAGTTTTAAGTGTAGCCAAATCTGCCTGAGGGGGGTTCATCATTTATCGCGCCAATAGTATATACTTTTATACTACTGTTTTCCTCATCTAGGTCTTGGCCCTTTGAGTTATTTTCTTCTTCCCCTCCTTGCAACTGATCATCATGGAGCAGGGTGGCTGCTTTCACCATATTACTGCCATTATTACAGGTGAGGGAGTATATATGTGACACATCAATGAGAAAATCACGTAACACACCATTTATGAGTCTTCTAATATTCTCACCTGTGTGAGATACAAGTATGTCTTTAACGGTGAGCGTCCTTAGCTGTACTGTCATATCTGTAATAAATTGCACGTTAATTCCAAGAAATCCTCTTCCGAGCTATGATACTGCATCGACCTTTAAAAAGAGTATCTTCCCAATGAACTCTGATGGCAAGAAGTTATATCTTGTTATTTGTGCTCGCTTCACAACTTCAATCTTCACAGTACGTGAAGTAATGGGTCGTCGTTCGTCGCGTGGCACTGCAATAAGAATGGGCTGAATTATTTCCTGCATCGCAGCACAATCGATTATGGAAAATGGACGACCATTTTCAGCGACCAATTTGACCAGTGACGTCATTAGAGAGTCTACCATCATCTCTACACCATTGAGAACACTTGCCTTCCCCAGTTCCCCATTAAAAGGAAATGTATTGTGGTTTAAGCCGACAGTGTGTCGATCAAACTTCTTTCGTGACCGCACAACCAATGACCACCACTCTTGGCCAATGTCGATATGAGAATTGTTTCTTGAATAGCGCTGCGGCTGTGGTGAAAAACACGATTCCAATGTGGATTTGATTAATATCTTGTATGAACAGGTTTATTTATAGTACCTGGATTTAAACAGTTTGATGGCATGGCAGTCGGGTAGGAGGCCAGGTGATTGGTTGGGAACGGGAATGCAATGCGATGTAAGGCACTGTTGGAAAATCTTACATACTTCCTGTTCCCTTCCTACAAGTGGGAACGCAATAGAAACTGGACCGAACGGACGTAGTGACTAGTGAGTTGCCTACTGACTATTTGAATCAACAATGTTATTTTTTTATGTTGTAACAATATTACATTTATTTTGTTATAATTGAAATCTGGGTTATAAAATATGAAAAATGGCACCAAACACGACCAAAATATACGAATTACAAACATATTGCCACTCAGAAGTAATAACTACGTATCCATATTATTATGTAGCGTATTGGAAGCAATGAGTTCGTGTTTGGTGTCATTTTTCACACTTATTTCATACAATTGTTAGGTATATAAAATATTGAGAATTCAGGGGGTGCACAGAAATATTCAATTATGTCAAGGGGGACTCTCAGGCAAAAGAAATTGAGAAACACTGCCTTAATGGCATTTCGGATCTTATCTATTTCCAAATATTCGGATCTGGCAGCCCTCAAAATACCAAAATTGTTCAATACGAAGTTTTATTCCGAAACAAAACTTAAACTGAAAGTACACAGAGGGTTATGGTGCACCAGAATGTAGCGAAACATTTCAGTTCAAGTTCGGGTGTGAACCAAAAGTGTTCACAATGAGGTTTCATTCCGGAACTGAACTGAAACTGAAAGTACACGGAGGGTTATGGTGCACCAGAATGTAGAGAAACATTTCAGTTCAAGTTCGGGTGTGAACCAAAAGTGTTCACAATGAGGTTTCATTCCGGAACTGAACTGAAACTGAAAGTGCAGGAGGGTTATGGTGCACCAGAATGTAGCGAAACATTTCAGTTCAAGTTCGGGTGCGAACCAAAAGTGTTCACAATGAGGTTTCATTCCGGAACTGAACTGAAACAGAAAGTACATGGAGTGTTACGGTGCACCAGAATGTAGCGAAACATTTCAGTTCAGGTTCGGGTGCGAGCCAAAAGTGTTCACAATGAGATTTCATTCCGGAACTGAACTGAAACTGAAAGTACACGGAGGGTTATGGTACACCAGAATGTAGCGAAACATTTCAGTTCAGGTTCGGGTGCGAACCAAAAGTGTTCACAATGAGGTTTCATTCCGGAACTGAACTGAAACCGAAAGTACACGGAGGGTTATGGTACACCAGAATGTAGCGAAACATTTCAGTTCAGGTTCGGGTGCGAACCAAAAGTGTTCACAATGAGGTTTCGTTCCGGAACTGAACTGAAACTAAAAGTACACGGAGGGTTAGGGTGCACCAGAATGTAGCGAAACATTTCAGTTCAGGTTCGGGTGCGAACCAAAAGTGTTCACAATGAGGTTTCGTTCCGGAACTGAACTGAAACTAAAAGTACACGGAGGGTTATGGTACACCAGAATGTAGCGAAACATTTCAGTTCAGGTTCGGGTGCGAACCAAAAGTGTTCACAATGAGGTTTCATTCCGGAACTGAACTGAAACTAAAAGTACACGGAGGGTTAGGGTGCACCAGAATGTAGCGAAACATTTCAGTTCAGGTTCGGGTGCGAACCAAAAGTGTTCACAATGAGGTTTCGTTCCGGAACTGAACTGAAACTAAAAGTACACGGAGGGTTAGGGTGCACCAGAATGTAGCGAAACATTTCAGTTCAGGTTCGGGTGCGAACCAAAAGTGTTCACAATGAGGTTTCATTCCGGAACTGAACTGAAACTGAAAGTACACGGAGGGTTATGGTACACCAGAATGTAGCGAAACATTTCAGTTCAGGTTCGGGTGCGAACCAAAAGTGTTCACAATGAGGTTTCATTCCGGAACTGAACTGAAACCGAAAGTACACGGAGGGTTATGGTACACCAGAATGTAGCGAAACATTTCAGTTCAGGTTCGGGTGCGAACCAAAAGTGTTCACAATGAGATTTCATTCCGGAACTGAACTGAAACTGAAAGTACACGGAGGGTTATGGTACACCAGAATGTAGCGAAACATTTCAGTTCAGGTTCGGGTGCGAACCAAAAGTGTTCACAATGAGGTTTCGTTCCGGAACTGAACTGAAACTAAAAGTACACGGAGGGTTAGGGTGCACCAGAATGTAGCGAAACATTTCAGTTCAGGTTCGGGTGCGAACCAAAAGTGTTCACAATGAGGTTTCATTCCGGAACTGAACTGAAACCGAAAGTACACGGAGGGTTATGGTACACCAGAATGTAGCGAAACATTTCAGTTCAGGTTCGGGTGCGAACCAAAAGTGTTCACAATGAGGTTTCGTTCCGGAACTGAACTGAAACTAAAAGTACACGGAGGGTTAGGGTGCACCAGAATGTAGCGAAACATTTCAGTTCAGGTTCGGGTGCGAACCAAAAGTGTTCACAATGAGGTTTCATTCCGGAACTGAACTGAAACCGAAAGTACACGGAGGGTTATGGTACACCAGAATGTAGCGAAACATTTCAGTTCAGGTTCGGGTGCGAACCAAAAGTGTTCACAATGAGGTTTCGTTCCGGAACTGAACTGAAACTAAAAGTACACGGAGGGTTAGGGTGCACCAGAATGTAGCGAAACATTTCAGTTCAGGTTCGGGTGCGAACCAAAAGTGTTCACAATGAGGTTTCATTCCGGAACTGAACTGAAACCGAAAGTACACGGAGGGTTATGGTACACCAGAATGTAGCGAAACATTTCAGTTCAGGTTCGGGTGCGAACCAAAAGTGTTCACAATGAGGTTTCGTTCCGGAACTGAACTGAAACTAAAAGTACACGGAGGGTTAGGGTGCACCAGAATGTAGCGAAACATTTCAGTTCAGGTTCGGGTGCGACCTATAAGTCGAACTGGAGCATGTTTCAGTTCGAGTTCAAATTCGGTTCGCAGTCCCTGATCTCGACTGGACTATTTTCATGGCGTTAATTGCTAATGGAATCGGAACCTTTGATCGTTAGTTTTCGTATTCTCCAAGCTCGGAGCGCTCCGGAGAGGAGTGAACCGTTTCCTAAAATTTGGCTTCTGGCTCCGGAGGGGGGGGGGGGGGGATTTCCCGATTCCCGCTGCTCCGATCCGGAGCGGAGCGAACCGTTTCTCTTCTCGCTCCGGAGCGTGAGCAGCTGCCGGAGCGTTCATCTGCTCCGCTCCGAAACACTGCTACCAAGGAAGATTAAACTATCCTTGCCTCCTCCCACCCATTTTTGCACCCAATCGTCGCTACTGATGAGGGCCAATGCTGGTAGAACAAACGCAGGGAAAGAACCAGTTCACGTGCGTTTGTCATAAGATGCTCGAAGACTATATGTTTCAGTAGACTAGTGATTTTTTACTTTTTTAACAACTTGTGGCAGAATATTTAATGTGTTAAAAATATTTGTGTCTCGTTACTGGACTAGATCATTGTTTCAGTGGCGTATTTAGAACACTGTCCAGGGTCCCCCTCAGTTGTCCAGAACCACCCCAGTATGTGGGTGGCTCTGGACATTTTACAGGTTGCACTTTTCCTGGCACTAATTATTTCTGATCTCAGATAAAAAGGTAACGCTGGTATCACTCTATCATTCGCTAGTCAAAAGATTTTTACACGTAGCAGAGACCATGCGAATGAATTAAAACTGAACACGCCAGAGTACCTAACCTCTTAATTGTCCAGAGTCTATAATCCAATACATAAATAAATAAATAAATACATTAGCCAGAAGAGAAACAATAATATTTTATATATAGACAAACAATGAAAGGATTGAGTGAATCTTCACCACGCCCTCTTTTGGAACCGTTACAGAGGTGAAGAAGCCAGGAATTTTAAATTGATATTAAAAATCAAACACGATACATATTTTTGGTATTTTTTTCCTTTTCGCATATCTATTATATTAATACTGAAAAAAGTAAGTTACAAATTACTGAAAATTAATGGCACGTGATGACGTCATTGCTCTACAGCACCTTTTTCCTCTATCTGATTATCACGTGACACAATGCACCAGTAAAGCAGCTGCTCGGGTTGAAAAGCGTCATTCAGTCTGGTGTTAGCAGCAACAGGCAGCGTAGTTGCGTTTGTGAGTGTGTGTGTTCTGTTCAACTGAGGGAAGCCTTCGTAGCTCGAGAGGTAAGGATAATTGTGTGCCTGTAACTAATACGTTACTGAATGCAAATAAGCATTCTGGTTTATGCGATTAACTTTTTTACGGTACCAATAAGTTCATCATTCAAATATGAAACTTTCATTATGCCGTCCATTACATTGCAGATTCGTGGAAGTCGCTTGGGCTGTCTAAGGGTTGAATGGGGTCTGTTTCGTGACGTAAATGGTCGACTTGCGATCTCCTCAACGAAGTTGTGTTGAGATTCCCGGTGTAACATCTTAACCCCCGGAAATGTTTACCCCCTCGGTAAGAATATGACAGAATTAACCCGCAGTAAAAATATCCTAGGACAGAACTAACCCCCCCCCCCCAATAAAATGATAATTTTTGATCTCCCGTCCTGAACGAGGATAAAAACGTCCTAGGACAAGTTTACCCCTACCCAAAAGTTCGCTGTTGTGTGTTTTTTCTAGTGAAAGTGGGTAAAAAATCCTACAAGTTACCCTCTACCCAAAAGTTTCCTATTACGTGGCTTGGTGGTGAAAGGGGGTAAAAATATCCTAGGACAGAACTACCGCCCAATAAAACTATATTTTTTTTATCTCCCGTCCTGAATGAGGCTAAAACTCATTAGGACAAATTTACCCCCTACCCAAAACATCGTTATTACGTGGTTTTGTGGTGAACGGGGATAAAAACATCCTAGGACAAGTTTAACCCCTAACCAAGAAATTATTAGCCTACGGGTACTAGTTTACTTTTGTTCGGACAGATTTCTTCATTTTTACAGATGAAACTACTTACCGAAATAAGTTCCTGTAGTATTGTCTAACATCGGGAAGGTGTTTTGTGTGATGTGGGAATGTATGATAGGGGAAATTCATGTTATTTGTTGAAAATTAATTCTCAGACGACAATAGCCTTTGGCGCGTACACGTTCGTACATTACGCGTCGTGATTGTTTTGTTCATGTTCATTGGGTATCCAGTGTTTCGAACTGTCTGTGTTTGCAACGAAAGTTAGGAACATGACGTGTCGTGGATGTGTGGTGAAATTCGTACCGGGTGTGGATGATCCAGTGGATTTTCTAATTGAACACTGGATCGTAAAGAAAGGAAAGGAATGTCGAAAATGTGGCAGTGAATGGAAGCTACTCGTTAGAAGGAATGGGCTGTGGGTATGTGCCTAATATGACGTGTCGTGGATGCGTGGAGAAATTCAGGTAAGTTTTCCGTATCCTGGAAACGGATTTCTTTAAATTTAATAGTTTGGGGCTCATTTAGGAGCAGGTGACTCGGCCAATTTCTAACATGCCTTTAACAGGGACTCTATGGAGAAAGCCGGGGAGCCGGAACGAAGCGGAAGCGAGGCCGCGGTAGCGGCAGGGTGCGGAGCCCGGAATCGGTGGGAAATTTGGACTCAAAAAATTCAAACTAAAATATTTTTTTAGTTTAAATTTCCCACTGATTCCGGAACGGATAGCCCCAAAAACCATTCACGGATAGCGCCACGAAACATTACAATTTTCTCGTAAAACCATGCAAAAAAGTTATTCTTTTAAAAAATAATCAGATGAGCTTTGTTCACGGGTATTTCTTGGGTTCCGAAGGTTGAAACTCTGCATAACGAATGAAAATCGACAAAACAAAAGCACGACTCGCAATTATGTAGGAGGGTGTACGCGCCATATTGTGTATCAGGCAAGCGAAACGACTACGAGAAAGAAGTACTCGTAATGTGAAAAATTGCAATTACTTTGATGGAAAAAAACAACTCAATACACCTTAAGGAATGTTCCGCGAAGCAGATAGGTAAGTACGAATGTCAAAAATTGACGAAACTAAGAAGTTATAGGTGTCCGAAGGATAGTAAATTTTTACCTTTATAGGGATTATTCCATAACATTCAGGGTACGAATTCCCATGGCGATCTTGTTCTATTAAACATTTTCCCCCATCCAAATTTTCCGAAGATTGGTCTGTGGTAAGATTGTGTTATAACAACAAAGATTAGCAATTAGTTTTGACTTCAAACATAATTTACTAAAAATATCATAAACGCATACAAGGAAGGAAGAACATGGAATGATGTAAGGTAGGGTGTAAATTCGGTGCAGGAAGTGCGAAAATCTATTCTAGTCCTAGGCGCTGAAATCTCTAGCTCGGATAAGGAAATATTTCCTTTCGAGAGACCATTAATAGATTTACACCATTGTAGAAACATAACACAATAAAATTATGGAAATTTAATTATCATTATTAATAAAAAGCAATAATTAAATAAAATCTAACGCTTATTAAAAACATTTCACCTATCTTCTAATTTCTTGACATTTTGAACAAGTCCTTAAAGGAATTAATTTGCTAGTTTATAAATATAGCACAGGGGAGCACACACACACACACAATGTGTATGTGTGTATATATATATATAATATATATATATATATATATGTATGTATGTGCTCCCCTGTGCTTAGCACCACGCCATGAAGGCGTATAGGGTGTGTGGAGGTAACGCCCCACACTTTCTTGATCCGGTCGTGAGTGGTGGTGATGTGATCAGCATCACGCCCCAGACCGCCTTTACCCCTGAGTTTCCCCCAAGTACCCATGTCATTCGACGCTTCCAACGTTAGAAAAGTTCCCGGATTTGAACCGGCCGAGGAGCTTGGCCTACCCTCAAAAAAATCCTGGGTACTGGCCTGCCCCCGAGACCCTGCTATCCCCGCCTGTGAAAAATATAGAACTCATTCCTATCCGAAATTATCGCTTTCTTTACAATTATATCCTGTATTGCAGTAACTCAACAAAGATACTTAATGATTTGATGATTCGTTAAGGTAGGCGTGTTAGATTTCGTGATGTTGTACCAGAATGGGGAAAGAATTTTCCAACCAGATTTTGAAAAAAAAAAAATCCAGATTTTCAGTATCTAGAACATTTGGGACATTTGGTTGTCTTGTCTCGTATTATTAAAGGTGCATGTATTTCTATGAAGTTTGCACAGTTCATTTTTTTGTTTCCCACGTCCTTGTGGTAATAGTGATGCATGTTGTAGAGTGAATATTCCATTTTTGGTTACTTAGCATCGCTTTTCTGCCACTTATAGTTAATCACAACGATGAGAATGAGTGATATTAAATTGGTGAAGGGACACTCACAAGCGACACCAATGTCCAAGCTTGTGTTCGCACAGGGACCCCTGTCGTAGTAGTGCGTTGTGTAACCACCCCACGACGGAGGTCGGGTAGTGAAAGATGTAGGGTAGGATTCCTTACTGGGTCAATTATTAAACATGACGAAAATGTGAGTTTCCCATTTATTATTTGTTAGAAAGCAATAAAATTGTGGTGTGATATGGGTTACACCCAGGAAGTCGTAACGTACCCAATTTGCGTTACACGGTACGTTCCACTTTGTAGTAGGAAGAGTATGGTTCAACTGCTGGTACCCATGTAACGTAACGAAATACAATATGTTATAAACTGACGTTACAAGGAACATAACAAAATATATTATGGTAGATATTAACGTTATAAAGGAACGGAACGAAATGAGCACATTTGGAACATAACGTAATATGCAATATGGTATACACTACCGTTACAAGGAATGTAGTAACGAAATGCAATGTGGTGTATACTAGCGTTACAAAAACGTAACGAAATACAGCATGGTAGTAAATAACTGTACATAGGAGCGTAACTGAATGAAATCCTCCGTAACGGAATGAAGTGAAAGGCAATATGGTTAATTAACGTTACATAGGAATGTAACAAAATGTAAACCACTGTAGCGGAACGGAACAAAATGCAGTTGGGTACATACCATCTGCATAAGGAACGTAAATAAATTCAGTATGGTAGATGTTAACGTTACAAGGAAAGAATAATTCACAAATGTTAGCTAGTAACGTTATAGGCGCGTGACGAATATAATCTATTTAACATCAAGGAAGAAAAAGGAATAGCCCAAATCTCCTACCTTTCATTGGAACATTGCGAAAATAACTCAGAATATCGTGTGGGATTAATGTGAAATAGCCGTTAAAAATTTGATGGTTTGTAAATAAATGAATTTCAGCCAGGGTTGTTAAAGGGTCAGGAATTTTAAATCAATTCAATTTCGGTTCAGCAGGGAATATTAGCAAGCATAAATGGATCTGGACCGTAAAGAGCATTTTTATGTTTAAAATATTTCAATTCGTTCCAGGAACCTTTTCTCCGGATCAATTTAAAGACTGCACAGGGACCTTCTTTCCGGATCAATTTAAAGACTAAGTTCCATATTGAAATGAAACAATACGCAACTTGGACCGAATATAAATTGTGCGATAAGAAAGATTCCGGTCTTGTTGCGGAACCCAATAGAACCCATTACAATTTATGGGTTCGTGGACGTTTAACAATCCTGATTTGAAAATTACATTTTTGGCTCGAAATTGAATAAGGCTTCCAACTAGTGTAGAAATGAGTAGCCATAGACGTGCGAACGGGGTGCAAGGGGGACACATGCCCCACCCCCTAATCAAAGACGTCTGCCGATATTTTCGACGCAGTGACAAGCAAGGTATTTTTACATTGGGCATATTAACCCGATCGTGTTGCCCCCTCATTAAACACCTCTTGAATTCGAAATTATCGCATTCCTGCATCCCCATTATAATAATTAATGTAAATTATTATGACTGGAATCAAATTATACGTGTGAAATATATACTTTTAGCTGACATTCGTTTTCTAAAGGGGAGATGTGGCCATCCTCGCCCCCCTTTCAGGTTTCCATGCCCCTATATTATTATACTTTCATCCAAAAATTTAGGGTAGAGGAATCTTATCGCCGGTTATTAAACGATATTATGCTCTTGAAGAAAATGAAGTATTTTCAAGCTGATGAAAGTTAACAAATCAACAACGGCGGAAGAAGGTGCAGTGGCGCAACCACAGGGGGCAGGGGAGATTAGCCCTCAAACTTGTATGGAAATCAATTCTAGGAAGTAAGGGGGCAAACATTGAACTATAGAAAGAAAGATTGCAGAATCTAAGAGTAGCAAGACAAAAGGATACTGAAGATGGATTTAGTTTTCACATCTGTCGTGCACTATTTCTTCCAGACGGCCAATAGCACCTGCAAGGGGGCACAGAGGGGCAATTGTCCACTCTCGATTCCTATCTTTATGCAAATATAAATAAACTGATATAAACTTGGACAGTTGCTGCTGCTTACGGTGTAAGTTTTGCCAGTGTAAGGTAATAAATAGATGTATTATTATTTTTTGAAATCGCACCGTTCATTAATAAACACACTGTATATGAGTCATTGTAAATTCGAGTCAATTAAAACATTTTGCATTGTTGCGGGATTATCTATTAGGATAAAATTTGGACATAATGAATCTAAGTAGAGAAAATGCAACTTGTATATCAAAATTGCCATGTCCAACTGATCTCCGAAAGCAGTGTTTAGCACGTCACATTTCAAGTGTATGATTGATTGATTTGGTGTTTGAGTCCACTTTATGCACAGTAAGGCTAATCGGGACTGGACCTACAGTTTAAAGTGGAATCCCAATCACTTGTGCCTCTACCGGGTATCGAACCCGGGACCCCTTCATTACAAGGCGACGACGAAACCACTGCGTCATCGGGCCATTTCAAGTATAGTTCATGATTGTATCTAGTAGTATATGAACGAGGTGTCCCTCCACTCAAACAATACGTGGCTTGTCCCCACCGAACGAAGTGTCACTTATAAATTAAGTTTCCGAAAGCTGGTATTATGCAGTGGCGTGCGGTGCTAAATGAGGCAGGGGAACAGGTGACCTGCACTTGCCCCCCCCCCCTCCCATACTTGTCGTAATATAATACAGTAGACCAAGTAAAATTCAACCCTTGTTGAAATGAACCAAATGAACATACGATACATATGTTACAAATTGTCAGAAGTTACATACATGAAGCACGTTAAAATTATTAAAATACCAATGTTAAAGCAAATATGATATAATGTAAAGAAAACATTAAAAACAAAATTGTTGATGCGCAACAAAGAAAAATTAATAAAAGCTATTTATGAGTGATAAGAGGGAAATTTTTTTTTGGCAAAACTTGTTTCATCTCTTAAGTAGATTTTTTTCTCGTACAGTTGAGCGTGCATTCTTGTAATTCAAACGTCCTCAGTGCAATAATGGCAATCAGATGGCCGAGTTTTTTCATGACGTCCGCTAGATTTGTAGAATTGTGACAAAACCCGAACTGTTCAAACTCCCTTCTCGGGAATAAAAAAGGACAACAATAATTTGCCACTGGAAGAGTATCCAGTTAATCATTTTACAGAGTTGTAGTAACTTGTTTGAAAATGCATTGTGTACGATTTCGTTTTTAATTCGGTTAGGATAAGTGTTGGTTTACTGTCATTTCTGTAAAGTTCAATGAACTAAAAGCTTTCGTCTTCAGCGGTCGATCATACAACATTCGCTACCCTACGCTCGCAACATTCGCTTTCTTGTCCTGCGCCTGCCGCTGAGTGCGTCTTGGGGCTGTTGGAACAGGTTGACGCGAGCTGTTCCCTCGGAAGCTATTTCGCAGCGTTTAGCCAAGGCATTTAGCAGACGCTTAGACTGTAGAACATTTTTCCAGTTCGTTATGAATGGCAGACGCAATTTGGAATGAGATTAGGAAACTAGACTTAATACACTCAAAACTATCACTACGATGCAATTATACTTTAGCACATAGCAAAAACTCGAAGGAAAACGAATTCGCTATGTCTCTCATAGGGAACAGCTAGAGAGTTCAGCTTCCATGGTGGTGGGAGGTGGCACCATGAGGATCGTTTACCTTCGCGCGTGGTCGGAAATACTCGGCGTCAGACAGCAGAGGGTGGGACGACGAGGGTAGGTGAAGTAAACAAACGTCCAGCCACTGTGAAAGTTTTTCTTCGGCGTGTTGATTTCGGAAGAATGAAGTGTTCTTATGTTAATATAGATAAATAGCTAAAAAGGGCGATAAGTAGAAGGGAACAGCCTGTTCCCTCTGTTCCATGGAGGGACCGCCACTGGTATTATGCATGAACAGAACAAAAATACTCCTGAAAAATTACAAATATTATAAGCCAGTTCGTGGCGGGGTTTATTGACGGTCTTCCCCACAACCTATCCGCTTTAGGTTCCCGGTTAGAGTCCTGATCTGTAAATATATTTTTTAGGTGTCTTCATTAATTTAATCTAATTATCATCAATCTTCATAGTTTCGATTAATTATAAAAGTGACATAAAAGCAAAGCAAAATAAGAATAAATAAATATAACTGCAAAATGACTACAATGTCAGAACTACATTTGAAAAATAAAATGCGAGCAGAAGATTCATCTACAAACAGGCGTTTGGGGGAGAACTGTGTAGACAGAGAGCAAGCTCCCGAAAGTTGCCAATCCACGTGTAGCATGACCTTCGAATACTGGAGTGGAGTTGTTTTTCGGGATAGTTTGTTCGACGCTCCTCAAGCGTCTTATCAAGAATGCCTCGGTGTTCGCAGCATTGCCAACTTATTTCCGTCGGAAAAATCTTTTTTCTCCTATTTAATCGGCTGTTGGCTCTACAATACAGCATATTAATCAAGATACAACTGAATTACGGCGAAGTAGGTTAGAAACCCTGCATGCTCAAGAACAGCTTCGATAAGGCACCTGAATTGCCTCGAGCTGAACCAGGAAATGGGCGATCTTTATTCCCAAGGGCCATTCGGTAAAACTAATGCCACAAGAAGTTTTCTGTGTGGATTTGTGAGCATGAAATTGTAGGTTGATAATAGTACTACAAGACGTCAAGTGGATTTTTTCTATTTCGTTATTTTATATAGCTTTCCTACTTATATAGTTTGAATAACTAATTAATCATTTGATGAGCAGACAAACACAAAGAAGCCGATCCCGTGGCAAATTGGTTAGCGTAATACACTGCGAAGTCTAATGTCGGATTAGAGCCTGGACTAGAAAATATGGATGGGTCATTGTCTTTATGCCACTTCCATCACCTATCACATACTTTATGATCGCGATTAACCGAAAGTGGTAGACGCGAAATAAAAATAGAACCTTTGCATGGACGTCCGAAAGAGAAGCAAGGGGGAAGGGGTTGCACTACCCACCTGGAAAATGAAAGTCAACTAAAAATTATGTCGCACAATTCCATTTCAGCTGCAAAAATATATGTTAATTATTGCATGAACATAACTAACTCTCTAGCCTTCTTAAACCCGAAGGTTGATGGCTGCAGCAACAAAGGCCTTCCATCTGTCCCTATCTTGAGCAAGATCTATATACTCTTTACCACCCCTACCGATTTCCTTTAGGTCTATCTCAACGTTGTCCCTCCATCTTCGTCTTTGTCTTCCTACAGGTGTCTTACCATCAGGTTTCCCAACAAGAATCCTGTAAACTCCTCTTTCCTCTCCCATTCGTACCACATGGCCTGCCCACCTAAGTCTTCTTGATTTAATCATTCTAATAATATCTGGACATGAATACAAATTATGTAGTTCTAATTATGTAACCTTCTCCACTCACCTGTCCCCTCATCCCTTTTAGGTCCAAATATTTTCCTAAGGGTCTTATTTTCAAATACTCTCAATTTATGTTCCTCTTTCAATGTAAGGGACAAAGTTTCGCATCCATATAATAATACAGGCAAAATTACTGTTTTGTATATTTTAACTTTTAGTTTCTTAGATATTAAACGAGAAGACAAAAGTTTATGAAGAGAGAAGTAACATGCATTTCCTGAATCAAGCTTACTTTTTATTTCCTCTTTAATATAATTTTCATTTGTTAATATTACTCCTAAGTATTTGAATTTAGAAACTGGTTCAAACTAGTTATCAATAATTAGATTTTGATTATTACCTAACACTTGGTTTCGGGCTGTAAGCATTTAGTATTCTCTTTGTTAACTTCCAAAGCTATCTCTTTAGCAGTTTTGAAAAATATTTTAGCATTATTCTTAATTGTATTTATATCATTTTTAAATTTTTAAATGATACAACCACAAATATTATGCTATATTCAACGTTTGAAACTACCCACCTCAAACTTTACATCGCATCTTTCAATGTAAAGGAACAAATTTTGCATCCATATAATATTACAGGCAAAATTACAGTTTTGTATATTTTAACTTTTAGTTTTAGGCTTCCACCTGTCCATAAAAACGTTCAAAATGACATGCATGAAGCAGCTGAATAGTTAACACTGGTTTTGCGGTTTTGATTGATTTGGTGTTTTAAGTCCACTTGATGCACAGTAAGGCTAATGGGGACTGGACCTACAGTGTAAAGTGGGATCCGAATCACTTGTGCCTCCACCGGGTATCGAATCCGGTACCCCTCTCTCGACGATTTGACTGAGTCTGCACTCCCTGCGCTACACTCCGCTGTCTATGCAATGTAGTTTTAAAAGTTGTAAACTGAGGTATCCTAGGCACCAATTCCACCGCTGCAGGCTCGGACGAAACGCAACTCATTAAACCGTCGTGGACGAACTGTAGCATTTTTCTAGGAATTTCGCTTTCGAACGAAACTACTGAACCGTACAGCAGTCCCAATGCCTGCTTCAATTTGCACAGCTGCTATCGGAGCCCTTGGTTTGGGAAGGGGGTGGGGGTGAGGAAAGGGTCTTGATTTTTCATACTGAAGGTCGTTCATTTCGTTCTCCTATTTCTCTTGGTTGAATTTTCTGAGATACATAATCTACCTCATTTTCCTTTCCATTACGTTTTATTGCGTCACCCACGGTACGCTTACATGTACTTAACATTTTCAATTTCCCTGTACAGTGGGATTCATGAGTATTAACTTGCAAATTGACCATCACCATGTTCATTCACTTTATTTGACCCAATAAGAGCTTCAAGAATTAAAAGAAAACTCAAAACAAGCTGTTGACAAGTTCTGCACCAGGACACATAAAAAGCCATCGCTTAAAAACACACAGGATGTAAGAGAAAAATTAATGAAAATTGTCATGGACAATTTGCACGGTAATACTCATGGATCCCACTGTACCTGCACCCTTTGGTTAGGTACGGTAAAAATAAATAGCTACCGTTCGCCAAATGTTGTATTTTTGTTTTTGTTACCCATTTTTCTCGTACTTCAGTCAGGGAGCAATGCAGCTACTGGTAACACATGTAGTCAGGAAGTAGCTTCAATTGTTTCTTCACCGCACTGTAGTTGATTAGTAAAAAATAACGTAAAGCCTTGTTTCTATTACCACAAATTTGCCGCGCAACATGACGGGCGGCATGCGACGCTGCAAGTGTCAAGCATTTGTTCAAATGGAGACTGTCTGTAACATGCCGTGGCGCAAGTGCCGGGGACAAAATTGCCCCAAACGATTAAGACGCACAACGTGCGCCGCGGACAATGGAAACAGCGTGCAGCAAGTTCCTGGGGCACGGGCATACAGTAAGGTGGGGTAAGACTGCGCACCGGTTTTTCGAGGTGAAAATCACACAGTTGGCACCACTGCGCTACCGTTACTTCGTCCAAGATGGTAGCTAGCTGTGGACAGTGGTGAAGATAAGTTTGAAATTCGTTGTGCTGAGAGAGGTAAGTGAAAAGATTTTGAGGGTGTTTGCTATTTATTTTTGTACTACGTGTTTTTGAGTACTACGTCACTGTGAATGTATACAATATTACGATATTGATGGATAGAAGAAGCTGTGTTAATGCCGAGTCCACTTGTGTATTAGTTTCCATTGCTTTGTGCAATGGCTGGGCAGCATCACGTGATTTATTAAGGAATGCAGCACGGGGCACGACTGCGCACGTTCGCAGTTTTACCCCACAAGTGTGTGGCTTGCAGGTGCAAGTGTGTAGCTTGCAAGGCCCAGCCATTAAATAGATAATTTTTTGGTCCACTGAAGTAGTTTTATTCATCTGAGTGTGATAAGTGGATGAGTAACCATCCGGGTCGCCAAATCACAGTTTTCCAAGTGGCATCCATTTTTACAAAGGCATATGGGAAGGCAGCTACAGTTGGAAATGCGATGAAGGGCTTTGAAGTGACTGGATTATGCCCTTTCAAACAAGACATCTTCACTGAAGATGAGTTTCTTCCTTCTACTGTGACAAATGTATCAGCTCCAACTCCAGGTGAGCAGTCTTCAACGAGTGGGGTTAACAATACTGGACCATCCACCAATGACGTGCCACAGGAGGCAAATGTGACTCATTCATCAGTTGAAACTTCAGGTGAGCAGCCCTCAACAAGTGGGGTTAACAATACTGGATCATACAGGCACATTTCCGTTAACCAGATATCACCACTTCCACGTGCAAAGCATATTCCGCACCGCCGACGAAAGGGAAGGCAGTCTCAGGTGTTAACTGGATCTCCATTCAGGCCCGTAGCTAGAGGGGGGCAGGGGGGGCAACTGCCCCCCCTGAGACCCTGCTCTGCCCCCCCTGTGAAAAATCAAGGAAATGTTATTCGCGATAACAATTACGAATTAGCATAATGAACCAAGATTGAATGAAGAATAAAATTACAGAAACTATTATGCATGGACGAAGCATGTTGCTTTGAACTAATGGGAAAAGTTCAATCTTTACTGAAAACCAAGCTTTGGTGTCCGCGACTTGACCAGAGTGTAGCGAAACTTCCAAATGTTTGGAATGCGAGAATCTTGAGGTCAAACTTAAGGCACCTTGTAACTTGAACCAACTTGCAACCCCCCATCCACTTCGACATCTGGTTCCGATGCCGGACGAGAGCCGTTGTGGTGTTTAGGGAGAGAAAGAGTCGCATTCCTCTTGTCACATGGATGTGCTACGGATGTGTTAGAGAAACTTGGAGATATTTCAGAAACGAGTTGCAAGGTAAGTTTGAGTTTATTTACCTCATCTAACATTAAATAAAACCCTGTCATATCACGTCAGACGGTCAGACTGACTTTCCAATTCACAGTGACATGTTGGGGCCTCGACCGAAAGGAAGTAATTCATGTTATACAGATTTGAAAATGCCCACATATACATTCGTATATACACAAAAGAACACCATTACAATTATTGCTTCTATAGTACATATTGGTTTGAAACACTGTTCCTCCCCTACACACACAAAATGCATGGATTCGAGCATTGCATCGAAAACAAGAAAGGCTTTCATTCAATTTTTTATTGAAAGTAATAACCTGATTCATTGGTTGATTTCATTCATTTGACTTCGCTTTCTGCCACTTTTGGCTAATTGGGAAGATGAGGATGAGTGATAATATGATGAAACTGGTGGTTAAATAATTTAAATGAAATATTGGAGAACAAAAAATAATTAAAAAATTTAATATGAATAAGTGTAGGGACGCTCACAAGGAACATTATCTCCAAAACGGGATTCGAACCAGGAAACTCTCGCGTCGCTAACCACTCTGCCAAGGAGGTCGGCAAGTGATAATTTGGGCAAACCTAAATATTATTTATCCGTGTGCCCCTTTTACAAAGAAAATGTAATAAGTGCCTATAGATCTTGTTCATTCTTAACGGCGGGCAATCTAGATGCTGGCAAGGGAAGTGGGGAGCGGGGTAGCGAATAATCCAGCACAAGAAACACAACAGCCTGTAGAACGAGGTGCGCGTAGTACTTCCTCCTGCCACATCGTAACTCTCGGCGCCACCGCTGTTGTCTGGTTGGTCTGCTGTGTATACCTCGCTCCCCACTTTCGTTGCCAGCATGTAGAGTGCCCGCCGTAAGAGTAGACAACACCTATAATGTTATATCAGATAGTACTCAGGATTGATTTTAATGTAAAGGAAAAACCTTCCTTCTTGCGTGAGCGGTACGGAAGTAAAAGTACACACGGATAACAATATAATCCGCTGTGAATGGATGTTATTGATATAATGATTTCCACTTATTGGACTTCATTGACTTCGTTTCATTACCGAAGGGGTTATGGAAATAGTTCTCCAAAACAAGGGCTAGTTTGACACCCACGAATTCCCATTGGGCACGCCACTGATTACTTCAAAAATCATTTTTAGTGTTTTATAACTGTGCATGTTCACGCGCGTGTCTCTATTCCTCAATTTTTATTTTTTTGCTTCTGTAAAAGTATTTTTATTTTTTTATTATTTTTTGCATTTATGTATATTTGCCATGGTTTTCTGATTTTGCATATAATTTTGTATTTTTTATCATTATTTTATGTATGCCTTATTTTTATTTTACCATTCATTTAAAACATATTCGTAGTAAATGTGTGTACCTTGTATACCTCTGGTTCTCATACTTTTTTGATCACGCCACATCCGTCCAGTATAATGCATTTTAAAATGTCAATCCTTCCGACCTAATCTCTTTTGAATATATTCACGCTTTCCCATTTTAATAAACGTTTTTCATGGATATTGACGCACACCCATATACCAAAGCCATCCCACACATTTTACACATTTTTGGTGCAAAATAACGTTCTTTTTCATCACTGAGAGGTGTCTATAAAGAAAAGGTTATTTCGTTTTTTTTCTTGTTTTTTTTTCTTGTTTTTTTTTTGTGCTTGTTAATAAGTAAAGCAGTCAGAACCAATGGCTTTCTCTGTAAAAATATTCAGCAATGAATTTGTACACGAGTTCAGATATGTTTACCATCCAGAAGGCAACCCTCATGAGGGCAGACCTCATCCTCACCCCCTGTGGCCAAGCACGTAGCCAGGGGGTGGGCTCTAGGGGCAGTAGCCCTCCGAAATCGTACATTTGACGAAAATACTGTATAGCGGTAATCAGGTCCGTAGCCAGAATTTTATTTCTGCGGGGGGAGGGGAGAGGCAGTCACTATCAGCACCTCCCATCTAAAATCTAAAAAGTTGGAGGGGGTACATATTAGTGAATTGAATGTTTAGAACCAATATAGAAAATAATAAATATGCTATGCGCATGCATAATTTCATTTCGGAGGAGCTTCAAAGCGGTAGGTATATAAGCCAACGAAACATTTGTAGGATTTCGTGGGGACTTCAGCCGTCCGAGCCCTCCCCCTAGCTACGTGCCTGGTGGCAATTAACTTTACTTCCTTCGTAAGATTAAACATCTTGTATAATAAGTTACAATATACTGATAAATTCATCATCGGTGCTATCCCCGCACTTTATTGCCTTTATATGACGGCTGTTGATAAGGGATGACCCCCCCCCCCACCTACCCGAAATAAAATTCTGGCTACGGGCCTGCCTCCGGAAAACTTGTAAGGATGAGGAAAGATGAAGTCTTGGGTTACGTGACTCGTGAGGGTGTGGGCGAGGTGATTCCCAAGGATGAGGACGTCTGAGGATGAGTCAGGAAGTGAGGGCGGTCCGTAGGGATCAGGTAGGGCAAACCTGATTGCCGTCCGCTTTGGAAAGTCTGTTATAACGACCGTGTTTGGTAAGCCGAGACAATTGTAAAATCGTGACGTCATAGGGATGAAAAAGATCATGGGAAAAACCATCAGAAGTTCCGTTAAATTTGCAGGCAGATATTTGAAAATTCAAGTACGCTATTGTATTTAAACGAGACCCCTTTCAAGCTATTAGAAAAAATAACTATTTTCACTATGATTCACACTATGATTCGTGCGACTCAAGAGAGTGAACAGGGCTCCGTCCTCGGGGGGAGGGGGTGGGTCGCATGGACGTCCGCAGGATATTTTCCAGGGAGGGGCAAGGAAGATGTTTTTCCAGGGGGGCAAACAAGTCACATTTTCCACCAAAAGAGTCTAGTTCCCTAAAAAAAATTGCTTAAATTTGAATTTATGGTGTTAATGCAATAATTAACCCATATTATTGTGGCTAAAATGAAACTATATGTGTGAAATACATAATTTTTGGTTGACTTTAATTTTCCAGGGGGGTCACGACCTCGCCTTGTCCCCCCCTTCCGGACGCCCATGGATGGGTGACAAACTGTGCATCCGCCTTGAATAATGTCGGAACCTTATTTCTGATCATATGTGGTGTAAGCGTGTCTATTTGTTTGAAAGAGAATTGGATTTGTGCAGACGAAAAATTAATGTAAGCTACTGTGGCATATCATAATTTATTGCAAACTTATGTAGAAATTTAACCCAAGAAATTATTGTTATTTATATATTATTATGTAGGTATTAAATAATAAATACATACCTGCAACGAACGTGTTCTTTAACAGTAACATTTAAAGTTTGTAAGAAATAAGACTATTACTTTTCGTCATTAAAAACTTAAATATACAACACGGCCATGTTTCTCATTGGATAAAGGTGGAAAGTAGAGAGACCAGGGTATAAAATTGTGGGGGAGGGTGAAAAGTACGGGGGGCGCTGGTCCTGCACACGGTTGTTTTCAAAACTGTATCAAATACATTTTGGGAGTGTAAGGAATTAAACTTGTAATTCAGAACATTTATTGTACAAGACTTTATTATTATTTTTTAAATAGCTCTCTCCATTCTTCTCTCTTTCTCATCCCCTCCCCCCTTTCTCTCACTATAATGCATAGTTCAGGAGGTGAATGGAGGCACTCATCCGGCTTGATAATCCAGTTCTTTTAGTGGTCCAATTTCAATCTTGCCACCGGACACCGAAGTTCCTCGATTCGAGTCTCGGCCTGGGTATGAGTGTTCTATAATCAAATTGTCCCGGATTCGATACCTAGTGGAGGCAGATTGGTTCAAATCCGGTGTTAAACTGTAGTTTCAGTCTCACAGTAGCGTTTCTGTGCACAAATTTGCACAAAGCTGAACTCATGTGTTCTTTATGTGTGTCCCTTCATCGATTAAAACTAATCATGAATCATCCTCTTCGGCGCGATTAACCAAAACTGGTAAAAAAATCTACACACCTCATCCTCCGGAAGACTTGTGAGGATGATTTTTTATTTGCTTTATTTTACTTCGCATTTTGTGCCACTTTTGGCTAATTTGCGAAGATGCGGATGAGTGATGATATGACGAAATTGATGAATGGACACTCACAAACAACCATGCCCAGGCCAGGACTCGAACCCGGGACCCCTGATGTCGTAGCGTGATGTGATAACCACTCCGCCACGGGGGCCGGCTTTGTAAGGATGAGGGAAGGCGATGGCTTGGGCAAGTCACGAGGGTGAGGTTAAGTCGCAAAGATGAGAGAGGTTGATTTGAAATGAATACCTCTGGGGTAGATTAAGTAGATAGATTCCGGCTCTTAAAATATTAGATTTCATAATTTCAGTTCTGATATTATCTTAAAATATGTTTATTTTTTTCTGGAAATTTTACAGAGTAGTTTGGTACACTTCACCCCTCATTTTGTAGATTGCAAAATGCATTCAAAACAAGAGAAATGGGCATTAAAATACACAAACTAGAAATACATTTCTACAAAGTTTTATTTTAATCTATGTAGTATTCAACTTTAACATAGACAATGAGAATAATAATAAGCTGAATGGAAAGTCTAAGAGACTGGCAAGAACATACTATGCCTACCATTTGTCCATTGAGAAGCTATCACTACATACGCGTACAATCAATACAAAACGAAGGATTTTATTTGTAGTTCTATTTATAACGCTATAGTTTAAATAAGATAAATTGAAACGTGATTAAACACAGTTTGTTAATTGTCGAACTTGTGAATAGACAACTATATCTTCTGAATGGCAATAAGTGCAGCATGATCTTTGTTCTTTTATTTTTACATCTTTGGATATGGTTTGTCGAACATTCTGTGTAATGTTATAAAACTGCCTGTTTGAACTTTAAAAAAAAAATGGTATTTGCAGGACAATTAATTTTGTTTGCCATCTAAAAGAGGTTTTCACTGCTGACTTTCTGCATCCATGAGCTGCAGCTTCATCCACCAACTACTTCTGGACAAGAGCAAACTGTTCTACATAAATGACATGAATTCTCCATGATGACAGTTTCATTGAGTATCGATGTGAGTGCCAATTAAGTTCAACTGTGTGTTAATGGACTGATTTTTCAGAGAAAGATGGATAAATTCATAGTGAGGAGCAAGAAGTTCACAAACTCAGGTACAGTGTCTAATGATTTTTCCCCAGCCTCGCCATCATCTGAAAACGAGCATCTCCTTGCTGAGGTGAAAGTATTTTCGACACGCAACAATAACACGTCAGCACCCAGTGATATTTCAACATTAGGTGAAGATATAAAACAAGTAAAGTTAAAAGTCTATCCGAGAAAAGATGGAAGAGGATTTAGAGAGGACTGGTTCAAGCAGTATAAATGGCTAGAATATTCACCTTCCAGGGTTGCTGCATTTTGCTATGCATGTAGGCAGTTTAACTCATGCGGTTCAAAAGAGAATGTTTTTACAGTTAGAGGATTTACGAACTGGAAAAATGCTCTTAGCAAAGAGAGAGGTTTTCCAAAGCATTCCACTTCAGATTCCCATCTTGAAGCAATGCAGAAGTGGCAAGAAAAAAGGAACAGGGAATCTAAAGGTTGCTCTGTCTCGATACTTTTTAAAAGGCAGTGTGTTAGAACAAAGAAGATACTACGTAAAATCCATTGCAGAGGTTATTCAGTTTCTGGTGGTAAATGAATTACCATTACGAGGCGATTACAGCTTGGAGGAAAGTGAAGAACGCAGTTTATTTATGAACTTATTTAGTTTGTTTTTGAAAAAAGATGAAAAGCTCAAAGAAGCTAGTAAAATTATGCCAGGAAATGCAACATATACATCCCCAGAAATTCAAAATGAAGTTATAAGCATTATGGCTGAAATGGTTAAACAAGATATTGTAAGTGATGTTCTTTCAGCTGATGTACCATGGTTTAGCCTGCTTGAGGATGGAACAAAAGACAAAACCAACCGTGAGCAGATAGCTATTGGAATTCGTTACGTCAAGGATGGCAAGCCAAATGAATCTCTTCTTTGCATGAAGTCTTCTGAAAAATTGGATGCACAAACGTTTGCAGACTTGACTCTGAAAGAACTGGAAGACTCTGGACTCTCAACTCAAAATGTGTTAAGTCAATGCTATGACGGAGCATCGGCTATGAGTGGCCGTGAAGGCGGAGTTCAAGCATTAATAAAGAAAAGTGCAGGGCGAAATATTCCTTACGTACATTGTGCCAATCACAGTCTTCACCTTGTTGTAATGAAAGCTACAGACTTTGAGGACAGTGTTCCACATTTTTTTCAGCAGTGTGGTACACTTTATTGTTTCCTGAAATGTCATAAGGTGAACAGATTATACAATGGACAGCAGTTGGTGCGATTATTGCCTCAGAGGTGGTCTGGACACTTGCAAATGATCAGAATAATTTACAATAACTTTGACCTTATTCTAGCTGCGCTTGAAGAAGTAAAATCCCAGCGAACACAGTTTGATGGAGAAGACATTGTTCAAAGTGTAGGTCTTTTGAATGTCCTGAAGAAGTTTGAGTTCAGATTTATATTAGTCCTTATGAAAATGGTACTTGAAGCCCTTGAACCTGCAAATAAGTCTTCAATCACGCACTACAAGTTTAGTAGATAGTTCTAATATTATCAAGGCAACTACTGATTTCATATCTGACAAACGTAATGAAGAGACACTAGAAGTGCTTCTAGAAGAATCTAGAACTCTAATAAAGGTAGAAAATAGGAAATATGAGAATGCTCATGATGGTACTGCCGAAAGTTTCTCATCTCTGCTTCCATGCAAGAGACGAAAAGCAAATACGTCATTTTCAGATTTTGTCATCACTGAAAAAATAGGATCAAGTTTCTCTTCAGAAAATTTAAAGAGAATATTTTATTCGGTGATTGATGTTATTGTATGTGAACTTGCTCGCAGATTTTCCAGCAATGAAAAACTGTTAACAGGACTTGAGGCAGCGGAGAACCTTGATTATGATAATTTAAAATATCTTCGAGAATTGGGTGTGTGTGTACCTTCCAAAGAAGAGGTAAAAGTTGTGAAGAACTACTTGCAAAGATTTGATGATCCGTGCATATTTCAGGAAGTTTACAAGCAGAGAACAGCTTTTGAGGACACATACAAGTTGCTAGCAACAGTGAGAACATTTCCTTGTAGTACAGCAATGTGTGAATCTACATTTTCTGTTTTAACCCATATAGATAGCCCAAGAAGGAGGTCAATGTCTACTACCCGACAATCAAAACTCACCTTTCTCGCCTTCGAAAAGAAGAGAACTGAAAACCTTGACCTGGACAAATTTTTACACTGCTTTAACAAAAATAGAACAAGAAGGTTGCAGCTGTTTTGATTATGTATTCTGGAGAACAAACTAAGGCATGATGTAATAAGGAACACAAGAAACTATTGTTTGTATTCGTGTTGAAAATAATACTATATTCGTTGGATGTGTTTGGTGCAGAATGAATTAATATTAAAGTGATGAACATGTTGCACGAGTTAAATGCAAATTTATTACATGAAGAGCTGAAAATTTTTTCCCCCAAGAAAATGTGAAACAGTGACAAAACACAACAGACTGTTGATGTTGATGGAGTTGCTTGTAAAGGAAATTTCAATAGACAAGTGTATAATTAAAGTTGAAAGTGTTGCTGTTGAGATGCTCAATTTTTGTTTCCTTCATATGTCTACTTTTTGGATACATTGATACATGGTGCATAGAGAACTTATTGGGTTAATTAGGAAACAATGTGAGAATGTGATTAGTGTCAAGTGTGATAGTTCAGGAATTCAGGAAGCAGGAGCATAGGAATTCTATTTTTCAAGAATGGGTGAGTACTGTAGCTTCTCTAAATTTTGTTCTTGCTATGTTTCAGTTCATTTGTTAAAATATTGTTAATATGAAATAAGTCATTGCATGGTAGAATATCCATGCACATAATAATTTCATCCACGAGCCGTTACTGAATGCGACTGGCAGCTTGCATTGAAATAAAAAAAAAAGTATCATCTCTGAAAAATAATAATTATTGTTAATGGTGAAAATTGTCTATACATTTGACTCAGTATTATTTTATTTATGCATTAGTGTGTGATATATTTTAAGATAAGTGTGGACTTTCCTTGAACACTACTGTAACTAAGAGCGATACCATGTATTAAAAATTTGCCCCCTCATTGATTAATTTTGCCCCCCCCTAGTAACAAATCCTGGCTACGGGCCTGTCTCCATTCAAAGTCAACTTGGAAGCCTCGTTGGCTGAGAAGAGTAAGAAGAAAGTTATGGGGAAACAGAAACGGAACATCGTTGTTGAAGAAGATGTAGCAAGCAGAAAACGCCAGAAGAAAGTGTACAATTCCCCAGGTTGTAATGAGAAGTACAGCGATCCTCCAGTAGAGGATTGGATCCAGTGTTCCACATGTGACGAGTGGTGGCATGAAAATTGCACCTCGTATGAAACAGGAACCTTTATTTGTGATTTGTGTTACAGATTCCTAACCCAAGTGCAGGACGGTATTCACTGGTGATTTGTGTATCTTTTTATACAAATGTGACTCTCTGTAGAAAGTGCGCATTCTTACCCCAACTTGATCGCAGTCTTACCCCGCGGTGCGGGTAAGTCTACGCATTTGCATGGTCACGGTTTTGTAATTGTTTCATGCAGAAATGTTGTTCATTCAGCTTTCGGAAATTTACTGTGAGTTAGCAAAGGATAGTGCAATGTGTATTGCTTTTTTCATGTCTGTTGTTTCATAGCTTGATAATAAAATTATGAACTCAAACTGCGCAGTCTTGCCCCCACCTTACTCTACGCACTAGAGTAGAACAGACGACGCGACTACAATCTGTGGTCCAAAAAGATTTAATAACAATGCAAAATCACTTGCAGTCAATCTTACAAAGTTTTCGTATCCACTTTGAAGACGTAAGTCTCATCAACGAGTTTCTTTTCGTTAGCAATCTAATCCACCATCTAGGTTCTTTCCGCTTTTTTTTTTTTAACTTCATGGTACGCGCCTGCCATAACCACAAAAACTCGCCATTGCTGTATTGTTCATCTTTACACAAGTTAAATCACCACCAAATTATTACAATAAAAGAGAAGAAACACTGACTACTCTAAATCATTGCACGCGCTACACTGTGGTCCTGCACTCCAGTGTTGTTGTCGAATTGGTGTTTTAAGTCCACTTTATGCACAGTAATGCTAATCGGGACTGGACCTACAGTTTAAAGTGGGATCCGAACCACTTGTGCCTCCACCGGGTATCGAACCCGGGACCCCTTGATTATAAGGCGGCGACGCTACCACTGCGCCATCGGGGAGGCCCGGGCGTATTTTGCAGAAGTAGTTGTGAATTGGAAACTGTGCACTAAATGACGCGCAACATGAGCCGGCACATGTTCCGCGTCATGGGTCTGGAACTTGTCAGAATAGGAACGTAGCTTAACAGAAACAAAAGGCTTTCACTATTTGTATGAATATTAAAGTGATCTCTTTTTTCACACCCTAACATAAATAACTATTTTCAGATTTGAAAACTTAACAGGGATGTAAGGGGTGACCTTTCACGTAGTACACCCAATCGTCAACTTCATTCCACATAGTACACCCTGGACTGCTCTTTGCGGACTAACGAGGCTCTGGCGACTGACTCTATGGCCAGTCTAATTCTGTGTGTTCTGCTTTTTGTCATGTGTGCTGAGTGCCCCTTTGGAGCCTCAGCTTTTAACCTAAGTCAGAATATTTTAATGTTTCAGTTATTCGACATTACAGTTATTTTATTTATGGTAAGGGGCTGGACCCCGTATAACGTGGCGGGTGCAAAATAGCCTAAGTGCTGACGCACCCAAAATTAAAAAAGAAAAATGTAACTGGGAATATAGCTTTAATAAATGCGTATAAATATTTCACCCTTGTTTATATTTATGTACATGTTAATTTTGAAATATTGTGAAGAAATGCAGTAAAATGCTACGTATTCGATTACTAATGTGAGCCACTGTAAATGTTATGTTTTTATTTCATGAACAATGTATGGTCAAACATTACTTTGCAGACCTCCTTGGCGGAGCGGTTAGCACAGCGCAATACGACGCCACATGTCCCGAGTTCGGATCCCAGCCTGTGTATTGTTTTCATTACTTTCTTTGTGATGTCATTTCATCAATTTTGTCATTGCATCACCCATCCTAGTCTTCGCGATTAGCCAAAAGTGGCATAAAACCAAAGTTAAATATAACAAATCAAAATCAAACCTTACTTGGCATGACAAGAATGGATAGGTTATTTTGAAGCTGCTGCTATTAAAAGCAAATTGTATGTAGCTTTCCTAGACAGAAGTTTCAAACACAGAAACTGATTGATTGGATAACGGCTGTGGATTCCTACTCGAGCAGAAAATGTGTTTCCATTTATTACTTACAACAATAGAAGACTGATTTCCCGCTAAATCAAAGAAAACTTGCATTCAGTTACAAATTGACGTGTTGAATGACCTTAACTACAGATTTCTCTCTTCACAAGGATAACATATACACAGTATTTCACAAGTCTCTTTAGTTCGAGCTAGTCGTAGGCCTAATATGAATATAAGCGTCACTTCATTACTTAGTTAAAAAAAAGCGCCAGGCAATCAAAATTCGAGGGTATGCCTGAAATTATTTGTAGTACCTCGTGTATCAAGGGGGCTTTTTAAGTAAAATGAAGAACACATACCACATGCTTTGGTCAATTCAGAGCAGTAGAAACGTAGGCCGAAGTCTTTTAGTGTTCCACTCATACACTAGGTACCAAATATTTCAAGTTCGAGTAGGCGCCTGGGCATGGGTGTTTTTTCTTATTGTAAGCATCCCTTCATAGATTTAATATGATCATCACTCATCTTCATCGTCGCGATTATCTACAAGTGGCAGAAAAACTATATAAAACAAGAAGAATAATACAAAAGTATAACAAACAAAGGAGGATAAAAGGATGAACTGAGTAAATGATATGACGTTTTATAAAATTACTGTTTCTTGAAGAATCCTGTCCTTTGTTACGATTGTATTTGTCACACGTTGCTCAATGTCCACGTCGAATGTCGTTCTTGAAAATTATTTTCATGTCTGCCTATGCTCTTCTTTCAAACGTGGTAGGCGGGCGCTCTGTCTGTTTCTACACCAAAAAGTTTAATGCACCTCCTGTCCAAGAAGACAAGAATTACTGAAAGTAATTTTCAAAATTGTAAGCAGATGAGGGCCTTTGTAAATGATAAAATATACTGTCATTTTATTCGATTAGTTTTGAGAATCACTTTCCATACAATTCTTGACTTCTTGAGTCCAATGGCCCTGTCTAGCTACAGACCAGTTGCACAAACGCGGTTTCGTTTGTTTCGTACAACAATTCCATCTAACATTTCGTTTCTACGTAATTTCTACTTGCTAAAAGTGCCTTTCATATCGCCCCAGGGTGTTGTCTACTCGGATGCTTCGTGACCGAAGGTCACGTGTACAAAGTTTGAAGATTCAAATTTTCCGATTTTGCGTGGTGGTGCTGCTGCTAGGAGCGAACACAAGGGGGAAAAAACCTTGGACGAAAAGTCCCCGCGCAGCTTTCCCTTCTACCCTTCAGCTCGGCCCATAAGGAAGCACGGTCAACTCTCCCCCTCCCCTAAAAGCGGCAGTACGGTGCACAAGAGTCGCGGGTCTGCGCAGGTTTCTTTCCTTGTGGTTCACTTCGCCTTCCCAAGGTCGCGCAGCAAGCAATTATTTTTCGTCTTCCGATAGGAAAAAGCTTGCCTCTCGCTTACGTGGATGAACGCCTGGCACGGATGATTCTTTGGTTGGTCCTTTGTTTCGTCCCTCAGCAACTTAATCTAAGCACGAATCATTCTCATCGCCAAACATACTGTATTTTTTAAATTGATGTAACACATGTAAACTGAGAGAGAGAGAGAGAGAGAGAGAGAGAGAGAGAGAGAGAGAGAGAGAGAGAGAGAGAGAGAGAGAGAGAGAGAGAGAGAGAGAGAGAGAGAGAGAGAGAGAGAGAGAGAGATAAACGTTTTCTTACAAACGTTTGTTTTCATATCGTATAAAGTGAACGCACATGTTAAAATTCATCCTGCATAGATAATCAAATTAGAACAAATCCAGGTAAACTGATTCAGCATGCAGAAGAGATATATTTGTGAATAATACATAGTTAATCAGTAAATTCCGATAACCAGAACTTCTGTCACGCCGAATCTTGTTTACGGATGTTTTCAAACGTTTTGTTTTACAATTTAATGTTTTCACTGACATCCAAAACGAAAATACGTATTATAACTTAATGACTTTCAAGGTGTCAAAATACTGTAATGTTACTATGCTGCCGATCACAATTATGAGGCTTCTTCGAAAACTCCTTCGATAACGGTATTTGCTATTCGTAACTGATATGTGTATTACGTTTTTGAAACAGACTTTTGTGGAGGAAAAGAACTGGAACGTTACAAAAGTAACGAGGACAATTATACGAGAGACCTATGTTATTCTCTCCGGAACACGGCATCGGACACGGTATTGCACAACGAAACGTCTGTATGATACCATACATCAATAACGTTGTTGCTTTGAAGCAAGGAGTGTAACGTGTTTACAGTCGTGGTCTCAATTAATTTACTGGTTAATTATAACGTTACTATCACTTTCCACACACACTAAAGTTACTAGTCAATACGTGATGAACCTGTTTCTTACCTTGTAACGTTACTGGTTGCCGGCAATAGATGTAACGTTAAAGCGTCACCTAACGACCTACTGATTTACAGATCAGTTATGGTTCGGTACCGTTATGCACACCTGTAACGTAATGTTCGATATACCTGAGGTAACGTTTCTGTTTACGAAAAAGGTTCTGTTTCTGGTTGTAACGTAACGGAAACCGTAATTGAAAATACAGCTTCATTTCGTTACGTTAAGACTCCTTACACCAGGTTTCTTTTGGAATGTAAATAGAAAATTTACTAGGAAAATTTTGCAATACACCTTTCATTTTTAAAATCTTTCAAAAGCTTTTCTTCACACACTATAAACTTCATTCTTCAAAACCAGTCGTCTAACCAACTCTTCCATATTTCCTCAGGGAACTGGGTACATTTGTCATCCCACGTCTTTAGAAGGTTCTCTTCTCCTTTCAGCCTGTTATTGACTTGAGGAAATAGTGCAGAGTCGTATGGCGCGAGGTCTGCACCGTAGGGAGGATGCTCCAGCACTTTCAGCCCAGTATGTGCCAAATACTAGATGCAAACTTTGGAACTGTGGCAGTGACGTGCGGTGAAGTCGACCCTTGGGGTAGCAATCAGTGGCGTGCTCAAGGGGTGGTAGGGTTGGTGTGGGTCACACTCTTCCCCTCTTTAGGGCCCAGTCTTCCTAAAAAAGAATGTCAACAGGAAAAGATTGCAAAATGATGAATATCAATGAGTACTAAAAAAATACTACACGTAAACCGAACCCACATTCGAAAATAAAATACCATTTTGATTTCACCACTAAGCCAGAGATCTGGGTTCGAATCTCGGCTTGGCCATGGGTATTCTTTGTGTGTCCCTTTATCAATTTTATCGTATTATCTTAGCGATTAGCCAAAAGTGGGGGAAAAGCAAAGTAAAATCAAGCAATCAATCAATGATTTGATTTAATTTTTGTTACTTAGCGTCGCTTTTTTGTCACAATTGGTTAATTGCGAAGATGATACGATAAAATTAATGAAGGGACAAACACAAAGAACACCCAGGCCCAGGTCGGGGTTCGAACCCGGAACTCCTGGTGTCGTAGCGCGCTGTGATAACCACTCCCCCACGGTTGGTTGATTTGGTGTTTTTAAGTCCACTTATGCACAGAAACGAAACGGGTAACATAACACACTTTTTTGTAGTTTCTTCAATAATATTCATTTGGCTTTTTGAGTTCTGAGAAATTTTTCATTCCAAATTATTTCATTATTCACTGCAGAGTACAACACACAGGACAAGAATGCGCACTGATCAAGGGTTCGAATCCTAGCCTGGATTATTCATATGAGATCCCTTCATCAATTTCATATCATCATTCATTCTCATTTTTGCGATAACCAAATGTGGCAGAAAAGCTAAGTAAACTAAACTAAACCAAACCTGCACTTTAGTGTGGACGAGTGTTTTTGAGAGCTTTAACTACTCTGAGCAAGGCACTCCTCGGTGTGACACTTCGCGGTGACTGTCTTGTGTGTTAATAGCACCACTTGCTCCACAACTCCCCTTACAATAAAGGAGGCCATAATTATCTTTATGAAATGAGATTTTTGCACAGACACGGGCGTGTTTTCATCTTTGAAGACCCATACTTTTTCTTGGGTTTTAGTGGGAATGTCATAATAGTAAACTAGGTTCCATCGCCTGTTAAGATGCTGTTGACGTAGCGAGATGTTGCATTTTCCTAAACACGCTTCAACTTGTCACAACGTGCGACCTTCTTTTGCACCATATTGCAAAACTTTCCTAGTACACTTTGTATCAATTTCAAATCTTTTAAATTATTTCTTTTATGCGAATGCATCAAATATAAGCAATATGGGTGTGTTATAATAAATGCATTTTATAAAGGAAAGGGTAAGTGTTAACTTCATGATATCCTTTCCATACCATGCTATTGCTTTTAAAATTTAAGCGGCAGTAAAAATAAATGCCATTTTTTAACCGTGAAGCTAGTTGGGATTGCTTACATTAAGGACAGAAGATACAATTTTTCGATGTCTTGTAGCATCGAAACAAGAACTGGGCGAGCAAATAGTTAAGAAAAGTTGTTCTCCTTAATGTCATCTACACACTGTGAAAATTGCCGTTACAGGGTCGGACCGTGTGTTTATAGGTTCAAGAAAATGACGCTACGATACCAGAGGTCCGGGGTTCGAATCCCGGTTCGGACATGGATGTTTGCTCAAAAATGGGAAAACAGAAAATGTAAAAAATTACAACCTGAGAAAAGTGAATAACAGGGCTTACTACGGCTTAGTTTTCCTAAAAAAAAAAAATAAGTGTACGGCGTTTGACTGCCACGTGGGAGAACCGGGATAGATTCCTGGGGTGGCTGATCAAAGATCTGATTTTTGCGGGTCTTGTCCGCATAAAACAGCTCCGGGGCTCACCCAGCCTCAAATCAATGTGTACCTGGGAGGCAACCCTGGATATTAAAGGCATGCTGGAGCATGGTGCTGATCACATCACCTTCAATTTGGCCGAGATCGAGATTGTGTGGGGATCTATCCCCACTTCCCCTAAATGTCTTCATGGCACGGTGCTATATACAGGGAACTTTACCATTTTCTTTTTACGTTTTTTCTTAAATAAAATTTTGTCAACTCTTCTGTTGTGGAGTGGATTTTTCCTAATTTTATTCACCTTAAGCCATTTTGTGACTGACAGAAATCGCTATGGTCATAAAAAACTTTTATTTTGTGTTTCTACACTTTGGTGGAGATAGGCAGCCGTGAGCCCTTCTCCCCCCACCCCCGATGGCGCAGTGGTAGCGTCGTCGCCTTGTAATCAAGGGGTCCCGCGTTCGATTCCCGGTGGAGGCACATGGTGGTTCGGATTTCACTTTAAACTGTAGGTCATGTCCAGATTAGCCTTACTGTGCATAAAGTTGACTTAAACACCAAATCCATAGGCACCCGTGAGACCTCACGCAGCGAGGATTGAGTGTGGTGGAGGCCGCCCCTTATATAGTTGGTTTCATAATAGTCATTAAGGAACATATTTTTCATAATGTAAAGAGAATTCTCAAATTCCACTGTATGCAACTTAATATGAAATGACACCTTAATTAAAAAAGTCATTGATCAATCAAGGGGTTCTTGTTTGTTTGTTGGATATCAAAGAAGTGTTTTCAACAATAAAATAATACAATTGATACCAGTGGCGGCGATTAGGTGGGCGGTTGCCCCCACTTTTATGCCAATTTTGCTTCGCAAAACTGTTCTTGCCCCCCCCCCCCACCCAGCTTTGGGACCAAATCGCCGCCACTGATTCACACAATATTTTGCAAATTGGTTAACGTAACCAGTAAGCCAACATTTTCTGTAGTGATGTAAGTCTCTCCCCTTTGAAGCAAATAGGATCAGTCGTAGACTAAGAGTTTTAATGTACAAAAAAAGTAAGACGTTGTACGTTACACATTCTTACAGTATTCATTAAAGTGTAGATAAAGTGTAACCATTATTATTTAATTAATTCGATTTTTCTTGCTTAACACAACACATTGGTGTTATTGAATTCTTGTTAGATTCGTTTATGCGTAAAACTCTTGCATACTCGGAACTAGAGGGAAACATTATGAAGCAAGATTTATAAAAGACTCCCTTAATTTTGAAGGGAGGCTCAAAACTGTTGGTACATGTTAATCGTCTATTAACATTATCGACCTGCAATCTAGTTGCCTCAGATTCAATTTTCGGTGGCGGCACATTTCAAGTAGATACAGTCCCGATTAGCCTATTTATCTGAAATTTTATTTGATGTTGCTGAAGTTTTTTTAGTTCGTTGGATTTTCACGATATCAATTTCCGGTCAGTTATTGCTTTGTGTGTGTGGGGGGGGGGGTGCGCGTGCTCCTGTGTACCCTACTATATCTGCCAATGTGACACAATATATTAAAACTTTGCCCCCTCTAGGATTGACTTTGCCCCCCCCCCCCACTACTAAGAATTCTTGACTACGGGCTTGGGTAAACTTGTCCCAGGATATTTTTACCCAGTTTCACTAGAAAGCCACGTAATAGCTAACTTTCTTGGTAAGGGGTAAACTTGTCCTAGGATATTTTACCCCCTTTCACCACAAAACCATGTAATAACTATCCTCTGTTTAGGGGTAATCTTGTCCTAGGTCATTTTTACCCTCATTCAGGACGGAAGATCATGAATAGAGACCGGATGTTTAGGCCCTAAAAACATATAAAATAGGCAGGCAAATAAGCACTTATAATTTTCAAAATAGGCAGTTAAATAGGCATTAAAATACAAATAGGCAATAAAAAAGGCAATGAAATTTAACTCAAAATAATGAATATAGACATACAAAAAGAAATAGGTCTTTAAATAATATAGAAACATATAACATTCTTTATAGTTGCTTAAAATAAACCAGGAGCTGATCATTCGAGACAGCAGTCCAATATTGTACTTAATAAATTACTGCAAACAGGAGTCACGCCAGCCCAAGATTTTCCATTGTATAATGGCTACGCACAATAGTCTGACAAAAGAAATTGTTGGCTACTTCCAACCAGTACGCAAATTATTTAAATATACAATTTATCACTGCACACAGGGTTACTCCAGTTAAAAAATTTACACTATATATTCCACACAACAGTTCGAATTAAGAAACTGTTTAAATGCATTTAAAGTTTGTACTGTACGGTTTGGCAGTCTCTGAATAAGAAGCACTAATTGCGGTTGCACATCACAGCAAGGTATTTCTTCAGGTGATCAACCGACAAGTTGTCTGCGATCGGACAACACATTTTTTAGAATTGAAAAAGATCTTTCAACCTCCGCAGATGTTACCGGAGCATACTTAAAGCACGCAAGAACATGTGGATCTAACTCAGTTTGTATATTTTCACCTTTCAGAACTTGTTGAATTGCCCTTAATTTGTCCAAGTCCTTATTAGCTGCAATAACTCGCTAACTGTTATTTTTAAATTTCTTGGAACAGGAAATTGTATGCACAGAGTTCAGTCATGTCCCAATTTTAAAGAAAATGCCTAAAATAGGCAATATCTGGCATTTATGAAATATAGGCAATATCGTATGAAATAGGCAAAATAGGCAAAATTAAATTGCCTTTAAATGAAGCTAATCCCTCCCCCCTGGCCTTTGCAACATTAGTTTTCATCATATATCTAACAGGAAGGAATAGGCATTTTGCCTAACATCCGGTCTCTAATCATGAAAGTTGTTTTATTGGAGGGTGGTTCAGTCCTAGGATATTTTACCGGGGGGGGGGGGTAATTCTGTTCTTGGATATTTTTACCGAGGGGGGTAAGAATTTCCGGTGGTAAAGATGTCCTGTTACACCGGCACGGGTGATCTTTACGAGTGTCCTATCATAAAATTTAATCAAATCATCACTAATCCTCGCGATCAGCCAAAAATGGCAGAAAAGCAATGCTAAATACCAAAAATGTAATACGGGGTCTGTCAGAGTATCACATCGTAAATTACCTCGGAATAGATTTCGATGTGCAAAGTAACATAAAATTTGTTCAGAGACGAGAAAAAGAAACAGTAATTCCCTCACAAAATGTGGCCGCTGATGTTTCTTTAAAGTGATTTTCGTCATTGCGGTGCAATGCTTAACGTAGCGTGTTTCGAATTTTGGGTAATGTATTATACGTATAATTCGAATGTTGTAATGTAGCTTTGAAACATGGACGAGGGGTGCCATGGAAGACAGCAAATTAAGTGGTCTCAATTTCATATTCTATGCATCGTGGAAAAGTACGAAAAGACTGCTGAAAGTGATAGTTTTATGGAAAGGAGAAAGTCGAATCCAGTTTCTATTTAAATAGTGGACTAAAGTCTGAACCTGACACAAGGGCAAGGTATGAAACCTAACTCTGCCTGTCCCAGTGCTATAGGTCTCGCACCACAACTTGAGCTCCAGGGAGAAAGTATTAGTTTACCGCGGAGGCAGTGACAACCCTCATAATCAGTTCTCCTGCTCTTCAAAAGCAGCGTTTGCAACTACACTAACTTCTTGCTATTCCCACTGTTACCAGAATGCCTCTGATAACAAAGAGCATTTCTTAGCAAAGCTGTGTATACACTACGTTGTTTTAGTTGACAATAAAGTATATCGACCTTCTAGCCTATTACAGCAATGTTTGCTTTGTACGCAATGCTGCGAGGTCCTCTTTCCCCTCCCATTTCATTCTCTCCCGTTCTTGGAAATAAAGCAACTGAACTACAAACAGTTTCGTAGGACCGCATATGATTCACTGATTGATGATCAGAAGCAAAGTAAGACCACATATGATTAAAAACTGTTTCCTGTGAATTATTGAAAAAACTGGACCGAAACTAAGTTAATACATGTATATTATCTTTTCATTTATTAGCGCACACGCACTGTATATGTTGTCATCTGTTTTCTTTTTGTGATTTTCTTTGTGTGGTAGTAGTTTTTCTTTATAGTTTCTTTTTATGTTATTTTACTTATGTAGTGTCTTATAATCTTCATGTATAATAATGTACCTAGGTACTTTGCTACATTTTTCTTTGTCGGGTTAGGTGGTAGATCAGCATTTGCTGAACCTCGCCCAAGAATAAAGACCATTGAATTGAAAAACGTCTCTCCATCGCTCTGACATCATCAATGCGTATATACGTTATGGAATTCTTGATATATTTTCTTTATCTAAGGGCTTCAAATAATTTACTTGCGAAAGACCACAGGAAACTGTGCTACGTCAATGGCTTCAATTTTTGATTTGGTGGTAGAGGTCCTACAACGTCCTTGTCACTGCCACGTTTTGGCATGTGATATTTTTCTGAAAAATCCTGAAGTTGACGGGTGCCACCGTTCCCGAGATATATCATATCGAAAATATCCAATATGGCTGACTATTTTTAATATGGTGGCCATCAGCACGCAGATGGCAATTGGCTACCAGACTGAACATGTCTCAAGTGGTATAACAATTGATTCTACAAAGTCTCTTGCTTCTATCGAAAAATCAATGATTCCGGACTTAACCGCCGGACTGTGATACACTTTTTGGTGCTGTCCTCCAGTTGGAGACAATTTTATGGCGCACCTTTAATTAAAATATTAAAACTTATCATTTTAAAGCTTATAAATTAGGCTACAACTTTTATTCGAATCAATTTCTTGTCATTTAATTTGTTCAAAAGTTACATGACAAAAACTTCAGAAAGTACTAGAGAAAATTCACTTTTTAAAGATTACTTTTAAAATTACGGCTAAACCACCAACATTATCGAAAACGTGAACAGAATCATTTTTGTATCCCATCTAATGCGGATTGAGACTGAAAAAAGATTACCTGCCTACGATGATTGGTTACGGAGATATAGGTCAATAACTGAGAACTTGCGAAATTTGTTTGGGGAGCTGTGGGGAAACACCCCGAGGAGCGGCGGGGACTTTTCGGATTTTACTAGTAGTGTTCTAAGAACTGACCAAAATTCAGCTTTTACGGAATTATTCCAGACATTGGCATTCCTTTTGTCCTTCATTGACTGGGCTACTAGCAGGGACGAATAAACATGGCATGAGAGAGGATTCGACAGCATACGAGAATGCAATGTTGAAAGCCAAGGGGAAGGTGAAACTATCAGTGGACAGGAGGGGGAGAGGTGGTAGAAATATGTAGGATGGAGCTTAAGCAAAAATATATTTGAGAATAAAGTACAACACTTCCGTTAGATTTTTTTATTGTGCCCTTCAATGCCCTTTCATAAAAAGTAGCTATTTTAAATAATTAATAAAACTATACAATTTCATGGAATTGTTTAAATAAATGTGTAAATACATTGAAAGTACACCATTGACAGTAAGGGCAAGCATCTTACGTCGCACGGACACTTAGCGACGAAATCGCGACTTTCCAGGTGGAAAGAATTGAGTGGAATTAGAGTAAGTACACCTTCATTGAGACAATTTGTCTCTTAGTCTCTCGCAGTTTGACATACCACGCCGAAGGAGATGAGATATTCGTTGTGTTCCCTGTTTGAATCACTCCCTAGTTTTCGTGTTCAATCTATCAAAGCGACTCTACTTTTGAATCACTCTATTCGCTTCAAGTGCGCAATGCTCAAAGAAGAGCAATGCTCAAACAAGCAAGATAAGAGATAATGATACTGAATAGTGAATACGCAGATTTTGAAGAACATCAAAATTAAAATGTTAAAAATCTCGTTAGAAAGAAGTCTATAAAAGTTATAGCAAAATTTTACTCAAAAGCTTGTGACCTCTCGCCTAAAACTCTTTAATTTGTGGAATTTTGAAAACCGTGGAAATATTTTCTTTGGATTAAATGGTAGAACGTGAAAATACTACATCCTACCTAGTCCCTGTATTTTAGTAATTTCTTTCGGTGTAACTCAGTTTTTAATTTCATTACCAGTGGCTTCGCGTGCGGTTCGCATACAAGTGTTCACAATAATGTTTTTGTACTGAATGCAGGTTTACTCCTCTCCCTTGTAACTTAATCTTAAATTGAAAGAGTGAGAATAACAGTTCAATTTATTTTCAAGTTTCCCTCCCAAAATCACGCTATATTTGAAGTAATACAAGGACCTAAGGGAAATTGTCCCTCTCCCCCTTAAATTCCGCCAGGTTTAGCGAATTCTCGCTAAAGTTTGCAACTATGTAGCACAGACCTTTGTCCCCCTAGACATGCCTTGTATATGCTGCACTCTAGTGCCGAATGTAAGAAGTATTGCCGCTTGCATCAGTGTTCGCACAAGGAAATGGAACATCTTTGGGGTATAGTGGCCAACAGCCCCTTAGCTGTCAACTCTATGCAACACGCACAGCAATTGTGTTCAACGCCCTCCGTGGAACACCGTGAGAGTCTGTTACCAACTATCTAGAAAGTTAATCAGACGTGAAAGAAGTCGTATCAGAGTAAATTGTGTACATCAAACAGTATTTTTTCGAATAAATATACGTATGTATGTATGTGTGTGTGTGTGTGTGTGTGTGCATTTAATATGTACGTAATTTAAGACATACATGAGTGTTCATGTACTCATGCGAACATTATCAGGCCTGTTCATTACTCTGTTCGAATATAAACTGAACCTCATTGTGGAAAACAAGAATGAATGAATGAACGAACGTTCTCGCCACTAAAGATTCCGGAATACAATCCCTGCCTGGAATCGCGGTTTTTGGTGTACCTTCAATTTAATTTCTCATCGACAAATTTGTCCTACCAGCAATTTGCCGGCCTTCCTGGCGGAGTGGTAAGCACAGCGCGCTGCGACGCCAGAGATCCCGGATTCGAATCCCAGCCTGAACATGGGTGTTCTTTACAAATGTCCTCTCATCATCAATTTTGTCACTAATCTTCGCGATTTTCCAAAAGTGGCAGATAGTCTAAGTAAAATGAACCAAATAGATAACCAACAAACCGCAATTTAATAAATGAATACGTTATAGGTAATGTAAACTGTTCGTGCAGAGGTACAATCAACGGAATAAAATTAATTTTGCTTTCCGTATTACAGCGTGACAATGGAAGCACGAAAGGTTGCAGTTAGGAGGAAGCTGTGCGCACTGGAGGGTCGAGTGAAGGATATCAACATGCACATGAAGGGGATTACCAGATGCAACAATACAAGATGCCAGGAGTCCCTTGAAGCTCAGGGAAGGAAGGTCAACGCCATGAAACTAGAATTAAACCAGGTCAAGGATGAAATTAAGAAGCAAAAACAAATACTGAAAGGTGAGGACTTAAAGTTAGTTTTACTAATAACTAGTGCACGGAAAAGTACTTAAAATGCACTTGGCGGCAATCTATACTGCTGGAAAATGAAAACCGGACACTTTAATATTTGACATCTGAATTGCAATAACAGCTCGCAGGTATATTACAGAATGTTCGGCAGATCATGTAGTACCATATGCACCATTCATAGGCTCGGACTTTGTTTATGCATTCGTACTTAATTCAGTTTCTGCAACATTTAGTTAGCCCTTGTACCAGAGCTTTTATCGACACATTGCGTTATCACAAAAAATGCAAGTGTCCGGTTTTTTTTTTTGTCCAGCAGTATAGTTTCAAAACTGCTCGGATTATTTTCCAGAACTGGGGAGGCACTGACAGTTTACTTTTCCTTGGTAGATAAGGTTTAGCAGACTGCTGGGACAAAAGTAGCGAAAAGAGGGGGGAGGGGAAGCAACTGACCCCCCTTCATTTGTCTGTAATGACTATCACTCGGGTAAGGTCAACAAATAAAATTACGAAAAACTAAAAACAATGTTAAGCCAATTATCTACTAAAGAAATAAACCTTAACGCTAGGTGCGACAATTCTAATCCCTTTTGACCTATTCAGTCACGTCGGGTGCCCTGTTCGATTATGAGTTGAAAGTGGGCCAGCTGAAGTGGAGTGAAGTGATTCAGAATTCCTACACTCAATCCGTAGACTGAATGACGTAATATCTGTTCTGTGCCATCTATTGACCTTTAAAAAAAAAAAAAAAAAGGTAAAAGTGCTCCCCTGTGCTTAGCACCACGCCATGAAGGTGTGGGGGTAACGCCCCACACTTTCTTGATCCGGTCATGAGTGGGGGTGATGTGATCTGCATCACGCCCCTGACCGCCTTTACCCCCCAGGGTTTCCCCCCAAGTACCCATGTCATTCGACGTTGGGTGGGCGCCGGGGCCGCTTCCAACGTTAGAAAGTTCCCAGATTTGAACCGGCCGGGGATCGAACCCGGGACCTTGAGCATGGTAGTCAGACGCGTTACAGACTGAGCTACCGCGGCCACTCTATAGACCTTTACATTAACCAAACCTTTCTTATTTTCAGCGAGAAACGCAAAAAATATACACAGCGCTATAACATGCATGTCAAACTCTTGATCCACTCTGCTGACTTACGTGGCGGACTGGTGAGCCGAGCTCGGTACGTCGCCAGGGACCCCGGGTTCGGATCCAGGCCGCCTGGGAATAGGTGTTCTTTAGGGGTGTCCCTTCATCAATTTCATCATATCACTCATTGTGTTCGAGATTTTCTGCCAAAAGTGGCAGAAAAGGGAAGAAAATAAACAAAAGCATTCAATCTATCAGTCTCAATCCCCTCCGAACCTTTTCTCATACGTAGCACCAAAAATGTTTCGACATGAGCTCCCTCCCCCATTTTCTTAAACATAACTCAGGTAATGGCCGTTAATATATTTTTAGAACAGAACAAGATAAGCACGAACGATTTCCAGATTACGCGAGTTTCATGAAGAGAAATTTGTAAAAAGGTAGATCAATCAGTTAACATGCAGGCCTCACCGATGTTGTAGTAATAACGTCGTCCCTTGCAAACGAGGAACCCTGGTTTCGATGTGGGCGCACTTTTTTCGGATGTCACTTTAACCTGTAGGTTCAGTCCCGATTTGTCGGTCAGCATAAGAAGTAGACTGAAACTAAACCCAAACAAAAAAAAAATATCTACTGCAATTATTAAAATTAATATGTGCCAAAGTTTGCAATTGTTAGACATTTTAAAACTATATATACTATTTAATTAACGCTAATAATGGATTATAATGAAACCCAACGTAAATAACTAATTTTCACTTTTTTAAATTGATTTTCAATTTGATTTGTTTTGTTTGACCCGAGTTCTAACCTGGGACCCCTGGCTTCGTAGCACTTCATCCTTGCCACTCCGGAGGCCGGCAAAAATATTTTAGAGTGCGCATGTGCAGGGGATAATTTTCCTTTTACACAAAGCAAAACTATCACTTACAAACCTGTATGATACTCCACCCGCACCCCTAAAATGCAGGATAAAGTCATACGTTTGGGGTGAATTGAATTTTCATGTCATGATCTTCGGCCAGATGGTGAGCCTAACTATACTAATATATTTATTCGACAGCGATTCAAGGAAGCAACGGTATATACATTCCCCTGCCAAATATAACCAAACAGAAAAAAAAAAAACCTGTAAGATGTTGAATATTTCTTGAAATATACGAGGGTCATAAAGTAATGAGCAACAATTTTTAATGAACCAAGTTTTGGTTTTATTAAAGAAAACATGCTGCATCATAATCAACAGACTTTACTTTTCAACAAAGTCTCCATTCTTTGCAAGCATTTTCCCCACCTTTCTGGAAACTTTAAAATAACTTTACGGTAGAACTCAGTTAAAGCTGCTCGCAGATACTGTCGCACTGCTTTCTGTACGTCCTCCGTCTGATAGCGTTGGCCTCCTGTTCCTTCACAAAACCGAACAGATCATAGTCGAAGGGTACAATGTCGGGACTGTAGGGAGGGTGAGGCAGAATTTTCCAATCTTATTTTCCACAATTTCCTTCCTGGTGAACTGAGCAGAGTGCGGGCATGCATTATCGTGTTGAAGGATGATTTTTATTTCCAGGAACGTTTATCCCGCAATGCAAGACGGAGCTTGAACCAGAATGTACCTTTCTGCTTTCCATGTTTTATTCCTTGGAGGCAGTTAGTGGGTGATTGCTCAGAGGCTGATTTTGATGCTCCTGTTTCCTTCCTTAAAATGTTTTATCCATCTTCTGACACTGCTAGCACCCATGCAAACATCTACATACGCACGCTGAAGTCTCTTCTGAATTTCAGCAGCTAGAACTCCCTCCTTAACAAGAAATTTAATCACAGCACGTTGTCGAAAGGAAACATCACTGTCAGCCATTTTATAACAACTGACTGCTCACGCGATCGAAGCTAATGACGTCACACTACATCGACAAGTTCAGTTTGCGATGATTTACTTTGTTTCCATGTATTGGTAGATTCTGATTTCTAAAAAAATTCTACTTTCAGTATGCCCCTCGGTACGTTTTAGATGTAGCTAATATTTAGGAATATATTAAATATGACTGTTCCCCGCAAAATTTTCGCCCTCGTTTGACACTCAAGATGCGCTTCTCTCTCTAATATACTAATTAATGACAATACCACATTTAATTTGAGATTGCAGTTTCACGGTGATAATATATATTTAAAATTTGCACTGACACGCAATGCTGGTATTTCCCCTGGACCAGGTTTTGAGAGTTCTTCTCTGTCTGTCTCTCATCGAAGAGATTTCGTGTTCTCGTTAACGCACACAAGGACAGAGATACACATGTTTCACTATCACATAGAAATCCCAACTCACAGATAAACATATATTCATGCCCAGTGTTGAATTTGTAAAGCCGCGCTTATTTTACTAGTATGGTGATATTACAGTGAAATGATCCTGTGTTAAACTATAGATCAGTCCCGATTAGTAGATCTGCATGAAGTACATTTCAGATGTTTTAAAAAAGTTATATTGATATTGTTGCCGGCGCGTATGAAATAAAATCAGAACACATTCCCGGGTGGGCTGGGCACACGCAAAGTGAAATATACGTATACTGTATATAAATGTGAACATATCTGCAACCGCATCACTAATGTATTTGTGGTTATATAGTCACTTTTTCTATCTTCTGGCTAACATGATGATCAGGATGGATATTAAGATGAAATTGACGAACAAACATTCACAAAAAAAAAAATGCACAGGCCCTGAATCGAACCCGGGAACTTCTGTAGCAAAATGAAAATCGAAAAGTCGACTACGTAATGCCTTCGGCTATGGAAGGGGAGTATATGCTTCTTAAGTGAATATCAGCGAATCGAAACATCCCCTCCTGTTCGTTGTGTTGATCGTGAGCATTCAAGGTCTTAGGGAGAATCCACACCGAAGAGAGACGCAACATGCGAAGAGCTGCACGAGACACGTGTCGCTTGCAAGAGAACAAACACTCAGGAATTAATTGAACCTTTCGAACCAAAGCGAGACAAGCTGCAAGTGTCTCATGTCACTCGGACTGTGCCATTTTCTCAATACCGTGCATCGTGTCGCCTCAGATTGTTTGCATATTCGCAGTGAATACTTCACCCCAACGAGCTATTTTCAGAGCCCAACCGGAGGCCTTACATGTTTGAAGCTAATTTCTTGATATAATGAAGTAATGTTTTAAGACTTAACAACGTTATTTTCGCTTTATCAAGTTTCTTGATGCAGTTATCGGCTGTGATTTGTCTTAAACATCGTGTGAAGAGGCAGTGTTTTGGCCATTTAGGGCGTGACTACTATTATTTTAAAAATCCAGCATATGGAGGCACTTTAGTCCAAAATAGATCAAAGTGGTAAAGTACTCTAGTGCCTTGTTTCTCAACCGCCGGATCCTCGCATCAACTATACTGAGCTGAGAAATGTTCTGCTGAAATTTGTTGACAAATAACACAATCTCAATACCATATTTGAGTTCAGTTTTATTTTTTTATGTCCATTTTATACAGACTAATCAGGACTGTGCCTACAGTTTAAAATGTGACTGTGCCTCCACCGCGTAACGACCCCGGGATCACTTAATTACAAAGAGACGTTGTTATCCATATTTTTACAAAATGCATAAAATCTCATACTTGAAAGGTATTTACGAAAATAAGAAAGAAATGGAAAAATTCCGGGATATGGTTTCAAGAAGGTTGAGAACAATTTCTCTAGTTTTAGTTTTATCCAGGCTGGGAAGTGTAGCGTATATAGTTCGAGGTCAGTGCATGTGATCTTTCTTCTCATGCACAACATTCCTCTCCCGAGTTTCAATAACTTGCACAAATTTTACAACGTGATTTACATAAGGTCTTTTAAGTTTTCTTTTTTCGAGTGACTAATAAACTGTTCATGCAATTATATCTGTATCATGCGAACTGAGCAAAGTAGTAGTGTCGCGTGCACCTTCTCTCTTCTGTGTCAAACTCACGTTTCGAGTTTCTCTTCCGTGTCCTAATTTGCATAATGTTCAAGTGATAAACAGTTCGCAGGTGTGGGTGGAAGGGGGAGAATCTAAAATCTTGTCTTACTAACCAGGCCTGCATTGCGTAGCACAGCATAGCAGATTAAAAAGAAGCAATACCACAATTCTCTCTAGGAATACTTTTCTAGATGACTGCACATGTACGTCTTGACTTAAAATATGAAAGTTTACATGTATGATTCATATAATAAGCATTTGAATACGTAATATGCTTGTATCAAAAAACGTTTAAAATATGAATTTGTAAAATGCAGTATAATTATCCGGCCACTTGTAATAACAAATAGTCTAGATCAGGCCTGGTCAACCCGCTGTATTTGCGGTGGAGCGCTCTCGTGCACTGGTGGACTGCAGAGCGAACAGCGGTGCTGCAGCGTTGTAAGGGGGAGCGAGGCAGGAGGCTTTCTCTGTCGCGTTCGTACAGTGTGCAGGCGGAAAGTTCGCGCTGAAGGGGGCGTCGCTGGCACCCACAAGTACAAGCAAGTTTCTAAAGCCTGGTCTAATTAGCTTAACCAAAAGTAAACCTCCCCAGTGTGCATTGTACTTTATAAAATTCCCTTCAATTGATACTGATCTAATTCGTATCCACGTACTCGTATGTCAGACTAAGGTTCTGGTGAATAATTCTTATTAATATACGTAATGATTTGACTTAATTTTATGCTGTTAGTCTTTGTAACTGGGTTACAAATGAGGTACTGGTAACGCAGTTCTGTCGCCAACGTATGAGCCTGTATGGCTCGAGCCCACCTAATAATTTTCCTCGTATTGTTATGTTTTAAAAATTTAAGTCCCCACGTTTAACAAAACAATTTTATAACTATTACCCAGTGTAATTACTGTTAATAATTCTAGATCATCAATTTGATACTTGGCAGCGGTTTATATTATTTATAATATCCGTGGTCATGCCGTTATTACGAAAGTTATGGAGGATATGTCAAGGTTATTAAAAGTATAGAAGTTGGGCCAATCCCTTGTTTTCTTCGTGATGACGAAACAGCGGCAAGAGGTGAATTTATCCATAAAACTAATTTCAAATCTATGCGCTGGTGTTGCAATATACATACAGGAAACCATGCAAGAAACTGAACACACGAAATAGAGTACACAAATAAGCAATTCCTAATGTAAGATGCTTTCTTCTTTATAAGCAATGTGCCAGGGCCTTCGATATAATACAGGCCTGAATCTGCGATGCTAACAAGGCTGGTGAGGTCAAAAGACTGATCCTATATTTTGGGGAAATAAATTTGAGTATTCAAGGAGTTAGAAAAACATGTCTTGTAAATTTATTTGAGAGTAAGTATAATTATAATCGCAAAAGGCTGTTACTTGTGCATATACCGCGTTTGTTACAACCTGTCCCGATTCCCGCGCTAGTTGCTCCCTGGCTTTTCTCGGTGCTGGGGAAAGTCAAAGCCAGGCAGCCAATTAAAATACGCAACGTCGCAACAGCGTCTACGTAAGCGCCTCTCTACTGGCTTCCATTCGCTCCTCGCTGCCCAGCAGACGATTTTTTCCTCGTTTCTCATTGGCACCGAAACTGTCGAGCGCTCCCTAGCGCGGGAAAGGGGACAGGTTGTAACAAACGCGGTATAGTCTTGTAACTTACAGTTGCTGTCCAACTGTTTGATGACTCGAGTGACTTCCACGTTAGCTTTTCCACAGCCTAATCTAAACATTGTGTTCTGGTGTTTAATATATGCGTATTGCAACACTGTACTTCCGTCGCTTCACGTGTATTTACATTGAAGTGATACATTTATTTGTACACAAAAAATCTTGAAGCGTTACCGTGGGTACGGATATGTGTTTTGTATATGAATTCATGCAAGAACCCCGAGTTGAACCTACTCAATGCTTTTCAAAAGATGACGCCATTGACGCAGTTATTAAAATGAGTTAAATTTGGTTACTTTTGCCAGTTTCAACAGGAATGTACAAAGTAAATTTACTGAAAACAATTGTAATCTAAATGTATGTTTGATACGTGAAATTATTTTGCTGACTTTTTCAAATATAAATACAAGAGCTTTGCTACATTACTCAAATGAAAATAAATTTTAGATTATCAGAATGAAAAGCAACGCTCTTGCAGTCATTGTACAACAAAACACGTTCTTAGTTGTCTTAGGTAGAATAAGTTAACTGTAAAAATACTTGAATTACTCAGTAATGACTGAATTAATTTCCAGAGCTGTAACTGCTTTGGGTTTCAGATGGGATTAGCCGTAATACAGACGTTTATAAAATTGTTTTACTCTTTGGTAGATCTCGAGAATGGAATCGCTGGCACTCAACACGAGAAAGTTAATCCAGTAAAGAAGCTTCAGAAAAAGAAACACGCTTCTACGAAGACTTCAAATGCGGAATATCCTTATGGTAACGTATCCTCTCTATTATTGGACCAATTTTTTTTCTTAATTCCCCTCAGTTTACACTATTTCAGGATTAAGAATAAATATCTGCATAAATGAAAGTACCAATCTCAATAATAGGAATAGAGTACACATGTTTGTGTTCTATTGCGATTTGAATTTGCAAGTTAAGGTATAAGATAATAAATCTGTGATTTAATATCCAAAATATCGACACAAAGGTACATTTGTAATGGAATAAAGATACAACTAAAGTTTAATTGAAAGATCATGCAGGATATTAATAGATATTAGTAGCTCGTCAAAAATATTTCTAAATTGCTACATGATTTTGCAATATACATACGTTATGCAGTGCTACTCAGTAACTTCAATTAATTCCTGTCTGCTGCACAAATCCAGCTTGTTTTAAAACCAATTGCCACGCTTATGTAATCAAATAAGTTTTGCCGCTACTCAATGGGGATGACCGGCTCTTAAACCGCTCCTGTCGTCAGTGGCGTAGTGGTAACTGCTTCGCTCTTGTAATAAAAAGGTCCCAGGTTCGATAACAGTAGAGGCGCATAGTACTTCGGGTTCTGTACAAACTGTACAAACACCACTGGAATGAAATGAGAAATGTGAGTGTAAGAGAAATCTAATATTTGAGGTACTGTGAAAGAACATAGGAAAGATTAGTATTAAAATGTCGGTTTCTCCAAAAACTGGTTTTGCGACATTCCTTGTTCCTTCCCCTTACCCTTCAGCTATAAAAGTTAAACTTCTTAAATGGAATATAATAGTTCGAAAAGAGTAAATGTATTTCAATTAGTTTGAGCAAATTTTGGCTGTAATTAGATTATTTCTAAAGAGGACATTTCCAAATACTCAGGCCCATAGCTAGAGGGGGGGCAGGGAGGGAAACTGCCCCCCCCCGAGACTTGCTTTGCCAACCTGTGAAAATATACAACACATTCTTATCCGGAATTCTCACTAGCTATTCTTATATCCTACATTGCTCTAGCAACACAAGACACACTTATTGATTGGTGATTTATTAAGGAAGGTATGTTGGATTCCGTACTGTCATACAAAAATTGGGAAAAATTTCCCTTTCCAGATTTTCAGTATCTAGAACAGTTGTGAAATTCTGAATGGTCTTTCATTATTAAAGGTGTGTGATGTGCTTGGATGTTTTTTCTTGGATTTGTATTAAGTTTGAAATGCTCAATTTTTTCTTTCTTTTGGTAATAGTGATGCTGTGGTAGGGGGAGAGAAGAGAGTGGATATTTGATTTTTTGTTACTTAACGTCGCTTTTCTGTCACTTCTAGTTAATCGCAACAATGAGAACGAGTGATGATATGAAATCGATTTAGGGACACTAACAAACACCCATGCCCAGGCTGGGGTTTACACAGCGATCTCTGTCGTCGCAGTGCGTTGTGTAACCACCCCACCATGGAGGTCTGCTAATGAAAGACTAGGACAGATTACTGGGTCAATTATCAAACATGACGAAAATGTGATAGTGTTTCACATTTTTTATTTCTGCTAGAAAGCAATAACAATTGTAGTGTGATAAGTTTCACTAGGCATCTTTTGGAGTGTAAATAGAAAAGGTACTAGGAAAGTTTTGCAATACACCTTTCATTTTCACTGTCTTTAAAAATACTTTCCACGGCACACGATAGGCTTCTTCATCCATCGAACGTACTCTTCCATATTTCCTCAGGGAGCCGGGCACACTCGTCATCCCACGCCTATTCGTTGAAAAACCTATTCATTTTAGCCTGTTCTTGACATTAGGGAACAGTGCAAAGTCGCATGGACCGAGGTCTGGACTGTAGGAAGGATGCTCCAGCACTTTCAGCCCAGTATGTGCCAAATGCTTGATGCAAACTTTGTAGAGGTGGGCAGAAGCATTGTCATGATGGAAAAACTATAACTAAGCGTCTACCCTTAAGCATTGAAGAACGTTTTTGAGAGCTAGAACTACTCTGGGCAGGCACTCCTCAGTGTATCACTTGGCGGTGACTGTCTTCTGTGTTTCCACCACCACTCGCTCCACAACTGCCACACAGTAAAGACGACGATTGGGATTTTGGCGGAGAAACGGGCGTGTTTTAATCTTCGGACGCCCAGACTTTTTTCTGGGCTTTCGTAGGCATGTCATAATAGTAAAGCCAGGTTTCATAATTTATTAAGATGCTGTTGACGTAGCGAGGTGTTCAATTTTCCTCAACACGCTTCAACTTGTCACGACGTGCGATCTCCGCTTGCGCCATATTAAACTTTCCTAGTACCCTTTGTATAAATTTAAAATCTTAATGAATTATTTATCTTATGCAAACACGATAAGCAACATAGGTGTTATGATAAATGCATTTTATAAAGGAAAGGGTGAGTGTTGACTTACTGTTAGAATCATAAATTTTCAATATCATGCTATTTTATTTAAACGGAAGTAAAAATATTTGAATGTTGCCATTTGCAACGATTAAGCTAATTGGGATTACACACATTAAGGATAGATGATGCCATTTTTTATGGCTTGTAGCATCGAAACAAGAATTGGACCAGAATATAGGTACTAAGAAAAAATGTTCGCCTTGATGTCTTCTAGACTGTGAAAATTGTCAGTGTTATAGACCGGCACCCTGTGTGTATACTAGGTTCAAGAAAATGACAAGTAGAAAGTTACAGTAAAGTAAATATGATTGAAAATCTCTCAAATTATATTCTACATATTTTCTTATTTATATATATCAGTGTTGAACAGACGTTGGCTGTTAATATAGCTCTGCCACAACCTAATTTTTAAGCGCCGTGGTGGTCTACTCAGTACAGCGTCTGTCATGAGGGAGACCAGAGTTCGATTCCTCAGGTGAGTGATCTTAGGTCGAAATTCTTCCGGCCTTATCCCGCATAAAGCGTCTCCGGGGCTCAACCTTCACCCTCTGAAACTAGTTCCAGGGGGTTATGGTTCAACCAGCCTCAAATCAATGGGTGCCTGGGGGTAAAGGCAGCCGGAGCCTGGTGCAGATCACATCTGGCAGAGATCTAGAATGTGTGGGTATCTACCACCACATCCCCTAAATGTGTCTTCATGGCATGGTGCTATATGCATGGCACGGGGAACTTCTTTACCTTTTTTTTTTTTTTTTACAACTTTATTATTTGACAAAACATTCAATCAACTCTTCTGCTGTGAAGTGGATTCCCCTATTTTTATTTCATCTTAAGACATTCTCTGACTAGCAGAAATCAGTATCAGCATAAAAAACTGATACTTGGCGTTTCAACGCTTCTGCTCAGTGATGGCGATAAGTGCCCCATAGACCTCGTTCTGAGAGGATGGATTAAGGTGAAGGAGACCCCTCATATAGTTGGTTTCGTTCCACAGTCATTAAGGAACGCATTTTTTTAATGTAAAGAGAGTACCAAATTTCCCTCTATGCAACATATTAAATGACGACACCGTAATCCAAGAAGTTATTGACCAATCAAGGGGTTCCTATTTGTTTGTTGGGTGTGAAAGAAATGTGTTTAAACAATAAAATAATACAATTCGCACAATATTTTGCAAAATGGTTAACGTAACCAGTAAGCCAACATTGTCTGTAAAGAGTGTAAGGGTCTCCCCTTTGAAGCAAATAGGATCCGTGGTAGACAGAAACCAAAGTTTTAATGTACAAGAAAGGTATTACACATTTTTACAGTATTCATCATGTAGATAATATGTAATCATTATTATTTAATTAAATCTATTATTCTTGCATAACACAACACATTGGTGTTATTGATTCCTTTATGCGTAAATATATTGCGTACTGCAAACTGGAGGGGAACATATGAAGGACGATTTATAAAGGACTCCCTTAAACAGTTCTAGAGGGAGGGTCAAAACTGTTGGTACGTATTAAGTCTATTCACATTATCTACCTGCAATGTAGATGCCTCGGATTAATTTTCAGTAGCGGCACATTTCGAGTAGATAGTCCCGATTAGCCTATTTGTTAAATTTTATTATTTGATGTTACTAGATTTTTTGTCGTTCGTTGGAGTTTCACTATATCATCACTTTTCGGTTACTTGTTTCTTTGTGTGTGCGGGGAGGGGGAGACTCGTGCTTCTGTGTACCAGTTATATCTGCCTATGCAACACAATATATTAAAAATTTGCCCTCAAGGATTGACGTTGCTCCCCCCCCCCCCCACCACCACACACACACAAAGAATCCCTGGCTACGGGCCTGTAAATACTAATCTAAAGTTTGCACCAACTTTTGCGAGTTGTAGTATTGCAAAGTGATGAGTGAAAATTTCTGCATATTAATAAAATGGTAATCTCTATCTGCATATTTACCCTTATTTCAGATTGCAGTGACAGTGCTGTAGGAGAGAGAACTAAATTTCTAGCACCTGAATTCGGCTTAATACAGGATGTGATTAAAAGCATTACCCCTGAAAAGAGTGGAAAACCAATAGGTGAGTTTTTCATATTGGAAATGCGTGAAAATATAATTCTTGTATCCTTCATAGTTGGAAGTGAGTAGTGAATGAATTAAAAAAAACATTTAGTTTCAAGGAAATATCGTTGATTAATGTGCCATCTTTCAAGTTTCGATAACATTGAATTTATAAAGCAGAAAAAATCTGTTATAGTAATGTTTCATTTAAATGTGCCAGTCTGAAATTCAATTGGACCACCTATTTCTTTCCTTTTCTCTTTATTCTGTTTTTTTCTCTATTGGTCTTTCTCTTTTCTTTGGCTTTTTCTCTCGAGAGTGATTCTTGACTTACTTGACTTAATTCCTTTTTCTCAATCAGGAGCATAGGGCTTCAGTGAAACTCCTCCATTTGGCTCAGTGAAACTCCTCCATTTGGCTCTGTGACGTGCCAACTCCTTGACCTCTCTCAATGTTTTATATTTCTCGGCTGCTGCTTCTACTGTTCTCTTCATGTCTTCTTCGGACGTCCTATTTTCCGGGCTCCTAGGGGTTCCAGTCTAAGGCTGCTTTCTCTATTGCTCCAGTTGGTTTTCGTAAGGTGTGTCCTAACAGACTCCCATTTTCTTTTTATTTGGGTTGCAATTGTCTGTTGTTTAGTTTCTCTCCATAATTCATTTTATATTATTTCTGGCCATTTTATATTGAGGATACGCCTGATACCGCGATTAATAAAGGTTTGTATCCATTTCGTGTTAGCTTGCGTTGTTTTCCAGGTTTCGCAAGCATACAGTAAAACTGATTTTACATTTGTATTGAAAATCCTTATTTTTGTCTTTCTAGAAACATTGCAGGTTTTCCAAATGGGATACAGTTGTATGAATGCCACATTGGCTTTCTTGATTCTATTTTGTATGTCTTAATCTGGACCTCCTTTTGTTATGACACTTCCTAAATCTGTAAATATGACTACTTGTTCAACCAGCTCATGACAAACATTCAATTTTTCTTTTCCTCTTGCATTGACTCTCATTCCTTTGTCTTGTTCACATTAATAGTGAGTCCTGCTATCTTTGCTTCCTCCTGTAGTCTTTTTAGTTTCTCCTTCATGTCGCTAAGTCTTTCAGATAATAAGCAGATGTCATCCGCAAAATCTAGATCTTATAGTTTATCTTAAGTCCCCATTGTATTCCTTTTTTCCTGAAAATCAGTTTTTTTTCATAACTGCATCTAGTACTAGCAGAAATATTGTCGGAGATAGAATACAGCTCTCTCACTCCATTTGTAACATCTATGTATTATGTAAGCTGTCCTTTATTTGCACCTGAAACCTTCGTACATATCTTTCATTAGGTTTAATATCTTCGTTGGAATATCATACTCTGCTAGTGTCTGCCACATGACTCTTCTATTTAACTAACTAACTAACTCTCTAGCCTTCTTAAACCCGAAGGTTCATGGCTGCAGCAACACAGGCCTTCCATCTGTCCCTATCTTGAGCAAGATCTATATACTCTTTTCCATCCCTACCGATTTCCCTTAGGTCCATCTCGACTTTGTCCCTCCATCTTCGTCTTGGCCTTCCTACTGGTCTCTTACCATCAGGTTTCCCAACAAGAATCCTGAAAACTCCTCTTTCCTCTCCCATTCGTGCCACATGGCCTGCCCACCTAAGTCTTCTTGATTTAATTATTCTAATAATGTCTGGACATGAATACAAATTATGTAGTTCTAAATTATGTAACCTTCTCCACTCACCTGTCTCCTCATCCCTTTTTGGTCCAAATATTTTCCTAAGGATCCTATTTTCAAATACTCTCAATTTATGTTCCTCTTTCAATGTAAGGGACCAAGTTTCACACCCATATAATACTACAGGCAAAATTACGGTTTTGTATATTTTAATTTTTAGATTTTTAGATATTAAACGAGAAGACAAAAGTTTATGAAGAGAGGAGTAACATGCATTTCCTGAATTAAGCCTACTTTTTATTTCCTCTTTAATATAATTTTCATTTGTTAATATTACTCCTAAGTATTTGAATTTGGAAACTGTTTCAAACGAGTTGTTATCAATAATTAGATTTTGATTATTACCTAACACTTGGTTTCGGCCTGTAAGCATATATTTAGTTTTCTCTTTGTTAACTTCCAAACCTATCTCTTTAGCAGTTTTGAAAAATATTTTAGCATTATTCTTAATTGTATTCACATCATCCCCCAGTAAGTCTACATCATCTGCATATGCTAACAACTGAGTCACACCATTTAATTTTAGTCCTTCTTTAGTTTCGTTTACCTTCCTAACAGCATATTCTAAGGCAAAATTAAAGAACAATGGAGATAATGCATCTCCTTGTTTTAACCCATCATGAATTGTAAATTTGTCAGACATATTAATACCCACACGAATTTTACTTTCTGTAATACTTTTGAAAAAGCTACACTGGTGCAACATAAAAACTCAACTGTGAAACAAGCAATATGCCTTCCGCAGATACAATGATGGCAGCATCGGAACAACATCACACTCAACGAAAAGAACCGCACAGTGACAGGCAACAGCATTTAAGTGTTCCCCTATGATAGATTATTCTTGACCAATTCTCTTCTAATTAGCGAGTCAAAAGCCTTTTCAAAATCGATGAATGTAGGATATAAGGTGGCTTGCCATTCATTGTTCTGTTACAGAATTATTCTTAGAGTATTTATGAAATCGACACAACTACGTTGTCTGCGGAAACCAGCTTGTTCTTTCCTCAATCTTGATTCTACAACATCCTTCACTCTAAGATTATTCTCGATAGTATCTTGCTTGGTATACTTAGCAAAGTAATTCCCCTCCAGTTTTTAGTTAGTTGTATCTCCCTTTTTTGGCAGCTTTACTATTAAACCTTCTCTCCATTCTAATGGAACTTTTTCTTCATTCCATATTTTCTCTAACATCGGTTGTAATAGGTCAATGGAAGTTTCCACATTAGCTTTAATTAGTTCCGGATTGATGTCCATTCCAGGAGCCTTGCCATTCTTAATTTGCTTTTTGTGCTAAGTCCTCTACCAATTTCCTCTTATCTCTCCTCACACATTTCTTCACCTTTTTATCTATTTCAGAGTACTCTGTTTGGGCTGCTGCTTTCTGTAATCTTGTTCCGCTTTTATTTTGTTTTGTTTGTTTCCTATTTATTACTTCCCAAGTGTCTTCAGACATCCAGTCTTTTTGTAGTTAATTTCTAACTCCAAGTACCTTATCTCCAGTTTCTAAGTAGATTCTCTTCACATTATTCCAATTTGTTTCACTATCTGGTTCATGCTGTGTACTTTCAGAGAGAGCTTGGAATCTATTATTTATTTATAATTTAAATTCCTTTTGTTTTTCTGTCAATCTTTGAACATTAATTTTATTTTTTCTTCCTTCAAACTTCTTGGATGTTGACATTATTTTAGCTTAAATTTGGCTACTAGATGATGGTCACTGGCTACATCTGCTCCTCTTTTATTTCTTACATCCATTAGCGATCTCCTAAACTTCCTGCTTATTGTTATATGGTCTATTTGGTTTTCTGTAATGCTATCTGGTGAAACCCAAGTTACTTTGTGACAGTTTTTATGAGGGAAGATTGTTCCTCCAATGACCAATTCGTGAGATGCACATAGCTTTACCAATCTTTCTCCGTTATCATTTATGTCGCCCAAACCATGTTTCCCCATTATATGTTCCAATCCTTCATTTGGCGAGCCTACCTTGGCATTCATGTCACCCATGAGGATCAAAATATCTCTTCACATTTTTTATTGCATCATTTAGTTGTTGGTAAAATTAATCTTTCCTCTCAATTTCTGTCGTGTCTGCTGGATCATAACATTGTATTATAGTTATGTTTCTAAAGCGGGTTTTAAACCTAGCTGTAATAATTCTGTCGGAGATAGGTTGCCAGTCTGTTTAGAGTATCCCTACGCCATTTCTGTGTTCTCCATTATCTTCTATTTGTCCTGAGTACAAAATTGTATTTCCATCTTGTGTTGTTATTTCACCAAAGTCGATCCATCTCATCTCACTCAACCCAAGAATTTCTAGTTTGTATTTTTTAATTTCTTTCAACTTGTTTTAGTTTTGAACTTTCTTTCGGAGTTCTGATATTCCAACATCCTATATTCGTTTTCCTTTTAATATTAAAGGTTGTCGTCAAAGCATCCGTCCGGTTTAGTTTCACTTTAGTTTCTTTAATATAGCAATTTAAGGTGTGCAGGTTATTGCCCTACAGCACCAGAGCTTGGTGGTGGGGCTGCCACCTGGAGCATCCAAGCATGCTGTTTTCTGTCGGGTTGTCTCCCTTAGCCTTTGAAGATCCCTCTTCACCACAAGGCAGTGGTTCCCTTTTTATTCAACCCCAGAAGGGAGGGTTGCCTCTTTCGCCTTCTGCGCTGTACCAAAGGACTCCTTCTCTGCCGCATCAGCAGTTGGTCTTCGCCGTAACCCTGGCAAGGGGCCCTTAAAAGGTGCTACCATCCGGAGCCAGATGGACCAAGGTTTTTAAAAAGTTATTACTCCTCTTGGTTTACCGTCTCCTCCGCCGTTGAGATGGTCATTCATCTTCTTCCGCCTTTGGAGCCGTTAGGTTGCTTCTTAGTCTGGCTCTTCCTTGCCAGCCTTCCCGGCATGGGTGATCCTACCAGTAGCAATGCTACCGCCGGTTTAGCCTGATAAATCATTATATCATGCAAGCCCCACCACAAACTACAAGGTCATGCAACCACTAGGTGGGGAGAGTGATTCTTGGTCTACTGGAAATAATTCAGAAAATTTCTCATGTAGTGGGTTTTGGATTGGACAAAGGTTAAGTAGACTATTTCACTGTGTAGATCAACGCCCATGTGTGGCCTTAAGATTAGCAATAATTGTCATTGTCACCACCACTTAGACCTTGAACATACTAACAGTTAATCTTTATATCTGATATCTTAGAATATTGTCTAAAGGATCACTCTCTTTCAGGAGCTCTAAGAGTTTCTTCGATTAAGAGGAAAGTGAAAGAAACTACCACTGAAGTGTGTTTCGACTTGTCAATGTCTGCAGATGATAAAGAGAACATCCCAGATGTTAAAACTCACACATACCAGAAAAAATCTGAGAAAGCAAGAGTTACATTCGGATATTTACAAACAGATTTCGGCAAGAAGATTTGTAAGTATGATTATTATTATTATTAAAGTAAGTGTTCATAAACAGTCAACGTAACATTTATATATCAAACTATTTTGAACAAGGATGACTTCTATCATTACGTCGTGTGAGAACCAGCGGAACGTAACTCCCAATTTACAGGAGAGTAAATATCTGTTAAGAATATGCCAGACTAAAAAAGTCAATTGGAGATACGGAATTTCATATAACTGCTAATGATTAGTGGAGATATGTCTATCTGATTCCAAATAGTTCTCTTCAGAGGAGTTTTAAACAAAACTGAGAACAGCATTCTTGGAGTTACGTTCCTCTGGTTTTCATACGACGATTAATTTCCAATCAATTTTTGCCTCAAATAATTATTAGGGACATGAATTTAATGACCTAAAAAATCACTTAAGATATGAGACAAATATTTGACCAAACTTTCCATAAAACTGCTCTTAAAACCAAAAATACCCTAATTTTTTTAAAAGTAAGTGTGCAAGGTTTATGTAAATAAAAAACAGTGTGTAATTTAAAAGTATAACTAATGAATTTTAACTTCTTCCCCATATAAATACCATAGTCTGGAATATTTTCTCGGATTTCTTGTTAGTTCACTTTGAACCGTGAGTTGCTATGTACAGCCAACGAATTTAGTAGTATACTGTGAATTAAGTAATCTTGATGCACACATTTAAACGTTTTGTAAGTAAGATTGATTAGAAAAGTTGTCACGATTACCAAGAACAAATAGACTAATTACACGAAGTAATGGAAAATTCTACTTCAAATGAATGTTAACTGCACCCTTGCCTTTGGACAAAAATGATGTACAAGTAAGATATTTGCTGCACTACCATGGACGTCGATAAAGGGGGCCTAGGAGCAATGGCCTCCCGGAAATTTCCCCCTGTACCCCCTAAAAGTGTCCGTAAATTAGACTATATTTTACTTTTCTTTTAAAAAAAGAAAAAAACTCCAAATTGTTCTTTTGGGGAGGGAGAGACTTTGCGTGTAGATCAGTCTTACGTACGTGACTTAACAGAAATATATAATTGTAATGCAACGTAAAGCAAATCTCTTCGCCATTAGTTAGTTTAAAATTTCAAAATATAAATAAAAGTTTATTCTTCTCTTTACAGGTAAAAATAAATCAAAGTAATACGAGAGATCGATACTACCCATAGAATGATACTACCCATAGAATTTATTCAACACAAACTGAAAGTTAGAAACAGACGTTCTTCAGAATTTCGTTGCTTTTTAGTTCTACAAATAATTAAATTTGAACTTCCAATAGAAATTCAATATATATATATATAGTTGCTGAGCTTCTTATTACGAATTGTTTTAATTTATATGTAATTGTATTTTTAATAAATTATAGTAGGTATAACATTAGATACTATAAGGTATATTTTTAGCAGAGTTGCAGTGAAATCAAAATTGTTTAGAGTTATATAAAATAACAAAATGTATAAATTTTATGTTTCCCAATTGTATATATTTTGTGATCGTGTGTATTTTTAAGCACTTGCTTTGTATTCTAGAACATAAAATATTTTGAGGGCTTGTAATAAAAAATTAAATATATCTTATGATTTTCATTTGAGAGTTATACGTATTTGCTCAGCGTTAAATCCCTTGATATTTCACTGGTATAACCAGACATCAGAGTTTTCATAGAAAATAAGTCTACAAAGTCACACGAATTTTCAATACCCAGAACTCAACTGTTTGAATTGACCGCGTTTAGGGAATCTCTGGTCTACCTCTAGTCCCTGAAACTAGTTTCCACCTCAGGTTTGGATCCAAATTTAAACTGCATTTCCAGTCCGGAATAAATTTGTTTATAATGGGTATTAGGATTTGCTCAGCAATTTCTTCCCATCACAATTGAATTTTGTAAGTTAATCAAACGAATCACGTTTGTTGAAAATTTTTTGAAAATAAATGAAAGAACCTTTTTATAATCAATATTACCCAAATAAGAAGATAGTTGGGAAGATATAACGAAACGTATTTCAGTTTACAAATTCTGCCAAAGCAAAACACATTTAATTCCCCTGGCATTTCAAGGTTTTGAAAGCTTTTTTTAAAAGAAAAACAAAAAAAAAAAATTGTTTGCAATGACCTCAGTCCTAGCCTTGTTTTCCTGACTCTTCCACTCGTTCAGGACTTTGCAGTAAGTGAAAACCCTGTAAATAAATTATCTGAAGGGAACTGCTAAGTGACTTCACCCTGGCAGTGTCTGCTGGAGTAATATTGTTTCTATGGTGTATTTTCGCTTTTAGAAACTTATTAGACAGTAAACATAAATGCCAGTGGCAACCAAGAATCTATTAAATGGGGTTGCATACATGTGGGATAGAAAATGCCATAGAAAATGCAATTATCAACTACTCATAGGATCGACTTTTTTGGCTTTCATGTCCTCTGCACACTGTGAAAGTTGTATGTTGTACGGTCACACCACTGTATATATGTTCAAGACAATTACAAGTAGAGAAGAAAAGTTGCAGTAAAACATTCAGATTGACAGAATATCGTAAATAATAATGTACTTAATTTCTTGAGTGTTTCGGACAAGTAATCCATGATAAAAGCACTTCAGCCAATTTTTTGCCCCAAAAATCGAGCAACGATTCTGCTGTGAAGTGGATTTTCCTATTTACATAATATTAATTAACCCTTAACCATTGAGTGGCAGAATGGACATCGGTTGTAGAAAACCTCTGTTGGAGAAAGAAAAATAGTTTTATCTTTCTGCTCAGTGGTGGCGAGAAAGAATCGCAGACCTTGTGGTGCGGGTGGAGAGCTAAATTCACCTTATATGGTTGGTTTTGTATTGCAGTTATTGAGGAACCTTTCTTCCATAATGTAGCGTATAGAACATTCCCCTCTATTCTAATTAGTGACGCTGTAATAGAGGAAACCATTCAACAATCAAGGGGTTCTCATTTGTCGAGTGTCAAACAACTGTTTTGACTCATAAATTTCAGACAATTTTAATATTGTACAGTGTTCTACAGAAAGTCCTACATAACCAGTACAATGTCTGTAGGGGTGCAAAGTCTTTTTTCCTTTATAGCAAGTAGTGTCGGAGCAGAGACGAAAAAGTCGGGACATGTATTAAAATGAATGGACTGTCCCGACTAAATCGGAACATCTGGTAGCCTTGCATCAATGGTTATAGAACTAAAATAGCCCAATATTGCAAACTGCAGACTTCTAGAGCCTGCTTCTGTCCAGAACCAACCTATTAATTTGCGCAAGGACAAAATCTAAATTCATGCAAAATTTGAAAACCATCAAGGTAATTTTTTGTAGGTTTTTATACGTTCAAATTAAAAATCTTAATGGCTCGAGGGGGGGCAGGTAGACCATGCCCCCCCTTGGGTACGGCCCTGCTTTCATTCTCTATTCGTTGTAAGAAGTCAATGTAATCAAATATATGTAGCATCTGAGAAATCCTACTGGTTGTTGGAATGGCGGCTGTGTAAGAATGTTACGCGTAGGAATATAGTGCACGTGATGATAAAGCCATACCACTCAAAGTAGCTGCTGTATTGAAGTTGTGGGACCTAATTTTGAGCTGTACAGCCACCAGAAATTACACCAGAACACAGTAATGTAACTTATTTCTCAGAAATCACTTGGCTTTGTTTACATTGACTGTTCTTGCAGTAAATATGCACTTGATGGGAAATTTGAGAGAAATACAGGAAAAGGGTAAATTTTTCATTTTCTATTTAATCCAAAGAACAATTTCTTCTCCATAGTTTTCAAAGTTCCAAAAATTATAGAGAACACACAACATAAACTTACGAGGATACTGCAGCGACTTGTTTTTATTCCAAATGACAGAGAATCATGGAGAGCATAGCATAAAGAGGCTTTATTCCAGGAATTGTATTTGAATATATTTTCGTCTCCAGGTTAACCTAATCAAAAAGACTGAATATTATAGTGTTTACATGAAACTGAAGAAGAAACAAATCCAGAATTTATTTTTGTAACTGCAACACTTTTCAAAGTCTTGCAACATTTCAAAAACCTCTTCTTTGCATCCTCTGGGTCTACAGACAAGTTCACATTAAAATGTCGTGGCATATTATTTTTTTTTAAGTGTTATAATTCTACATGAGAATAATTTGAGTTATTTGGTGTCATTAAAGAAATGTGATGAGTAACTAGCTTTTGTTATTTTTAAAATTAATTTTACAAGTATCGGTGAGAGTATCGGGCATCGGTTCAAAGTGGAATCGGCTGAGCCCTATTAAATACGTTTAATCAGTTGCCAGAAAATTACCTAATCAAGGGTTCCCGGGTTCGATAACCGGAGGAGGCACATAGTGGTTAGGATCTCACTTGCAACTGTATGTCCAGTCCCGATTAGCCATTCTGTGCATAAAACGGTCTTAAAACACAGCCAAACAAAGCCGGAAACCTACCGGAAAAAAATAGTGCTTCGTCGCAACACGTCTAGTTTCATATCGCTCCTTCTTTTCAACTCTGCCTTTCTGTGAGTTATCTCTGTCCCTTTTCAGCCATTTTCTGCTTTAAGGTGATTCTAAAGCAGGGAGTCGTAACGTACCCAATTTGCGTTACACGGTACGTTCCATTTTGTAGGAGGAAGAGTATGGTTCAACTGCTGGTACCCATGTAACGTAACGAAATGCAATATGATATAGACTGATGTCACAAGGAACGTAACAAAATGTATTACGGTAGATATTAACGTTATAAAGGAACGGAACGAAATGAGCACATTGGAATATAACGTAATATGCAATATACTACCGTTACAAGGAACGTAGTAACTAAATGCAATGTGGTATATACTAGCGTTACAAAAACGTAACTAAATACAGCATGGTAGTAAATAACGGTACATAGGAACGTAATTGAATGCAATCCTCCGTAACGGAATGAAGTGAAAGGCAATATGGTTAATTAACGTTACATTGGAATGTAACAAAATGTAAACCACTGTAGCGGAACGGAACAAAATGCAGTTGGGTACATACCATCTGCATAAGGAACGTAAATAAATTCAGTATGGTAGATGTTAACGTTACAAGGAAAGAATAATTCACAAATGTTAGCTAGTAACGTTATAGGCGCGTGACGAATATAATCTATTTAACATCAAGGAAGAAAAAGGAATAGCCCAAATCTCTTACCTTTCATTGGAACATTGCGAAAATAACTCAGAATATCGTGTGGGATTAATGCGAAATAGCCGTTAAAAATTTGATGGTTTGTAAATAAATGAATTTCAGCCAGGGTTGTTAGAGAGTCAGGAATTTTAAATCAATTCAATTCCGGTTCAGCAGGGAATATTAACTAACTCCCTAGCCTTCTTAATAACCGAAGCTTCATGGCTGCAGCAACACAGGCCTTCCATCTGTCCCTATCTTGAGCAAGTTCTATATACTCTTTTCTATCCCTACCGATTTCCCTTAGGTCCATCTCAACGTTGTCCCTCCATCTTCGTCTTGGCCTTCCTACAGGTCTCTTACCATCAGGTTTCCCAACAAGAATCCTGTAAACTCCTCTTTCCTCTCCCATTCGTGCCACATGGCCTGCCCACCTAAGTCTTCTTGATTTAATTATTCTAATAATATCTGGACATGAATACAAATTATGTAGTTCTAAATTATGTAACCTTCTCCACTCACCTGTCTCCTCATCCCTTTCAGGTCCAAAGATTTTCCTAAGGATCTTAGTTTCAAATACTCTCAATTTATGTTCCTCTTTCAATGTAAGGGACCAAGTTTCAGATCCATATAATACTACAGGCAAAATTACTGTTTTGTATATTTTAACTTTTAGTTTCTTAGATATTAAACGAGAAGCCAAAAGTTTATGAAGAGAGAAGTAACATGCATTTCCTGAATTAAGCTTTCTTTTTATTTCCTCTTTAATAAAATTTTCATTTGTTAATATTACTCCTAAGTATTTGAATTTGGAAACTGGTTCAAACAAGTTGTTATCAATAATTAGATTTTGATTATTACCTAACACTTGGTTTCCGCCTGTAAGCATATATTTATTTTTCCCATTGTGAACTTCCAAACCTATCTCTTTAGCAGTTTTGAAAAATATTTTAGCATTATTCTTAATTGTATTCACATCATCCCCCAGTAAGTCTACATCGTCTGCATATGCTAACAACTGAGTCACCCCATTTAATTTTAGACGTTCTTTAATTTCTTTTACCTTCCTAACAGCATGTTCTAAGGCAAAATTAAAGAGCAATGGAGATAATGCATCTCCTTGTTTTAACCCATCATGAATTGTAAATTTGTCAGACATATTAATACCCACTCGAATTTTACTTTCTGTTTCACTGGTGCATATTTTTATCATACTAACAAGCTTCTTAGGTATTCCAAACTCTACTAATATATTATATAATTTATCTCTCTTGACCGAATCGTATGCTTTTTTGAAATCAATGAATAGCTGATGGACATTTTGATTATATTCCCACTTTTTTTCAAGTGTCTGTCTGATGTGAAAAATTTGATCTGTAGTTGATCTGTTACGTTTAAATCCACATTGATGCACCTATAATTTCATTAGCATAGGGGGTTAGTCTTGTTAAAAGAATGTTTGATAATATTTTATATGTTGTTGAGAGTAGAGAAATTCCACGGTAATTATTGCAGTTCATTTTATCACCTTTTTTAAACACAGGAACAATTATGGATTCTTTCCACTGTTGAGGGATTTCTTCTTTATTCCATATTAAACAAATTAATTTATGAATTTGACATATTAATGAATTTCCACCATTTTAATTAACTCGGCTGGTATTAAATCAATGCCAGGTGCTTTGTTATTCTTTAGCCTTTTAATAGCATCTTTAACTTCAGTCAAGTTAGGTTCTGGAACTATAGGTTCTGCTGTGTGGACTTCATTTACTTCTGATTTATCTCCTACATGGACATTTAAAAGGTCATTAAAGTAGTTCTTCCATCTATTTAGAATATCGCTTGGGTCAGCTAGAAAATCACCGTCTTTATCTTTTATCAAGTTTACTTTAGGTTGCCACCCCTTTCGAAACTAATTTACACCTTTATATAAATCTCTGATATTATTATTATTATGATGTTTGTTTCAATTTCGTTAATTTTGCTTTTCAAGTAATCTCTTTTTTTACTTCTAAACGTGCGGTTAACTTCTCGCTTTACTCTATTATAATTGTTTAGATTTGTATAATCAGAGTTATTTAACCACTTAAGTCTAGCCTGATTTATTATTTCCATTAGATTATGACATTCATTATCAAACCATGGCTTACTTTTTCTCGGTTTATGGTATCCTATACTTTCTTTAGCTGCTGATTCTATTGCATTACGTATGTGCTCCCATTTCTTATTTACGTCTGTTTCATTTATATTTTCATCATCATTTATATCCTGCAAAACATCAAATCTATTTGACAGTTTAATTTGGTAATCTTCCTTAATTCTTTCATCAGTAAACTTTCCTGTATCAAATTTTAGAACTTTTAGATTTTGTTGTTTATGATTTATCACGGAGAGTCTTTCTCTTAATTTAGCAATTACTAAATAATGGTCACTGGTACAGTCAGCACCTCTATGCGTACGAACGTCAATTATACTAGTATGCCTTCTCTTATCAATGAGAATATGATCTATCTGATTATGAGTTTTACCATCTGGAGAAGACCAGGTATATTTATGGATATCTTTATGTTTAAAAGTGGTACTTTTCGCAATTAAATTCTTTGAGGTTGCAAAAGTAATCAATGTTATACCATTATCATTACTTAATTCATGAAGACTTTCTTTACCAATCGTGGGTTTAAATGTCTCTTCTTTGCCAATCTGTGCATTACAGTCACCTAACAGAATTTTCATATCATACTGAGAAAATTTATCAAAGACCTGTTCTAACTCTGTATAAAAATCATCTTTAGTATTATCATCTTTATCTTCCGTTGGTGCATGTATGTTTATTAAAATAATTTTACAATACCTGCCCTGTAAAACTGCATATGATATCCTATCATTAATAAATTCTACTGTTTTAAGAGCCGATATAATTCTATTATTTATGAAAAAGCCTGTTCCAAAATTATGATTTTCAGTACCACCTTAGAAAAAAGTATAATTTTTAGTTTTACCATTCCCTTCTCCTGGCCACCTAACTTCCTGGACAGTTACTACATCTAATTTATACTTAACTATCTCATTAACTGTACACTGAAATGCCCCAGGCCGGTAAAGGCTCAGAACATTCCAGGTGCCTAATTTAATATCCTTATTCCTAACGTAGATCTTATCCTTAGTCCAGGGACCTCCCAAAGTAGTCCCCACCCGGAGATCCGAACAGTGGACTATTTTACCTCCGGAATATTTTACCTCGGGAACATCCAGGGCCTTATATTGCTGTTTCTTGACATTGTTTTTTTACAGTGCAGAGTTGTCAGCTCTACGCCTAACCCCCAATATGAATGGAGGAACTACTACACAAGACAAACACAAACACATTAGACAGCACAATTACTACAGAAGACGAACACAAACACATTAGACAGCACAACTACTACACAAGACCTTCCACATAGTACACCCAAATGTCAACCTCACTTCCACATTAGTGCACCCTGTACTGAAGACTAACGAGGCTCTTGCGCAGTGGCGCAGGAACGGGGGGGTACAGGGGTACATTGTACCCCCCTAAATTTTTGAAGGGGGTACTGTACCCCCATAAATCCGTAAATCGAGTTGTACCGCCTGTACCCCCCTTGGTAATTTGACAGCAGACGCAAGGTGCTACTGTTAAAAGAACCTATTTTTAGTTCGCCCAATAAAAAAGTGTATATTGTTTATAACTTATAAACATTATCTTCCTTACCACAGAAATTCAATCCATTCTTCTACATTGTGGTTGCTACTAGTTAGTTCATTGACCTAAGTTCTTGGAAACTTCTTTAAGGAGATGAAAATTGTTTAAAATGTGTGTGGAACGATGGAATCAGATTTGCTCTCAGAAAATCAGGCTGCAGACGAATGCTCCTTTGCGTAAAGGGTGGGGTGTACACTTTTCTAAAAATGGTCACGTCGATTCGAAGATAAGATACAAATCTTCATCAGAAGAGTATATGATTGTTCCCATTTCCTTTGGAAAATTTAAAATGGAATTTTCCAAAACGAAATAATTACACGAACGAGACGACACACGACAGACCAACTCGGGGTAAGTGGTAGCGTCGTCGCCTTGTAATCAAGGGGTCCCGGGTTCGACATCCGAGGGAGGCACAAGTGCTTCGGATCCCACTTTAAACTGTAGGTCCAGTCCCGATTAGCCTTAATGTGCATAAAGTGGACTTTAAACATCAACTCAACTCAACAACAACCCAACTCGGGGGTACAATGTAGTCCTGTACCTCACCCATATTTTTCATAACTTGTAAGAGGATGTTCGGAAACCTATACTTAAATATTAAGATATTTCTTTTCGAAAATAGAGTCCCGATTATCCTATCTGATTATGAAGTGAATCTAGAACAAGTTTTAACAACTTCAGAGTGAAAACCGAAACAATAATAAAGACAAACAAGAACGAGAAGAACCTCACCACAGGAAACGATTTGAGGCTGTGACAATTCTCGACTCATCGCAAAACCATATCATTCCTAGGTGAAATGACACTTTCCCTAAACATTTAAATAGAGTGCAATTTGCGATTTTATCAAAGGGGGGGGGGTAGTTTTACCTATGTATTAAGTATACTTATAATTGGACATTAATTGCTTAGAATCTAATTTTGATATCGAATGCAACACAAACACAATGTCATTTTAAGTTAAACCCTAAAGTCAAACTGTAAGGAAATTAAATTAGTCAGATGAATGAACGAGATAGGTGAGACTCACTGCAGGTTCTATTGGTAGATTTTGGATTGGGTTCACAAGGCCTTTGAGTGATGTTTGATTAATTTAATTGGTTTATTTTACTTCACTTTTCTTCCATTTTTGGCTAATCGCGAAGATGAGGATGAGTGAGGATATTATGAAATTGATGGACACTCACAAATAACACCCATGCCCAGGCAGGCCGGGATTTGAACCTGGGACCTCTGGCGTCATAGCGAACGATGCTAACCCCTCCGTCACGGAGGCCGGCGAGGTGGGAATGTGTTTTGGATTTTCTTTGTAGATGCGAAAATCTTTAACTGTGACGCACACATGCTTTTGCTTATATTAAAGTTTACCTTTTCACATAAACGAGAAATTGACATGTCATCCAAAAACACACGCATGCACCTGCATTTAATACCATTACATACGAAAAGAAACCTTGGCCGGCTCTTCATATTGTCCACCAATGATTTAAAAGGAAAAAAAACTTGAACGTATGGCTTTCCTTGCTTCCTCTGAGAGCTGTAGGATTTCGGTTTTGTATATGTATTGATAGTACTTTCATTGCTTGAAGAGTGTTGTTGTTGATTTGGTGTTTTAAGTCCACTTTATGCACAGTAAGGCTAATCGGGACTGGACCTACAGTTTAAAGTGGGATCCGAACCACTATGTACCTCCACCGGTACATATCGAACCCGGGACCCCTTGATTGCAAGGCGACGACGCTACCACTGGGCCATCGAGGAGGCACTGCTTGAAGAGTGTCATTAGCTACAGCTAATAATATAACAAATAAATGCTATATCAAGTGTTTCACAAATATTTCAAAGTTAGACTTCTTACGAGTTGATCGGGAACCATCTCAGGTCTGTTTTTCTTTTCTTTTTTAATACAACGCCCTAGAAGTCTGAGAAAATACCAAATACATGGCTTCTAAAAGGCATTGGATGTGGTACACATCTGCCATAAATTGTTTAAAGGTATTTTTATGTGTAGCTATGGGACATTAAAATTAGAATGAACTGAACTGAAGTGAAACTCTATAAATATGATATATTCAATAATGTGGTTTCTGTATCCAGCGGGTGAGAGGTGATTATTCCTGGTTGGGGTGGCTCAAGATCCTCCTCACCCCCTTTAATCTCAACCTGCATTAAAATAAATAGATGTGTCTAGGTTCGCAATTTTCACATTTCGAGGGCCTCCCCGATGGCGCCTTGTAATCAAGGGGTCCCGAGGTCGATACCCGGTGGAGGTACATAGTGGTTCGGATCCCACTTTAAATTGTAGGCCAGTCCAAATTAGCCTTACTGTGCATAAAAGTGGCCTTATAACACCAAATCAATCAATCAATCAATTTCATATTTCGAACTCCTGATTTTCCGTTCCGTTAAATTCCAATAAGTTCGGAACGAGGTCCACAGTTTTATATGTTTCAGAATTGTTATCTGGTAGTACTAACTAACTAACTAACTCCCTAGCCTTCTTAAACCCGAAGGTTCATGGCTGCAGCAACACAGGCCTTCCATCTGTCCCTATCTTGAGCAAGTTCTATATACTCTTTTCCATCCCTACAGATTTCCTTTAGGTCCATTTCAATGTTGTCCCTCCATCTTCGTCTTGGCCTTCCTACAGGTCTCTAACCATCAGGTTTCCCAACAAGAATCCTGTAAACTCCTCTTTCCTCTCCCATTCGTGCCACATGGCCTGCCCACCTAAGTCTTCTTGATTTAATTATTCTGATAATTATTCCAAACCTATCTCTTTAGCAGTTTTGAAAAATATTTTAGCATTATTCTTAATTGTATTCACATCATCCCCCAGTAAGTCTACATCATCTGCATATGTTAACAACTGGGTCACACCATTTAATTTTAGTCCCTCATTAGTTTTTTTTACCTTCCTAACAGCATATTCTAAGGCAAAATTAAAGAGCAATGGACAAAATGCATCTCCTTGTTTTAACCCATCATGAATTGTAAATTTGTCAGACATATTAATACCCACTCGAATTTTACTTTCTGTTTCACTGGTGCATATTTTTATCATACTAACAAGCTTCTTAGGTATTCCAAACTCTACTAATATATTATATAATTTATCTCTTTTGACCGAATCATATGCTTTTTTGAAATCAATAAATAGGTGATGGACATTTTGATTATATTCCCACTTTTTTTCAAGTGTCTGTCTGATGTGAAAAATGTGATCAGTAGTTCATCTGTTACGTTTAAATCCACATTGATAATCACCTATAATTTCATTAGCATATGGGGTTAGTCTTGTTAAAAGAATGTTAGATAATATTTTATATGTTGTTGAGAGTAGAGAAATTCCACGGTAATTATTACAGTTCATTTTATCACCTTTTTTAAACACAGGAACAATTATGGATTCTTTCCACTGTTGAGGGATTTCTTCTTTATTCCATATTAAACAAATTAATTTATGAATTTGACATATTAATGAATTTCCACCATATTTAATTAGCTCAGCTGGTATTAAATCAATGCCAGGTGCTTTGTTATTCTTTAGCCTTTTAATAGCATCTTTAACTTCAGCCAAGTTAGATTCTGGAACTAAAGGTTCTGCTGTGTGGACTTCATTTATTTCTGATTTATCTCCTACATGGACATTTAAAAGGTCATTAAAGTAGTTCTTCCAACTATTTAGAATATCGCTTGGGTCAGCTAGAAAATCACCGTCTTTATCTTTTATCAATTTTACTTTAGGTTGCCACCCCTTTCTAAATTCATTTACACCTTTATATAAATCTGTGATATTTTTATTTTTGCTGTTTGTTTCAATTTCGTTAATTTTGCTTTTCAAGTAATCTCTTTTTTTACTTCTAAACGTGCGGTTAACTTCTCGCTTTATTCTATTATAATTGTTTAGATTTGTATAATCAGAGTTATTTAACCACCTAAGTCTAGCCTGATTTCTTAATTCTATTAGATTATGACATTCATTATCAAACCATGGCTTAATTTTTCTCGGTTTATGGTATCCTATACTTTCTTTAGCTGCTGATTCTATTGCATTACGTATGTGCTCCCAATTCTTATTTACGTCTGCTTCATTTATATTTTCATCATCATTTAAATCCTGCAAAACATCAAATCTATTTGACAGTTTAATTTGGTAATCTTTCTTAATTCTTTCATCAGTAAACTTTCCTGATATTGTTTTTTTTCTTGTCACTAGTTAATTGATGGTTATTTCCACTGAACTTATTTGGCTCATACAGCTTTGAGGGTTCTAAAGATTCATGCACGCTACTAATGATAATATCAGAAAAATATTAATAAGGAACTTCACTTTTCGCTAATTTGATCTAACTCCTATTTTGTTATTCAATAAATATTCAATTCCTTTTCTATTTGACATTAAATTCGTTGCCAAGGCAGTTGTTTTTATGCAAATCTTGGCGATCGTAACTACATGTAAGCTAGATAATGAATACGTGCTGTTATATCTCTATTCTTACTATCTTTTTCCTGTTCATGTAATAATAACAATACAATATTAATTAATTTACATATTTAATTAATATTTTCATTTAATTAAATATAATTATTTTAATTCTTATTATAATTATTATTGCGACACTTGGTTGGAGCCCCGAAATGTATGTCTAGATACGTGCCTGCTAGTATATATATATATATATATATATATATATATATATATATATATATATATATATATAATATGGGAGGCTGAATTTTGTACCCCCCCCAAATGAAAAACGTTCCTGCGCCACTGCTCTTGCGACTGGCCCCATGGCCAGTATAATTTTGTTTGTATTGTCCAGCAGGGAATATTAGCAAGCATAAATGGATCTGGACCGTAAAGAGCCTTATGTTTAAAATATTTCAATTCGTTCCAGGAACCTTTTCTCCGGATCAATTGAAATACGGCACATGGACCTTCTTTCCGGATCAATTTAATGACTGTCTAAGTTCCATATTGAAATGAAAGAATACGCAACTTGGACCGAATTAAAACTGTGCGATAAAAAAGGTTCCGGTCTTGTTGCGGAACCCAATAGAACTCATTAGAATTTATGGGTTCGTGGACGTTTAACAACCCTGATTTGAAAATTACATTTTTGGCTCGAAATTGAATAAAGCTTCCAACTAGTGTAGAAATGAGTAGCCATAGACGTGCGCACGGGGTGCAAGGGGGGCACATGCCCCACCCCCTAATCAAGGACGTCTGCTGATATTTTCGACGCAGGGACAAGCAAGGTATTTTTACATGGGGCATATTAACCCGATAATAGTGTTGCCCACTCAAAAAACACCTCTTGAATTCGAAATTATCGCATTCCTGCATCCCCATTATAATAATTAATGTAAATTACTATGACTGGAATCAAATTATACGTGTGAAATATATACTTTTAGCTGACATTCGTTTTCTAAAGGGGAGATGTGGCCATCCTCGCCCCCCTTTCAGGGTTCCATGCCCCTATATTATTATACTTTAATCCAAAAATTTAGGGTAGAGGAATCTTATCGCCGGTTATTAAACGATATTATGCTCTTGAAGAAAATGAAAGTTAACAAATCAACAACGGCGGAAGAAGGTGCAGTGGCGCAACCACAGGGGGCAGGGGAGATTAGCCCTCAAACTTGTATGGAAATCAATTCTTGGGGGTAAAGGGGAAACATTGGACTATAGAAAGAAAGGTTGCAGAAGAGTAGAGTAGCAAGACAAAAGGATACTGAAGATGGATTTAGTTTTCACATCTGTCGTGCACTATTTCTTCCAGACGACCAAGAGCACCTGCAAGGGGGCACAGAGGGACAATTGCCCTCTCTCGATTCCTATCTTTATACAAATATAAACTTGGACAGTTGCTGCTGCTTACCGTGTAAGTTTTGCCAGTGTAAGGTAATAAATAGATGTATTATTAAATTTTGAAATCGCACTGTTCATTAATAAACACACTGTATATGTACACTGTACATTGTGAACTCGAGTCGATTAAAACATTTTGCGTTGTTGCAAGATTATCTATTAAAATAAAATTTGGACATAATCAATCTAAGTAGAGAAAATGCAACTGATCTCCGAAAGCAGTGTTTAGCACGTCACATTTCAAGTATACCGTTATGATTGATTGATTTGGTGTTTTGAGTCCACTTTATGCACAGTAAGGCTAATCGGGACTGGACCTACAGTTTAAAGTGGAATCCCAATCACTTGTGCCTCTACCGGGTATCGAACCCGGGACCCCTTCATTACAAGGCGACGACGCTACCACTTTTTTTTTTCAAAAGGAAATACCCCCTACACGGAGGTATCCCCCACCATTTACACTTTTTCTCACTTTTACACTTTTCAATTGTTACTGCTCTATCGGGGAGGCACGTGACGTAAGAAGTTTTCTACAATCATATGTAGCATTTTTCTAGGAATTTCGCTTTCGAACGAAACACTACTGAACCGTACAGCAGTCCCAATGCCTGCTCCAATTTGCACAGCTGCTTTCGGAGCCCTTGGTTTGGGAAGGGGGTGGGAGTGAGGAAAGGGTCTTGATTTTTCATACTGAAGGTCCTTTTCATTACGTTTTATTGCGTCACCCACGGTACGCTTACATGTACTTAACATTTTCAATTTCCCTGTACCGTCATGGGTCTGGAACTTGTCAGAATAGAAACGTAGCTTAACAGAAACAGAAGGCTTTCACGATTTGTCTGAATATTGAAGTGATCTCTTTTTTCACACCCAAACATAAATAACTATTTTCAGATTTGAAAACGTAAGAGGGGTGTAAGGGGTGACCTTCCACGTACGTCAACTTCATTCCACGTAGTACACCCTGGACTGCTCTTTGCAGACTAACGAGGCTCTGGCGACTGACCCTATGGCCAGTCTAATTCTGTGTGTTCTCCTGCTTTTTGTCATGTGTGCTGAGTGCCCCTTTAGAGCCTCAGCTTTTAACCTAAGTCAGAATATTTTCATATTTCAGTTATTCGACATTACAGTTATTTTATTTGTTATGGTAAGGGGCTGGACCCCGTATAACGTGGCGGGTGCAAAATAGCCTAAGTGCTGACGTACCCAAAATTAAAAAAGAGGAATGTAACTGGGAATATAGCTTTAATAAATGCGTATAAATATTTCACCATTGTTTATATTTATGTACATGTTAATTTTGAAATATTGTGAATAAATGCAGTAAAATGCTACGTATTCTATTACTAATGTGAGCCACTGTACATGTTATGTTTTTATTTCAAGAACAATGTATGGTCAAACATTACTTTGCAGACCTCCGTGGCGGAGCGGTTAGCACAGCACAATACGACGCCACATGTCCCGAGTTCGGATCCCAGCCTGTGTATTGTTTTCATTACTTTCTTTGTGATGTCCTTTCATCAATTTTGTCATTGCATCACCCATCCTCGTCTTCGCGATTAGCCAAAAGTGACATAAAACCAATAAATATAACAAATCAAAATCAAACCTTACTTGGCATGACAAGAATGGATAGGTTATTTTGAAGCTGCTGCTATTAAAAGCAAATTGTATGTAGCTTTCCTAGACAGAAGTTTCAAACACAGAAACTGATTGATTGGATAACGGCTGTGGATTCCTACTCGAGCAGAAAATATATGTTTCCATTTATTACTTACAACAATAGAAGACTGATTTCCCGCTAAATCAAAGAAAACTTGCATTCACAGTTACAAATTGACGTGTTGAATGACCTTAACTACAGATTTATCTCACTCCAATTCTGATTAATCGAACAGCACACCACAACGTGGGTCATTAAATATTTCCAACTTACACTCGAGTTCAACTAAAAATAAATTGACTGCGAGACAAAAACTCCTCTGCGATAACTATATACCACGTTATATGCAGAGTATACGTAACTTGAAATTCCATCATAATAATTTGAATTCTTCAAGTAGTAGCTACAAATATAATTTTTCATTCATATTTTCTTAGCAAAATTTGAAGTTTATCACTTCACAAAGATAACATATACACAGTATTTCACAAGAGTTTTTAGTTCGAGCTAGTCGTAGGCCTAATATGAATATAAGCGTCACTTCATTACTTAGTTAAAAAAAAAAGTGCCAGGCAATCAAAATTCGAGGGTATGCCTGAAATTATTTGTAGTATCTCATGTATCAAGGGGGCTTTTGAAGTAAAATGAAGAACACATACCACATGCTTTGGTCAATTCAGAGCAGTAAAAACGTAATTATACTGCATGTTGCAACTGAAACAGTAGCCTCGAAGGCCGAAGTCGTTGAGTGATCCACTCATAAACTCGGTAACAAATATTTCAAGTTCGAGTAGACACCTGGGCATGGGTGTTTTTTCTTTTTGTAAGCATCCCTTCATAGGTTTAATATGATCGTCACTCATCTTCATCGTCGCGATTATCTACAAGTGGCAGAAAAGCGATATAAAACAAGAATAATACAAAAGTATAACAAACAAAGGAGGATGAAAGGATGAACTGAGTAAATGATAGGACGTTTTATAAAATTACTGTTTCTTGAAGAATCCTGTCCTTTGTTACGATTGTATTTCTCAGTCACACGTTGCTCAATGTCCACGTCGAATGTCGTTCTTGCGTTCTTGAAAATTACTTTCATGTCTGCCTATGCTCTTCTTTCAAACGTGGTAGGCGGGCGCTCTGTCTGTTTCTACACCAAAAAGTTTAATGCACCTCCTGTCCAAGAAGACAAGAATTACTGAAAGTAATTTTCAAAATTGTAAGCAGATGAGGGCCCTTGTAAATGATAAAATATACTGTCCATTTATTCGCTTAGTTTTGAGAATCACTTTCCATACAATTCTTGACTTCTTGAGAGTCCAATGGCCTTGTCTAGCTACAGACCAGTTGCACAAAAGCGGTTTCGTTTGTTTCGTACAACAATTCCATCTAACATTTCGTTTCTACGTAATTTCTACTTGCTAAAAGTGCCTTTCATATCGCCCCAGGTCGTTGTCCACTCGGATGCTTCGTGACCGAAAGTCACGTGTACAAAATTTGAGGATTCACATTTTCCGATTTTGCGTGGTGCTGCTGCTAGGAGCGAACACAAGGGGAAAAACCTTGGACGAAAAGTTCCCGCGCAGCTTTCCCTTCTACCCTTCAGCTCGGCCCATAAGGAAGCACGGTCAACTCTCCCCCTCTCCTAAAAGCGGCAGTACGGTGCACAGGAGTCGCGGGTCTGCGCAGGTTTCTTTCCTTGTGGTTCAGTTCGCCTTCTCAAGGTCGCGCAGCAAGCAATTATTTTTCGTCTTCCGATAGGAAAAAGCTTGCCTCTCGCTTACGTGGATGAACGCGTGGCACGAATGATTCTTTGGTTGGTCCTTTATGTTTCGTCCTTCAGCAACTTAATCTAAGCACGAATCATTCTCATCACCAAACATACTGTATTATTTTTAATTGATGTAACACATAGACGTTTGTTTTCATATCGTATAAAGTGAACGCACATGTTAAAATTCATCTTACATAGATAATCAAATTAGAACAAATCCACGTAAAGTGATTCAGCATGCAGAAAAGAAATATATTTGTGATAAATACATAGTTAATCAGTAAATTCCGATAACCAGAACTTCTGTCACGCCGAATCTTGTTTACGGATGTTTTCAAACGTTTTGTTTTACAATTTAATTTTTTCACTGACATCCAAAACGAAAATACGTATTATAACTTAATGACTTTCAAGGTGTCAACATACTGTAATGTTACTATGCTGCCGATCACAATTATGAGGCTTTTTCGAACACGCCTTCGATAACGATATTTGCTATTCGTAACTGATATGTGTATCACTTTTTCGAAACAGACTTTTGTGGAGGAAAAGAACTGGAACGTTACAAAAGTAACGAGGACAATTATACGAGAGACCTATGTTATTCTCTCCGGAACACGGCATCGGACACGGTATTGCACAACGAAACGTCTGTATGATACCAGCCATCAATAACGTTGTTGCTTTGAAGCAAGGAGTGTAACGTTTTTACAGTCGTGGTCTCAATTAATGTACTGGTTAATTATAACGTTACTATCACTTTCCACACACACTAAAGTTACTAGTCAATACGTGATGAACCTGTCTCTTACCCTGTAACGTTACTGGTTGCCGGCAATGGATGTAACGTTAAAGCGTCACCTAACGACCTACTGATTTACAGATCAGTTATGGTTCGGTACCGTTATGCACACCTGTAACGTAATGTTCCATATACCTGAGGTAGCGTTTCTGTTCACGAAAAAGGTTACTCTGTTTCTGGTTGTAACGTAACGGAAACCGTAATTGAAAATACCGCTTCATTTCGTTACGTTACGACTCCCTGTTCTAAAGCCATGCCAAGGCATAGGCACAAATTTCTTTCGTTCCCAAGCGACATGTGTCGCGTGTCACTTCGGTCTGAAATCTCCCATAATCGCACATCTATTTAGCTCTTATCTAGGGATAACCGTACAACTAATATAGATTCGGTAAGGAAGAAATTTTCCGATATAAACGATTGTTTTTTTCACTAGAAACTGGGATCCTTGTAATTCTGTTACGATTCAAGGTATTTAAGTAAATAACAGAAAATATAATTTCTCAATCATGTTCAAACTGCTGCGTACAGATGGCGCTGAAGTGGTAAGTTTTGTCAAGACCGGTGCATTTTATTTATGACTAGTAAGGAAGATTTCGTGCTGAAACGACGACTGCAGGCTCTTCCCGCAAGTATCTGAAATACTCTTGTGAAAAAATGAAAACATTTCTTACCGTCAGAAAGCAGTGGTTATCATTAAGAATTTTGAAGTGGCGTTTCGTCGCAATAAAATCCGAGGTGCAGATTTTAGCCAACATTAGCCGTGATTTCGCTCAGTGTTTTCTTAATTAGTGCGAGTGCTTGATTGGATAGGGACATGTAAGCACTTGATCAAGAAAGATGGTGTGGTCTAGTGACTATGATACTTGCTCACCATACAAAGGGTCTCCTCACGCCTGTTTCACTCTTATGGGAGATTGGTTGACCGTAGTTAGTAGTCTGTTGCTTCATCTGGTTGCCATCTTTCCGCCTTATGCTCAGAGTCCAAATTCGTATCATTAATCATAATATTGTTTTAGACTATCTTTTTTTTAAACATACATTTCCAGTTTGTGTGAAGTAAATTTAATTTAAAATAATGATGAAGTCTGAATTTTTAAATATGCATTTTATTTTTCACATAGACAAAATTGTGCTTCTAGTTTGGACTCAGTAGCCTGTCGCCGAATTTGAATGTTTGTTTACGATTTCAAGTTCAAGGAGGTTTCTACATAATTCTGACTTCGGTTTCTAATTCTAACTTTGTTTATAGTCATCAGGTTCAAGCTAAGAAGCATTTAATTCTAGAATGATATGGTCCGAATTTAAATTTGAACACGTACACGTCAAAGCTAAATGTTTTCAATTGTAGCTCTATCAGCACTGATTTGCTCATTCACTGTTATGTTCCATAAAATATTGGTCCAGGTTCCATTTGTGTAATATAATTCCAAAATCATCATCATATGTATATTCTACATAATCGAACTGTGTACATGTATATTAGTGTGTACTGAACAGGTTCTGCGTTCTTCTTGGCAGAACGATTTTTCAAATCTTGCTTGTATCCTGTGCGTGTCAACTTTGAATCTTTTAGCATTATAATTAAGGTTTTACTGTTTATACGTTTTACATAGGTTGGTTAGGTTCGATTATGTTAGTATTTCCACAATTTCCGTTCCTTCATTACTGCACCTGTATACATTTTCTTTTTTTTAAAAAAAAACAATTTGGACAACCTATTTTTTATAACATAATTCTGTACAATTTAATCAATTTTGCATCTTTAAAACACACAAATTTGTTTATCTGACTGAATATCAACTTACTTCCACAGTCATTTCCATTATTTTAAATTAATTCTGTAAAAATCATGACATAATTGGAACCAGTCACGCAGACCTTGTTATAAGCATCTCACAATTTTTAAAGATGTTTTATGAGTATTGGAGCCTGTCAAGATGTATTTTATAAGTTTTAACATATTTATTGGACCCTGAAATTTAATTTTGGGGGTAGGTTTTAGTTACAAATTTTATTTTTGGGCATCCATGCAATTTTTTATGTTGGCCATAGAATAATGTATCACCTGTGCCTCGGGAACTATTAACTACCTGGGTTAATCCTGGCATACATTGTTACGCTTTTCAAAATATTGATATGCAAGAGCAGAAAAACGAATGCAAATTCTGGTATGGGAAATGTTATCTGATGTCACTTCTCAGTTCAAATTCTGTACCAGGTAACAAAAACAATATAACAACATACTAGGAAAACTATTTTTTTACATTAAAAATTAGAGATATTTGCTTAAGTGCTAACTTCAGCACTTCAAAATATGAACAGTAATCATGATTGCACTGTATTTGATTAGATATTTGTTGCATGAACATTTCTTTAAAACTAACAACTACTAGCATGAGATTTGAACTGCCAAAATGTGCCTTTCTGTTTTTGCAAAGGTGTTCATATGTCCTTAGTATAGAAAAAGGGAACAAGTTTTTTTTAGCAGCCAAACTTGGTAATCAAGACATTCATGCATTTCATAAATTGATTACATGAAGTACATAATTTTTACTTTACTGTTTAGCATGCACATGACATAAAATGCAGGTAAAACAGCAAGAGTGAAACCAGGGCTGGCTTGATAACTTGGTTGGTAGAGCAATGGCATGGTATGCCAAAGATCTGAGTTCAAGTTCTAGTCGAAAGTGCATTCACTGAAATTTATGCATACATAAATTTTGTATGTCACAACCTCAGTTTGTTGTAATTTGTCAAAGTTTAGTCTTATTTTTTTTTTATATGGTGAACATTGTTGCTACCTTGGATGGTGGCTACCGAAGAGTTAGTTTAATCTTTACCTCGGATGACAGGTTATCCACGTGAGCAAATGCTACTACAAGCATTTTCTTCTTAACTATATACAGTATAAATACATTTAAATATAAGAAAGTAGATATATAGGTTCGTTTGCAGCCATTTATTTTGCATTTTTTCATTTCCCCTCGATTTCAGCTAATTTTCCAGGGGGAAAATATCCAAAGAATCCCAATTTTACTATTTTTATAGCATGAAAAATATTTTTTTTTTATCAAAGCTCACTCATAGGGGAAAATATTCAAAAAATCTAAATTTTACCATTTTTATAGTATAAAAAATAGTTGTGTTTTTTTTTATCAAATTTAACTACTCATCTTTATAATGTAAAATTTACTTTTTGAGTCTAAATCAGTATATTTACAATTATCCAGATTTTAAGAGAAATAGAAGTGTAGATACTGGTTTTAAGTTATGGGTACTGCAGTACTGTGTAGTGCATATAATTATTTCTCAAAATGAGTGTGTATTTCTGACTGAAATTTACGTCTGAAATGTGTAGATATTGGTTTTAAGTTATCAGTACTGCAGTAGAGTGTAGTGCATATAATTATTTCTTAAATGTGTATATTCTGATTAATTTTTACGTCTGAAAATGTACATGTGTGTATTTTTAGAAGAAAAAGCTATATACACTCTGTAAAAAAAAATTAGCATCACTTCATTACTTTTGGTCGTCAGCATTTCGCTCGTGAATTATCAGTTGTTTTATTGATTTAATACGACTTGTCGATTTGTTTTCCTAACAATTATATAAAACACTATATCTGTACAATATATTTTTATTATTTAAGTCATAGTTACGTACATAATGCACTTTACAGAACTAATAACAAAATTATTGCAAATATAGCTTGTGGAACGTTTTCGCACAAAGAAAATTTTTACAAGTATAAAGATTGAACAAAGGATTTAAATGCATCATGATATGTCAATTTGTAATGATAGTAAGTAAATATATTGACTAGTACTTAGTGTGGCCACCCCTGGCCTTCCTAAGTGCTTCCAACCTTCGAGAGATGCTATGAATGAGATTTGGGCAATATTCGACCTCAATTTCATTCCAAACATGTACAATTGCTGCCATAAGTTCCTCTTTTGACCTGTACGTCTGATTACGAAGTTTTTTACACATCATAGCCCACAGGTTTTCTATAGGATTCATGTCTGGAGAGTTGGGAGGCCACCAAAGTCTTTCAATATTCATATGATGAAACCAGTTATTCACCACCTGAGCACGGTGACAGGTTGCATTATCGTCTTGAAAAATAAAGAAGTCCAAATTCTGTTCAGAAAAATGATCTCCTGCAGTTTGTAGAACTTTCCGATTCAGGATTTCCAGATATTGATCAGCCTTAAGGGTCCCTGTGCAAATATGCATCCTGCCAATCCCTTTTGCAGAGAAACATGCCAAATCATAACACTGCCACAAAACTCTTGAGTTTCTAAAATACAAGATTTTGCAAGTTCCTCTCCCTTCCGCATCCACAGTTTAACTGAGCTGTCATTTCCCAACAATTTAAATCGTTTTTCATCAGGGGTGTAAGGGGTGCTCCTTCCACGTAGTGCACCCCATAGTCAACCTCACTTCCACGTAGTACACCCTGGACTGGACTAACGAGGCTCTGGCGACTGGCCCCATGGCCAGTATAATTTTGTTTGTGTTGTCCTATGTTTTGTCCTTATTTGTGCTGACTGCTCCTTTACAGCCTCAGCTTTTAACGAAAGTCAGAAGATTTTAATATTTTATGATTTTAGGTATGCAACGTTAGAGTTGTTACGTGTAACGATAAGGGGCTGGACCCCGTATAATGTGACGGGTGCAAAATAGCCTTAGTGCTGACGCACCCAAAATTTTAAATTCAAATTCAAATTCAAAATTCAAATTTTTCATCAGAAAATATCACATGTTCCCAATCTGTATCATTCCATGCGTCATAACGTGTGACAAACTCACGTCTAGCTTTTGCATGTGCGTCAGTTAGTCTGGGTTTTTTACATGGGACGTGTTTAGAAACACCCTGTTTCTTTAGTCGGGATACTACAGTAGCATGAGTAAGATTAACTCCCACCTCATTTTGAAGTTTATGTGCAATTTGGCGTGAACTCATTCCTCTGTTCTTCAGTGCCATGTTCTTTATCATACGATCCAGTCAAGGTGATGTCTTTTTCTTTCTGCCACACTGACTTCTCAGTGATGATTTTCCATGTTGTTGTTGCTTTTGCAGGCAGCGGCTAACTGTGGATTGATGCATTTGAAGTTGTTGACCAAATTCTCTCTAAGAATGACCATCCATATGCAAAGCAAGAACCATTCCTTGCTTACGTGGTGAAATGTCACACTTTCTACCCATTTTTTTTTCGAGAAAACACGCTCAAATAAACTACACCACCAGAACACTTCACAAATATGATAACGTATACAAACTGTCAATAATGAACATGTAGTTTGCAACATAAAACACGTCACAAGTTGCACTACTAACAATCGTTTTACAGATTCCTGACGATTGATTACAAAGCCTTGCAGCAGTAACTGATTGCAACACCCTCTAGCGGACACTCCAAACACTAAATCAAGAAAAGAATAACACCACACTACGCAGTGATACCAGACCAATGCTTCAATCAATTGATTTCAAGTAGTGCAGGAAAGATGCATGCATGTGAAACTCAAATTTGTCAACATCCGTAATAAGAATACAGTAATGATATTTTTTTTACAGAGTGTATAAACATATATATGTATAACGAATGTAAAGCATTCAAAATTGCGTGTAGTAATGAATTTTATTTTATTTTATTTTATTTGTTGTTTTTTGAAGTCCACTTTATGCACACTAAGGCTAATCGGGACTGGATCTACAGTTTAAAGTGGGATCCGAACGACGTGTGTCTCCACCGGGTACGTGTAGTAATGAAGTTATTTTTTTATAAATATAAATATATATATATATATATATATATATATATATATGAATTGAATAATAAGCAAATTGCAAAGCAATTTGTGTTAGTGCATCAAAATTGTTTCTCTTTAAAATATCAAATTTAAGTGCTAGTAATATATCAAAGCTACTTTGAAGAGGTTTTTTAAACATTGAAAAATTAAGAAAACTTGAAGAATCTTGAAATTATTATAAGTTAAAGCTGGTAATTTCAAACACACAAACAAACCAGCATAAAAAAAGTAAAATTTATAAGTCAAAAAGTAGTGCATCAAAATTGTTTCTTCTTGAAAAATATCAAATTTAAGTGTCAGTAATATATAGTAGTGTAATTGGTAATAATACTGGGACGAGAAATGATGAGCCCCCCTCAGGCAGATTTGGCTACACTTAAAACTAGCTCAAGATGTGCATATGAGCTTATTGCTCAAGTGTGGTACTCTGTCTAACCCAAGATTTTTGTAAAAATGCCCTCGGGAATTTCCCGTGAAATGATGAGCCCCTCAGATTGATTTGCCTACACTTACAAAAGCCACATCTGTGAGATTGTTGTCCATAAGCTTGTTAAAAATATGCCCCTCTTGATATTGTTTTTGCTACACTTAAAACTAAGCCAAAAATGCTCATAAGAGCCACCCACACCCACCCACACACACCTACACATATTTACTTCCGGTCCACTTCCGGTCTACTTCCAGTTTAAGTTCAGAGAATTAATATGTTACCTGGAATATGCTCAATATTTTAATTGGACACCAGGTCCAACTTGCATATCTAGTACTAAGACAATGCATTTTGCAGAGGCTTTCTAGAATTGCTCTGTGACTCTCTCATTTCTTACATCATAAACATATGATTTTTCACCTATGAGAATAACACTACATATAGTGTCATCAGGGAGTGTATCATGGAATTCACAGATAATTTTAATGTTTGTCCTGTCATTAACCACAACTTGTTTCCTTTTTGAAGTGTTGATGACAAACATGGGTCTCTGTGCTTTGAATTCATCTGGTGTGTAATACATGTCAGTATTGCCAGTAGTGACCCTTTTGTATGCTGTAAATGCTTCATATAATTTAAGAAAATCTTCCTTGGAAATGTTTAAATTATAATTTTCTCTAGGAAACACCTCATTTCTGCCATTTTTAAGATATATGTTTTTGATGTTGCAGTTATCAAATTTACTTGAATTTTTTTCCTGATTAATGTGTCTTCAGTCTGAAACAGTACCACCACAAAATCTGGCATGTCATATTGTATACTGGAGAATGAATTTGTAGCATCAAACTCATAATAGATACCAGTGGCAGGCTTCTGCACACATTGATATGTATAAAATTGTAAAGGCACCTGTGGATTTTTTAGAATATCTGCTTTGTATTTAAGAGCATAACTGGCTTCATATTCAACAACTGGAATTCTTAGCTCCATAGTCTGAATAAGGCACTTGCCTTCATCAGGTAGGGTATTAGGTAGAGCTACCCCGGTAGAGTTTAATTTACTGTACCTCATCAAAGCATTATTATCATTGGCAGCTCTTCTAAATGTGATTCTTAAACCACCCTTCCACATAATATCTTTGTAATCTGAGAAGAATCCTGGCAACAGGCGCATGGGGAACAATACTGTGTGGCTCTTCGATAATATTTTTTCACCAGCCTCAAATCCACCTATTTTGTAGTATGATGCCTCGGTTTTGGATAATTTTAGTGTGGCCAAAGCTGTAGAGGTAATACCAGGGTAATCCACTCTGTTTATAACAACACCATGTTTTCTGATCTCAATTTCAGAGAACAGATGTGGCACAAAATTATCTAACAATCTTATATTTGAATTTGCCGGATAATCTGTACCATCGAGCTTTACAACATCAAATTTGATGTATAGATCTGCTCTGTGGGGGTGTATAAAGCCATCCCCTACATCAAGATCAACCTCAATCTCTGTGTTGGCTTGATTTAAATTTGCAAAGGTCCTCCTGTTTGGGGGGAATGATTGTAGCTCATAACTCTCAATATTTTCCATTTTTTTTGTATGTATTTTTATTTAAATATTAATCTCTATGATTGCAGTTGTTGTGGCTCCAGCAAAATCAACTAATTCTTCCTTTTCATTAGTGACCATCAACTCAATGTAATCTATTCTATTATGGCACACAGGAAAATATAATGTTGGGGATGGAGTGTAGATGATTGGCTCCCTAAATTCAGAGTTACGTTTGAATGTTGCAATGATGCCAGTTTGTTTGTGAGTGCCTATGCCATTTGATTTGGTGATCATACCCTCGGCCACATTACAGTGAATATTTAGAGTTTCTATGGCTAAGAATTTAGGTATATTAATAGCAGTGTGTTTGATGGCTGGTTCAAGTTTTGTGTTGTTCTCAAAGCCTAACAGCTCTCCTATAGTACCCAGATCTACTGTTTCTGTAGCAGACACAATCTCTACTCTGTGAGTGACAGAATTTTGAGTTAACACTATACCTCTGGGTAACTGAGCATTTAGAGTGGACAGATTATACTGCCCTGGAGTGATGACAATTTTTTGATCACCAACTGCAATCTTGTTGTTGTGGTGTGTAATATTAGGGATCAAGTACATGCCATAAAATGCTATGAGAGCTATTGTTTTGGAATACACTATATCATCATGTAATCTAAGTTTCAATATTGAATTTTGGCTGGTGAGATGGAATACCCTCATGATGTTTCAGATACCACAGGGCTTTTTGAAAATTTTCAATTGATGGTTTATTTATTTGAGACATATATCTAAGAACAGATAAACACAGATGTCCACAATTAACATCTTTGAAATTTTGAACACGGGCATTATTGTAATAAAGATTAGTTGATTTTAGATATTTTACTAAATTTTCAGGTGGAATACTTCCAAATGAATCAAACACAAATGCCTCATTTTCTAAATATTTAAGATAACAAATCCAATGAGTGCCCTGATTTTTGTACTTATCCAAATTAACTAAGCCACACTCTTTTTTGAGTGGTTGTTCTGGTAAAGAATCAGACATGTACACACCTCTAAAATTTTTGATGCCCAGTGGCTTGATTAAAGCTTCAATATCTTGGTTTGTAAGCGGCTCTTGTTTTTTTTAAACTTATTCATGGCTCTCTTAACGCCTTTGCCTTGTTTTTCCATAGCCAGATTATGGCCCTTCAATTCATCTAATTCTGCCTTATTTTTTTTGGCATCTATTACTGAATTTGCTATAGCAGCTGATCCCCCAGCCAAGCTCCCAACAGCCCCAAGTGCTGCTAAGATGGCCGGGATAGTAAATATGAAGCCACCTGTATGCAATTTTTTCCTAGATTGCTGTAATTTTTTTAATTGAGGGGTGCTAAGTAATAATTTCATACCATGGCCCTTGGCAAGACAAGAGCTTTTTTTCTTGCGCTGCTTTTTGGTTAAAAGACTATCAATAGTTTTAAGAGATTTAAGACCTGCATAAGGTATCTGATACATAACACCCTTGGCCTTCATCCTAGGTTTATTATATACATATTCACAACCCCCACCCCAGTTTTTGTTTGGTGTTCATAGCTATGGTGGTCCCCAATGCTGCTATTCTTTCACTTAAAGAAGCATCTTTGCTTACAAATCTACCAAATGCAGTCTCTTCTAATTTCTTGTCTGCAACATGTCGCCTATCAAGATGAGAATGTGTGTTGCATGCTATGTCATGGTCTCTACAAGCAGCATCTAGGGGATTAACACCAGGGTCCCCTCTGTTTAATCTATGGTCCAATTTTGTGCCTGGACCACAATACTGATAGCCTGGAATGTGTAGTTCAAATGGGAGCTTGTTTATGATGTCATTAACCAACCCCCGACCCTCAGAAATATTCCAAAATTTAGGTGGTAGAGTATTAATAATTTTTATAAGATATCCAATGCCCTTAGTGTCATTCACTATAAAATTAGACATAATTCCAACCTTTTCATTGCAAAAATTATGGTTACCAGCATTTTCCTCCCCAGCTATCACCAGCAACCTATCTACAAGTTTCCTGACATCATCAACCCACACAAATTCTTTAGGCAGGGTGTTGTATTGTTTGATTCCACTACCTGTCTTGATCTGTGACCATATGAGCTTGATTAAGTTGTTGTATTTTGCTCCACTGCTAGACTTGACTCTTTTTTGTGTAGGATCATTGTTCTGGTATAGAGCATCTGATTTTATTAATATTTCTTTGTAATGCTCATAATCTTGATCTGTATAGCTGCCAGGTCTCTTCCTAGTCATCAGTTCCGACAATCCAGGTGTGCCAGGATATTTAACAAAACCACCTCTTTCTCCAAGATGAGATTCTTTTGTGTCGGCCCTGTGTAAAGAAATTTCTAACCTTGTTTTGATTATCCAGTATAATGTCATCAAACACAACAACAGAGTTATCAAGACATTCATGGAGTGGCTTAACATCTGATTCAAAAGTGGCTATATCCAGTCCATCATATAGCTTCATCAACAGCTGATATTTTAATTGTTCCAAGCTCTTAGAGAAGACATACAAGTGCCTGTTTTTCCAGTCTAACCAGTTGGGTGCCAATAAAAAATTATCAATCATTAGTGTAGTTTTACCACAAGCCGATGGCCCAACAATAAGACATCTAATATTATCAGGCAGCAGCATTCCATTTCTCTTATTCTGCTGTTCAGGATCTGGCAGCCTCTTTATAACATCCCAGGTGTTCAGAGTATCACTTTGTCTGCCTCGATCCAGCTGTGTTCTGGGAGTCCTAGCCATTTGACAAGTATCTTGTTGCCTTTTCTGCGGATGATTTTTTCTATGAGATTTGTGTCAGGCTGCTTAGTTTTGCTGAGTTCTTCTTCATAAAACCTGCCTTTGAGAATTTCTCCTCGGTGGTCTTTTATTATATATGTGTATCGGGTCCCAGGTTTAACTTGAACCACTGTAAATAATTCAGTGCTCCAGTTTCTGGTAAAGCCTCTTTTGAATAAGTGCTTATATTTGCTGATTCTTACTTGATCACCTACCTTGTATTTGGCTTTTCTTGTTGTTGGCTGGTATCTAGGATAATAAACAGTGCTGATCAATTTTTGCTCATCAGATGAAGTTACCTCAGAGGGTTTCATGTTGATTGTGGAATGGACCGAGTTGTTATATTTATGTAAAAGTTCTGGTAGGATTGTAAGCCATTTATAATTACCCTGAAGTGTGAATTGTTTATACATATGATTTTTTAGGGTTTTGTTGAATCTTTCAACAATAGAGGCCTTGAGATCACTGTAACTCGACTAATGTTGTATTGACTGGCTTTTAATAAATTGTTGGAACACAGACCTATAGAATTCTTTGCCATTATCTGTTTGCAAATAGCGCGGTGATCTTCCACTCTGATTGATGATTGTCCTGAAGGCTTCTGTAACACATTTTCCAGTCTTGGATTTGAGTGGCACAGCCCAGGCAAATTTTGAAAATGTATCTATGACAGTGAGTAGATACTTGTAGCCCTTGTTGATCTTGTCTAAGTTTTTCAGCTGTCCACTTGCCATCTCAACCAAGTCACACTGCCATAAATCATCTATGCCTTTTGTAACCACTGGCAGTCTCTTATAATTATGTCTGGCTTGTCTGTGTAATTCATCAACAATAATTTGTCTAGACATAGTATGTAAACAAGAATATTGCAATTATAGGGTGTTCAGCAGCTGATACTAGAGGATTTTCTAAATACAGTTTGTCTCCTATTTGTATATTAAATTCCAGAGAGCCATCATCTTCAGCATAAGATGTTTCTAATGTATTGGGGTCTGTAAAATCCTCTAACTCTACACTGGTGATTTTTGGTTTGTTATCAGCATTTGTTATTGATAAGGTAGGGTAGTGGTGTGCCTGTGGTTGTAGCCAATATTTGATCTTAATTGGTCTAAGTCTGCCCCCAACAAAAAACTGGTAATAAAATTGTGCAGGGGACAGCATATATATTTTGCCACCTGGTGTAAATGGTGAATCATATTCTTTGTTGGGGATACTGTACAATTCAAGAATTACTGTATGTTTAGGATTCTCGATTATGCCAGTTATTTCTTTTTCTGCTGTAAGCAATCTACTTGTTACAGATTCAAGGTGCTCATTGATAGTCCTAACAACATCATCATGGCCTGGCTTGATCTTTATGTCCACAACAAGTTTCTTGTATTGTTGCACAATCTCTTGTAGCTGGGTGGCAAAAACAGACAAAGCATTTGCTTGGTTGGATTCCATGCTTCCTAGCTGTTGCTTGATATTAGCTACAATTTGCTGTAGATTTTCAACAACAGCTAATTTTGAATTTTGAGCAGTAAGATCATGGACTTGTCTTCTGATATCCTCAAACAGGGCATGCAATTCATTAATATGTTGATTAGTTGGTAGAGTGGCCACTGTCTGAGTAAGTTGTTTGATCTCTGTCTGGATATTCTTGATATCTTCTGATTTCAATATGCGATTCACAGCTCTCTTAATATTTTTAAATTCCTGTGATGTAGGCAGATTTGATACAGTATTCTGCAAAGATTCAAGTGCCAATTTCACATTATTTAATTCAGAAGCATCAGCCACACTTTGCATAGCATCTTGGAGCAGGGCCATGTCTGCCTGAGTAGGGGTTGATTGTTGTAAAATTTCAAGCTTTGTTTGGATATCATCGATCAAGTGATGAAAATGAGATAGTTCAGACTCAGTGTTGAGGTTTTCAAGTTTTGTGATCTGTTGCTGGACACTGACAAGGGTATCTACAATACCAGGCAAACGGGATTCTAGAGATTTTTGTACATTTGTCAAATCACTTTGCACTGCTGCTATTGTACCCTCAAGATGGGTTATGGTACTTTGAATTTTTCCAAAATCTTCATATGTTTCAAGTTGCAGCTTAATGTTGGCAACACTCCGAGTTATTGCACTCAAAGCATCAGAAGATGGCAAGTTGTTCATAAAATTTTCAAGTGTCTCAATTTTTTCTTTAACCTCGGGTATGCCATTGTTCAAGGGTCCAGATTAGGTATCTGGAGTGATTTAATCTGTTCCTTTAGAGTGGAAATCACTAGATCAAAATCTTCTTGTGATTTTATGCTTTTGACAATTGTTTGGAGCTGTACCTGGACATTATTAATCTGTTCTTCTAATTGTTGTTTCAATTGCTCAGAGTTGGTGGCCTGAGTCTTAAATTTGGGTTCAAGAGCTGCTACAGCTTCCTCTAAATTTTGAAAATTATCTAATGTAGCCAAGTCAGTATATTTTTGAAGCAGCAATTTGAGTTCTGAGTCAATTTTATGAAGAGGGTCCATGCATTGTGATTGTAAATTTGTAATTTCTAGTTGAAGACTGGCATTGAGTGTGGTTTGTAAAGCTTGTAAATCACTTCTTAATTTTTTAACTCTGACATCAAGCATCAGAATCTCATCACTGTGATCTTCATGCCTTGTATGGCCAAATATATCATTAGGCATTTTGATTTAGTGGTTATTTATTATTGAATATCTAATTCTTAATTCTATAAAAAAAGGTATAAGCTTGTCATAGGATCCCGGGACCTCAATATATAAGCAGTCACCAGCAGAAACAGTATATACAGTGCCAGAAATCATGTTTGAGTGCTTAATTCTATAAATATTTCTCCCTACTGAAATCTTGACATTACCCTCGGGGGTTGTAATAAATTGTAATTGACCACCTACAGGTAATTGGTAATGATTTAAATTATTGTTAAATATGTACAATGTTTTACCTGTTTCATCATCAACATCTGTAAGTATGCTGTTCAAATGAATAATTAACAAACCACTTAGTTAGATATTATATCAGAAGAGGGTGCTGGTGTTGGCAGGTCCATAATAGCCTGTTTTTTGAACCCAAATAAGTTCATAGGCATGTTTATTTATTTCAAATCATGCTCTGTAATTGGGCATTGATTACCACTTTTCAAACCACAATGACCCCATGGTAGAGTGTGTATGCCACATGATAAAATGCATCTCTTATCATCATGTGGGTCCAGAGCCACTTTCCTTACAACATTTGTAGTCAACAAGTGATCTTCACTCTGAATTCTGCATTCTGATGTTCTGATTGTGTTACATGATTTGAGACAATTTTTGTAATCTTCAAATTCAATCTCTTTGTCAACAGTTACTCTGCCAATGCCCTTGGCCTTTTTGGCAACAGCACCACTACATGTTTCAAAGCTGTACATCTTGGCCCTTACCCCAGCAAATGCCACAATAACATCACCAAGTGTCTCATCTTTTAACTTGCCAGGCACCTTTTTGTTGTGGGGTTGAATCTTTGTATGTTCACTGGTATCAAAATATTCAAGCAATGCAAGCTGTGATATATCTTGATAAACATCTTCTGTCTGAATATCAAGAATAAAGCTATCTGTGTCCATGTACATCAGTTTTACACAATCACCATAAATAGGCTTCAACACATCATAATACAATTTTAACATGTGTAATTTGGCCAATTCCAATATCACAGCCCCTACATAAATAGGCTTATCAAACTTAATCTTTGTTTTTTTCATGTTGAAGAGTGCCATATTTTCATCATAAATTCTTCTATAATTAAAATTAGGCTTTGCAATCATTTTTTTGCTCAGGCTGGGGTCAGTAATTAATTTAACATCAGTATGTTTTCTGACATTTTCTATGGTTTTTCCATACACTGAATTTACCATCAATTTAAACAAAGTTTTATCAAATTGGCTCATTGCAGATGTTCGAAGCTCTGTGTTTGTATCAATGTATGGCTTCAACCATCTTGAGTGCCTGAACCTTAAGACTTTGCCAACTTTGGTCACTTGAACACCATGATTCATTAGGAACTGGATGTTTTTGTAATATATGACATAATCCTGCTTTGGCTCTAGAGTCATCATTAGCTTCTTCTGTTTAGAGCCAGGTGAGCACTTAACCTCAGGAATTGGGGGCAGATCAGAAAATTTCTTGTGTAAATCATCAGGAATTGTCAGATCAACCTCTAAGAACAGGCCATAGTTACTGTCATCATAGTCCTGAAGATCTTCAATATTGAAATCTTCAACCCACTCAAGCTCTGCATATGGCAATTTATCCATCATAGCATAACCATACAGGCTGTTGGCATCTACATACAGTATATAATTTGATGGCAGTGCTGGATCATAATTGGGAATATACTTGTTATTTGCTCTGGCATATCTCTGAGAACATTGCACCATGCCCCCTCTTATACATTGCTCCATAAACAGATACATATCTTGATCTCGGATCAGATCCAATTGCATTTTAGTGTTTAAAAACATTGCAGACCATGCTAGGCCTGGTGCACTGTAAAAATACATTGGATCCAGCTTATAATTTTCCATGGAAGATTTTCTAAATGCCTGAAGTATATCAGCTAAGAGAGTGACATCAAGTTTTAAATATGCCTTGTGATAATCACCAAATGTCTGGCATTTTAAATTGTTCCACATCAACTGGGCATGGTGATAATCATCATCAGTGATTCCAGATGCTCTGAGTTTGCTGTAGAACTCTTGTTGTGGTGGCAGAGAACACTCATCAAATTTAGAAAAACCTGTAACATAATCATATGGATATACACCCTTCCGAATAATTAATTTCAGGTCCTGATTTGGAAACAAAGCACATGTGATTTTGAATTGATCATCAGATAATTGACTGGCCAGTGTAGCCAGTCTAGCGGACAGAATTCTGTAGGAATCAAGAAATCTTAAGTGAATGGGAACACCATTAACTTTAATTATCTTGCTAATAGCAATATATTTTTCATTATTTTCAGCTAAAATATTTAAATTCTGCTTGTCAAACCCCTCGTACCTGATCAAATTATGAAAATCATAATTGGATGCACCATGGCAAAATATAGGGACAAATTTTGGTCTCTGGATCTTAATATTACAGCTATTACACAGGGCCATTTTGAATTTACCATCTGTATGAGAATGGTGATGCACCTTGATATTTGTATCTGAAAATTCAGAATCACATACCGGGCATTTTTCTGCATTGTTGAAATCTTCAATCTGTTTCTCTGTTAAAGGCAACATGGGTTTTGATTTTAATAAGATATTAGATGCTATGTCATGGCACTCATTTCCTATTCTATGTGCAAATTCTTTGATGGCATCTGGTCCCATGTATAAATATTCTTTACTAACAACACCATCCTGTACAATCACATAATAAAAACTAGAAGGTTCATGTAACTGGTATGGTTTAATTGAAGATTCATCAGGATCTGGGCTGCAGAATGCAAGGGGTTTGAGGTTTGATTCAAAATCACAGACTATATATGCTGGGTGTTCCAACAAGGCTTCAAATTTTTTGAATTTGGCATTTTCACTTGGACTAGGCATCACCATATGAACAGGTTTATGGTTGCCACAGTATTTTAAATGTTCAATTAACTTGTTTTTAGCAATTTCTGCATTCACTTCCCGAACCCCATTCACCATTTTTCTACCATCAAATACAGTTAAACATCTTCTACACAACTTGAATATTGTCTTAGATTTGTCTAGTTGTTTTCTGACTAAAGCTTCAAGACTGTGTATCAGAGTGTAATGGTGTGTGTCATCCCCTTCAATTAAGAGCAGATCAATCGGAACAGCAGAATCATCATCAAGTGTACTGATTCTGAGAGGATCTATCAAGCAATTGCCACGGCCAGTAGAACAAATAAATACATTAATAGATAATTGTTTACCATTGATATCCCTGGCCTTTTTTCAAATTTATCAATATTCTGAACAGACATTGGATATTCTAAGCCCTCCATTGCTTCATCAAAATTGTGTTCATATTGTTTATAATAACTTATTCTCTCAGGATGATCTAAAACTGGAAACAAAGCAGCTAAAATACACCACAGAAAGCATTTCTCATCATTATTTTTTATGTTAACCACGGCTTTTTTGTTTGTAATATTGGCAGGTAATGGCAGATATGTAGATCCTTGTAATGGACTGAATTCAGAAATATTAACATAGAGCTTGTGTGGAGTTCCGCATAGGCTCCATCCTGATTCTTTTGCTGCAAATTCAGAGTGTTTAATATTCAATTGATCTATCAAACTGCTTATTATTTTGTCTGAATTTGTATTTGAATATATAGCTACAGTTTCTGTTATGTGGGGCTGTGTAAATTTTGTGCCATTTGGTTTCTTATATTGTGTAAACAATTTGAGGGACAGCTTATAAGAGCCATTTTGTGCATTTAGAATTGCCTGCACATCTGGATTTATACTGTTCAAAAAATTCTTAATATCACATTTTTGCTCTGATACAAACCGGTGATCCCTAAGTTGGCCAGCAAAACTGCTATGGATGGGTTTGCTGCTCTAGCATTAACAGGTGTTTCATGCTTCCTTTTCAGACCAGATGTAGATGGTTGTGGGGGCAATGTTGATGACTGTGCAGAACAAGTGCCCATATGTTTATATGTGAAATATTCCATGCTATATTTTCTATGGCATTTTGGGCATATTTTTGTGGGTGTTCTGCATTTTTCTGGATCACAATTCTTTTGGTGCCTAGCCCAATTGGGGCTGGATACATTCTTATTGCATTGATTACAATATTTTTGATTTGGCATTTTTGTTGTTGGTTTATTATTATATAAAATTTCTTGGGATTCAAATCAAAATTCTATACTTAATAAAAAATATCAGTTGGGTTCAGCAGTGTGCTTTGTATATTTAGTGTGTGTATGTGTGTTAATATTTTTGGCTTTGGTATTTATATAAAATTTCTTGGGGTTCAAATCAATACTCTATACTTAATAAACCTAAGACAGGTTGTATAAAGCTGATAGCCTACATGCACAAAGGTAGAATAAGTAAGTACAGAAGCACTGCCCTAGCACAAATGCATGTCTACACAGGCATGTCCTAGAAAAACAATAACCTAATACCATGTGTCACGTATAACAAATTGGGGCAGATATAAAACCTTTGTTCAATATATTACAAATATGTTTGATATGAATAATAAAAAATTCTGTATATTAAATCGAATAGATTTGTAATTCAATTTATATAAATTTTCAATATTTTTGTGTTTTTAAAAAAATATGAGGAGCACTGCAACAACATACCCTTACTCTTCAACAACTCTCACAATACTGGCTGATATGCAATGCAAAATCTCTTTATATAGCCTAAGCACGGACCGCATTGAAAACATCTGAAACAATAAGCCAATCAGAATATAGCACATCATCACATTATGTCATAACCAACCAATCAGAAAACAACACATGCCTAATAATTTATTGCATAATATTGGGTAATAATTTGTTGCAAAACATGATGCAATAGAAATAAACCAGAAATAGGCCACAAGTGAACCGGAAGTGAACCGGAAGTGGACCGGAAGTGGACCGGAAGTAAATATGTGTAGGTGGGTGTGGGTGGGTGTGGGTGGCTCTTATGAGCATTTTTGGCTTAGTTTTAAGTGTAGCAAAAACAATATCAAGAGGGGCATATTTTTAACAAGCTTATGAAAACAATCTCACAGATGTGGCTTTTGTAAGTGTAGGCAAATCAATCTGAGGGGGCTCATCATTTCACGGGAAATTCCCGAGGGCATTTTTACAAAAATCTTGGGTTAGACAGAGTACCACACTTGAGCAATAAGCTCATATGCACATCTTGAGCTAGTTTTAAGTGTAGCCAAATCTGCCTGAGGGGGCTCATCATTTCTCGTCCCAGTATTATTACCAATTACACTACTATATATCAAATCTACCTTGAAGAGGTTTTTAAACATTGAAAGATTAAGAAAAATGTTGTAGATTCTTGCACTTATTACAAGTTAAAACTAGTAATATGATATTTTCAATCATACAATCAAACTAGTATTAACAAGGGAAAATTTCACAAGTCAAAAAAAGTTTAATTTTCATCTTCATGCTGACAAAAGCTTTAAATGCAAACTCAATTGCCTCTAAAGGAGACTTAGATAGTCAACCTTGATCTGACGGAGCATTTGCTTAAAGCCCTGAACTGTGTCTACCATATATATTTTTTAACATGCATTTCTTAATTATAGCAAGCATATCTGTTCACTAGTGCGCATTAACAAAATGACCCGAGTGGTTGCATGTGATCACCTTTATACTTTACGGACGCAATAAAAAAACGGGGTTTTCCCCGTTTAGAAAAGCTTACCTATTGGCTAGAAATGACATCATGAAGAAAGGTAAAAAACATACGTATTTATTGCACAATGTTGAGCAAGCTTCTGACGCAAGTTTGTGCAATGAATAGTTAACGGGGTGAAAATTCTTTAACGAGGGAATTCAACTCTGTGATGCGCGCCAATAAGTGTGGGAAAAAACCTGCAAGAAACATCGCATTCTAATCAATAGTTGTCACACGAAACAGTGGCATACAAAGAGATTGATGATAACTCGGAACATGGTAGTGTGTGACATGCAAACAAGTTTAACTCGAGATATGTAAACATGCAAAGATCATTATCTCTTCTTTGCATGCTATGAAGAGAAGCATTATGCCTTGGATCCTCTTATCTTCTGTTTTGATCTTATAAATTATTAAAATGCTTATAGCTCGAGAACTAAGCAACATAGAAAGGTGCGGTTTTTTGCATTGGCTTTGTTTTGATGTTCTGTTTAATTTGAAACCAAACTCGATAATAAAATAACTAAAAAGAAATAATGCCTATGAATGTGTTTGGTTTTAAAAAACATATTCAACCTGTAGAAATAAGAACTCCAGTAAACATGGATATAATTAGGGATATTCATCGTAAACTAAAAGGTTTGGTTATCATCAATCTAAATAGTATCTGGTATCAAGTGGATGAAGATACAGGTAAACAATTACATGTATTCAACAATAACCAAACATCTTATAAAATTCCCGTCACAGGGAAAATTCAAATAAGTATCTCTCCATCCAATGCAGCAGTTGTACACATAGGTCGAAATTTGTACAGGATTAAACACAATGCAATAGATCCCAACACAACATACGAGGTGGAATCAGGTGATTTTCTCTATGCTGAAATAATTGGAGAGTATGATAAGTTAATTCCTCTCTTTATCGAAATAAGAATAATTTATGCTCTCATGAATATATAAAAATACCAAAAACAAAAATAAAAACAAATTAAAAATAAAAATAAATAAACACAATGGATATATTTGGAAACAGAAGACGACAAGAGATACCTGATTCCAGAGACATCGCCAGATTAGACGAGCGTCTTAAGAAACTAAAATTAGATTTATTAATTTTACAAAATTCACTACATTTAAATATACAAGCTAAGATTAAAAATCTCCAAAGGGAATTAATTAATCCCATAGTGAAAATTGATGGCGAACTGAAATCCCTACTCCAAAAATATACTAACTTAGCCTCAATAGACAAGTTCCAAAATTTAGAAGAAAGTATAGCCAAGTTGAAAAATGAACTTAATGAATTCGGACAACTCCAAACAACCACTTCAGAACAATTAAAACAAGAATTAAGTAATCAAGCGAATACTATTCGTACCGAACTGCTTTCTATTATTCAATATATCAAAACACAAGAGCAATACGAACAGCTTAATGCTAGTATTCTCGAATTACGAGAGCATTTTCTATCTTTCAAAATTCCTACACTAGAAAATATTAAAACTGAACTGCAAACAGATCAGTTACTAAGGGCCATAACAGAAGTTCAAGCCAACCTGCAAACGTTGGAAGATTTTATCAATAATTTACCTTCATCTTCCGAATTAAATGCCATCGCACGCAGTGTTGCCAGTATCAAATTACAGTTGGAGACTTATGAAGATTTCGGGAAGAGACAGGGTACCATAGCTCATATTGAAGACACTTTGACAACCATGAGAAATGAATTGACAAATGTACAGGAAACTCTGGAGTTCAAGTTGCCAAGCATAACCGAATCTTTAAACATAAATCAAGAACAAATTACCAAGCTAGAAAACCTGAATACCGAATCTGAATTATCCCATTTTCATCATCTGATAGATGACATTCAGAACAAATTACAAATATAACAGCAATCCACGCTTACACAAGATGACATACAACAACTTAAAAATGCTTTGAGCAATGTTGCAGATGCTACGGAGTTGAATGCTTTCAAACAAGCTTTGACCCAAAATACTGTAGCTAATTTACCCACTTCCCAGGAGATAAGATCTGTAAAAAGAGCAGTAAATCTAATACTCAAGTCAGAGGACATCAAGAACATTCAAACGGAAATTGCTGTAATTCAAGACACCATCTCTACTTTGCCTACCAACCAGATAGTCAACGAACTTCATACATTGTTTGAAGAAATCAGAAGTCCGGTACACGATATTGCAAGTCACAGTACTAAATTGAAACTTGTAGAAAATTTACAGGAGATTATTTCTAACATTAACCTACAAATCAGTACCCTCGAAACAAGTCAAGAATCTGCTTTATGAAGTATTACCTCGCAACTTCATGATCTCAAAGAACAATTTAAACAATTGTATGTCGATGTGAAAATCAAACCCAGTTACGATGAAGTGGTACGCACCATAAACGAATATCAAGAATCAGTATTAAGCAGATTAGACGATCTTGAATTACGTCAATTTTTCACTGTTGAGATAGTTAGACTTGAGAGTGTAGCAAATTTACGAGGGCACTGGACTTATGTTAATGCAGGTAATGTTTTCAAATTGTATCCCTACACTCAGTCTCATGAATTTTTCCTTGATTGTAATATTAAGTTTTTAAAATTTGGCTATGTAAAGAAGGGTTAACATATAGAATTGCCAAATTTCAACATACAGAGAAAAGATGGTGTGTATAGAGCACTTCAGATACCTCTTGCATATTGGGATGAATCTGCAAATAAATATAAATTACATGAGGATGAATAAATTATCTGGTTTTCATGTGGAAGCTGGTGACAAATTATTATTTGCAGTGAAACAATTATACCCTGAAAATAATCCATTTTATGTCATATTTTCTTATAGAACCCCATGTCAAGACAAGATATAGTTAGTAAATTACATAAACCAGCTCGTCGCAACTACAAACGATTGAGTGTGGTAACAAAAGGTGTAGAAGATTCGTTTCAAGCTGATTTGCTAGAAATGAGCATAGGAACTTTAAAAAATGTACATAAGATAAATCATGGTTACAAATATATGCTCACTGTTATCGATACATTCAGTAAATATGCTTGGGCTATTCCTCTAAAATCCAAGACAGGTACTTGTGTTTCCGAGGCTTTAAAGTCGATATTTAGTGAGGGTAGGATACCGAATTATTTGCAGACAGATAGCGGAAAAGAATTTTACAATTCCACATTTACCAAGTTATTGAATCAACATAATATTAAACATTAATCTACATACAGTGATCTTAAAGCCAGTATAGTGGAACGATTCAACAGAACATTAAAACATCGCATGTGGAGGCAATTTACTCTACAAGGTAACTATAAATGGGTACAAATTTTACCCGAGCTAGTTCATAATTATAATAATTCAGTACACAGAACTATTCACATGAAACCTGCTGAGGTAACCAAGTCTGATGAGTCTAGGTTGATTTCTACTGTTTATTGTCAAAAATATAAATACACTACCAAGAAACCAAAATACAAAATAAAAGAGCAGGTGAGAGTCAGTAAATTTAAACATTTATTTGAGAAGGTGTTCACCAAAAATTGGAGACAGAGATTCTATGAAGAGGAACTTAGTAAAACAAAATGTCCAGATACATATTTAATTTAGAAAATATTACGTAAGAAAAATAATAAATTGTATGTTAAATGGCTAGGAATTCCAGAAAGAAGTTAGATAGAAGCAAACCAGGTGATTCTTTTGAAACCAACATGGAATGTGGTACAGCGTTTACCAGATTTAGTAGAAATTAGTAAAAATAATGGGGAGTTGTTACCCGATAATATGAGGTGTCTCATTGCAGGTCCCTCTGGTTGTGGAAAAACCACACTGCTGGTAGATAATTTCCTGCTCGCCCCTAATTGGCTAGATTGGGAAAATAGAAACCTGTATGTACTCTCTAAACGTTTAGAACAACCGAAATATCAACAACTCATGAAGTAAAAGGGACTTAACATAGCTACATTTGCATCAAAAGTAAAACCTCTCAATTATTGTTTGAAAAATTATTTTGTAGTTTTTGATGATGTCATTCTAGAAAATCAAAACGAAATCCGAAATTTCTTTACAAGGGTCGTCACAAAGAAATAGACTGCTTTTATTTAGCTCAAACTTATTCCAAAATTCCTAAACAATTACTACGACATAATGCATCCCTAACTTGTTTGTTTCGTCAAGATCACACTAATCTTAAACATGTATACGATGATTACGTGGGTGGTGACTTAAATTACAACCAGTTTTCAAAATTCTGTTCATCTTGTCGGAACAATGACGATTTTGGATTTGTTACAATCGACATGACTAGAAAACCTAACAATGGAAAATTTAGAAATAAAATCAACGACTTTTTGAACGTTGAAACGATTTAAAATAACCTCTAATAAAAAAAATTAAAAAAGAATCAGTAGACCTATCTACCATGGGCGAACTTCTAGGTTTCCCCAACAATATCAAATTAGAAGCAGGTATTAGGCACATAGTTAGATTTATACCGAAATTCTTAGCTATAGAAACATTGGATATTCACTGCAACATTGCTAAAGGAATGATTATCAAACCTGAAGAAAATTCAGTTGGTAGCCACAAGGAGACAGGTATCATTGTTACATTTAAGCCAAATTCAGAATTTATGGAATCTATCATCTATTCCCCAAGCCCACCAGTCTATTACCCTGTTTCTCTTGATAAAGTTAATTACATAGGGATAACAATTACAAATGAGAAAAATTGAATCATCGATTTTGCCGGTGCTAATGCCACTCCAATAATGGAAATTAATATTTAAAGTATATAAATAAATACCAATGGAAAATATTGAGAGTTATGAGTTGGAGTCATTTCCTCCAAACAGGAGGACATTTTACTAACCTCAATGAACCGAACAAGCATATTCAATTTGACATTTCAATAGGGGATGGTTTTATTCATCCACATAGATCAGATCTGTATATAAAATTTGATATTGTCAAGAAAAGTAATGATGAAGAATATCTCCCTACTGCTAATATAAAACTTATAGATAATTTTGTTCCATTCTTATTCTCACAGATTGAAATCAGAAAGCATGGTACAGTCGTAGACAGAATTGATTATTCTGGAATTACATCCACTACAGTGGGAACATTGAAATTATCCAAATCAGAGAGTGTAAATTATATAGTTGATGAGTTTGAAGTTCGAACAAAAATCAAGCAAAAATTTACACAGTACTGTTCACCATGAGATTGTTATTTGGTTTTTTCTCTGATTATAAAGAAATTATGTGGAAAGGTCGTTTAAGTATCATATTTTGCAGATCACAAAAATGATCATAATTCGATAATGAGATACAAAACTTTGAATCCAGGTGGAACAGATGCTAGTTTACCCGAAGCTGCAAAATGTGTGATTCAATCTATGGAGTTACGCATGCCTATAGTTGAATATGAATCGAATTATGCTCTCACATACAAGCCAACATTTTGAAAAATCCTCAAATTCCGATACAATTTTATACATATCAATGCATACAGAGGTCAGTGGAGGATAAATTGAATTCGATATTACCAATCAGTTTCAATCTCTACAATACGATATGCCAGAGTTTGTAGGTGTATTGTTTCAGACAGGGAGAGATGACAATCAGGAAAAAGATAACAGCCAGTTTGATAATTGTAAAATTAAAAATGTATATCTGAAGAATGGTCGAAATGAGGTATTCCCACGTGAAAATTTCAATTTAAACATTGCAGATCAAGATTATTTGAAATTATATGAATCCTATAGTGCATTTAAGAGGGTAACTGAAGGAAATATCCATATGTATTATAATCTAGACGAGTTCATAATTCACTGACCAATGTTTTTAATAAATGTATCAAAAAGAAAATTGGTAGTTATTAATGATCGAACAAATATTAAGTTAATATGTGACTTTCATGAAACTTTACCTGAAAATACCATATGCAATGCAATTTTAATTGTAGAAAAATCATACATATATGATGTAAAGAATGAAAGAGTGATAGAACAATTTTAATAGAATAGAATTGAATAGAATAATTTTAATACTATTTACTATTTATTACTATTTAATATAATATAATAAAAACACAACAATTTTAATTTTTATACTATTTAATACTTATATATATATATATTTTAATAGATAATAACATCTCGCTGCGACGCCAAGGGTCCCGGGTTCGAATCCCGGTCGGGCTTGGTTGTTTGTGAATGTCCATCATCAATTTCATCATTTCATCACTCATCCCCAACTTCGCAAATTAGCCAAGAGGCACAAAACGCGAAGTAAAATAAACTCAATCAATCAATCAATCAATTAAGAGATAATAGAACAAGTTTAAATATTATTTTTAATATTAAATATTTAATACTAATGTATTATTTTTAATACATTTATTACAATGTTTACTTGTGTTATAGTGTTTATATTCTTTAGTATGGACATTGCTATCTAATATTTGCAATTTATTATCATTGCCATCAAGAGCTACTTTATTTTTTCTGTTGTATAGACAATATCCAATTTGCTAGTAAGATGATATGAAGACATGTTTTTTGTTTTCTTTTCAAATAAGCATTCTTTAAAATCTTCCATTGTAAGATTTCTTATACATGGTCGACTTACACCCTTGGCCCTTTTAATTTCTTCTTTGCCATCAATATTTAGGCAATACATTTTTGGTCTTAGACCAGCAAATTCTGTTATTATAGACTCTGCTGCCTCATCTTTCATTTTCCCAGGAATCATCTGGTTTGCAAGACTGTATAATGGATTATTTTTTGGATAGTTGCTAAAATCAAAATATTCTTTCATAGAAAGCAAGTCACTGTACAAATCAGGTGTTTCTATCACATACACAAAACTATCAGTATCCATGTATGCTATTTCAATTTTATCTTTGTTATAATGAAATATATAAATTTCTAATTTAGCTAATTCTACGACGATAACACCCACAGCTATTGGTGCATTACACATTACTTTGTTATTGAGTCATTCCATGCGAAATCAACACAGCCTTTGACCTGACCATCTCCGATTTTCATGAAATTTGGGGAATTGAAACTATGCATGGAACTTAGTAAGTATAATTTTTTTTAGTTTCGTGCGTCTTGTAATTGTTAAATTATTCAAGGTCAAAGTTAGCATAAATTGCCCTTTTTGAGCCCGCTTAGCTATACTAAATCTGCTGTAACTCCGCCCCTATTTTGCCTAGGAAGCTAAAATAAAGCTTATTGTACAGGGAATTGAACAAGCTTTTCAGTGATATATAACAAGCCTACTTTGGATAAAAATATAATTTTGTCACGTGACCTTGACTTTGACCTTGAATATCTCAAAACATGTCATCACCAAAAATCATGAAAAATATATATTTGGTCCCTCATACCATACTCTAAAACATACCAAAAAATCATTCTGGGACTGGAATGGGATCAGAAGATACAAAATAATATGTGTAACTATGTGACTGATAAAAGCCCCATTACATGAACTATGAAGAGTCAAATGTCCCTTAACACTCCCTACAAAATGTGAAGGAGTTATCCTGCGTATAATTGGTCATGAAAGAAATAGGTTAGGCACAGGGAGATCCCTAGCCATGTGTGTCAAGCGCAGATCCTGCTAAGTGCTCAAAAAAAGCAATTTCTGCAAACTTTGACCTTGAATAATTTAACAATTACAAGACGCACGAGACTAAAAAAATTCATAGTTACTAAGTTCTATGCATAGTTTCAACTCCCCAAATTTCATGAAAATCGGAGATGGTCAGGTTAAAAATTGCACATATCTGTGTTGATTTGGCATGGCATGACTCTATTGGATCTTTCAATAAGAGTCAGATCATCTGTAATTCTTGTAAAACCTTTGTATGTGGGATCGGCAATGAGTTTCTTGAGTTTTTTTGGATCAGACACCAAATTACACCTTACCCAATTTCTTTTCTTCTCTATAAATTTTCCAAATATAGAGTTAATCATTAATTTAAAAAGATTTTTTTCAACTTTAGAATTTGTTTGTATTCTATTCTTTGTATTTTTCATAATATATTGAGCTAACCATTTTTCTTGGTCAAATTTTAACCCCTGATGGACTTTGGTAAGTTTCATACCTTGCTCCAAGTAATATTGCAACAATCGATAGTGAAGCACATATTTTTTTTTTTTCAAAAGATAATATTAATTTTATTTCCTCTGTACCTGGGACTTTCTGAGAAACTGGTGCCATAGCTAATCCGTGGTGATGCTCATGGAGATCAGATGGATATTCTAATTCAACTTTCAGTAGACAACCTTCTGAATGATCTTCAGACCAGTTTAAGAAATCCCTGTCTTCAATTCGTTCTTGCTCATCAATTCGTAATTACCAATTGGCAGTGATTGAGTAATGACATACCCATATAAATTATTCATATGAACATAAAATATGTATTTAGATGGTTTGCTAGGATCATAGTTAGGTAAATATTTATTGTTTGCTTTTGCATCTCTTAAAGGACACTTTACTATACCACCACGTTTAGCAGTTTCAACAAACGTGAACTGGTCGACATCGTTGATGAGACCAATTTCAACTTTTGTATTTAAAAGTATGGCCTGCCAGGATAAACAGGGTGTTGTGTACATGAATACAGGATCTAGTTCATATAATTTAAAACTACGAGTTAACAGGGATTTTTTCTCTCTCTGGCCAGTGTTGCCACAGGAACGGAAATTCGGACCGAAATTTTAGCCAAAAGCGAAAAGGGAATTTCGATGAAAAATACCACAATTGCAGGGAAATTTTAAGGTCATCTGACTACATTATTACAGTTTATGTTAATTTCGAATTTCATCGCCACATTTTTATGTTATTTATTTTGCTATGCCTACTTGTTTCTGCTCCTTTAAGTTTATTGTGCGTTGCTTTTATGCACCTTTGGATAAATAGTAACGATGAGGAATAACAATTAAATGGATTCCTGAATGGGATTCAAACCTGGAACGGTCAGGAAGTGATGAGACTGAAATTTGAATTTTTTAAAAAATATTTTTTATTCAAACGAATAACGAATTCAACGGAATACTTAACTACGTACTACTACTGCTTCCACCACCACCACTAATAATGCTGCTGTAACTACTACTACTACGTATTATTATAATATTATTTGCTTAGGTGAAAGGAAAAATTGGTCCAAAAAGGGAAATTTTGACCCTTGGAAAGGGAAATTGTGCTCTCATATTGTGGCAACACTGCTCTGGTCCAACACTGTCCCATTGAACACATCCAGAAGCGAGAGCGCTGACCTTCAACCAAACATGCTTTACAATGGCCGTATCTACTCGGCACAACAGTTCCGCAACTGTTGGAACGCTACCATAGTGGATGTACTTGCGGCTCAACTTTTGCTACTCAACTCTTTCAACTCCCCTTCCCTACGCTACTTTTCTTCAACTTTGTTGTTTCAAAATGGCGGGGTGGAGCAGACGACATTTCACGTTGCTAACCGTACATGTACGGAAATTTCATGAGGTCAGTTTAAACCCTCTTGATTGATTGATTTGAAGTTTTAAGTCCACTTTATGCACAGTAAGGCTAATCGGGACTGGACCTACAGTTTAAGGTGGATCCGAACCACTATGTGCCTCCACCGGGTATCGAACCCGAGACCTCTTGATTACAAGGCGACGACGCTACCACTGCGCGATCGGGGAGGCCCCTTAAACCCTCTTGAAATTTTGGTTAGGTCTAATTATAAAATTATTGTTACTATCATTTATGTTGTAATGATCCTGCGAGGTCATTACAATTATTTAGTTTCTGAGTGTTATTATTCTATGTTAATAACTAACTCTGTCAACGTTATTTATATTAACCATTCATTGTAAATGGTAATAATGAGGTCAGGTGCTTTGTGTTAGCATATTATGCTGAGTTGTAATGTTAATCAGTCCCTGCGTGGTCGCAAAGAATATGTATTATTTATCTGATAATTGTATATTAACGTTTAGCACACGTTTAATATTATATATATATTCATCGTTTGTGCCTTGTGCACGCAGTTCAATTGACTGCCGTAGAGATGGCCTTGCCTGCTCTAGCACGGTTCCACGCAGTTCGCGTGAACGCTACTTGAACCGAGGCTATATAACCAGCCGCGGAGCAGATTTTCTTCAGTTGGCTTGAGTGTTGCCAAGTTGGCCCTTTTGGGGCCAGCACTGGCCCTTTAGAGTACGTACTCAGCCCCAAAATTCAGCAAAAGCCCCAAGGGGCTTTTTAGCCCTACAGAGAGAAATCTTGCTACAAATCTAGCCCTTTCAGTAATGAAATGTCTTTTTGGTATTTCAGTAAACTGCAAAGAAGAATTTACTTAACCGACCCTCCTCTGCACCTGCAAGCTCGTCCTGCGACCCCTTCTGGGGAGCAGGTAGTAAGTGCACATTGTCACTTTATCCCCTTGTTTCTGGTTTTGGTATGCTGTGTAGCCCGAGGCGAATCGACGCTATTCCAGAAAAATGCGAATCTTCGTTCAGTTGCATTGCATCTGGTCCTTGAAAGTTCACAGAAGTGCGGTGCGGAATCGACGAATCGTTCGTAACAGTGAGGCTCACCCAGAGACTAGTTCGTGCGTGCGACCGTGTGTGTGTGTGAGTGTACGTGTGCCTGCATATATACGAAGCAGGAATATTCCGAAAATGTGTAATGCTTTTGTGTAATCTACTGCACCACAATTTAAGGGAGAAATAAATTATTTAAGTTAAGAAAATTTAATTTGGTTGAGCGTATGCCCCTCATCTTGACAGTTGATTAGTTGTGGTTCTTGAGTTTCAGAAATTTTGCACCAAAACACCCAAGAATTAAGAACCAGATTTTTTTCAGTGCGCAGCCGCACCTTTGTAAATCTAGCCCCTTGGATGAGAATTTTAGCTCCATTTTGGGTGCGATTTAGCCCGTTTTTCTCTCGTGCTGTTGGCAACATTGGTTGGCTTTCAGGTCGGCTCACGATAAGATCTCTCTTACCAACTGACCCGGAAGAAAGGAGCACTCCGCTCTTGCGAGAGGCCAAGCTTCTTAAAGAAGGAAGGAAGGAAGGTGCACTCCGCTCTTGCGAGAGGCCAAGCACCCGAGAAAAGCCGCACTCCGCCTTCCAGCGAGAGAGGTTGAACTCTGCCTTTGGCAAGAGAACCCACTCCACTTTCGAGTGAGAGATACCCACTCCGCTTATTGGCGAGAGAGAAAAACTCCACTTTAGAGTGAGAGGACCCGCTCCGCTTGTTGCGAGAGGTTTCCTCCCCCTATCAACCTGCGGCACCCCGCCAGGTTAGTGTGGCGTGGGGTTTCTAGGCAACCGCCCAGAAGGTAAATTACAGGTCAGTGAAATACTACGGTTATCGTGAGGGTGACCCTAATAGATGCCCCTTTGTTCCCCGAAAGCCAACAGTTCCCTGTAAAAGCCTGCAGCTATAGAAGTCGACGCTAGCAAAGGACTGCACTTCCTGACGTTTGTTGGAGCTAAGGATACGACCCCAGAGGACAGCAGCAGCAGTGTATCTGTTCCCAGTTTACGGCAGTTTGCAGAAGCCATTCTCCCCCCATTGTGTGGCAATATATTGTCCAAGTGAGTGTAATATCCTACACAGGCGTCTGCTAAACTTACAACGTTTATAGTTGCATAAGTGTATCCAGCTACGTTCATTAAACTTTCTCTAACGTTGGACTGTGTACTTATTCCCGAACCCTGAGTGAAATAGAGTCTCATGCCACCGCTGGAGAAAAGGTTAGCATAATGGGTAAACTTTGCAGAGCGTATGGTGCTACTGATTGGTCGTGGCCAAGTTAGTAGACTTGCATCCAGCTGACGTGCTCGTATAGGAGTAGTAGGCACTTTTCTCGAGCAGGGCGTTGCAATGTATTGTAACGTATTAGTATTATTTATTAAAGTAAGAATCTCATAAATGATACATACAATAAAATGAAATATGATCTCCTGTTGTCAAAATAATTATCATCTCGGTATAACAGGACCCTTCTGACCAGCATTTTATGTTTGCGAATGTGCTATACTGAAGTTGAGAAATATCAGAATTATTTATTATTCGATTACACTGATGAACATATTACAAATTTAAACTTTTTTTTGCTCCTTTGAACGAAAATAGGTGAATATTTATAATTCGACCCCGCTGAATCCAAATCTGAAAGTAGAAATGCTGTATCACCTATCGTTTTCCCTGGATTTTCATATTTTGTTTTTAATAAAAATTTAATTCCCTTTGTAATAATACATCGAAATTTGAAATTATTTTTATGAAATAAGATTTAAATATTGAAGTGAATAACTATGAAATATATATAAAAAATAAAAAATATATAGGACCGATTTTGACTGTTCAATTAAGAAATTTCATGCAAAAAAAAAGGAAAAAAACACATTTTTACTCACATTTTCAAAATTTCTTTCTTAAACCCTGCCGTTTGTAACTGCCACCAGAAACCTCTTCCTTGAGGTTCCAACAGTAGTCTGCTAACATATTCTGTACCGATTTTCCTGTATATTGTTTCTCCACGACAGAAATATCCTGGTGAAATCTCTCGCCGCATTCGTCACTAACCGCGCTCAAGTTAGGGGGGAAAAGTCCAAATGCGAATGTAAAAAGTGAATTTTCAAGGACATATTGCACCCCATGCGCTGATAACACTTCAACAAGTTCTTAACAAGTTCCTTGTAGTTGTCAGATTTCACATTTCCAAGAAAGTTACAGAATACTTGTCTGAAAGCTAACCATGCGCATTTCTCTTTTTTTGTTAGCAATTCCACAAAGTTGTCATCATGAATGATCTCACGGATTTGTGGCCCAATAAATATGCCTTCTTTTAACTTACTATCACTGAGTTTAGGAAATGTTTTTCTCAAGTACCCAAGACCCTCACCGTGTTTATCCAAAGCCTTAACAAAATTTTTAATCAGGTCTAACTTTATATGCAACGGTGGTAACAAAATCTTGTCTTTCTCAAGTAGAGGGTGATTCCTAACACTCTTCTCTCCAGGAATTAAGTTTTTCCGTATGGGCCAATCCAATATTGTTGTAATGTTTATCTTTTGCCCGGCTGTCCCATTCGCAAAGAAAGCAACAAAATTTTGTAAACCCAGACTGCATGCCTAACAGTATACTTATAATTTTGGGGTCTCCGCACATCTGCCAACCGTATTTTTTTATAATTTATCACTTTTAATATTGTATCCATATTTTCATGTTTCCTTCATAGTGGAAGAATAGGCAAGGGGTACTGATGGGTATATATTCCCATTATGCAACAATACTACTTTTAAACTATTCTTACATGAATCTAGAAATAGTCTCCACTCGTTTGGGCTGTGACTCCTTCCAAGTTCTTGCAGAAGGCCTTCTACATCATTGCAGTAAGTTGACTCATTACTAACAGAAAAAAAATGTGTCAGTGATTGTTGGCGTTTCCGATATGACACCTTAACACCATCTTGTAATAAATCCCACCCTTGGAGACGAGAACCTAATAATTCCGCTTGAACTTTAGAAAGGTTGAGGTCTCTGACTAGATCATTTAGTTCGGATTGAGAAATAAAGTGAGGTATATTTGGATGAGGAAAATTTGGATCGGTGTTTGAATATGAGGGTCCAGGTTCGTCATCTGGAGAAGCACTGCTTGGTTCTGTTTCATCCACTGTCCATTCTTTAGGAGGCTTAGGAATTGGTATAAAATCATGACTCATAGGTTTCTTGGCTGAAGGAACATAAGGATAAAATATAGAATGTTTTGATTTTGAACTATATCCCACTATGTTTGTTAAACAGAAGTAACAATCCTTAGTATGATCTTTCTGTTCTGTCCATATTACAGGGTTTCCGAAGGGCATTGATTTGTGAGTGCCATTAAGCCAACCACGTAAAGTTCGCGAACAATTACAACAAATTTTACCTTGTGCTTAGCTTTTTTCCTCGTCTACTTTACTTCCAAAATACAACTCGTATGCTTTTTTCACTATAGGAGTGATAGTATTTCTCTGTGACTTCGGAGTAAATTCCCCGCAAACATAACAAAACAAGTTCGGGTTATTCACACTTTTGCGTGACATGGCGAACTCATTAATTGAGTTATAATATATTTCTTTAAAAAAACAATTATGAATGCTCTGATCGTTTTGTTAAAATACAACTTACACTTCACTTCACTATACACAATATTACATTCACAATTTCACGAACATACACAAACATAAAATACGGCTACTCGTGAAGTTATCAGAAAGGAAGTTAAGACTCGACTAACCCACAAAAGAACAAATTTTATCAGAGAAACAGGAAATTACTCTATTGCCAGATGTTTCCTCCACGAAATATTAAGTGCCAGTCATAAACACACAAGGTCGCTAATAGGTTCTTATCCATTTGCTATGAACCAAACGTTAAGCCGGATGCGGAGCAGGGTGGGGAGACCTGAAACCATAAAACTATAAAATGTGGGTGTTCTGCAAAAACTTTAGGTGATACAGGAAAACGGATGAGATATTCGTTATCAGCACATCTCAATACATAAAGATCACTTAGTATTATTTAAAGGAGTATTTCATTGTTTATCAGTGTTATTTGTGGAGGAGTGAATGACAGCTTGATACTTCAGCAGCCGTTCACAAAACTCCCCAAAAAATCTGACAAAAAGGGAGATATTTCTTTGGAGTTTGTTTCAAGATGCATTAATTTACATTATTGTTGAAATCCATATTGAAACTGCATGTTCGCTTCTTGGTCACGCTTATGCACTGCTCTACGAATAGCAGAACACCCACAAAATAATACAATATTCTCTTTTTAGCACGAAATATAACAGTACAGGAAATGTTTCAAATTTATACTTGGTTTTGAAGCTAACTCCTAGACTTTTAAAAAACGGGTCAAATAGTGCTTTTAAATACTATTGACGGGACGACCGAGACACGACTCTGATACCATGACTGTCCCGGTCAAAATGTTACGTATGGTAACCTTAACTCTTGTCAAGAAAGGGCCTCTCCGATGGCGCAGTTGTAGCGTCGCCTTGTAAACAAGGGATCCCGGGTTCGATACTCGGTGGAGGCTCGTAGTCGGTTCGGAGCGCACCTTAAACTGTAGGTCCAGTCTCTATTAGCCTATCTGTGCATAAAATGGACATAAAACAGCATTTTAATCAATAATAATCAATCTTGTCAAGAACGAAGCATTGCTAGGACTTCAAAACATTCAAAGGCTTTGCCGCACGGAGTGTAAACTAGGGATGGCCAGATCCGGATACGGAATTTTCGGATCCGGATCCGTTTTGCCATCCCACATGAGCGCTTCTTTGGAAAGTAAGATGTCTTTATAACATATTGTTACCTGCTAATACATACACACACACACACACACACACACACACACACACACACACACACACACACACACACACTAAAGGTCTAAAGGTCGTTTACAACGCTTGGGAGGTGATTCCTCACACGAAAACAAGCCAAAAATGTGAGTTTCATTTTTACGACTGAGGCTTCGTTTCCGAGATGGGAGCCTCGCAAAAAGTGACAAAGTGAACATCACACCTAACTGGGACGAATACTATCTACTATCACAGATAGAGAGGCGGTTCCAAGGGAATCATCAAGGAATCGTATGTGCTCAGTCCGAAAGTCACTATGAAAAGTTCACTGCACGCATGCGCAATGGAGTCCTCAAAGGAATTGGGGATTTTCCAGCAAGAACAATGCATGGAAAGGGTATGTAACGCAGCAAGAAGGACCGTGACAATGAGAAATGTGTTAAAGACAACACATCCCGACCTCAAACATCAAAACATGAGCACGGAACACAAAATCCGAAAAGTTGAGCACGGTTGCATACCCCAGTTACAAGCGAGGAATGAACGAATCATGTCATGTGGCATACGAGAGACACATTACTCCACCAGGAGGAGGGAAAGCAAAACACAATATCAGATGATTGCGACAACGTGTATTTTTACACGCGACAACTACGTAATATCCCCCCCTTACACACACACGCAACAAACAACAAATGCCACAATGTCTTACGCACAGACAGTGCGTGTCACTGTACACCAACTGAAGATGTCACGTTCACCACACAAAGTGGGTGGGGAGCAATATCAAGAGTGTTCTCACTGGGATTTGCCGAGGGCGATAATCACAGACGGTTTTCAAAATGTCCGCCGTTCACTTCTATGCAGAGATGACAGCGACGAATCAAGGATTGTCGAGTACGAGCAAACAAGCAAGGTGTATCTGCTACCGTCGCGGCGGCGACGTTGATGCGAGCAACGAGGTCCTCAGCTGATGTGACAGGTGTGTCGTATACGAGGGTTTTAATTTCTCCCCAGAAGAAAAAAATCTAGAGGGTTGAGATCTGGCGACCTCGGTGGCCAAGGCACAGGCTCATCCCTACCAATGAACCTATTGCGAAACAAGTCATGCAGGAAATGTCGTACATTACGATCGAAATGAGCTGGTGCCCCATCGTTTTGAGTAGTAGAAGGGGGCACGAGCGGCCACCCCCAAAATCTAACAATTTCATAATGTGCTCTCCAAGTGTAATTTAACCAAAAATCAAAGTTTTAGTTGATTTCTTAACTATAAAAAACTCAAAATTAATTTTTACGAAAAATTTTAATCCATTTTTATTGTATAAAACTCTAAGTTTCAAATAATTTCCCCCTATGATATATAAAACTAGTTCCAAAATTTATAGTTTTTATCATTTTTTAAAAAGAACTTAATTAATTAAAATAAACAATTATAAAAAAATAAATAATCAATTTTTTTTTAGATCATATTATATATGATACAACTGATATAAATAATGAAGCATTAGATATGCCCCATTTTCTAACTAAACTTAAACCCAAAATTATAAAAGAAATAAATAGTTAACTTACAATATGTTCTCTCAAAATAAATTTTATTTTATCATCAAACTAATCAAACTATATAAATTATTTTCTTAAATTTCACTTTCTTCAAATAACTAAAGCGAAATCCATTACTTTTTTAACTGTATAAAATAATTGAACGCAAAGTTCAATTTTAAAAATTTTTGCAAAATACCCCAGTTTACATTCGGTCCATTTATATCTGAACCGAAGATACCATACTTACATATTCTCCCCAGTGTTAAAACTTTAAAACAGATTTTGATCAGAGTAAACAGAGAAGAGGTTTGTTAATTACCAAAAAATATATAGTTTTGTATACTAACATATAAAAAAACAAATATTTATTACAGTGTATAGTATATTTTTATAGATATTTTTTAAACATAAATTTTTAATTATTTTAATTAAAAATATGTCATCTTAAAAAAAGTTTTTTGTATATATAAAACCTATTTCAAATTTTATAATTTTTAAAAATTAAGTTAAGAAACCAAAAAAAATATTTTTGTATATATAAAACTAATTCCAAAATTTATAGTTTTTATATTTTTTTTAAAAAGAACTTAATTAATTTAAAAAAAACAATTATAAAAGAATGAATAATCAAAAATTTTTAGATCATATTATATATGATACAACTGATATAAATAATGAAGCATTAGATATTCCCCATTTTCTAACTAAACTTAAACCCAAAATTTTAAATGAAATAAATAGTCAACTTACAATATGTTCTCTCAAAATAAATTTTATTTTATCATCAAACTATAGAAATTCTTCTAATAATGAAGAAGACATTTTTTATCACTATACTCTTACAAAAATTCTACACTATAATAACAAACATCAATTAGATGATATTTATGATAGCTTTTATGATGAACTTAAGTTAAAACATGAAAATTTTGAAAGAAGAAATTCAGGTTGGTCACTTTGTTTGATTTGATTTGATTTAGTTTATTTTACTTCGCGTTTTGTGCCTCTTGGCTAATTTGCGAAAATGGGAATGAGTGATGAAATGATGAAATTGATGAATGGACATTTACAAACAACCAAGCCCGACCGGGATTCGAACCCGGGACCCTTGGCGTCGCAGCGCGATGTGCTAACCACTCGGCCACAGGGTCGGGTTGGTCACTTTGTGATAAAAACCATAAACTTGAATTGAAAATGGCAAAATATCACCCCCTTGGAGGGGGAAGTGGATCTAGTTATTTTAGATTACTAGAACAGATCAGAAACAAAAAAGGTGTATTGAATATTCAAAATGATGACAATAAATGTTTTCTTTGGTGCATCATAGCACATTTTCATCCAGCTAAAGATCATAAATATCGTGTTTCCCAATATAAAAAATTTGAAATAAAATATAAAAAAGCTATGAAAGGAATAAAATATCCAGTAGACATCTTAGCTATCGAGCAATTTGAAAAAATTACAAACAACAAAATAACCGATCGATAGCTGTTCATGTTTATGGTTATAATGAAAAAAATGATAATATTTATGTACTCAAACAGAATCATTCATCACCACATGATATACGCACTATAAATTTATTAAGTGTTAAAAAAATAACATAGAACACTACTGTCTCATACAGGATCTCCAAAAATTGACAAAAAGTCAAGTAACACTACATCATGGTAAAATTACTATATGTGATAGATGTCTAAAAATATTTTATGGAAGGGGTAAAATATCAAGCGAACAACAATTAGAGCAACATATTAAAAATTGTAATACTCATCCTCATGTAACTTACAAATCCAGATAACAGATAACTTAAGAGAACCGTTTATATATAGAGGTGAAGATGCAGTCAAAAAATTTATTGAAACACTTCGAGAGTGGGTGAAAATTCTTGCTCCATTCTTACATACAAAAATACCGATGAAGGATCTTACACCAGAACAACAAGCGGAACACGATAATGCCATACAATGTGTGTACTGTAAAAGTAATTTTGATTTAGATAATGAAAAAATTCTACATCACAACCAATTTAATGGAGAATATATCTTTACGATTTGTAATTCATGTAACTTGAAAATTCAAAAAACATTTTTTATTCCAGTAATTATTCACAATTCAAAAAATTTTGATACACATTTATTTATTAAAGAATTAGATTATGATGCAGAGAATATTAATATTATATCACAGACTAAGGAAAAATATATTATTGTAGAGAAAACTATCAGATTACAAAATGAAAGAACAGTTGTTCTTAAATGTTTGGATTCATATCAGTTTCTTTCCAGCAGTTTAGCTACTCAGGTCAAACAATTAACCAAAGACAAATTTATTTATACAAAAGAAGAATTTGGGCAATATGATATAAATTTACTAATGAGAAAAGGAGTCTACCCCTATCAATACATGGATGATTTTGAAAAATTTGAAGAGACACAGTTACCATCGAGAAAAGTATTTTATAACTATCTTCAAGATAAAGAATGTAGCGAGGAAGATTATCAACTTGCACACACAATTTGGGACATGCTAGGTTGCGAAACAATGGGAGATTATCATGATTAGTATTTAAAATTAGATGTTATCTTGTTGCCTGATGTGTTCGACACTTTTCGAAAAATATTTTTTGGAAATTATAATTTGGATCCTGTTTTTATGTGTACAACACCTGATTTATCTTGGCAAGCTATGCTTTTAAATACTGGAGTTGAAATTGGTCTTCTCGAAGACAGTTTACACTTGTTTAATCTGCTATGCGTGGTGGTATAGTACAGTGTCCTTTAAGATATATAAAAGCAAACAATGAATATTTATCTGATTATGATGCTAATAAAAAATCTAAATATATTCACTATATTGATATGAACAATTTATATGGGTATGTCATAACTCAATCACTCCCAATTGGTAATTACGAATGGATGACCCAGGAAGAACTTGAAGACAGGGATTTCTTAAATTGGTCTGAAGATTATTCTAAAGGTTGTCTATTGAAAGTTGATATGCTATACCCACCATGGTGTCATGAGAGACTCCATGGATTAGCTATGGCACCAGTGTCTCAAAAAGTTCCTGGTACAGAAGAAGCAAAATTAATGTTAACATTCGAAAACAAATATCATTATGTGGTTCATTATCGACTGTTACAATAATATTTGAAGCAAGGAATGATATTAACAAAAATCCATAAAGGTTTAAAATTTGATCAAACAAAATGGTTAGCTCAATATATTGTGAAAAATACAAACAATCGAATACAAACAAATTCTAAAGTTTTGAAAGATGTTTATATATTAAAAATTAATGCCATATATGGAAAATTTTTAGAGAACAAAAAAAACAATTGAGGTGTAGTTTGGTGACCAATTGGAAAAAACTTTTGAAACTTATTGAAACTACATACAAAGGTTTTAGAGAAATTACTCAAAATATGACTCTTATTGAAAGAAGTAACACCGATGTAGTGTGTGATGTGCCAATAGCTGTGGGTGTTACAATTCTTGAAATATCTATATTACAAATGTATAAATTTCATTATGATGTGATGCAAGCTAGATACGAAAATATAAAAGTAGCATAAATGGATACTGATAGTTTTATATATGAAATAGAAACAGAGGATTTGTACAAAGATTTACTAGATATGAAAGAACATTTTGATTTTAGTAACTATCCAAAAGATTGTCCATTATATAATTTATTATACAGTGTTGAAAACCAGGTGATCTCTGGGAAAATGAAAGATGAAGGAGGAGGATCCATAATATCAGAATTTGCTGGACTCAGAGCAAAAATATATTGTATCAAAATAGATGAAAAAAAGAAGAAATTAAAGCTAAGGGTGTGAAACGATCAAATATAGTAAAACGGACAATGGATGATTTTAAAAATTGTTTATTTGAAAATAAAAATGAAAATAAAATAATTTCTGCATATTATCTTACCAACAAAAATCATACTATTTATACTACAATAAAAAATAAAATAGCCCTCGATGGCCATGACAATAAAATAGAAATATTAGATTGTAACATACATACTAGAGAATATGGACACTATAATATAAGAAAACATTGTAATAAATGTAAATTAAAAGTTGATAAAATATATTTATATATTTTTTTAATGTTATATATAATGATTCATATATTTTTATCGAGCCTAAGGCTCTGAAGTAAATAATAAAATAATAAAATTCTATATTCTATTCTATTCTATTTAAAATTGTTCTATCACTCTCTCATTCTTTACATCATATACATATGACTTCTATACTATTAATATAGCACTACATGTAGTATTTTCTGGTAGAGTTTCATGAAATTCACATATCAATTTTATATTAGTTCGATCATTTATAACTACCAATTTTCTTTTTGATACATTTATTAAAAACATTGGTCTGTGAACTATGAACTCATCTGGATTATAATACGTGTCTATGTTACCTTCAGTCACTCTCTTATAAGCACTAAATGCTTCATATAACTTCAAATAATCTTGTTCTGCAATGTTTAAATTGTAATTTTCACGAGGGAACACTGCATTTCTATCATTCTTTAAATACACATTTGTAATTTTACAATTATCATCCTCATCTTCGCGATTAGCCAAAGGTGGCAGAAAAGCGAATTAAAATAAACCAAATCAATCAATCAATTATGGAGATATTTTAGAATGAGTAATCTTGAATTTCAGTCTGTCCATTATTTGTCTTGGTCAGTTTATAAATACTGTCAATGCTTCTTACAACATCGGAAGTACCATTAATGTTTTGGATTTTGCTCAGGAAAGACTCCCAAGTTAATGTTTTCAAGTCGTCTCTCATAACGAGAAACGCTAGTGGCAACCCTGCCACGCGCCGCTGGTAGTTTTGTCATAGCAAGCGTTTGCTGTGTTGGGTTGCATACGTACAGGATAGATTTTAAGCGCTTATAGAACAGAAACTAAACGCTTTCGAGGTAAACTTTATAGGGAAAAGTTACTTGTTTTTATGATATCTACCAGCACCCAAGCGTTGTTGAAAGAATTTTGCGACACCCTGTATATATATATACATACTTCCTCTGAAAAGTTGGATAACATTAAATGTCATTATGTCAGGGAACCGACTAGCTAAAAAGAGGAAGACAATTTTTACTGAAGCTATATCTTTGCAAACTGACAATAAATTTAATTTAGTAGGGTGACAGTAATTTCACAGGGCACCACGACCTTAACGCTTTTCTATTTTTATCTGTTTTGCTTGTTGAACACCAAATTTGTCCTTAGAGCACTGGCATTCACCCCGTGCGGACCCCCCACCCCTTTATAACTCTTTCTAATAGGCTATGTAATTTATTTTACAAAGGTAGTAGTGTTGCCCACGGTACGAGACGGGACAGGCTTTTAAAAATTCGAGACGAGACGAGATTGACCATGTGTCATAAGACAAACTAATATTTTCGAGACGAGACAGCATTTCCACGAGACGAGACAGGCCAAAGTCTCGTCTCGTGGGCAACATTAAAGGTAAGAACTCTTAAGAGCCACAAAAATGGTCACATACATCAACTACAGACTAATTGCGAAGATGATGATGAAGGATGATGTTATGATGAAATTTATGAAGTGACACGCAGAAAGATCATCCATGCCGAGGCAGGGATTAGAACCCGGAACCCCTGCGTCGTAGAGTGACTCTCAACCAGTAGCGAAGCGTAGTCTTACGAAGGAGGCAAGCAATGTTTCAGTACAACAAAACATGTAGTACAACGACATACCGAGGGGAAAGATTCAAGGTTTATAGCCTCATTTACCCAGTCGCTGGATTTGTCAAAATATCGTAATAAAGTGACTGTACTAAAAATAAACCATATGATCCGCAAACGTCACATTTACTTTTTAAAAAAAATCCAGGTAACGTTATTCATATGATATTAAACGTTTTGCATATGCGAACTTTCCGCATACGACTAAAGGGAGACGGAATTTCTTACTTACTTATTAGTACCTTTATTTGTTCATTATTATTTAATATGGTCAAACGGTGACCAAACCGATTTAGATAAAAAAAAAATGGGAATCATTTGTTTATTTTACGCTGCATGATGTAATTTAGTATTTTTGGGCACCCTAAAAACCGCATTGGAGTAACTTAAACACTAAATAAAAAGTTAAACACAAACAATAAAAAATTCATTTCAAAGCAAAGAAACACATGCATAGACGATGTACTCACCACAATAAATTTCAAACTTTTGGTGTTGGTCGACCCCCTTCCACGATTTTCATTTTAACACTTATCTCTCTCGAGCTAAACGAAGCAATTTTCAATTGCTCAATAATACACCCGCACTTCACATCAACCGTTCCTAAATACGCGTTCATTCTGATAAATTCACAGCACAAAACACGAAGCAACAAACACTCACACTATCCCACGCGCTTTCCACAACTGCAAATGCAAGCATCCACACAAAACACTTTGAAATTCTCTGAAACAACAGAAAGTGATACCAACCTATTTCCTTAATTTTATCCGTCACAAAGGAAAGATATATCAGTTTGGAGATAAAAATTACACGGAGGAATCAGAATCATTTCAGCAGAACGAGTATGTACATTAATATTTAAGTAATAAAGTGTCATTCAATGGCGTGCCCGGGGCGAAGGGGGGGGGTGGATGGTAGACATAACCCCCTTTTGGCCCAGTATATCTAAGAAAAAACGTCAAAGGAAGGAAAAGATGACAAAATGGGGACCGTAAAAAGACCCTGGGAACACCACTTGCGTCATAATAATAGAACTTAAAACATATTCGGGCCTCCCCGATGGCGCAGTGGTAGTGTCGTCGCCTTGTAATCAAGGGGTTCCGGGTTCGATACCCGGTGGAGGCACAAGTGTTTCAGATCCCATTTTAAACTGTAGGTCCAGTCCCGATTAGCCTTACTGTGCATAAAGTGGACTTAAAACAACAAATCAATCAATCAATCATTAAAACATATTCTTGTGCTCATAATATGCAGAATGTATACGATTTACTTCTATGCCATGTACAAATATCAGTATATAGTTCTTTCTCAGATAGCTTTATTTTCACCCCAAGTTTTATTCAAAAGCAGTCAATTTATTGATTGTAAAATTTGTGAAAGAGCTCACTTGAATTACTGCGTAAATAATTTGGCAGTTGCAAACACTGGTAGCGGTGAACACTTCTGGCGTAATTTGAGCTGGACCGACCAGGAAGCAGGGTGCAGGACCAAGGTCCGTCCAATCTTCCCTCCCTCCCTGAGAAAACTCTTCACGGGGGTGCAGAAATTCCACTGCCCCAACTCCCAATGTCAACTTTTTTTACGCGTTTTACATTTCGCGAAATCTAAAATAATTTGTAATATAATATGATATATATGGAATTTAGAACAGTGATAATAACTTCTTTTAGTTATTTTATGACTAACAATTATTATTATATTTGCGATCTTGTTTACGTGTTCATGAAGACAAATATTCGTTACTAGTTTTTGCTGCCAACGTACCCATACATGAATCCTTCTGCTTTCGGTTGAACTCGGCTATTTTCGGGAATCACGCAAGCTCGGAAAGCACAGCTTTTTGTAGAAGCTTTGTGGACGGGTTCCACCACAATTTCACGCTTCGCCATGTGACTCCTTCGGAGGCCTTATTTTCCCGCAGAACGGCTGCAAGCATTGAGGCTGGTGCTTGCTACAGAGCTGCTGGGGGAGTTTGCGGCCGCATTTTTTCGCGAAATCGAGTGCGATGGAAACTAAATACGGTTAGAACATTAAGTACATTAAATGATATTCGAATTATGCAAGCAGTGCTTGCATTGCTTGTACTATATCTTCCCCTCTGCTCTCAACTTCTTTGTTGTCCGTTCTTTGTGTATGTTTTCGATATTATTCGAGAAAAGTTTATTCGACTCCCAAACTAATTGTTTATGTTCGTTATTAGAACAAAAACTTTCCCTCGCGGATTTCGCACCCTGCTAATAGCGTAAATGTAGCCTACACAGGTTCGCATGCAAAGTCCGCTCAGTACTAGTCAAGGTTGAGCGCCTCTAGCGGAGAAAAGTGGAGTTTCAGCGAGCACAGAATGTGGACCTAGTTCTTACAGATTCCGCTAGATGTCAACACAGGATTTGCCTGCTGTAGGATGTGCTGCTATCCCTCGCAGCCGACTAGAACTACTTAGATATTTTTCTCGTTCGGATAACTACGAGGAATGATTTCTCATTGCAGTCATTGTTATTATTTTTTTTTTATTATTTATCAGAGATTTGAAGACTTCTCAAAATTGCATTTCGATTTCATCCATGCCGAAGCTGGGCGTTAGAACAACACGAACTATTGGGAAATAAAAATTCAAATTATAGAACGTTGATTGATCTGGTTTATTTTGCTTCACTTTCTGCGAAGATGATGAAGGATGACGATATGATGAAATTTATGAAGTGATACTCGGAAAGATCACCCATGCCGAGGCAGGGATTGGAACCCGGAACCCCTGCATCGTAGAGTGACTCTCAACTTCTTCATCGTCAGTGACATTACATTCTGTCCCAATTATCTCTAAAGCAGGCGAACGAAAACAAGCCTCTCCGCAAGAAGTGACGCGAGACGGCTCCACAAATGAACACGCGGGAGGGAGCAGCACTGAGTGAAGGAGGGGAAAGCAGCTATTCGCTCTGCCCACTCAATCCCCCTCCCTCTTTCCTCTGCCGCTATGCGCGGCTTTGCTCCAGAGGTAACTGAGACTGGGCATATCTCTGGAAAGCTCTGAAGCATATTCGGAATGGTACGGCTGATATTTCCGAGAGAATGTATGTGCTCTCAATGTGATAGATTAAGTGCCGCAATTAAGCTATAGACTTCGATATCTCAAGTAATGTAAAATTTATTCAAGTCTCGGCAGATTTCGTTCCAAAACGTGACCCGGATAAGGGTAATCGCTCATATTTCAGAGTATTTTCGCCAGATTGTTTACGTGTGTGTGTGAGAGAGAGAGAAAGAGAGAGACAGATTCAGTTGAATGCACACACAAACCAGTGAAAACCCAGTCCAAAGAATGGAGACAGTTGTCTGTACTGTGCGATTTAAGCTTTTTGCTTTGGGGGGGGGGGGATGCCCACTCAGGGGCGATTTTGTGATTTCATTTCGAGAGGTACGTTCTTTGGGTGCGAAAATTGTAAATGTTGCCACTCAGTAAACCAAAATAATGCCTCGCGGTTCTAATAATTACCTTAGAACATTCAAAGTTAACGCCCACAGGATGAGACTGATACCTCCAGATACTAACAATTTATCATTTCCGGAAGCGAATACAGCTACTAGCCACTTGCTGCATCAGTTTCCATTGCTTGACTCCGACCAATTGCTTTCTCCCTTTCTCTTTCGTCATGCACGGCTTTGCTCCACAGATTCCACGGTCATGTTCTATATTACAGGTTTCCTTAGTTGCAATTGTAGCTCTAGCTGTAGCGTCCAACCCTTTATCTTTTCAATAACGCAGTAGGAGCACGCGAACAACAATTTTCTACTCAGATATTCTCCTGTCTTCTAATAACCCCACGGGTGTTGGCCTCGTCACACGGTTACCTGGTTGGTTTTAGTGTGGATTGCTATAAATGGAATTTTTCAAATTTTCACTTTTCGAAATATACGGAATTACTTCGCACAGAGGCAAGCGTTTTCTAGCGGCATCCCTGGACTGTTCCCTGTATACCTGGATGTTAAGAACACTCACGATCTTCCTCCTCTACCTGCGGGGTTCCTCTCCCCACACTTTTTACCTGTCCTCAACAGGTTTCTTTACGATTGCTAGGATTCCCCTTTTTCGCAGGGCCCTCTTACAGCTTTGGCAGTCCTCAGCAAATGTAACCACTGTAAAGTGCAAATATGTCAACACTAAAAGCAGACAAGGAACAACGGATTAATAAGAGATTAATCAACATAATTACTATCACCATGAATGAAGTATAGGTTCTAACAAAACCTCAAAACAAGCAACAAAATATGTGTGTGTATGTACACAAGTTTCGGCCGCCACGTGTTTGTGCGTGTGTTGTATATTTTTTCGTAGCTTTCGTATGAGGTTAAAAAGGACGATGTGGATATGTGTTGAACTGGTGAAATGGATGTTGCGTCAAACACACAATTTCTATATTCTTAAAGCTTTACGCTGACCACTCTGCCACGGTTGATTGATTGATTGACCGAGTTGGTGTTTTAAGTCCACTTTATGCACAGTATAGGTAATCGGGACTGGAATTACAGTTTAAAGTGGGATCCGGACCACTATGTGCCTCCACAGGGTATCGAACCCGGGACCCCTCGATTGCAAGACGACGACCCTACGGACGATATGATATTTTACTCTGTCTCCTCCTGAGAAAAAATCCTGCGGGCGCCCTTGCTCTGAATGGGTGTTCTTTCTGCTTATCTCTTCAGCAAATTTCACCAAATCGGCACATATCCTCACAGTCGACGTTAGCCTAAAGTGACGGAAAAACGGCGCTAAATAACCAACATTAATCAATCAAGCAAACAAACCCGTTGCAATTTGCTTGACCAGTACCACTGTGTGTTAATCAGTGATTGACATCATCGAATTATCTGATTAATCGAAATACAATCGATTGTGAGCGAAAGTTACATATAACATTTATCTATAATAATTATTAATTTTCTTATTTGAAATTGAATATGAATGATTTTAAAGTGGATTATGAGATATTAGGGATTTTGAGAGAATGAATTGATTGTCTTTGCCCAAGCGCAGTATTTTAAACTACATAATGAGCTACTATCCGTGACAAAAATATTGAGCCCTCTGTTCATGTGTTTGTAAAATTGTACTTCATTTTAGGAAAACAATTCAAATATACCTCATTGGAAAGCTTCATTTATCTTTTTTTTTTAATAAGCATTATCTGAAAATAGATTGAGTGCAACGATGAGGACGATTTGAGTGAAGTCGTTCAGCTGATCACATCACCTCCATAATGGCCGAGATCGAGAATGTGTGGGGGCCTACCCCCATATCCCTTAAATGTGTCTTCATGGCACAGTGCTATATGACGAGAAACTTTACCTTTACATACATCCCAATTGCAATATTGCTTTTATATCTTGGTCTATTTCATAGCTGCAACTCTTGTAATAAGTAAGGAGTCGTGGGTTGATTAAGAGAGACAGGATTCTAAAAACATTAATAAATTTTCAATAAATATATCGAGTGGAAGCTAAAAATATAAAATATTGTTCATAGGGGCTTCGAATCCACTACTTTTGTGACACCGTCGTATGCGACACTAGCATTTCTGCTGTCATATGCGACACTCTATGGAAAATATATTCCATGGAAATTGCGACACCGTCATCTGCGACACAAAGTCTAAATAGCTTCCCTTCACACTTTATTCAGGCTTAGGACTGGCAGCATCATGGCAGCTGGTGTGTTTTTGAAAACCTTTAGTTTTCCTTCACACTGGCATCATGGAAGCTGGCGTGTTTAAAACTGGATGTATTTATCCTTTGTCAATGACAGATTTTTTAGATCCCTTGTCACTATAGGAGCGTCGAATGCGTCGTTTCTCTTGTAGTTGAACCAACATCTTACTTTTTTTATTCTAATTTCTGAACGTACGCCATTCTCCTCAAAAAGCGCTAAAGATCTCTAGCCTATGCATTTCATAGTCAGCAAACGCTCTTTGTATTATCTCATCATGTACTGACGTCGTCTACGTTTCCCTATAAGATTCAAGGCCCTCCTCTCATATAAGTAGTCGTTGTACACAGCTTCTAATCTTGAAGTCTTCACTTATTGGTACACGTTAGGACTTGACTTTTCCATCAATACATTAACTGTATGGTTCCATCCCTAGACTGAATTGTTAGTCCTGTGCCGCTGTTGGGAGCAGTTCCACGTGGAAATGTCGAAAACAGAGATATTCATCCACTGTTCAACGAAAGAATCCCAAAATTTTCTCAATATGTCGTGGTTTTGCGCATCTTCCATCACACACATCCATCCATCATCGACGTCAGCCACAGGGAGGTAAGCCAGAGCTGAACACATTCTTATACACAGCCGCACGTGTTGCCTTCTTATGGTTTTCCGGCCTGCCAGTTTAGAGGGTTTACTCCCTCGCAGTGTCACAGCCATTCTATTGCTTCAGCTCCGCCTGTGACTGTCTGGTTCTAGACTCTTTTGGACTGATGTCCTCATCGACTCTAGGCCAGTACTGAAGAGGCTGCTGTCAGGGATTTTTATCGACTTCACAGTCTAGATCCACAGTGTTTAGCGAAATCAGGGTCACCTCGAGAAGGATGTGTTCATCGAACACGCACTGCGGTCTTGGCAAGGGAGAGGTCTATGTTCACTTCACCTTACCCTGTGTTGCCCCTCGACCCCGGACGGGGACCTAGGACCTTGTATTTGTTGCGCATTGTGCCAACCACGTCGCCAGAAAGCCCAGAGAATATAGATTCAAAGCACAGGTCAATTTATTGCGATTTATTGTCTTCGCCTAGCTCTCCCTCCCCCCCCCCTCGATACTTTCCAGTGAAGATTCCCTCTAAACGAGAAACCAGTGCCACTGTAAATAATGCCAAAATTCTTTCACAAGCTTGTACAATTGAAATACCTTATTTTTCTCATTTTAGCACTGGAAGTTCCCTTCCTCGCTTTTTTTATAGTAAGATAATCTATGTAAAATAAACTGTAAGCTTAAGTGTAACCCTACTTCAAATAATAAATATCCTCCTCATTTCGCTAACCATTGTACCGTCGAATGTGATTTGGGAAATTTCATTAAAAATGTTAATCCTAGGTGCAATTTTGATATTAAATTTACATGAACATCAAATTTCCAATTCGAGAATAAATATAATTGTTTGTGCTTGTGCAGGGAGGTCGGAACCGGGAGGGAGGGAGCGGGCAGGGTGGCGACTTTCCACCCAGTCATCATCAATGGGTAGCAAGATAGCCTTTTTGCCACCCCACTCGCGTGATAAAAATGAGACCATATATTTTAAACATATCTTTCGTTTTGAAAAAGAATGGGAAAATATTTTTGCACTAGTTAAATAAATGAACGTGGAGTAGAGTTTTGATACCAGCAAGAAGAGCATGACACAAAGATCCACGTGTAGATTAGAATCGAAGCCACGTCTCCGCAAATCAAGGGCAACATCGAATTATCCCCGTAGTTATAGTTCCATTTCCAGTTTCCTTTGAACCTCCCAGATACTGTGGTCTACAGGTATTGCAGGTCTACTGTCTTGTTTCTACAGGCGCGGTCTGGTGTAACCTGATAGAAAGTGCGTAGGAGAGGAGGGGGCAGAGAACAGCTTAATTTTCAATCTCTTCTTTTCCATCTGCAACTACATTGAGTGGATAAAGGCTCCCATCAAGAGGGGACAGATGGAGCTTGTACCTTCTAGGAAAAAAGTTCAAAGTGGAAAAAAAATCGAAACGAATGCGAGACGACCTTTTAACAATAGCGATGAGACGCAGGCGCGTATCCAAGCGGGAGGGCGATAGGGGCGATCGCCCCTCCCAACTGCCAGGTTTTTGGATATGTTATTATTCCTAATATTTTCCAAGATTGAACTGTTCTGTCTCAAGTGTAACAGGTTCGAGAATTTTTTTAAACGTTTGATTTAAACACACTTTTTGTTCATGATAGGCTAATCGAGACTGGACCTACAGTTTAAGTTTGGATCCGAACCACTTTTCAAGATGTCTCGAAAAGGGGATCGTCGAGACCACTGCAAAGAACGGGTTTTGTTTCTCATATCATCATACAATATTAACTATCTATTCTACCTCTGGACCCATTTGGAAAGAAAATATGCTAATCTCTAGAACATAGTTAGTTCCTGCTAACAGAATCATAGATTGTTCATGTAGTGTAGGTTAGAATTATTTCTTGGTGAGGTGAGGTACTCGCGACTAAAATTCGCCCAACCAAATGTAACATCTGGATCCGCCACTGATGAGACGAGACTAGGCCTCCAATCAGTGACGTGCGGTGACGTCGACACTTGGGGTAGCAATCAGTGGCGTGCTCAAGATTGCAAAATGATGAATGAGTACTAAAAAAAGTACACCTAACCCCCACCCCATTTGAAATTAAGAAAGATTTGATTTGACTACTAAGCCAGAGATCCTGGGTTCGAATCTCGACTTGGTCATGGGTATTCTTTGAGTGTGTCCCTTCATCAATTATATTGTATCATCTTCGCGATTAGCTAAAAGTGGCGGAAAAGCGAAGTAAAATAAACCAAATCAAGCAATCAATCAATGATTTGACTTGATTTTTGTTACTTAGCGTAGCTTAATGAAGGGACAAACACAAAGAACACCCATGCCCACGTCGGAGTTCGAACCCGGAACTCCTGATGTCCTAGCGCGCTGTGATAACCACTCCCCCACGGTTGGTTGATTTGGTGTTTTAAGTCCACTTTATGCACAGAAACAAAACAGGTAACAAAACACACTTTTTTGTAGTTTCTTCAATAATATTCATTTGGCTTTTTGAGTTCTGAGATACATTTTTCATTTCAAATTATTTCATTATTCACTGCAGAGTGCAACACAGGATCAAGAATGCACGCTCATCACGGGTTCGAATCCCGGCGTGGATTGTTCGAGGTCCCTTCATTAATATCATCACGTCATCCTCATTTTCGAGATAACCAAATGTGGCAGAAAAACGAAGTAAAATAAACCAAACCAACAACAATATGAATGTGCGTTCTCTTGCCCAAATAAATACATCCGTTGGAGGCCAAGAGATTAGTATATTTAATAAAAGAACACTAGTAAAACGAGAGCAAGAGAGAGCCTGAGCAAATATTTGTAATTTAATTTAATATTTGAAAAACAAAACAAAACAAACAAAAAAATAAGAAAGCATACATTATTGTCTGATCTGAAACATCTGACCGAAGAGTGATTGTTTTGCCAAGACTTATGAAGTTGAGAGGGGTGAGAAACACCACCTGGTCCATTTTATTTTTTCACACAATCCTTTGTGTTTCACAGCTAAATATTGTTAATTTTCTGTATTATTATGTGTAGATAAATTGGGCAAGGGATGTGAATAGATGCCCTGTGAGAGCGAAATGTGTTTGGGAATAATGCATACTATAGAAGAGGTTCTAGCAGAGACAATTGAAAATATGCCGAGTAGTGATTAATTATTTTCTTATCGTTATCATGACACCTTCACGACGATGATGGATTCTTGAGTGCATTTCTGTTCAATAATTTACATGTATAGCATTAAAAATCCTATATGCTCTGCATTTTCATGTGTGAAAAAACACCACAGTGATACTCCCATGATTGTTCATTACGGAAATCTACTCTGTAGCTCCAGCTTCATTAAGCCTCTGTGCATAATGTTCACTTCATATCAGATTTTTCTTACACTTTTTCTATTTATTAACAGTACCATGCACGACATTTGCATAGTTTTTCGGATTTCTTTAATAGCACAACAAATTTCATGGAAACTCTTAATTTTAACTGAATGGCAGTTGAGGTCTTTACACAATTTGTGACGAAAAGAAGTGATGTCTTAGGGATGGAGGCAATTTCTTCCTCTACAGTCTACCCTCCCCCATGCCCATGAAAAGGTATGATCAACATGGAAGCTTTCTTGACACGGTCATAGTATCTGCGGAAGGAGATACTTATTTATCCTTCCTTCATCTCCACCGTTTAGTCAAAAGTAAAAATAAACAACATTAAATAAATCAACAGAGCATCGAATGGCAGGTTAATTCATTTATCGCTGTTTGCCAGAAATGCATGTCTAATAAATGGCGGGCAATAGAAGGGCTACTGTATTAGTGGCAATAAAATGTGCTGCAGATGTGTGGAGTCATTGTCAATAACAGTGAACTACAAAAAGAAAATAATCAGCGGCTGTGTTGAAGTGTGCTTTTAAAATTAAACACTCAAATGTACTTCATAACGTATGCATCTAAATAAACAAAATATATACATATTAATAAATTTAAACACTTATTTACGTTCGTATACATATGTACTCTTCCTCCCACATATACAGTATTGACCAATTTTTGTACTGATTAGTTGACAAAATGAAACACAGATAAACTCAGTTTATGTAGAGATATTTGACAGATTTAATGTTTTGTGATTGCATTGTTATACACACAGCAAGTACTGTCAATACTTGCTATGACCACCTTTGACTCTTTACGAGCCCATTTTAATCACTGCTTCTGTACAATTCCTTTGCCACTCTTATTTCCAAACTTCAAACCACGTGGATTATGAAATTACGTTTCTCCGGACATATAAAAATAAAGAACACCTTTACAACAATCAGAATTAATAATATTTCCTTTGTTATAACCAATCAGATAGCATAAATAACACGGTAAGCGTTGTAATATATGTCCAGAAACTAAATTCTCGGTGACTGTGGCCAAATCTGGAACTAACGATGGTATGAGAAATTATTTGCAACATGTAACAATGCCCCTTCACATATACAATACGTGAGTATTGTCACAGTAATGTAGACATGCAAACGGGAGAGAATAAGTTGCCACAGAAGCCTAGTTCTGAGTTGCAGACTTTAAGTCTATTCCAGCTTGTAAAAATAAACTAGTGTATGTTACTAAAGTTTGAAAGATTACTGACGATCCTTAAGACAAAATTTCAAGTTAGTTTGTTGGAGTGGTAGTCGGCCCCCGTGGTGGAGTGGTTAGCACATCGCGCTACTACACCAGGGGTCCCGGGTTCGAATCTCGGATCGGACATGGATGTTTGTGATTGTCTGTCCTGAAAGTCCTGAAAAAGACTTGAGTGAAAATTTGAGTGAAATGATATGAGTAAATGAAGTGTGATGGAGGAAGCTTCCTATTAGGGGCTAAAAAAAGTGGTAAAGCCCTGGCCCAGTTGTCTGAAGATCGCAGGTTCGAATCTCATTTAGAGCTGTATATTTTTTAGTTAAGTAGAATTAGTGTATGGTCGACATTTATAAGAAACAAAATACGATAAATTTAATTCCTCGTCGATTCCACTTAGGATGTGTTTTTCATGTAGTTTCTCCAATACTAAATAACTTCTAATATGAGGCAATAGGGTGGACAGAGAGATATTGGCGAAAATCTTAACCCTTTGAGGCCCACCTGTGAGGTAAAATATGAGTTGATTGTTTTTAAATAAAATAAAATAACAGTGACAACCCATATGCCCAGTGGCGTAGCAACATATCGCGAGGTCCTGGGCGAGATGAGAATACGAGTCCCCAACCTGTTTTTAAATTTGAAATCTCAATGTGACTCGATACAAAATCTTCAGAGATACGTTAGCAAATTATCATATTTATATAATAAATTATTGAAGAAAATTATATTTAATAATTTCATTCACTCTAATAATGTCTTTCTTTTCTTTCCGGGAGCTGAAATATGAAGTTGTAGGAAGGAAGTAAGAACTGCTTATATTTGACCCGTTCCGAAAGTCGCACGAGTTTAAAGCGTTAAACGAGTTATGGTAACTGGCTGTCCCATAAGTGCTTCCGTGAGTTTTGTGAGTTTCATTATGCTGTCCCAAGAGTCGCATTCTGTGCGTTTCGTGTAAGATCGAGATTCACCAAACTCACGGGCCAGGAGGCTGGTTTGTTCCGTGAGAATCGTCTGCTGCCTACAGACAACGCGCGTACTGTTGGATTCAAACTGATCTAGGTCGGAAAATGTATTTTAATTTTAACAGATAGCGATATGAAGCAACATGCACAAGATGAGTATGCCTTGATCGTTCTTAGAATGTGATTAAAATTAGTAACAGTGTCCACAGTAGAGTTTATTTTTGCCATAAGGACATTCCTTCCGCTGGACGCCATGTGGAACTTTCTCTAATGAAAAAGCTGCGCCTGCGCTTTTGCCTAGATTGTCCCATAAGTCTGTAAAATAACTGGTTTCACCGGATTCACGAGCCCAGTTATTTTCGTTGAATGCGTTCGTTTCGTTAAGACTTTCGGAACGCACCCATTATCCATTGCCTTCTTGAGTTGCAAACGACCCACGCATTTAAATGTCTCGCACTACCTAAAAGGGATGAGGTGACAGGTGAGTGGAGAAGGTTACATAATTTAGAACTACATAATTTGTATTCATGTCCAGATACTATAATTAAATCAAGAAGACTTAGGTGGGTAGGCCATGTGGCACGAATGAGAGAGGAAAGAGGAGTTTACAGGAATCTTGTTGGGAAACCTGATGGTAAGAGACCTGTAGGAAGGCCAAGACGAAGATGGAGGGACAACGTTGAGATGGATTTAAAGGAAATCGGTGGGGATGGAAAAGAGTATATAGATCTTGCTCAAGATAGGGACAGATGGAAGGCCTGTGTTGCCGCAGCCATGAACCTTCGGGTTTAAGAAGGCTAGAGAGTTAGTTAGTTTTAGTTAGCACTAGCTTCGTGGCAGTTGGAGGTGCTTTATTGTTAACATATTAAAATCGGGAGTGCAAGGTTGAGAGATAGAAGAAAAGACAAGACAAATTGCTTTTTATTCGAGAAATGAATAAATGGGTAAAAATGTCCACGTAAGATATCGTGAATTTTTGTGAAAATGTTACACATGAGAAATATGACAATAATTTTTAATTTTTCCGGACCCCCTTATGCTTAGAGCCTGTATGTTAGGCCCCTGATTTGACGTATTATAACGTTTAACTAGAATTTAAAGCCAGATAAAAACAGAATGATTTAATTTTATTGCCTACAAAAATTAGCCTGTTCCATCTTTTTTTCCCCTCACTTCTATTTAATACATTTTTTGTAACAGCCCCATGAGACGCGACGTGCCGGGCGGTCGCCCACTTCGCCCACCCCTTGATACGCCACTGCATATACCTTTTAAAAATTCTTGGGCACCCCGCTGCAAAACAACCAAGGATGACGTCATACTGCTGAGAAAATTTTCGCGTTCACTGTGTGAATTGTGGGCTCAGATAGAGATCACGAAGCTTGCCAATCGTAGAACTGCGCATGCTAAGCTCGCTGTCTTCTTAGGTAGACTGTTGAATCATACACGACATGGACCATCCTATATGTGACCGAATTCTAAATGTACTCGTTTACAATATGTAGAGTTAACAACAAAACATTATATTTCGTAGTTTCGAGGAACACTATTAATTTATTTGCAATATACTCTTTTATACTCTTTGAAATTCTTTCTATGAATAGCAGATACAATAGTGCAATATGGTCTCAACACATGAGTAGGAGCATATAAGCGATAAATCAAGAAGGACGGTGTGGTCCGGTTACTAATATACTTGCTCACCACACGAAGGGTCCCCGTTTCGATTATCCCCACAGCACTGTCTGTTTTAATGATAGAATGCCAACTAATGCAAGCCTGCAAAAAAATTTATTGCGTATTTGATGACAAATGTATTTATTTTTAATATAAATTGTGAATAGTTTTGAAACTTCTCAATAGCTGGGTTTCATGTGACGTCAGGATTCGCAGCGCCGCCATGTTTGCGGCAAAGCTGTTTGTCGTCTGCAAGGAAATACCCACCACACAGCCACTCTGACACAGCGTTCGTGACACCTGCGCCAAGTGCACGTTTGTTGTTAGTACTGTGTAAAATGTCGGTAACATTGCATAAAAATGCAACCAAAAGGCCAACTCTAGTTCACCTGTGTTTATTTACTTGAACCAGCTACATGGAATCGGTTTGTTTTCGTATTTATTAGTGAATCGGATTCTGCTTGAAATATTTACATCCAGTAAGTAACCTAGTTTCCCGCTCGGGGTGGGAGAAAGTGGTCATCTAAGTGCTTGAGTGAGTGAAAATTCCAAGACTCAGCCATTATCTTTAACGTTTGTTCAAGCGCAGTAATTTCAAATGTTGAGTTGTTCAAAAACAGTAATTTCATTCCTTGCTTTAACAATTTGGGATATGCAGGCATCAGTGACGGAGTGGTTAGCACAACGCACTACGATGCTAGGGGTCCAGGATTCGAATCGTGTCCCGGGCATGACTGATCTTAACAACTAGCCAAATGTAGCAGAAAAATGAAGTAAAATAAACCAAATAAGTCAATCAATTTGAGATACTTTGATATATCATTAACATGTTTTAACCAAGCAGTGCTTTTTTTCTGACAGTACGCAAAACCTACTACCGGCACCTTTTCTCATGAATAGGATAACAATTAGTAACAGTTTGTGTTAAGGGGGTTCTAAAGCCATGTTAAAGCATAGGCCCAAATTTCAATGGATGAGCGTACAACTAATATAGATTCGGTAAGGAAGAAATTTTCCGACATAAAAGATTGTTTTATTCACTAGAACATGTGAACCTTATAATTTTGTTACGATTAATGATATTTAAGTATATAACAGAAAATAGAAGGTCTCCGTCATGTTCAAACTTCTGCGTACAGATGGCGCTGAAGTGGTAGTTTTGTCAATACCTGTGCATTTTTTTTTCTTTTATGACTAGTATGGAAGATTTCGTGGTGAAACAAAGATCACATGTTCTTCCCGCAAGCATCTGAGATACTATGTGAAAAAATGAAAACATTTCGTACCTTCAGAGAGTAGTGCCTATCATTAAAAATTTTGAAGTGGCGTTTCGTCGCAATATACTCCGTGGTGCAGATTTTAGCCAACACTGTTGCCGAGATTTCACTCTGTGCTTTCTAACGATATGATCAATGCAAGTGCTTCGAAATTGTGAAAGTTGAACCAAGTTACCAGAGAATAACGAATCCAGTAAATGTTGGAAGAAGGAAACATCGGAAAAAACGGAAAGGTAAGTCTTATATTTAAATGCTTGTTGCTTCATCCATCAAAAACAAAACGTTTGCAATATGCAAGAGTGATGATGCAGAATGTATGATTTATTTACATGTTGAGGAAATACCTTCCGATATAATTTCTGTGAGAATAGCGCTTCGACGTGTCTACATTTTGAACGCAGCAAGCATTTTTTCCTTACAAACGAAGTTCATAATTCTTTGCAATTGTGCAATTGCAGAAGAGAATGTTATTTTAAATTAGACATAATGCAGATATTACAGTTTTGTGATTATTACTAGAGCATGAAATACCTTGATATAGATTATATTCTGGCATTAAATCGATATTGCACAAAATGCTCTACTATCGTTCCTGTGAGATGAGATTATTTTCGTGTTTCACTGGTGCTATTGAAAAGTACTTACTTACATCGGAATTTGTATTACAAATCAGTCGTTCATTATAGTTTCACTGTTTTGAACAAGATTTTTCTCCTTTATATATACATATATAGCTCGCAAGTGTTAAATGCATTAAGTAGGTTAAGCTAAGTTAGGTTGGATTGGAATAGATTTAATGTGAGATCCCCGAATTTTGTGCAAGTTCTGGACAACATTCTGTTATCTTCTTTCACAGAATCAGGTCAGAAAACCGGTTTTGTAAGCTGTATAAAACTCTTCGGTTTTCTCGTTCTTTCATAATTTTGAACGCCTTATAATGGTAGTGCAGCATTTCCAATAAGTCCAAGCTTTATGTATTTAAGTGTGAAAGTACACCCTAACAGCTAAAAGAGTAAAGTCCTAACAGTCTACCAAACAATAGTTTGCGTGTTTACTGAGAATTTACAAATTAGTATAGATTAGGAAAGTTTACTAGTTTACATATTTTACAAGTGCAAAGCCAATAATTTATTTGTGGGTAAGATTGATTGATTTTCAGAGAAATCATAATCTGTCCTAATTATGTTACGAATATTTGATTCAATAACCTACTGAAATCCAAGTCATATTTAACATGCACTGTAAAGATAGATCTAAATCTGAGCTGATATAGTGAATCAAACCTTTAATAATTATGTTATAACAGGACCACTACGTTAACAATTATGGTGTAGTTTAGATCAATTATATTCACATCCACTTACACAACATCTCTAAGTTGCTTTCATTTTATTATTAACTCAACTTGCCTCAGGTTGTAACAATGTAATGAAATTTTTTTTTTCATCTTTGTTAAGTTCATAGTCTCATACACCATATTAACAATATTTTTATTTGCTCCTTTTGCAGATGAACATTTGATAATCCATTTGATATGTCTTCTAAGAATACCTTGACATTTGTAAAAGGGACAACAGATTTGACAAACAATGGCAACCCAATACCGTGGAAGTTTGTGGATATGCTTCTATGGAATCAAATTCGTCTTTGTGGATTGTTTGACCTGTACACAATTTGCAGATACATGGTTGAATGGTAATGGTTTACAAGATATCAAGAGTCCAAAATATATTCAAGAAATTATGTTGCAAGACTTCTTAATATCTGGTTGCAAGTAGTCAGCAATTGGGAACGGTATATTAGAGAAACTGAAAATAATGGGAATGGTATAACATGAGTGTCTTGTCTGTCAAGTTATAACACACATTTCTTGAAATTTTTGCTAGTTCCAATTTTTAAGGGTATTTGCCCATCATTGCTTTCTGAATGGGATGATGATTACAAGACAGCAAGAAGCATACGTATCTATGAAAGAACGACATAATGTTTTGCAGGATGAGCAAGAAGGAGAATGAAGTTACATTGAAACAAAAATGTTAATGTGAATTTATACGTATATCCCGAATATATAGTTTTTGTAGTCCTTTCATGCAATGATTTTTCAATGATTTGAATTTTATTCTAATGGTAATTATTACCATATTGTATCTTAGAAAACTTTTCTTACAATTCTTACCTGAGTAATGCTGAACTCTAAGATATCAACAGTGTTTGGAAAGTTACTTTTCAAAAGTAATTCAAAGTTAATCACTTGAGAAATTAATTCAGTTATAATTACTGTTGCTTTAAAAAGTATCTAATTTAGTTACTATTACAATAATTGTAATTATTACTTTATTCTAGATTAGTTGTATCTTTTAAGACAAGGTTCAGAACATGAAATGGAAGAGCACTATTCATTTCATCACAGATGACCACCAACAACTTGGCATTAAGTTTCATATATAATTATAACTGCTGGTCTCCGTGTTGGAGTGGTTAGAACAGCGAGTTACGACGCTAGGAGTCTCTGATTCGAATCCCGGCATGGATATTCTTTGTATGTGATCCTGCATAAGTTTCATCATATTATTACTCATTCTCATCTTTGCGATTAGACAAAAATGGCAGAAAAGCGTATTAAAATAAACTAAATCAATCAACCATATAATTATAACTAAGTTAATATATTTTATATGTAAATATAGAGGCAATAAAATCCACATCTTTTACTTAAAGATGAAAAAATAATAGTTTATTATATTTTTGTTGAGCAAACAAGATATTATTCAGAATTACTGTTGAACTGTGGTATACCAATGAGGATTGTTGGAGATTATATAGCCTTATGTCGAAATTATTCTAATTAAAATACGCTTGGAAGAGATACATTCTGGTTCTTGGCAATAAATAAGATTTGTTCTCATGGTCTCACGATTTCAATCCATTGTTTCAGACGAGGATATGATTCAACAAATTGTAAAAATGGAGCAAAAGAAAATTCTTTTCTACGCAAAAAAATAGTAATTGTACACTTCTGTTCAGATCAATTGGTACATACTTCAACTGTTCGACCCTATAAAGAGTGACACTTTATGTGAACAGGAGTGTACAACTAACTTTCAATTTAGTGACTAGTTAGGTGGAAAAATAACTGAATTTCAGGTACTAATTTCATAAAGTAAGTCGTTTACAGTTACTGTTACACGAAAATGTTACTGTTACTTCCAAAGACAGCTGCAGAACAAACCAGTAGAATTCGTGAAGAACTGTGAAACAGGACTTTGGACATTGTGCGGAGGCAACTTGTGTAAAATTGTACTTAAGTATTATGAAACGAACAAATAATCATTCTGCTTCTCGTTTACCTTTATTCCCGGTTTTAAAATAAAAGCCTCCCCGATGGCGTAGTGGTAACGTCGTCGCCTTGTACTCAAGACCACTAATGTGTCTTGTCTACCCATGTTTGTTATACAAGCTGAAACCCATCAAATTGTGCATATTCAGGCCTAAGCACTCGCAAGTGTTCGAAATTGTCCGTCACAGCTTCCGCAGTCTTGTCATATATCGGCACGAAACAAAGGAAGTCTTCTCGAATACAGCTGGATCGAGAAACAATTAATGCACAGTGAAAATCCTTCCGTTCCCAACACATCTAATGTTTATTCTTCCAATATGATAAAATGCTCACTCATTTATCTCCAGTGGCGTGCCCAAGGGAGTGAGTGTTGGTGGGGGTCATAACCCTCCTTTGGCCCAGTATTTCTAAAAAAATGAACGTCAAAAGCAGAGAAAGATGGTAAAATGAGGACTGATTACCGAAAAGAGTATACGTACTCCCCCCCCTACGAAAATCCTGTATGCCAGTATAGCAACGGCACGATATACCAGAGACCCTGGTTCTGGTCCTGGCAGAGCCTGAAAATTCCACTAAAATATCTACATATGCAACATCTTCCTGCTTTCTCTTCTTGACATTCATAAAATTTTCGGCTGTTCCTTTGTAGTAGTTAAGTGTTTGAGCGTGTGTTAAACCCAGTTGGCTTAAATAAAAGTAATTTTTATCCCATGAAAGTCTCGGACTGCATACACGAAATTTGGCCCGGGCACAAATAAAATTACAATTGATCTGTGCAACTTATTTATGTCTTAATAAACCGCCCCAATATCCGGTACTCGCGAGATGTTCACTTTAGAGACCTTTGATCTCTTCGGCTCATGCCTAGCACTACACTGAGGCTTCTAGTCGGCAATATCTTCAACTTTGGACACGAACTGGAACTAGAAGTAGACTTCCGTAGTTTACAGGAAATTGCGTTACTAGTCCTCTTCATTTTCGAATTACTAACAGATTCTGTTGTAATGATTAAGCGGGAAATTGAAGCCGGGTATTTATTTATGTCTACATTGTATTCTAGAATGTTCCGCAGATAAAACCTTTCATTAATGTTACCAGTAGTTCGACTCAACCTCTTATTTAAGAATGTTTCCTTTTCCACTTTCCAAAGAATAAATAATACAAAGAATCGTCCTACTCGTGGCAGGCTTTGTTGTGCAGCTTCTAAATGATGACAAATCTTTACACAATGATCGCGCTCGCTGCGACAACAACAATGAAAGCGCAATAAAAGTTTACGTGCAATATTGTCAACAAAAGGGTTATAGAACATTCTCCGTCTTGCCTCGATAATTACGCTCCTTAAATTATAACGATAATTATCGTAACATTATTCAAGAAGCCAAAACACTAATTTATCCTGCGGGAGCTCGACCCCTGATCTCCACCTTGGATACGTGCTATTATCAATAACAGGGTTATAGAACATTCTCCCTCTTGCCTCGATAATTATTTCTCTCCATCGTCACATTATTCAAGAAGCCAAAAACCTACTTTATCTAGTGTAAACTGAAATATTTCCTGAGGGTACGTATCCCCACCTTGGATACTTGCTATTATCAATTACAGGGTTATAGACAAATTTACCTTGCCTCGATAATTATTTCTCTTCTTAAATTTTCGTCACGATATTTTCTTTCACACGCACAGAGAAACCAAAAAGACCCATTTTATCTAGTGTAAACCGAAAACTTTCGGGAGGGGCTCGAGGCACCCCTTGGATACGTGCCTGAGTCAACGCAGCATTTGCTTCAAACGAATTCACAAAATGTTTTCAATTATTTCAATTACTGTCCTCACTTGGCCCGTTTCGTGTTTGAATTAACTACACTTATAATTGTATTTTCTTCTCTGCGTTCTAAATATTAAGATAAATACTTAATATAAAACATCGGATTTTATATTAATATTTAACTACACTTATTACTGCATTTTCTTCTCTGCGTTCTAAATATTAAAAAAAATACTTAATATAAAACAACGGATTTTATATTAATATTTCGACTATTACTACCTTCCACTGATGATATATTGCTTATTTCTCTAATAAGAACATACAACTAAAATCTCATGATTATCAATTTCCCTGATTTACCACTATTTCTTTTTAATCCACTAACTCACCTCTAACCAATATGGCTTCATCTCACATCGAGTACCCCTATCGACCAACCTGTATGTATCTGCCTTGATTACGCGGAGATCTGGCAACATGGCTCTCGGTTGCCACGGCAAACGGTGCTGCCATCTGTTATCGAAAAATTACCACAAAATTGCCTTTAATACGGCCTTAATGAATGACCTATGAATGACTGGACCTACAGTTTAAATTGGGATCCGAACCACTGTACCATGTGCCTCCACCGGGTATCGAACCCGAGACCCCTTGATCACAAGGCGACGATGTTACCATGATATTTATTTGCGCCCTATTAAATCAATAGCGATTTCAGCCTACAAAAAAATTGGATCCAAAAATCTTCTTGGTCACTTCGCTCGCAACATATCATTGTTTTCTGTAATGCATTGTAAATTACCAGAGAGGGGAATAAGACTTGTCTTCATTGATTTTGTTTTAAATCCATGAACAATAGTTTGGAGGAAAGGTAGCGTGCACTTTTGAGAGAAAATGTATGTATTTTTTTTTTTGTTTATTGTGAGATGGATGAATTGGTTGTGTAATGTATTTAAATAATATAAGTTGTATATAATATGTATTAAATAAACTTTGAATACGTACAGAATTTCGTATCCACGTCGCTCCATGTTGCATATATGTGAAATATATATCGTGCATGAAAGTTATACATGTTATTGTAACAAAGAATTATATGTGGAATGCATTTATCAAGCATTTTCTATCTTTCAAAAATAGTTTGTGTGCTTGTTTCCATTATTAATGTAAAATTGAACGTGTTGAAAAAAAAATCAAATCTTTTGTTTGAACACAAATGCTTTAGCACCAACTTCTACCCCTTTTTGCATAATTTACGAGGGTAATAACATTTTTGATACTACCACCACCACCACCACCATCACCACTACTACTACTACTACTACTAATAATAATAATATTAATAATAATAATAATAATAATGTTGGTTCTGGGTTCGAATCCCGGCTTGGGCATGGATGTTTGTGAGTGTCCATTCATCAATTTAATCATATCATCACTCATCCCCATCTTCGCAAATTAGCCAAAAGTGGCACAAGAAGCGAAGTAAAATAAAGCAAATCAATAATAATAATAATAATAATGTTATAATATGATTAACATTATTATTATTAGCATTATCATCATTATTAAAATTATTATAATTTATTATTATTATTATTATTGGCATGTTTATCCTGGTACTTGCCCCCCAGACAAAAATTCGTGGTTGCGCCTCTGGTCAAACTTATCAACACCTTTCTATCAAATAAAACAATAACAAGGAAACTCTACTTGCAAGTATGATAAAGAACACCAGTTCAATATATTTGTAATAAAAGTTACAGAGGAAATGCGATGTATGAACTTATCTGGAAAGAAATGTCCACTCCACCGCTCTGTACTGTTTATTTTGTTCATTAATGTTGGCACGATTTATTCTCGCCATGACGGCGTATTCTAATCAACAATCGGAAAATTCTGTGCCGTGAATTGCACCTTCTGTTCTAGAATAAACGTACCTAAACAACCTAATATTGCACAAAGTATACCATTGTAAATAAGGTTCAAATCTCCCGCCCGCCCGCTTGAATTCCGCATGTTTAGAAGAACCCGCCACAATCATGGCTGCTCGATCCCACAATGAAACAGTTTGTGGCGTAGGTGAAACACACCTATTGAAAACTACTTTAATAACATTGAAACCTTAAAATGAAACATGAATAAAGTAAATGTAATAATAAAAAAAATGTAAATAGTGTATGCATAGAATTGATGTAACTATATTATTTTCTTGTGCATCATGGGTTTACTGATGAAGCTATGCTATAGCTATTTTCAGTTCTTACGGCGGGCTCTCTAGAAGCTGGCAGGGGAAGTGGGGAGCGGGGAAGCGACCAATCCATCACGATAAGAAACGTAGCGGCTTCGCGTAGTACTTTTTCCGGCCGCGTCGTGTCTCTCGGCGCCACTGCTGTTGTCTGGTTGGTCTGCAGCGAATTCCCCGCTCCCCACTTCCCTTGCCAGCTTCTAGAGTGTCCGCCGTAAGAACTGAAAAGAGCTATACTAAATCTTGCCTCTAAATCCATAAACAGACGCAAATGTTAATGTTGTAATTATTAGTAGCTATCATTTCATAAAGTGATGTCTCTTGCAATTCTTCAGTTCCTATTAAAATAATATATGATACATGTTGTTTTATACCTTTAAAAAATATGTAGTTTTAGGCGTTGTATACATGAAGTGAGCGAATAAGATATCAACTTTGTATCACTGCACTCATCATTCCCTATCCACATACAAACGTTTCTTAAAAATTGAAAGAATAGCATCACCCCTCACCCCCCCCCCTCCCTTGGGCCGACAACCACATCCCTTGCTTACAAAATTACTCGTCTCTCCACTGCACGGAGGTTTCGATTGTGGATTCACGTGATTGAATCAAGGTGTGACGTCATATAGTCATATATCGTATAGTGGATGATACACGTTGAGGCAGAGACCACTCTTCCACGACCCTTTGGGTAACGTCCAATTGCAGAGCAATGAAGGAACTAACTTCCTGTGTGTGAATTCTATCCAGGGAAAAACAGGCTTTTCTGTGCATGATCCCTACTTCCCTACGCTTCCCTTAAATACCTAGACTTGCATTTATTGTCGAATAACATATAAAGTCGTATATTTTTTTTTTACGGAAGTCTAAGTAGACAAATGAAATGCTTTGTGAACGTGACATTGTGCTCAAGTCATAGTCTGGCGAGAGCTGCGATACAAGGAAGTTGTGCTAAAGCTCGCTCGTACAACTCCCGATCACGCGTACGCGTAGCCAGTGCTTTACGTAAGTGTCTTGTGGAAGTTAAATACATAGACGTCAAATGACGATTAAAAGGGTCAACACTCTGAAAATTAATTTCAGCAACATCAGAGACAAACCCTCGTCGACGGGATTACACCAATGGATAAACGACACATTGAAACTAACACCGGATCAGGTCGTGAGTATCGAGTTAGATCACTTTAGAAAATGTTTGTATCTGAAGCTAGAGTGCGCGTCAAATCTCCTGCATATGACCTTGAACGACTGAACAGCACCAGCGAATCACGGACGTGCAGCGTTGCCTAGTTCAGAAGCTGTTTCACCTCGCTACTAAATCGTGTACTTGGCGCTCGGATATAAATAGATTATTTCAAGTGTCAGTAGTTCAACAGATGGAAAGATAATGAATTTGCGAGTATGTACGAAAAACAAGCGTGATTGTAGCTTATACCGTTCCCTCTGTAGAAGCAATGTTATTATAAACGTATTTGCATTGTATCCTTTTTGCTCTCCCTTCGTTCCTGTTGCATTCTGAAACTTTCCGATTAGCTAAGGGAACAGGGCACGTTCGTTCCCAGTGATGGCAGAAGAAGTTGACGAAGAGGATACCGTCATTGTTCGTTTTTTTTTCATGTGTTTAGTGGGTGTGTGCAGCATGTCGTTGAGTAAACCAAGTGGTAGTGATGGCGAGAGAAGAGGGAAAAATACAGTGTTATACGAAGCCAGGCACGACAGGTGATTTTTCAGGTGTACATTTTTTTTAAAAAAAAAAAGTGTTCGAGTGACGAACAAAGAAGTAAAATTGACTTTAAGAAGTGCCAGGATCTAACAGCTCAAGCGTGTGGTGTGAATCAAGCTACCGTTTCTCGGATATGTTCGGGGGCAAAACAATGTGGATCGGGGCCTGCTCCAATGTTTCAATAACCTAGACTAGAAAGCACATTAATATACCGAAAAGAACGACAAATTTAGATGACTTTGAAAAAAGACGTAGTTCGTAGAACAGTCTTTGAAATTTACGATCGTGGCGAATTTTCTACTACCAAAAAGATAACGTACTCTTTACGGGACAAAATATCTTACAAAGGCTCTACAACTTCCACCTTGAGAATATTGAAAGAATTATGCAGTCCCTAATCAGGTATGTTCTTTTCTCCCATTATGTTTATTATATGTTATATTATCTAATGTTCCGTGCTCTCCGTGACAAGGCGTTTCGCTCGACCACGCTGTCTCTTTCCGTGTGAGATTTCGACATGGCACCGCTGCAGTGCGCTGCTATTGGCTATCGCCATATGCAGGAGATTTGACGCGCACTATAGTTTCGAAGCTTCTGTGTGAACGGTTGTTGAATCAATTGAATGGATGTTATGTGTATAATGATTCGGAAGGTGCCCATGAGGTTTTAATGACATGGGCGGACAGTGCAATAGTAATAGTTCGACTTCATGTGATCCCAAGTGAATTAGACGATGACCCGATACGAGTAGTTTTGAACCAATATGGAACCATACATTCATTAGTAGATGAGAAGTATAATGAAGATCATATATATCCAGTACGTACGTGCAGAAAAATTGTAAAGATGACCTTGACCCGTTCAATACCTTCTTACGTGTCTATAAGTGGAGAGAGGTATTGGGTCACACATAATGGTCAAGCTAAGACTTATTCCGCGTGCGATTCCCAGGAACACTTCAATCAATGTCCCAATCGACGGCGATCATCAGCAAGAATGGGTGACAATTCGTATGCAGGAAAAGTCCGACCCATCCCGTATAACCTGAACAGCACAGAAGAAGTGATAACCAGTGAGCCTACAATACTCTCAGGTGTAACGACCAAGCAACAAAACGAACCACCTGCATGTGTCAGTGATGAGACAATACAGGGTGTTCCACAAATGTCGATCAGAGAGGAACAATTCGCATCAAATGATGAAAATACTGACGATTTTATGGAGAGTTCAGTGTCAACCAAAGACGAGGATCCCAGTTTGCCGATCACCAACACTTTTTAAGGAAAAAGAACCAAGGGAAACACTTGAAGATTCACCGACAACAGACGAAAATTCATTGCAGATGACTACCAGGGACCAGTCTCCAGCACGTTCATCAGTGCAGATCGCATCATCACCTACAGTGGGGAGGCAGAGACGGAGGAGGAATCGTTGCGTCGAATCGATCAATGGGCCTTCAGCAAAGAAACCAAGTGAACAACGTTCCCCGTCGCAAGTGAGGGATAATCTGTCCCAAAGTGTACCCAACAATCTGGAAACAATCCTTGCTCTTGATGATAAACATATGAAGTGAAGAATGGCTCTATAGAAAGTATGTAAGTAGTTTTGTTATCCAACATTTGACATAAAAGATGTGTTATTAACTAGATGTGCTCATGTTTCCTTTTCTCGCCCCCTTTTGTTGGTATTGAGTGTAAGAGATGGTTTTGTTTACAGGTTGAGTTAAGAGATATATTTAACAGAAATGTTAGTAACGGGTATTTTTGGTGTGTATTTCTATTACTTGTCACGAATAATATAGATTTGAATACCATAAACGATACGGCACAAGATACAATATTTCATTTATCCACGATTAATATAAATAAATTGACCTCGAAAGTAAAAATTAAAGCTTTCAAAGATTATTTAAAAACTTATGATTTAGACATCGTATGTATACAGGAAGTCGGTATAGAAAACCTTGAGGTAGGAATAGACTATGTAGTGTATAATAATAGCAACCCTCAATTCACAGGAACGGCAATAATTGTTCAGAAAACTATCCCTGTCGCTAAGGTATTATACCACCCATCTAGAGGGCTGCATTGTATGCCTTTTACCTACCCACTGCCCGCTTGCCCGCGAGGACAGGTATACCTGCTTGACTGCCCACGGCAACGAGTCGACTTGCGTCTTTACCCGGGTTCTTGTTCTTCAAGGCGCTCTGCGCTTACAAGGTAACTGGGCATTCAACAAGACCCGGGCGCCTGCAAAACCTGCTGGAAGGAAACAGCCCTCCGGCAGCGTGTCGCTCCAGGTGTTTCATCACCACGTGGACAGCTACAGCCAGTGTTGCCTACTTACGTAGCTCCTAAATCCTACGAAGTCCTAGAAGGAGCTCTCTCCTCCAAGGAGAATTTATATACTTGGCATTTCCAGTTCAGCGTAAGCAGTTTTTATCTTATTGCCAGGAAATGCACGCAGTATTACAGCTTCATTTATCTAAATGAATGATCGAGCAAACAAAAATCTCCTCACTGAAAACTAATTGTTTTTCATTGCATGGTGCCTTAACCAGGCACGCAGTGGCGCAACCAGAGCGGGCAGGGTGCATTGCTCACAACCTTGGACGGAAATTAAGTCTAGCGGAGGGGTCAGGGTGGGGGTCAAACATTAAAGTACAAGTAAAAACAGGCTAGCAGAATTTAAGAGTAGCAAGGCTAAAGGGTATTCAAGATGGAATTAATTTTCATATTTTTCTTGCATTTTCATTCCAGACGACCAACGGCACCTGCAAGGGGGGGAATGGAGGGGTAATTGCAACCCCTTGATTTCAAATTTTACGAAAGTAGAAATATGTTATAAAATATTATACACTCTCATCAAGTTCAATGCCGTAGCAAAGGGGTAGCGGGAGTCGGCCCTGAGCGCCGAACGATCTAAGTGAGAAAAGTTTTAAAACAGAGAATGCTATGGCGGCCCGTGATATTATTTGCTATTAATGTTGGTTTGTTACGAGTTGGATGAATTGATTATGTAATACGTCGCTCCATGTGAAAAGAAAATATTGTAGATGGAAATTTTACATGCCATATGTATGTACATTCGGAATGCATTTATCATGCACTTTCTTTCTTTCATAAACAGTTTGTGTGCTTGTTTTCCATTATTAGCTAATGTGAAATTGACGTGTTGAAAAAAATATTTCTAATCCTCTGTTTCAACACAAATACGTGAGAACGGACTTCTACCCCCTCTTTGCGTGCCCTTTTTGCGTGATTTATGAGGATAATAATGCCTTTCATGCTACTTTATTACTATTATTGTGATTGTTGTTGTTGGTACGTTTATCCAAGTACTTGAAACCCCCCTCCCCAAACGAGGGTAACGGCAATGCCCCTGGCTGGCTACGGCCCTGGTGTTCGCAGTAGAACAGTGTGTTGTTCGACTCGCGACCTCGGCGTCGAACGTGACATGTTTCAGTCCTACCCTATATCACTATATATACGTATATTGGTTGTTTACGATATATACTTATGGATCCTGTGCCACGGAAAACCTATTTCAATGTGTGTGTGTGGGGGGGGCGGGGGTAGCAACATTCGTAAATCTCATTTCATTGGTGATGTGGCTTACGAAGCTTTGAGTTCCCTTTTTTAAGTAGTGAAAATCTATTGCAGTTGGCAACACCGCAGAACGGTGTGGGCGGGGTGCAGTTTCTACTCGAAGCAACTACGTAATGCAGAGGGAGGGGTCTGCAGTTGATGGAAAGAACGAAGTGAGACCTACTAGGTATCGTAAGACTGCGGGTACCCGGCGGGTCTACAATGCCTGCCAGGAAAGATCTGGGCAGGTGGTCAGACAAGCTGCTCAAGCGAGGGTGTTGCGCAGGTTGCATGGCATTTCAGGAGCGATGTCTCGCGAACGGGTCTGCTCCAGGTCTTGTGCAGGCCTCTGCACCCATCAGGGAGGAATACATTTGTGTTCGTGGGATCGGTGTGGATATGTAATGTATATGCACCCTCGGGTACTGCAGCAAGGAAGGAGCGCGCAGACTTTTTTAATACCCCTGTAGCGACAGCATTAGGGGGAAATCGACAACATTTGATATGTGTGGGCGACTTTAATTGTACTTTGCGGAAAGAAGACTACAACCCCGGATTTAATCCCTGCCACAGTTTGCAAGCTCTAGTGAATGGGTTTAAGTTAAGTGACGTATGGGAGAAAAAACACCCTCACGAGCCAGGCTACACATATATAAGAACCGACTCGGCAAGTAGACTGGATCGATATTACGTAACCAGCAGTTTACTTTCACAGACTAGAAGAATAACTGTACAACCAACATGTTTTAGTGATCACCTTGGAGTACACATGGACATTTAGTTAAATATAGCTCACTTTAGAAAAGGTCGAGGATACTGGCGTTTCAATATGCAACTATTGCAAGATTCCACATTCCGTATGGAATTTGAACAACAGTGGAAGAAATGGGAATCCATGAGTTTGCGTCAGAAAGATTTGATTCAGTGGTGGGACTCTTTCCTCAAACCGTCCATAAAATATTTTTGTCAACAATACAGTAAACAACGAATGTCTGACTTCTACAAGAAATTATTATGCTGTATTACGTGAACTAGCCCATAAAATAGAAAGTGACTCCTCACAATTGCCCGAATACAAGAAAATGTAAGCTGTTGTCTTGAAGATGTATAACCAAAACTTACGGGGATACAGCTATCGTAGTCAATTACCTATGTTCGATCCTACGGAACTACCAACATTATCACACGTGTTAAAAGAGAGACAAAGAGAACAACGGAAATTAATCACAGAAATAGAAGATGAGAATGGATGTAAACATACAAATTCAGCGTATATATACCGATATCTCGTCAATCACTTTTCCAGTAAATTTGGGGTACAGGCTACCACAGAACCGCCAGATCTATCGATTCTCGCCAATTACATTCCGAAGATAACAAAGGAAGACAACAAAACGCTGTAGAAACCGAAGTAAAGAAAGCGGTAATGACAGGAAAGAAGAATAAAGCGTGTGGCATTGATGGCCTTCCCATGGAACTATTTCAAACCTTTTGGCCCCTGATGAAATACTAAATGACAAGATGGGTAAACGACGTTTTTCGGCGTCAACGGATGAGTCCCTCAAGCTTGTTAGGAGTTATGTTATTGGTACCGAAACCTGGCCGCTGTCAATCTGCACAACATTACCGGCCAATAACGTTGTTATGTGTATGCTATAAAATTTACGCACGCCTTCTTACTAGTCGGTTGCAGCTATATACAGATAAAATGATTGGTAAACAACAACATGTATTTGGCACCAAAGGAAGAATATTTGAATTATTAACTACCTTGAGTGAAATAGTAGCCTTAACACAAGATGAAAAGTAATGTACAATAGCAATTTTAGCATTAGACTTTGCAAGTGCATTTGATTCCATAAAAGATGATTATCTATTTGCATTATTACGCAAAATTGGACTAAGAGACAAAATTATCGAGGCGGTTCAAGGTCTCTATTTCCAAGCAAGAGTAAAACTTAATTTAAATGGAACGCTGACGAAACAGTTTCCTTTGCAACGAGGCCTCCGACAGGGATGTCCATTCTCACTTCTCGCCTTTTGTTTCGCAATAACACCTATCATAAACTGGCTACAGGATGAGTTAAAGAATAGAATTATATTCTCAAACACATCGAATCCTGGCATATGCAGACGATGTGACTATAATACTTCAAGATGAACATGATCTGAAAACAGTACAAAAAATACTTGAAGCAACACAAGAAATAACGGGCTTGACGGTGAATTACAAAAAATCGAAAATTCTACAACTGGGAAAGCACCCAGCACATTGTTATAGAACCTCTGTCTATGAGATTGTGAAGAACGTGACGATATTAGGAATAGTTTTCGGTACCACCTTAACAGAAACCAAAGTAAAAACATATAATCAAGTAGTGACACGCCTCCGACATGCAACTTTTCTAGATCGGAGACGGGAATTATCAATAATAGCCAGAGTAACCCACATTAATGTGTTTCTCTTCTCTAAAGTGTGGTATGTAGCGCAAGTCTTAGAACTTCCCAAACCAAAAGCTGCTGAAATACGTCGTATAGCAACACAGTTTATTTGGCAAGCACATGTATTACGGGTCGCGTATGAGACACTGTGTCTACCTAAACGCGTTGGAGGACTTAACCTGATGAATGTTGAAATAAAAGCACAGTCACTTCTAATACACCGCGACATAAAACAGTTATTGAGTACAACACGGAACCTGACAGGGCATGTGCTACATTCTTACTTACGAGATGTCGAACTTACAGCCCCTGTCTCAGTGCCTAAATTAACCAGTACTCTCAACTATTTTCAAACGACGATGGTGGAATTTACGTATTTACTCATAGCGTGCCCGCAATTACAAAGTGAAACAATTACGGGCAAATTCTTATATCGAATGCAGTTACAAAGACGACGAGTGATGCCAAGAATTCAAACCGTGCACCCTACTATCCAATGGTCAAAAGCATGGCGTAATGTAACTGCACGACACATACCTACACCTGTGCGATCTATGTGGTACTTAGCAGTGCATGACAAAGTCTTGACAAACCAGATGGCGCTCCGGCTACAATTGGAAGGAAACGAAGGGTGCGGATTTTGAAATCAAAGTGATACTTTGAAACATAGACTCAGTACGTGCTCCGAAATACGTGATGAGTGGCAATACCTTTGCCAAAGACTAGGAAAAATGTGCCGACTCCCTGCCAACTACTTTACAGTAGACCACATCCTATTTCCAGACTTTAATTTTTATCCAAGAACCAAATTACAGGCTGTGCAGTGGATCATAGCTCAGTATGTGTATTATGCCTTAAAGAGGGAACCAGGCAAATGTGAAGAATCATTACAGAATTATGTACAAAACGAATACTTACAGCTGAACAATTACGACAAGAGAAGTTTGTATGCAAACTTTTTAAAAAATGTACTAATGTAAAAAATAGCGTAACTTTGGTACGATTGTATCTTAATAACAATTGATTAATGTACTTCATAATGTAATGTAATATCTTATGTAAACTCTGAACATACTGACGAAGAAAGATGGAGAACTTACTTAGTAGAATTACGAAATAATATTGAATTACTGACGTGAATGCTGGATTTCTAGCATTCACATAATCTCGTATGTAAAATTCTATACAGATTAAAACCTATTGTATAATCCACTATGTACCAATTCTACCTCTTAATTATTTGTGTAAAGTCTGATGATTGATATTGTGTAATGTAAATTATATAGAAATAAAAAAAAATAAAAAGTCGGTATGATAACTTCCCAACATAACAATGGTACTGGGTTCGCCGCTCGTCAAAGGCATTTTTTTTACAGTACAGTGCCAACAAGGTTATACCTAGGATGGAAATAATTAGACATATCGGCTCGACTGTTATTTCTTAATAAAAATGTAATGGGTTTGAGAGTAATTACTCGATATTAGACTTCTTACAAAATGTCGAAAGGCATGTGAACGAGACATACAGTTCTTGCTTTGTATAACGCGCAAGATCAAGAAACAATGGAACGTTAATGTGGAAATTCCTAGCAGCCACGTCAAGAATGCGAGCTTTTAATGAAAGAAATATTAGTTGAGTTTTGGATAGAATTTCAATTTTTAAAACGAAAAGTAGCTAAGAACATATTAGGTTATATGAGTCGACAGATTTAGTCCAGATCTTAACATTATAATTGTGTTGTAAAATCTGTAGCTGTATATAAGAATCCGACTGAGGGACGGATGGGTTCGAGTCCGCCTGGGTTCTCGGCCTGTGTATAGAATCGGTAGCAACCCACCATCGTAAGGAAATTTGGGAGATACGAGTGAGTAAAGTAACCCCGTTTCGCAAATCTTCTATAACTGCTGAGGGTTCGACGTACTGACCCCATGTCACCCTATTACTGGTTGAAGTTCTCCACACCATTATGTAGTATTGTGGGAGGGAGGCTTGCTGGCAGTCGGGAGATAGGCCAAGGCCCTTCGAGAGCTGTCGCGCCATGGGTTATTAAGTGTTGCTCACGAGACGAGACATGTTCCGTCTCGTCTCGTCTCGAAAACGAGACGAAACACGAGACGGGACAGGCTTTTTAAAATTCGAGACGGGACGAGACGGCTCCTGAAAAGTCTCGTCTCGTCTCGAAAGTCTCGAAAAAATATAAACAAAATAACTAATCAATTGCAAATATTTATTTATTCGGAATAAAGCATTTTCTTTGGAAACCCAAAACAGCTTCTATTACATGAATAGAGATCTGTAAGATTCCCCCTCGAAACATCCTAATTCGTCACACGTTGTCCGTAACGAATTTGCCCAGACTTTAGCCTCGTGTCCTTGTATCTTTCTACTGAAATTTTCTTAGAATACCTTAATCTGGCAACTATCTGCTACCCCAAGAGCTCTCTTCCATTCATCCTTGCGTAGAACGATCCGTAGGTAGTCACTGCCATTCTTTACTACGGCCCTGTTCCAGCCATACTGGCGACAATCGTCATAAAATTTCTCGCCCAAACAGACCCTTCTTTCATTTGCGAATCTCTTCTCAAAATCCACAGCAGCCTCGAGTTCTGGTTGCAAACTTCAAAGATTTCGCACTAAAAACCTAGGTAAAGGTAAAGTAACAAGTGCATATAACACAGTGCCATGAAGGCACATTTACGGGATGTGGGGGAAAGGTCATTTTGGAGGCGAAGTGATCAGCATCACACTCCGGCCGCTTTTGCCCTCCAGGATTGCCTCCATGCACCCATTGATATGAGGCTGTTGAGCCCCGGAGCTGCTTTATGCGGAGACAATGAGGAATAATTCCGACCTTTATTCACCCACTCCGGGATTCGAACCCGGGTCTCACGTCTGGCAGTCAGACGCCCTAACGACTACACCACCGTGGCTCTAAAAAGCTAGTGCAATTAGATACTCTGCTTTGACGTAACGAACATAAAATTGCCTGAAGTCATAGGAGTAATAAGCCACATTCGACAGCAACAAGTGTTGCTTGGAAATGAATCCACAGTAATAAATGCAACCTTCCGAACGGAAGCGACTAGACCGGCAAGCGGCACGTGTTGCTTTGTTGCTTGATTGTCGTTCGGACTGGGTCGTTTTTTAATAGCTTGCCTTATGTCCCCTCTGTCTGTTGGTAGTGAATTCACAGTGAAAGCTTGCTTATAGACTAAGGGAGATTTCACATCGAAGCGACACGCGACCTGTAACACGTGTCGCTTCAGGATTTCACCAATCGAACGCAGGTTTGTGCGGCCTGCCATGCTCCTACGCTGTGAAACGTTGCTGTTGATTGGCTCGTTCCAAAGCAACATGTGTCGCGTGTCGCTTGTCGCTCCGGTCTGAAATCTCCCTAAAGGAGCGTGTCGCTTGTTGCTTTTGTGCGAAAACCCTGTGTCGCTTGTCGCCTGTCGCTTCAACCTGAAAGCTATCTTGTGGAAATTTCACACCGAAGCGACAAGCGACACGTATAATTCACACCCAAGCGACAAGCGACACAATCCTCTTCAGTCTGAAGGAAAACATTCACCCCGCATCCGTGAACAACCGACCGAGGCTAGAAGAGACACGTGCAGCTTTTCGTGTGTTGCGCCCGCAAGAGTTTTCGAAAGTATTATTTATCAAAGATTGTTGTCAGACATATCCCCAGTAATATCTGCAAACCAACACGGCATCGTCCCGGATAGATCCACTGTTACGAACCTATCCCTCCTAAGCCATTTCGTTGCAACTAATCTAGAAGAAAGAAAGCAGGTAGATGTCATCTATACAGATATATCCAAGGCCTTCGATAGAGTAAACCACGATATTTTGCTGAGTAAACTCTCGTGTTACGACCTCTCCAAACCCGCACTAAATTTCCTTGCTTCTTATCTAAAAGACCGTAAGCAGAACATATCTTGTAATGGAATTTTAACAGAAGAGTTCGCAGTTTTCTCAGGAGTCCCCCAGGGTTCGAATCTCGGACCTCTGCTGTTTTTAATTCTAATCAATGACTTACCAAAGTACCTGTGTGACTCATCATTCAGACTCTTATACGCGGATGAACTATTTGTAATATTGATGACTGCAAATCGTTACAAAATGAAGAAGATGCAATTGCTCTGTTTGTTATACAAAATCATGAACAGTAATATTCAAGTGCAACATCTTCTAGAACAAATACACACACGTGTTCCTATCTCCAAGAACACGATCCAAAGAGGGCCTCTTTTACTGTAGTAACAGTAGATCGAACATTATAAATAAATCACCTATCAGAAGAATGTGTGAACTGTATAGACAGATTTATTTCACATGCCTATTGGGACATTCAAAAAAGTTATTCAAGGAATGGAAGAATAAATGTCAACAATATAAACATAAACGCAATTTTTGCAAATATATATTTCTTTCGTAGTTTATACTCAATTACATATATGTACGTACTTTCTATAGTGTCAATTATTTACAGGTCCTTTATTACACACATAATTAATGTATTTCTTCAAGGTAAATAACTTATATCTAGTGTTGCTCACGGGACGGGACATGTCCCGTCTCGTCTCGTGTCTCGTCTCGTTTTCGAGACGAGACACGAGACGGGACAAGACTTTTGAAATTCGAGACGGCACGAGACGGAATGCCTTTCTCGTCTCGTTTTCGAGACGAGACACGAGACGGGACGGGACGGCTTTTGAAAAGTCTCGTCTCGTCTCGTCTCGAATGTCTCGAAAAAATAAAAGCAAAATATTTAATCAGTTGCAAATACTTGTTTGCTTGGAATAAAGTATTTCAATTAGAAACGTTGTTAAGCGCGTGTTAAGTCAAAAGAAGACTATTCTAGAGAGAGGAATGAATGAAAGAATACCTAAACTTATTTTCAATACTCTTTCGAAACACCATTTTTATTTTTCAATTCATTCCAGGTTAATAATTTTATGTTACGATAGTACTCCAGATACTAATACAATTCTGAATAACATCAAGTAAAAGGGCAGGTAGAGAAGGTGGAAGGAGGGGCCAAAAGATCGTGGAGTATCTGAGTCCGAGATTTATCTTGTAAACATAGTCTCAGCTCTATAGGTTGGAAAGATAAACTGACCGACGGATAGGGTTTATTATTATTATTTAATTTTTACATCAAAGGGTGTACAGAATGTTATTAGGAAGTAGGAAAAACATTGTGGGAAACATGGCAGTACAAATTGATAAGGAGTTGTTGGGAAAGTTATTAAGGAGTCCAAGATATTAGCAAGACTAAGAGAAAGAAATAATTAGGGACAAATAATCTTGCATTATCCCACTCCGAACAGCTGAGAGCTAAAGAGGAGGAGAAAGTACGGGAAATATGCAAAGAAGTAATTTGGTGATTTTAGTGTTTACAGGGATCCATGACAAGATTTTACCACATGATTATTTGCACGGGTTGTGAAATTTTTAGAATGTTATGGAAATTTCGGAAATGTCTTTGTTGAGAAAATTCTTGTTGTTTCCCTCAGGCATTCTACAGGTGGTTGGATTCGATTTTTTTACGTCCGTTTGAAGATTATTTCCAATGCTTTTTTTTAAATTTATTTATTTCTTATTTAAGGAGAATACTATTCCTTGGATTGTAATAACGAAATACTGAGCCTGATATAAATAGATTTCAAATGAAGGAAGTGCTCTAAGTTCTGTATAATCGTCGTAGAAGGAAACGTTGTTGTATGGGGACTTCCCGATGGTACAGTGGTAGCGTCGTCACCTTGTAATCAAGGGGTGCCGGGTTCGATACCCGGTGAAGGAACATAGTGATTTGAATCCCACTTTAAAGTGTGGGTCCAGTCCCGATTAGCCTTTCTGTAAATCAGATGAAGGAATGTTGTAGCTGTTCTGTTTATTCTGTGAATTTAGCCTTCAAGTTTATGAGCAAAATACATGTAGTATCTACTGTCTACATTTTCAATCGTTACTAAACAAATTTCACAAAGTAGTTTTATCAAACTTCAGAGGGAAGCTGACACCAATGTCAGGGTGGCGGGAGCCTGTTTACTGCCAGGGTGTATTCGGAGACTATTTTTCGCCGTTCCTCACTGACAGATATTTCGCTTTGAACAATGGACACCGTTGCTTCAGGGGGTAAACACCAAACATAGGGGCGAGGTTGACCTGCAGTAGCGGGTAAGTGCCAAAAATCCAGGCCTAAAGTAGGAATGAAGGTTGATGCAAGGGAGGGGCAATAAAAATTCTGTAATTTGCTTTGCTTGCTGACAGGAAGTTTTGCAGGAAAAGCTGAAAAGGAAAACGGCAGACTTTGAATGAAAGAGGGACAGTGAACACAAGTGCTTTATATTATTCGCCGACACACTAGCTTCTATTTCGAAGGTGAGGCTATCAGCAGCGAAGTTATTAGAGGGTTGGAAGCAGTGACGACGCCAGAGCAGGGGGACGCCCCATGTCAGACACTTCGCCACCCCCCCCCCCGGGCCCTCCAACTGAAGTTAATTAAATATCGAATAATAAGAGAGTTCATTTATAAGAGTATGACGATTTTCACCTTTTCAAAGTGGTGTATTCTGCATGATATCACTTTCCTGCTTATAATACCAACTTGATTAACAAATATTAATTTGTTTAGTATATATATAGCTATTCTGCATGATATCACTTTCCTGCTTATAATACCAACTTGATTAACAAATATTAATTTGTTATGTATATATGTGACTTTCGTTCAAGATTCGAGCGCCGACTTTGGCATAGGTGATTTCTCATTCATTTATGTCCTGTAATAGCCGAGATTAACCTAAGTTTTAACCAGTCTTAAGAACTGGGAAAAAGTGTTGAATGTGGATGGTTTTAAAACATCACGAATATTTTCAGGACCACAAGACATCATCTGTAGTACGGGCAAATTATTCTAATCGTGGTCGTTAGTGACAACGCTAATTATTAAAAGACATTCAAAGTTGATTCAAGATTTGGTTGGTTGGTTGATTTGGTGTTTGAAGTCCACTTTATGCACAGTAAGGCTAATCGGGACTGGACTCATAGTTTAAAGTGCCTCCACTGGGTATCGAACCCAGGACCAAAGGTGATCGAAGAAAACCCGACACTACATGTCAGTTGTTGTGGATTCATTGCGGTTTCTTACTATTCAGGGACTTGAATTTCGAGGTGATGAGTCTGAGGAAACCGTAACAAAGGGAATTTCTTCGATACTCTTGAAGTTAATGAGGGGATATTATTTGGAAATGTATTGAACGTGAACCTTAAAATGCAAATTACACTTAAAATTCGATTCAAAACATATCGCGGGCAGGTAAAGAATGCTTATTAGGATTTGCCACTCTACCATGCTCAAGGTCCCGGGTTCGATCCCCGGCCGGTTCAAATCCGGGAACTTTTCTAACGATGGAAGCGGCCCCGGCGCCCACCCAGCGTCGAATAACATGGGTACCTGGGGGAAACCCTGGGGGGTAAAGGCGGTCAGGGGCGTGATGCTGATCACATCACCCCCACTCACGACCGGGATCAAGAAAGTGTGGGGCGTTACCCCCACACCCCCTATACGCCTTCATGGCGTGGTGCTATGCACAGGGGAGCACTTTACCTTTACCTTTTTTCACTCTTCAATCATTGGATGCAGGTTCGCTCTTTCTCGTACATATCAAAATCGAAGAACTTCTTCCCACGAACCCCATAAGTGCCTGTAATTGTGTAGCACAGACATACGTTGGAGTAGTAGAGTAAGAGTAAGTAATGCCAGGGTCAGAATATTTCTTGAATTATGAGATAACTGTAACCTTTGTCTGATTTTTTTATCCTGTGATAACATTTCCCTGAAAGATGAAACACAAATTTTGCCCAAAACTCTTCAGCGTTACGAAGATGGTTGTCCTTAAAATCTTTGAAAAGGCTTGCTCGAAACAGGATGCTGTATGCAAACTGCCTCATTTGGCTGTTCTTGCCATTGAGAAGAAATGTCAAGTCCTGGACGTACCAAAGGTGGGCAATGTGTTCTCCAAAGCACATAAAGCAGAATTCTCCTACAGGAGAAGTGCCTCACATTGTTTCTAATACTTAAGAAGATTCATTTCTTCCAACGTCACGTTTATTTTCCAAGAAAATTAAACTCTTCGAAGCATTTTTTCGTCATTTATATTATTATCTTATAACTAAAATATTTATATCAGTGGTTTCATCTCAAGAAAGACGATGAATTATAAAATTATGAATGTCTTCCAATACTGAAATAGGCCACTAGGGACAACGCAACTTATCAATAAAAAAGAATTAATGTCTTTATTAAAACGAATCATGTGGAGATAAACTCGTAATCAAGAAGTAAATTTAGGCAGTAAACGTCCACTCTAAATAAAAGACAAACACAAAACACCATACATGAATATAATAATAATAATAATTATTATTATTATTATAAGTATTATTATATATGTATATATATGTGTAGTGTTTTCGGGCGTTTTAATGTGACTGCCCCCTTACAATATTTTGTTGCCAGCCTTCCGCCCTTCCAGTCACATTTCCCTGGCGCCGTCACTGGTTGGAAGTAAATTTATTAGGACGAGGAAAGTAACATTAGCTGTTGACAGTGTTACACCAAAGGATGTGATGTGTGCTACTGTTTGTATAAATTATAGGAAATTTAAGCAAAAAATTATAATTGTTGAGACTTGAGTGTTGTTTCCTTCATTTAATCGTAGGAAGAGGTTTTCTGAAACAGAGTGGGATTATTTTACACATACATGAGAAAGGGTGGTTGTTTAAAGATAGAGACGTATTTTGCACATTTTTTAAAAGTTCAGATAAAACGAGAATTTAGCCTTACTCTTATGAAAAGAAATAACGCAGTACAGGTAAAGAATAACTCTTCACATTTCTCGCACCTGGTGGGATGCGACCCACATGCACAACAGTATTGCAGGAAGTCTATGAACGAGGATGAAGAGGGATATGTGAAATTTGACTTAGCTGCGGATGAATTAATGGGTTCTAATATTCTTAAGGTTGATATTGGGTTTCAAGTTCACTTGATTCACAAATAGGCTAACCGACCTACAGTTTAAAGTGCGACCCGATCCACTTTGTGCCTCCATTGGGTATCGAACGCGGGGACCCTTGATTACAAGACCTAGACGTTATTACTACGTAATCGGGGAGGCACCCAATTTACACAAATATGTTGATTCCAATAACACGTTATATGTATAATCTGATAATGATGCACTTTTGGCGCATCTAAACATATTTTTTTCAACTATAGCATGTCTAAAAGAATCATTGAAGTTTTGATTTTTATAACTCCAGGAGGCACGGCTCTGTAAATGTGCGATATAAAATATAATAATTAATAATTGAAATATTGTATTCATGTAGGCTATTTTTGTAGATAATAGTTAGATATTTTATTCCACTCTCTTCAATTAACATGTATTATAATTCGGTTTGTTAACTGTTGTATAAACATATCATTTAGCCTTGACATGTTTTATGTTTATTTACATTTCTGCACAATAATATTTCTTATCAATCTATAAATTTACAAACTCAAAGGAAGAAATGTGGAACACTGTAATTAAGCATTCGCCTGTTGTGTTTAATAATAAATAAATAAATGGACACAATTTCTGTTCGAAAGGTTGCATTGACTACTGAATGTTCGCTTCCAAGCGACTCGTGTCGCTTGTCGCCTTAAACTTTGGTAAACAAATCTTCCTCACAGCAAACTCTTCGAACCGAAGCTGCACGTCTCGCTTGTCGCTTGCTTGTTGTTCTGCTTAGGCCGTTTTCATGATACCGTATAGACAGTATAGTCGCGAGGGTTGTTATCCGCACGCGATGAATGCTTGCTTATAAACTGAAGTGTCTCTGTCGTTCGTTGCTTCAGTGTGATACTTCCGTGTCGCTTGGATACGAACCCTCAGTAAACGTAACCTTCCGAACCGAAGCGCCACGTGTCTCTTGTCGCTTGCGTGTCGCTCAAATTGGGTCGTTTTCTTAACATCGAACGTAGTATCACCTCGATCTGTTGGTAGGCCTACTGCCCGTGCGGTGAATACTTTTATCATAGACGGAAGGGAAGGGGATCCTGTCGCTTGTCACTTCAGTGTAAACCCCCGTGTGGCTTGTCGCCTGTCGCGTGTTCCTTCTGTCTGAAAGCTCCCTGCGTGTACGATGGATAAAGAGTGGATGGGAGCTAGAAAAGCAAGGCAGATTCTATACATTATCTAGCTATTGATAATCAACAAATTTTATTTGATATACCCATGTTCTTATGATTAAGGAATCATATTTATTCTGACTATAGCTACAGTGAGCAAAGTGATTACAGGTTTAACCAATTTTCGAGAATAATATTTGTGATGTCTCCCAGTTATAACTTTTGTTGGCATAATATCCTGCAGTACTTTCACGAGACGAGACGAGACAAAACGAGACGGGACAAACGAATATTTTCGAGACGAGACACGAAACGAGACAGCATTTCCACGAGACGAGACGAGACAGACCAAAGTCTCGTCTCGTCTCGTCTCGTGGGCAACACTAGTTATTTATTATTTGTTTATTTAAGAAGGAAAAGTCTAAGGTGCTTTTCGAAATTAGCGGGTGAAATCATGGATTAAAAATGCATGTGCTGTGGTTACAGATTTTAAAAAATCACTGTCTATATTCGGATTCGATGTTGGTGCCTCATTGGCAACTAAAGCAAAAAGTCTGTAGCAGCGCTCGAACACACATCCTTCAGAGCGTGAAGCCGTAACACTAACCACTTTTTTGTTTAGATAAAGAGGAATACCCCTATGCCGAAGTATTCCCCATCATTCACACGACTTTCAGTCATATCAATTGAACTATTTTCTCTGGACAGACAAACACAAATACCCATGCCATACCCGGGACTCGAACTCGGGACCCCTGGCGCTGTAGCGCGCTGTGCTAACCACTTCGCTACGGAGGTCGACTACCACTCACCTACACCTTCTATTGGTAGGTATTTATTTACTTATCATTAGACCTCGGATATTTAGGTTCTAAAAAATGTGCTTTTAGGTTCCTAAAATAGGCTCTAAAAATCCGAAAATAGGTTCTAAAAATCCTAAAATAGGTTCTAAAAACCTTAAATTAGGCTCGAAAAATCCTGAAATAGGTTGCAAAAAGACTTAATTTGGTACAAAATTCCTGAAAGATACTGATTAGATACAATAGTTAAAAAGAAAATTTCACAAGAACCGTAATAAACAAATATTAATTTTCTAAACAAATTTTCATTTCTTTATATGATTTTCAAATTATCTGCAAATTATTATAATACTGCACTTGTGCTGTTAGAAAAAGGTACTTGTTGATATGAAAAATGAATTACGTATATGTATAATTTGCTGCACAATATCAGGGTGGCTACTCACTAGGAATTCCTTGAATTCCGGGAATTACACGTGAATTACTGGCACCGGAAAATATGCCGTGAATTATTGATTCTGGAAATTATTCATGAATTTTGGCAAGACGTGAAATAAGGTACAAGCAGATGTTTTCTTTATTCCATTTTTTCTCCGTAGACGTGAAAAATTGCAACTTTTTTATTCCATATCCCATTAAATTTATACATGTTTATAAATGCCATGAGGCAAGTTTCTCTCAGTTTAGGTTTTATTTAATTCATTTTTTTGAGGATGAAAAAGAAAGCTACACAGAAAATAAAACAAAATTTTCTCAATCCGTTTACTTTGATAGTGTCTTTTACAGAACAATCTATCTGATAAACGGAAGATTATTACAAAACAATATATCTTGAAGTTGATTAGGTATTTTTTTTGTTGCATTGGAATCATACAAACCCTTTATATTGTCAATATTTTTGTGTATGGAAGGGAGGGTGAGAGTCGGTAATACGTAAGGTTGGAATAGCGAAAACATCTGCTTGTATCCTTGAATTTTTGGAAAGTTCACCTTGAAAACCAGGAATTATACTTGAATTTTATCATGGTCCTATAGTGACCACCATGAATCTTTTTGCGTTATCCACACTCAAACTCCACCTTTTGTCTGTGAGGATAATTTCATGTGCTGGAAATTATCTTTCAACAGAAACATAGTCAGTAGTGCTAATTTGAATGCTGAAATATTACCTGCAAGGCGTGATTGCCAGAAAGGACCAAACTGACACGAAAGTGAGCAAGGCCACACAGATCAGAAGTTTGCACTTGGGACTGTGCAGGCAGTAGAGACGATTGGGCGACAAAACTGAGAATGGGGAGGAGGGGGGGGGGCAAGGACAGTTTACTTTATCTTAGTAGGCAAGGCAGAGTCTAGTGCAGAGGTAAAAAGTAGGGGGGACTGTCCCCTTTCGCCGCCACTGTCTGCAGGTAACAGTGACGTCAGACATTTTTGTTTTGTTTAAAGCTTTGATAAGCATCATATACTTGGAGGGAGGTATATAGACAGAAAACATGTTTCAAACACGCTAATCATTGAATTATTTCACCACCAAACCTAGTAAATACCTCTGTGAGATATAAAAATCCTGTAAAACCTAAAAAAATATATAAAAACCTAAAAAAAGGTTTAATTTATGCACATAAACCTAAAATAGGTTCTAACAAGCAAAATAGGTTATTTTAGACACTATAAAACTTAGTCAATTGTTTCGTTTTTTTATGAAACGCCGATATAACTTGTTATTTCTTATTTACCTGCAAAGGAAAAAAATAGGTTGGAAACCTAAAATCTGAGGTCTACTTATCATGTAAGATTTCGAATTGTTTCACTACTGGCGACGCGAATTTCCTTTCGCTAATTTCCTTTCAGATGTAGCAGTTTTTCCAGACCGATACATTTCTTTTAACTTCTGCCACCCATGGAGATCCTTATGGAATATATTATTGGGATGCAAGTCACAGTAAAGAGAATATCTTAGTTTAAAAAAAAAAACTTGAGGTGGGAATGATGTGTTCAGTCACACATTTGACCTCAAAAATTTTCATCTTTGAAGTTGTGCTTGCAACGCCACCATCAACCGAGCATTTATTTTCTGGGCATAGGCTATAGTATGTATTGTTCTAGGCATTTTTGCGAATGTGCAAGGAATCGTGTTGCCACATATTCTTGGAACACACTAAAAGAAAGGATTGTAGGAAAGAAGATTATATCGAAGCACACAAACAGTTAATCCCATAAAAAGTTATAACAGTCGTCAACTTTATTTAGTTAGAACAGTTTCAAAACAAGGAAATGTGCTTTTTTTTAAAACAAAATGAGTCCAATAATTTGTCCAAAGCTGTATATGCATACATATATACTACATAGACAGACACACATATACACACAACACACAAATATATATATATATATATACTCTGGTCGGTGGAAATCGGTAAGAGTATCGGCATCGGGATCGGGATCGGTTCAAAGTGGTATCGGCTCAGCTACTCAAGCAAACTCATCATTCCAGTTATGGGGGTTGAACTGGATCTCTAGATCGTCGGGGGTAACCTAACAGCATAAGGTCAATTACATTCTGCTAGGAAGAAATAGCAGCAGCAGTCTTGAGAGGGATATAATAAAACGGCGATAGGACTCTATTCACTGAAAAATTGTCACTCAATGAAATGCCGATTGCGAAGGACTGGAAACTCCAAAAGGTTGTTGCTACGCGGACTCGGTGTTTAATTTTGGTGTTAGTGTACATCAATATTATTATTCATAATTTTAACGATGTCATTTCTTTTCGAAAGACCACTCAAACAAGAACCGTTTCATTAATAGATCGTCAGTTCTCGAGGTGTATGTGGTGGAAGGGACACAAGGGGATGCTATCCCCCAGGTAAGAAGAAATACATAAAGCATCCCCAGCTACAATAATTTGCACAAGCATCCTCCTCCACCTACTCCATAGTCCTAAAGTTGATCCATGTAAGGATCCTTCCTAGTTCCTTCTATCCCCAAACTCGAACAAGCAATTTTCACTTCGGTCAGATGTCGATCACAAAATCGTAGCACACTGGAAAAGAAATGTCCTTAAAATTTCAACATGTGAGAGAAATGAACTTCACAAAATCCTCCAAAATAATGGCGAAATTTAACTCGTACGCTAATTACCCCTGCGTGGCAGAAGATGGGCTACTGGCCACAAGGGCAAAGGTTTACGTATAGCTCCTGCGGTCCACCTACTGAGTTTTTGGGCCCCTTTGAAGTACAACGTAACAGGTGTGGACGATGTGCGAAATTTATCTCGAATCTTATTTCAATTTCACATTGATGCTTGCGGCCCCCCTTGAAAATATTTGGTGGGACGTAACAGTTTAAATACCAGGTGTAAAACTAATATTACTGGTGAAAGGTCATTAATATTATCAACTTTTATTGTTTATTGTGTAGCAATAAGGCATCGACTGGTTGAGCAACTGAATCTTTCTACTGGATTCATAACTGTACTACAGTACACTACGTTTACAACAAACTGAGTAACTATAAAGGTATCAGATGAGGGGTATTTTATCCTATCGATGGCCATCTGCGAGCAAGTAAGTTAATCTCCATTTCGGAGGAGACCCAGGGGCGCCGACTTGTCAAAATTATTTGGGGGGGGGACCTCTGATCACTGAAATAAATGAATGAATGACTCCTTCCCTCCCCTTTTAAAAATAAAAATTACGTATAGCAGATTTTAAGCAGCTATTATATTCCTCATGCAAATGAAATGTAACATGAAAAACGTGTGTCTGCTCATTTGTTACTTAGTTAACAATTAACATTTTTATTGAAAAATAGGCTATGTATTTACATTAAGAGGCCAACATAACAGTTTTATGCCGGCCTCGGTAGCCGAGCGTGTTGGGTGGTCGACTCAACTCGCTTTGATCCGGAGGTGTCGGGTTCGAGTCCCGGCCAGGGCATAGGTGTGTTTTATGATGTGTTACTGGGAACCAGATTTCTGTTTCCTAAATCATTTTTTTTTTTTAATAAGCAAACTGTGGGTTGAATTTCTTGGATTACGTAAGATTACAGGAGCACAGAGAGAGAACATTGCGGAGCCTCTACACCTCGTGCCCCCCCCCCTCCCCTAGCCTGGCGGGGGTTGCGGGTGCGTCCGCTACGCTACTGTGGACACCTCTGGCATGACTTACAAATCGAATTGACTCGCTGTTCTCCACGTATCTTCTTTCTATCTGTTGTGTTTACATTTCTAATCGATGCTCCCCAGTTTGCGATTTATACCGCTTGGTGCCGCCAGCTGCCACAAGCGCTTGTTACATAACACAAGGCGCGGCAACCATGTTCCCTCCCTTCGCCGAATGAACTCGCTCGTCGGCTCTTTCCTCTCGCATCTGCTACTCCACAAACGAGCCGCTAGACATAATTTTCTTGCACGTCAAATACAAAACAACTCGAAAAGGAAGCCGAGATCCATTTATTCCACTCTTTCTTTTTCACTTATTTTTGTCTTCTCAGGTCTATTTCATTGGGAAATTCCAGACAAGTGTGTGTATGGTTGTATATGGTGACATGTGACATGTGGCTGTTGTGAGGTTATCTATATAGTGAATTGTATTATTGTGCTAAGTGAGAATTCGTCCATTTGATGTAAATTCGTTATCATCTCATCAAGGAAATTAATGGGAGACAACGGTATGGAGATAATGTTTTATGTTTTATTTATTTTATTTTACCACTTACGGTTTTCTTTCTTTATTTCTTGTATCGTGTATAAACGTCTCTAGTTGGAAACCTATACATTCCTTAGTAGTACTAATATTAATTATAAAGTATCCGTGATTTAATTTTCACTTGCCAAGTTAGTGTTTTCACCAAATAGAATGTTGATACAAGACAGCCTGGATGGTTTGGCTACACTATGGAATTCACGACAAAATAAGGGGAATCCAGGTATCTCAGGGGAAACAGGCTGGGGTGGGGGCCAGGTAAAACTGGTAGGGGAAATATTTCCCCGCTTAGGAAAGCAGGAGATCGAGTTTGGTTGTTCCTTTTTGAGCGGAACGCGCGAACTTTCTCCTCGTCAGCGTTGGTAAGACCAGCTAATGAGGAACGAGACGTGCATCTGTGTTCCTGCATCTAGTTGGAGACGTGCCACAGTCATCCGGGCTACTATCCTCATATCTTTTGTCGAGATATCGGCTTGCATGTGATTCCTGATTTCATGGACGTCCGCAGGATTTTTTCCAGGGAGGGGCAAGGAAGGTATTTTTTTCCAGGGGGGGGGGCAAACGAAGGCAAATTTTCCCCAAAAATAGTTTTGTTCCCTAAAAAACATTGCTTAAATTTGAATTTATGGTGTTCATGCAATAATTAACACATATTATTGTGGCTAAAATGAAATTATATGTGTGAAATACATATTTTTTGGTTGACTTTCATTTTCCAGGGGGGGCCACGGCCCCCCCTTCCGGATGCCCATGCCTGATTTCCGTCGCGTGGCAAAGTGAATAGAATGAATTCACTTCAGAATAAATCCTAAACACAATGTCGCATTTTCATTATTTTTTGTGTATGCGTGACTTTACTACCAGGGTTTCCGTGAGAATATTTGAAATGAGAACTATAGCATATAAATTACGTAAACAAAACCTGGTCCTACATTGATCATTCCTTTTTTTCTTTTGATTGATTTAGTGTTTTAAGTCCGCTTTATACACAGTAAGGCTACTCAGGACTGGACCTACAGTGTAAAGTGGGATCCGAACCACTATGTGCCTCCACAGGGTATCGAACCCTGGCAAGGCGACGATCCTACCACTCCGCCATCGAAGAGGTCCTAATGTTTCTCGAATGATTGTTAACAACACTTGGACGGACTTCAAATAAAAAGGAACCGGCAATATTGACGTAAACGACACCTTACATATGAAATATATATCACTCTTGAGAAATTTGTAGGTCGAGGGGAAAAAAGTGCCATGTCTCCCATTGCCTATGTTGCCAGTAAATTCGGGGGAAAAAAATATGAGAAAAATCCATTCATATATTTGAAGGATTGATTTGATTTTAAATTATTTTGATGAACTTGTCAAGAATTCAATCACAATAATCACTTTGCCTGATATTCTGTCAAAATATTCCTAACCAACAATTAGCTATTTTGTTTCACAAAATATAAAAGAAGTGTGTTTCTCTCGTCAAATAGAGGTGACGCTACGAAAAAAAATTGCTGTAGTAAATCTTACCGTCTTTAACTTGCGACAAAGATAACACTGCAAGACTCCTGCAAGCTGCGAGAAACCTTGCAACCCGTCCCAGAGATAGCACAGGCCCGTAGCTAGAGGGGGGGCAACTATATACATACATATATAATACAATTATATTCTGTATTACTCTAGCAACATAAGAAAGACATTTATTGATTTTGTGATTTATGAAGGTGGATTCCGTATGTCGTATCAGGATTGGGGGAAAAGAATTGCCTTCCAGTTTCAGGCTTCGGGAAATGATTTCGCAATTTTCAGTATATAGAACAGTTGTGACATTTTGAGTAGTCTTGTATTAAAGGTGCCTAATGTGTTTGGATGTTTTGGATGTGTTGCTACGAGGTTTGAACTGCATATTTTTTTGTTTCCCAAGTCTACCTTTTGGCAATAGAGATTCATGTGATAGAGAGAGGGAGTGGATATTTGATTTTTGTTACTTAGCGTTGCTTTTCTGCCACATCTAGCTAACCGTGAAAATGAGTGATGACGTGAAATTGATGAAGAGACACTCACAAACAGTGTTTCAACAACAGGGGGGGCAGGGACATCGTCCCCCCAATCTTGGACGGAAGTCTAGGGGGGGCAAACATTGAAGTAAAGAAACATGACTAGCAGAATCTAAGAACAGCAGGACAAATGGATACTCAAGATAGAATTAGTTTTCAAGTGTTTCTTGCACTTTTCTTCGATTTCAAATTTTATACAAATAAAAGTACATTTCGTAAAATTATCTTGCTCGCTTCGCTCGCAAGCTCAATGTATGCTATTCTTATAGTCCAAGTTCAGAGCCATAGCTAGGGGGCGGCGGAAGTCAGCCTTGGAAGCCAAAACGATCTAAATGAAAAAAAAAATGTTAAAGAGAATGTCATGACGTACGTGATATTATTTGCGCTCTATTGAATAAATATTCTTTTCAGTTTGCAAATGTTTGGATCTAAAGATTTTCCTGCCCGCTTCGATCCCAATATGATTATTTTCTGTAATGCATTCTAAATTACCCGAGAGAGAAGTAAGGGCAGATATATATACTTCAGATTGTTGCTGCTTAAATGCATGAACAATTGTTTTGAGAAAAAGAAGCGCCCACATTTGTGAGACAATTTGGCGGAGGAATTGATCATGTAGCCTAATGTATTTAAATAATATATATATATATATATATATATATATATATAATAAATAAACTTTGAATACGTACACAATTTAGCATTAACATGTTGCATATGTATTTTCTTATTTTACGTTGCTCCATGTTGCATATGTGTAAAATATATGTTGTACATGGAAGTTATACGTGTTATATATACAAAAATAATAATGTTCGTTATGCATATTCTGTCTTTCAAAAATACAGTTTTTCTGCCAGTTTTTCATTACTAGCTAATATGAAATTGAACGTCGTATTGGAAAAATATTTCAAATCATTTGTTCAAACACAAATGCTTTCGCACCGACTTCTACCCCCTTTTGCATGATTTACGACAATAATAACGTATTTTAATGCTACTATTATTACTACCACTGTCACCACTATATTAATATTATTATTATTGGCACGTTTGTCCTGGTACTTCACCCCCTCTCCAGATAAAAATTTGTGGTTTCGCCTCTGCTCACAAGAACACTCATGCCCAGGCTTGAACCTGGAACCCCTGCCTTCGTAGTGTGTTATGTAACCATCCCACCATGGAGGTCGGCTAGTGAAAGATGTAGGACAGCTTACTGGCTCAAATTAATATCAAACACGATGAAAATGTGATAGTGTTTCACATTTATTATTTCGGTTAGAAAGCGATAAAATTTGTAGTTTGATACGGGTTACACTAAGCATCTTATGGAGTGTAAATATGAATTTCAAATCTTATGAATCATTTCTCGCATCAAATATGATAAGCAACGTAGGTGTGTGTTATGATATCCATTTTATAAAGAAAAAGTTAAGTTTTAACCCTGATTGTTTACATGATATCGTTTCCATAGCATGTTATATATTGCTCTCAGAATTTTAAACTGCAGTAAAAATTAATGCCATTTGCAACTGCGAAGCTATCAATGGGATTTCATACATTAAGGACAGAAGATGCCATATTTCGATTGCTTGTAACATCCAAAGTAGAATTAGACAAGTAAATAGTGACTGAGAAGAGTTGCTTGCCTTGATGTCCAGTACACACTGTGAAAGTTGTCTGTGTTATCAGGCGGCACCCTATGAATATAGGTTGAAGAAAATGACAAGTAGAAGAAAGCTGCAGTGTTATAAATACGATTGATTGATGTTTTAAGTCCACTTTATGCACAGTATGGCTAATTGGGACTGGACCTACAGTTTTAAAGTGAGATCCGAACCACTATGTACCTGCACCGGGTATCGAACCCGGGAGCCCTTGATTACAAGGCAACGACGCTACCACTGCGCCATCGGGAAGGTCCTAAATACGATTGAAAATCTCTCAAATTATATTATATCTACATTGTGTCTGTTGTAGACGTTGTCTGTTAAAGTACCTCAGGCACAACCTAATTTTTTGACAAATTGTTATATCAAATCTTCTGCTAAGGAGTGGATTCCCCTAATTTTATTCATTATATCTGTGTATCCATTCTGTGACTGGCAGAAATCAGTATCAGCATTAAAAAACTGATGTTTGGGGTTTGCACGCTTCTGCTCAAAAAGTGGTGGCGATAAGCGGCCCAGAGATCTCGTGCCGCGGAAATGGGGTAAGGCGAAGGAGGCCCCTTATATCGTTCGGTTTCGTACCATAGTCATTAAGGAAGGTATTTTTCACAATGTAAAGAGGATACAACATTTTCTTCTATAAAACTTGATATGAAATATTAATGATGGCACTGTAATCCAAGACGTCATTGATCAATCAAGGGATTCCTATTTGATTGTCGGGTGTCAAACACATGTATTTCAACAACACAATATTTTGCAAAATGGTTAATGTAACCAGTAGGCAAACATTGTCTGTAATGATGCAAGAGTCTTTCATTTGAAGCAAATAGAATCCGTGGTGAAGTAACAGACCCATGTTTCAATGTTTTAGCAAGTAGGCCTACAAAAAATGTATTACACATTTTTGCACAATTCATCAAAGTCTAGATAATATGTAACCATCATTATTTAATTAATTCGATTTCTCTTGCATAACACAACACAATGGTGTTGTTGGATTCTCGTTAGATTCCTTTGTGCGTAAAAATATTGCATACTTGAAACTAGAGGGAAACAGAGAAGCCCAAAGCTGTTGGTACATATTAATCGTCTATTAACATTATTGACCTGTAAAGTAGATACAGTCCCGATTAGCCTATTTATGTTAAACTTTATCTTTGTATTCTTTCGTAGTCCGAAAGGTCATTATCGAAATATTGTTATTTGATGTTGCTCGAACTTTTATTGTTCGTTTATAGTTTCAAGATAACATCCCTTTCCTGTTATTTATTACTTTTGGACGAGGGGCAAGTGCCTCTCTGTACCTTGCTATATCTGTCAATGCAATACAATATATTAAAAATTTGCCCCTCTAGGATTAGCTTCGCCCCCCCCCCCTACTAAGTATTCCTGGCTACGGGCCTGGATCGGTTCCTTTATAGGTGTTTCACCTACGTCACAAACTGTTGCATTGTGGGATCGAGCATCCATGATTGAGGCCGGTTCTTGTAAGCATACGGACGGGCAGGAGATTTGACCCTTGTTTACGATGGTACATTGTGCAGTATTCGGTTGTTTAACAGAAACTCACGTTTATCCTCCTATTTTCCGAGAAAGAACAGAAGATGCGTGCGCTTCACGTAACGGAACTCGATAATTGTTGATCAGAAGATTGGCGAGAATAAATTGTGCAAACATAACAAAGCAAATATTACAGACTGTGGAGTGAACATTTCATCTCAGTTAAGTTCATATATCACCTTTTTCTGTGACTTTTAGTACAAATCAAGCCACCAAATTGTGTATGTAAACAAAGGTGGGATAGTAAACACGCACCCAAGTTCAGTCGGTGAGTGACAGCGTTCGAAAATGGAGGTCATGAAGCAGGAGCAACATTCGTATGTTAAAATAGCAGTTTTCCACGACAGACATGCACGGGAATGCCAATACAGAGCTACTGGAAACACTGGATGTGCATGTCATGCCTTATCAAACAGTGGCGAGGTGGGTGGAGGCCTATACGGGACAGTATGTCAAATGTCAAAATAAAACACTGTTGTCTAATGTCATGTGTTCTGCCTCTTCCCTACGAGAGTCTTCTGCATCCAGACTTCATCTGGTGGCTTCTCTCGAAAGTACATTCCATACACTTTCAAACGTATATCTTTGATTTTTTCGTGTTGTCCCCTGTTTACGAGGGAAAAAATAGTTGCCATGACTTATGACTTAACCCACGAATTAGTAAATCTGTACTGGATATAAATATTTCAAGCACAATCCGAATCACTAATAAATACGAAAACGAATTGATTCCAGGTAGCTGGGTCAAGTAATTAAACACACGTGAACTAGAGTTGGCAAAAGCTTTAGGCCCGTTTTCATTTCGTTATCGTCCAGTTCATATGGATCTACACCGAAAAACTTCGCCTTTTCTCCATATATTTTTGTGTCGACTGAGCAAAGAGCTTGAACACGAAAAATTACCGCCATTTCCAGATGGCACAACATCGTCATTGTATGCAATGTTACCGAAATTTTACACAGTACTAACAACAAACGTACAGTTGGCGCAGGTGTAACGAACGCTTCGTGCAAAGAGAATGGATCCCATTCTCCTACGTGGTGCGTATTTCCTTGCAGACGACAAACAACTCGGCCGCAAACATGGCGGCGGTGAGAATTCTGACGTCACATGAAACCCACCTATATAGGCGATTCGAAAAAGCCAGTACACTGAAGGACCAATATTTTAAAATCAACCGCCTTCCGCAAGCTAGCTTACCAATTCAGGTAGGCCTGCCCTACAACACGTTATATTGGCAACTGCATTAAAAAAGTATTACTGTCATTTAATAAAAAAAATAATATCGAACATTCATAAAAAAATAGGTTCATGTAGTGATTCTTTAATTACAATTTAATTACAATACGCAAGCAGGAAGAAATGAATGAGTGAATGAATTGTTATTTTAAGTCTACTTTATGCACAGTAAGGCTAATCGGGACTGGACCTACAGTTTAAAGTGGGATCCGAACCACTTGTGCCTCCACCGGGTATCGAACCCAGGACTCCTTGATTACAAGGCAATGACGCTACCACTGCGCCATGGGGGAGGCCCATGTGTGTGTGTGTGTGTGTGTGTTGTATGTGTGTATGTATGTATGTTTGTGTGTGTGGGTGTATATAGGAGAGGGTTGGTAGAGAAATTTGTTCATTTTGTTACGAAATGTTGAAGAACAGCATTTTCTAACCTATATGTAGGGTAAAGGAGGATAAGGGTACGCGGGCGGCTAAGAGTACTATTGGCTTTTCCCAAAGGTTGGTAGCACTGATCGAGATAATTCTACCACCACGCCAGTCGCTGGGAAAGTCTAGTGCAGCAGCACCACAGATATTCTTGCTCCCGCATTTTGTCTACGTATGATAGGTAAGTGAAAATTTTTTTGCTTTTCGTTATAAAATTTCGCATGTTAAACGTAAGGAATATGACCATGTAAGTATGGCAAATTCACGAAGTGCATGTAATACGAAGAACATGCCTTATTAGACAATGCACAGGTGAGGCAGACCTGTTTCTGTCTAAGCAGTGCACCCCTCTGGTGATTGAAATGAGAAGTAGTGTAGGTGGAGGGCAAGAGTTCGCATTTCCGTGCGTGCGTGCGTACTCTTGGGCAACAGTTTGTAATGAAAGATGTACGTAGGTTGTCTAAGGTGAGCATTGTACATACCTTGCAGGTAAACGAGTATGGAATGTTTAATCAGGGTGGCTACAGAGAAGCAGAAAGGAAATTCCCTGGCTTTTCCCGGTGTTCCAGGTCTGTCGCCATCCTGTTAATGTACACGTGCATATGAAATCGTTACATATAATTGTGAGTAAAATTAAATGTAAATTGCATGAAAGATGTCTACGTGTCATACCATGTACGGCTAAGGAAGGTTTTTATTGCAGAGAACAAAGATGGGAAAGTATAAAAAGAAGACAGAGAGGAAATTGCAGTTTACGGAGGAAAATCTCCAGGAGGCAAAGAGAAGAGTAGCCCAAGGTGAAAGCAAGCGGCAAGTCGCGCGTACCATGTGAGTGAATGAGTGCACATTGAGGAAAAGATTGAAGCAGGTATCTAAGCCCTTTTTACGACATCAGTTCCTTCACATGCTCTTACTGCAGAGTCCGGTCAATTATATTTTTAATGAGGCTAAACATCACTTAAATAACAGCCAATCATAAGAATTTCAATTATAACAAAGTCAGTTATGGAGTCCTCTCAAGGCCTATACGATAAATATAACTTTCGTTGTGTGATAATGAAATGATCGTTTTATAATTAAATAGGCTACTTATTTATTTCCTAGAATGTTCACAACGAAATATGATTATTTTATGATGGAGTAAATTTTTCTCTCATTGAACCCGATTACCTCCTTCAAATTCCACTGAAAGCCTACTGATATTCAGAATTGAAAAATGTTTTAAGCATGCCCACATCGTCAACGCCACACACATTTTTTTCTGTAGCCTATTAGGTTGATGATGCAATAGCCTGAACACTTTTTGTGGCTCCTTGAATTGCAGAGTTACTTTGCAAGCCAACGTTATGCTTTAGAATTGAGTATTCATTTTACTACTTTCTTATTCCCAGAAGTGCAAATGAGATTATTATTTACCTAGCCCTAGTAGTTTTGAGTAATTCATGACTTAACCTTGTAGGGACAACATATCAGGCATAATGTCTCGAAAATGTAACAAGCTAGCTCACTTCAAATAGCATGAGGTGTCTTCAAGACACGTTTCTTTCCACTTAAAATTCATTGGAGTGTGGTGGAGAGAGTACTTTAGCCCTATGTGCTAAGTGCATTTGTGCATGAGTTTTTCTTGTTTTGTCATTTCAAGGAACAGTTCCATCATCCCTTGGTCGATTTAAAACGGTCTTCAACACTACCCAGGAAAAGGAGTTAGCTGCACATTGCACAGACCTCAACGCAAGATTCTATGGCTTAACGCGCAGGAAACTGATGCAAGTCGCTTACCAGTTTGCTGAAAGTCATCTGGTTCACACAAGATTTAATGAAGAAAAAAGGTAGCAGGTAAAGACTGGGTAACCAATTTCTGCAAGAGACAAGGTTTATCTCTATGTACACCAGAACAGTGCAGTTTACGTCGGGAAATGGGATTCAACAAGACTGATGTGAACCATTTTTTTGGCAATTTGCGCAGGTGCTTTGAAGAACGGCCCCTGCCTCCTCCCAGAATCTTCAATATGGACGAAACAGGAATATCCACTGTGCCCCCCAAGTCGCCAAAAGTCGTCAGCCCAAAAGGACAACGAGCGGTCTGCAAAGTGTCCGCAGGGGAGCGTGGCCAATTGGTCACTATCGTTGGTTGCGTCAGTGCTACTGGTTTTCCTGTTCCGCCTGCCATGATATTTGCAAGGAAAAGACTGAACCCTGCCCTCTTTAACAATGCTCCTACGGGAACACTTTCAATGATTTCAGACAGTGGTTACATGACTGCAGATCTGTTCCCTGAGTGGCTCAAACATCATGTGAAACCCACTGCTCAAGATCCTGTGCTTCTGATAGTTGACAACCATTCATCTCACTGTTCACTACCTGCAGTTCTATATTGCCGAGAAAATTTTATCACGTTACTTTCTCTACCCCCTCATACAAGTCACAAGCTCCAGCCGTTGGACGTAGCAATCTTTGGCCCCCTTAAAACTGCCTATGCAGCAGAAGTCGAAAAGTGGATGGTGAATCACCCAGGAGAGATTGTTTCTCAATATGGCATTGCTGGATTATTTCGAGCAGCTTACAGTAGGGTTATGACCGTAGAGAAAGCTGAACGAGCGTTTACTTGTACGGGGATTTATCCCTTTAATCCGGACATTTTTACGGAAGAAGACTATGTTTCTGCTAATGTTCACACCGCACTTACGCCAATCGTAGGAGGTAGTGCAGATTTGATTCCAGGGAGGCTTGGCAGAACCCCAGATAACGAACCATCAACGTCAACGTCTACTAAACCTTGTCCTACTCCATCGGCGAATGCCAGTGTGTCTCAACCAGGGGAAGTGGGTCTGTCACCAATAGAAAACCCTGCACAGAAGACTCCTTCCGGATCTAGGAAAGGGGGGGTCATCTGAAATTCTCTCGGGATCACCTTTTAAAAATAAGTTAGTGGATAGGCAGAGCACCAAGAAACAGCAACCCCTTCAGAAACTAACAAAAAAGCCATTAAAGATTGTGCAACGTCAACAAGATAACACACAGGCGGCTGCAGATGAAACCGAAACTATCTGCGCTGGTTGTGGAGAGTCCTTTGCTGACGACTGGGTTCAGTGTGGGGTGTGTCATGAGTGGTGGCATGAACAGTGTTCTGATTACATTGGACATGGACCATATGTGTGTGATAATTGTTAATGCGTACTCTTGAACGACCTGTTTAGTACTCTTAGCCGCCTATGTGTCCAAGAGTACGCATGTGCTATCCTTTCATAAAATCTTTTCTGTAGTTTTTCCTTTTACAGTTACTTTCTTTGATTTCTGAGCAATGATTACTAAAGGGTTAATAAACATTGTGACAAACTTTCATGTGTATCTGTGATTTACCTTACTATTTACACGGCCTCAAACGTTAGGTGCGTACTCTTGACCTCCTTTACCCTATGCAACCATGTGACAAATATTTGCAGTTGACACTGACATTTGTTTCTGTCAGAGAACGAAAAAAAATGTACGATAGGGGTAGACTACATGTGTGCATAATGCAAATAATTCAAATAACCTACGAAAAGCAACATGTATATGTGGGGTTGATAGATGAGGGTTCACACCCACTTTGCAAAGTCCCTGACTTTTCCAGGTATTTTACATAACTGTGTAATGATTTAACATGTTAAAAAATAAGAGTTACACTTCAACTTTGTAAGTTAATCAAGTGATTCACGTTTGTTGAACATTTTTGAAAATAAATTTAAAATAAAATGAAGGAACCTTTTTATAAGCAATATTACCCAAAAAAGAAGATTGTTGGGAAGATAAAATGAAACGTGTTTCCGGTTACAAATTCTGCCAAGCGAAAATCATTTAATTCCCCTGACTTTTCCAGATTTTGAAAGCTTTTTTTAAAAAAATCATTTGTTTCCAATAGCTCAGTCCTAGCCTTGTTTTCATGACTCCTCTAGTTGTCAAAGACTTTGGAGTCAGTGCGAACCCTCTAATAAATTATCTGAAGGGAACGGCTAAGTGACTTCACCCTGGCAGTGTGTCTGCTGGCGTAATATTGTTTCTATGGTGTATTTTCGCTCTTAGAATCTTAATAAATGCCAGTGGCAACCGAGCTATTAAATGGGGATGCATACATGTGGGATAAAAAGTGCCATTATCAACTGCTCCTAGCATCGAATTTTTTGGCCTTGATGTCCTCTGCACACTGTGAAAGTGGTCTATTGTACGGTCACACCACTGTGTATTTATATGCAAGATAATTACAAGTAGAAAAGAAGAAATGTTGCAGTAAAATAAATTCCGATCGACAGAATTTCGTAAATAATAATGTACTTAATTTCTTGAGTGTTTTGGACAAATAACAATATACGTTAAAAGTACTTCAGGCAATTTTTTGCCCCAAAAATCTAGCAACGATTCTGCTGTGAAGTGGATTATATTTACGTAATATTACTTAACCCTAAGCCATTGATTGGCAGAATGGACAACAGTTGCAGATAACTCTCATGTCGGAGAAAGAAAACAAAGTTATTTTTATCCTTCTTCTCAGTGGTACTGTCTGGCTGCCTTAGCCGAGACCATGGACGGAAGTGCGCATGCGCCAACCGGACGCGTTCAGTGGCTAAATAGGGGTGACGGAACTTTGAACAGGAAGCGGGTTCCTTGAAAATCGTCTGCTGTAGAAACAGCAATGAAGTTTCAACGTAGTAACATCGCCGCCAAAATACATACAGAGATGTTTACGAATTATGTAAGGGTTAGGTAAACCAGTCATATACTATATCAGCAAACAGAACATATCAGGAAAGTATTCATATCGTCACATTAGTAGCTAAACTTGTTTGTAAACCAGTAGCTTTATTTTAGATCTTTCAATTAAATTGATCTTCTTAGTAAATATTATAATTAGCACAAATGTACACAACATTAATCAGGATAGTATTTAATAATAATAATATTGTTGTACATAGTATTATAAGTATAAATGCCCGACCCTGTGGCCGAGTGGTTAGCACATCGCGCTGCGACGCCAAGGGTCCCGGGTTCGAATCCCGGTCGGGCTTGGTTGTTTGTGAATGTCCATTCATCAATTTCATCATTTCATCACTCATCTCCATCTTCGCAAATTAGCCAAGAGGCACAAAACACGAAGTAAAATAAACTAAATCAATAAATCAATCAATATAAGCTTGTGACATTTTCTAGCATAACGAGGGTGTTTTGTAGAATGTGCAACAGGGGCTAAAACGTCCCAATTTTCCTCATTCCACTTCGAAACGGTTTGTTGCCAATTGAAAGAGCCATCACAAATCACAAACACACAGTGGCGTAGCCAAGGGGGGGTTACCGGGTTTAACCCCCTCCCCCTTGAGCTTTTGAAATATTATGGAAAAGGCTGTAGAAAAAATTAAAAATGGCTAATTTATTATAGTCAAAGATCTGCGACAGTAATAATAATAATAATAGTCTACTACTACTAATAATAATTTGAATTATTATTCCCATGCATCATGGAGAAAAACATAACATTTCAAACACAATCTAAGCGGCCGTAAAGTTCAATTTTGCAATTTATTTTGCAAAAAGTCGCGCAGGGACTCTCGCTAGAATTGTGAAAATTCCTTGCTTCGTCGCAGTGTGCCGACCTTATTGCAAACGTTCTTCCCGGTACTGATTTCAAATCCCATTGTGAACTCTCAAGTGATGCTGAGTCTACATCCACATCATTAAATAATGTTGAAGAAGTGCTTTGTGAATCACCTAGAAGTGATAAATGCGTTGGACTCTCTATAAACTTACTTTTGAACGAAAACATAGACTCAGTGGAATTTAGCAACACGTATTCTCGCACTTCATCATCATCCTGGGTGAGTTCCATAAATGTAAATTTCCCCGTACATATAGCACCGTGCCATGAACACACGTAGTGGTGTGGTGGGCCCCACACATTCTCGATCTCGGCCACTTTGCAGGTGATGTGATCAGCACCATGCTCCTGCAGCCTTTATCCCCCAGGATTGCTCTCAGGTACTCATTGATATTAGGCTGGGTGCGGAGACAAGGCTAGATAAATTCCAACCAATTCCGGGAATTGAACCAGGATCTCCCATGAGGTTGTCAGACGAGACCACCGCGGCTCCTTGAATGAGTTTCATATTTTGATTATTTCAATAACTTTAATATATTTGCTTGTTTTTATGGATTTTCTTCAAGCTTGAAATGTCTCACCTATCATATACAAATAACCGTTGACTAGACAATTATTTCGTAACAAAGAAAAAAAATGTAATTTTGTTATATTGCTTTCATAAATATATTTATGTAGATCTCTACTACTCAATAATAGTAGTGATATAAGTAGTAACAGCAACTGCATTAGTAGTAATTAAACTAATTAATTATAAGTATTATTAATTAATTAATTAAAGTATAATAAAACAATGGTAATGTGAATTTGTAGAAAGTTTTCGAAATAACCCCCCTTTGATGAAATCCTGCGTACGCTACTGCAAACACAACACAGAAAGCGGTAATAAACACAACAAGCAAACCCACACAAGCGAAATACCACAGGGTAGTTCGGCGAGTGCTTCTCCTTGATTCCCCTCTCGCGTTTGGAATCGTCCTTTCCAGGTAGTTTCGTCTTCATTGGCCGGACTGTAGCGAAGAGGGATCACAGACCTTGCGGTGCGGGTGGAGAGCTAAATGCCCCTTTTAAGGTTGGTTTTGTATTGCAGTCATTGAGGAACCTTTCTTCCATGATGTAAAGAGTATAGAAAATTTCCCTCTATTCCAAATATGTGAAACATTTGTGACCGAGCCGAGGCGAAAAGGTCGGGATAAGGATTAAAAGGAATGGACTGTCCCGACTAAATCGGAACGTCTGATAGCCTTGCATCAATGGTTATAGAACTAAAATAGCCCAATATTGCAAACTGCAGACTTATAGAGCCTGCCTCTGTCCAGAACCAACCTATTCATTTGTGCAAGGACAAAATAGAAATTCATGCAAAATTTGAAAAGGCATCAACGTAATTCTTGTAGGTTTTTATACGTTCAAATTAAATATTTTCATGGCTCGTGGGGTGGGTGGGAACATGGCCCCCTGCCCCCACCCCCTGGGTACGGGCCTGCGGGAAGGTGACTAATCCAGCGCGTTAAGGAACACAGCAGCCTGTCTCGGCGCCACCGCTGTTGTCTGGTTGGTCTGCTGCGTATTCCCCTCTCCCCACTTCCCTTGCCAGCACGTAGGCCGCCCGCCGTAAGACGGGACAATAGCTTTAGCTAATCTACAGGAATGGAAGATGAGAGCAAAGCAGATCTTATATTTGGTTCAGTGGCGTAGCGACCGCCCAGCAACCCTGCGCCGGGTACCGAGGTGTAGGGGCCCCGCAATGTTCTCCCTCTGTGCTCCTAAAGTTTTATGTAATCCCAGAAATTCAACAGATAGTGTCAGTTATTTAAAAGATGGATTTACAAAACAGAAATCTGGTTACCAGGAGCATCATATGACGACGTCTGTGATAATAAGCAGTGGTGTATTATCTCAGCCAGAGAGGCCCGGGCAACTTGACATGTGGGTCTCCTCCAAAGTGCAGAATCAACTTACTTGCTCGCAGATGGTAATCGATGGGAAAACTTACTTATCTCATACTTCTTATCTCAAACTTTCTTTTTCGTAAACGTGGTGTAGTGTAGTACAGTTATGAATCCAGTAGAAAGGGGCCTCCCCAATGGCGCAGTGGTAACGTCGCCACCTTGTAATCAAGAGGTCCCGGGCATAGCCGTATATATAGTTCACGAAAGGGGGGTTCAACTTTTGGTATGATTAGAGTTGCTATATTTCCTAAATAAAAATCCGGGACACTGATGACCGGAAGCTTGTTGGGGAGCCGGGGGAGGAGTTCCGGACCCAACAAAGTTGTGCGTATGTACATATCCATTATCACATTATTTACACTTCTTAAAAAAAAAAACAGAAATCCACTTCGAAGTATATAATTAATGTTCCAATTCCATTTCGGTACCATAATGAAGTAAACTGCCATCTCACAATGTCGAAACTTCATTTGAGAACTGCGGACTGAACAGCGCGGCACCCAAACACTGACTGTTTACAGTAAACCGCTTACTATGCAATGGAAGACATTTGCAACTGAAATGCAGTGCTGCTAGCAGAAGGCGTCATGGAGTCAAATATCTTTGTAGCATCTCCTTGTAACTCGATAACTCTTGTATTATCGAGAAAGAGAGAGCGGTTCAATGTACAGTTAGATTGTTTAGGAAAATGAGCATTTTAATATTACGCATTTATATATAAATAACGTTCAGGAAAGTATACAGTGTGGTCCAAAAGTGTGGAAACACCTGAATAAAAATTGAATGGCATTATATTTCCAAAAACTAACATTGCAGGTTTGTAATAGTGGCGGGGGAAAATGTTATAGGGCATATGACGATGACGGCCACCATGTTCAAATCCGCCATCTTGAATGCAAATTTAAAAGTTCAAATGGAAACCATGTCGTGTAATACCTCATTTCAATAGGAAATTTTCTCACGAGTTCAACGGTGTGCATAATTTTGCTCTAGCAGCAACAGGGACGAAGTTTTTAACGTTTTTATGCTTGCTTTATCGTTGCAGGTGACGTAACACAGCATGGGTCTCAGAACGCATTGAGATCGTGTTGATCTCAGGCGAACGAAGCACGAGGGTGATTGCAGACGATTTTAACCACCGTCACCCAGATAGGGTCCTCATCCATTATGGTGCCGTCAGTAAAGTGCTTGCAAAATTTCGTGAAACGGGACTGTGGCTGATAAACCAAAATCAGGCCGGCCACGCACGGCGACGGATGAAGCAACGTCCACAGCTGTGTTGGCTGCATTCTGCAAGAGTCCCCAACGAAGTACTCGTCGTGTAGCCCAGGAAAGTGGTGTTAGCCGCACGTCCATTATGCGTATTTTAGGCCTGAATAAGTGGCACCCGTATAAGCTGCAACTGCAGTATCACCTATCTGAAGACGATCCTGATCACGAATGTGGAATTTGCGGAATGGGCCATGGAGCAAATACGGCGTAACGCCTTCGAAGTGCTATTTACTGATGAGGCAAACTTTTACCTGTTGGGCGAGGTGAACAAGCAGAACGTCCGATATTGGTCGGACAGTAACCCGCATTGGTGTTATGCATCTGCAGGTATTCGCGGAAAGGTGATGGATGGTGTAGTGTGGTGTGTGGGGGGCCCGTGTTGTGGGCCCTTTCTTCGTCAACGGGACATTAACAGCGGTCGAGTATCGCCGCAAGTTGGAAGAGGACATCTTGCCAGCTCTGTTGTCTGACGATGAGTCATTCCCTGTGTTTTACCAACACGATGTCGCCCCTCATCATTACGGAAATTGTGTTCGTCATTACCTGGATGTGCAGTTTCCCAACACTTGGATTGGACGACGATGTGACAGTCAGATTTACCGTCATTATTATTATTATTATTATTATTATTCATGTCTGTAGCGGTAAAAAGATGTGTTGATTCAAAGTGTTGAGTGTTTTAATTTGTAAGAATACATATTTGATTTTTGCCAAGCCGACGGGAGGAACGAGACGTTCGCGTGTCTTAAGGGTGAACACCTGAAGGGTCACGTTATGCGTCTAAAGCTTAGGAAATTCGACCGTACTGACAAACATTTAAATATCTCGGTTTCCAGCGGTCAGATTCATGTGAAACTTATACCAGCGCAGCGGCATGTGTGCAAGGACGGATGTGTGGAGTTTCGTCGCGATCAAGCAACAATTACGGACGCCAGATCAAATCGGTTGTAATTGATCAGTTTGTGGACACCGGTTGCAATTGAGCTATGGGCGACGGCCACGCGGAAGCTTAATCCGCAGAAACTCAACTTCGAGCACGGCCCGTCCAAGTTGGGAGACAATAGAGCAAAGAGGAATGACCTCTTCGGAAGCGTCCCTTCAACGAACGCCTAGCGTCTTTTTTCAAAATCCAAATAAAACGAAGGACATGGTTTTTCAACATACAGTCTTACCGCGATCCTTGTAGCGAGAGCAGCTCCGTGCTACCTCTCCGTGTACAGTTTTGCCGCGATTCTTGTAACGAGAGCACCTTCGTGCTACCTCTGCGTGTACAGTGGACTTTGTTGTGTTTTGCGAACACCAGTGTGTGTGATAGACAGTAAGTCTACACGAGTGCGCCTACCTCAACCGCTGGGAGAAGTTGAAGCGAGACCGTGTTTCCGTGATTACCTTACGCCGTTTATAATTTTTGAGAAACGAGGAACACCGGAAACTATGGCGGGCTAGAGGGAGAAGAGAGGTGAGGGCGTTACCGTCGATTCGCCCGATGTCAGAAGAGACTACGCCGATGATGCCTACCAGCCGCCACGGAGAGAGAGAGGAACGACGAGCCACGCCGATGATGCCTATCCGCCGCCATGGAGAGAGAGAGAGACGTCGAACGCCGCCCTATTGATACGCCGATGATGCTATCCGCCGCCACGGAGAGAGAGAGAGACGTCGAACGCCGCCCTATTGATACGCCGATGATGCCTACCAGCCGCCACGTTGACGTCCCGACGCCCAGACCACGGAGATGTTCACCGATCCCGAGGGGAAGAGAAACCGAGGAACCAGAAGTATGAACACTTTTCGCATCTTCATCGTCGCGACCAAGGAAACCTTTCGCGTGAATACTATGTGTTTTTCAATCGCCCATAAAGACGCCAGGATGCACCTCGGAAGCTGAGAGATGGTAATGTATTCATCTGCGTGATTGTCAGCACGTGACGGCCCAATTGATTTAGAGAACGCCCTTGAAATTCGTCAACATTTTTGAAAACGCCCACTCAATTAGAAACTTCATATCAAACTCCCGTCGCGCTTGTCCCTTGTAATCTATTCGTCTCAGGTCAATTTTTCTTATTCCTTGTGATATTTTTTTAATGATCTTAAATTCATTGTTGTTTGTGCTCCTTTGTATTTGTTTAAAGTGCGTACCATTAGAGTAAAGCGCCGCCCACTTAATTGTTTAATCTACTGGAGGTTTGTTCATTTTTTATGTGTCAGTGCTGTGTCGCTGCTAGCTATGTCAGGCCGCATGTGTGATTATTTGTTAAAAGTATTTGCCTGGTAATATGAATTGCTCGTCGCGGCGAAGTGTTTAAGTCCCGCCTGCTAGAGAGTATATGTTTGCGTCACTGAACGGAGGTTATTTGTTATGTTTGAACCACGTGAGGTCTTGTAAAAGGAAAACGTCCGCCCACGTGAATGTATTTGCCGTTGAGACGCCTTTGTTTATGCTGATCAAATAATGTATTGTCACCGCGCCGACTAGTTTCTTTTTAAAAAAAGGTGAACTTAAGTAAGGGCTGGCTAGGATTTGAGTAGCACTGGAGCAAAATCACAAATGATCTGATTAGACAAAAAGTAAGGTAAAATTAATTGAGAATGCAATAATTAGGGCTTATCGTCATAACACCTGTACACGTCATGTATCATTCTTTGTGTCGATGACCCCGTGAGGATTGATTCTGTGAGTGAAAGTGAGAGTGAAAGAGGGGGAGATGTAGTAAATTGATCTTTGTTGATTATGAATAGAATATACTTTTTATTTAATAGTGGCCACCACGTTCCCCAGACCTCACTCCACTAGATTTCTACCTGTTTCTACCTGTGGGGACATGTCAAGGCCATTGTTTACTCCGAGAAAAATCGAGATATTGTTCACCTTAAGCAACGCATCATTGACGCATGTGCCAGCATTACTGCAGAATATATATTTTTTTTCTGTATTGTACAGTTTTCAGAATATAGATCGACATTTAACTATATTCTCTTGGCTATAAAACGCTTTCTTATTTGAGATTCTCGAATAAAGAACCTTTCCCCTGAGATTAAGATATTTCTATAGCCGTGGTAAATAACATTTAAGTACCTTACCGTACACGATCGATGGTGTGACACGTGGCGCCCAACGTGGGGCTGGTAGAATCGTGAATATGAAAGCGAAAAGAGAAGAAAGCAAAAATGAAAGCGGAAAATAAAACTGAGGACGAAAACAGAGAAACTACAGTGAAGGAAAATTAAGAGAAAATGGAAGAGATGAGCGTTATAGAAATGTTCAAGAGGTTATCGATGCAGATAGAAAAGCTGGATGAGAATAATAGGAAGGCGGAAGAAAGTAGAAGAGAATTAAAAATGGAGATGGATGAAAATAGCAGGAGATTAGAAGGAAAATTTGAAGAGAAGTTTGATGAGAATAATAGGAAGGCGGATGAGAATAGCAGAGAAGCAAAAGAGAATAATAGAAAACTCGAAGAAAAGATAAATGAAAGTAGTAGGAAGGCGGATGAAAACAATAGAAAATTAGAAGAAAAGCTGTAAGAAAATATTAGAAATAGAAGAAAAGTTTGATCAGAATAATACAATGATAGAAGAAAAGTTAGAAGATAATAATAGAAAACTGGAAGCAGTAAGACATGAAAGCAAAGAGATGTATGAGAAGATAATTAAAGTTTGTGAAGAAAAGAGAAAGTCGTCGGAAAGGAAGGTGGAAGAAACAACGCTATTGATCGAGAATACGAGTTTAGATATGAATAGAAGAAGCGAAGATGAGGTTTCAGAGATTAGAGTAGAAAATGAACGAAGAAATGAAAGTCCGGAAAGGAAAATTGGGGACAGCGATTCTCAGATAGAAGTAGCTGTTTCAAGAACAGAAGAAAATGACAGCAAGACAAAAGTAGATGTTTCCAGAATAGGAGAAAACGAAGACAAGATAGAAGAACCTAAGGTCCTTATATAAGATAGAAGTTGGAAGATGAAAGAGGAAAGTTCCAATGACGAGCATCACAGCAAGATAGAAGAAGAAAGAGGAATAGAAAGGGATGAAAAATTGAGATGTGAATGTAATGATGAAGATATCAATGTCGAAATGAAGATGAAAGAAGAAAGTTCCAGTGACGAGTCTCTGACGGAGGAAGAAAAGAAGTATAAGCCTAGCAGAAGATGTAAACAAAGAAGGAAGAAAAGTAAAATGAAATTTAGATATATTCACGTAAAGACATGGAAGAAGAAGAAGAAGAGAAAGAAATTACAAATAGAAAGGAACCCGAAGAAACTTGAGAATATGCCAAGAGGGGTCGACATAGATCAAATGGAAGGTGCTGCTACTTCCCCAAAGAGAAGAAAGATGAAAATGAGACGTAAAGGACAAGGAGAGTACGTATTCTATGAAGATGTGAAACATAAGAAAATATCTCGACAGAAACCAAATCTGAAGAAGAGAAAGCTGATAGTAATTTCCTTAATAAAAGAAAGATGGAAAAGAATGACAAACAATAGAAGAATAAGAAGAAGAGGAGAGAGATTCTAGAGAATACAAGAAGATAATTGTACCGAAGAAACGAAATTAAGTTTAGTTGATATAAATACGGACAAATGAAAAGATTTTTTGGATAATTGATGGAAATTAGTTAAATATAATTAATTTACATTTCTGGAAAAGAGGAAAATGTATTTCTTTAATATACGTCTTGGTAAAAAGATAGATTTGTATGGAAGAGTTATCGTTAGAGAAAAACTTTGATTCAGATTGACATCCGAGGAGAGAATAATCGAATGATAGTTTGTTAGTACCCCCTACGAATAATGAGATTATTATTGAAAGATGGAATATGGCAACCAGAATTTTTAAGATAAGAATTTCCAAAGAAGGAGTAAACTTTTCAATATAATTAAGAAGAACATAGAACAAAGAAGACAGATCATTTACGCTTAGAAGAAAGTCAATTTTTATAAACAGAGGAACTCTCAGGAGAAAGAAGAAGATAATGTGAACAAGGGATCAAAGATTATCAGCTAAGTGAATTCTTCTAAATGTATAAAAGTTTAGCCACCTGAAGTATCGCACACTCTGCAGGTGAATGTTCAACCGTCTCCCTCTGCAAATAGTCCTGATTATTTCTGTCAACCTTCTACCTCTTCTTCCTCAACTGCCCTGAGGGTTATCTTCCTCAGGCTGCCCTGTCTTGTCACGGTATCCAGTGACATGTCAAAACATCACCGTTCGATATTAATCATTTTTGTTTATTGATTTATATTATGTTTAAATGTAAAGTGTGAGGTTTGGTTTATTATGTGGCAAAATTGGTATCCCAGCCAGACATCGGGAGTTGGGAGACGGGTTTTTCTGAGTGACAGACGAACTGTCAATACGGCAAAGTACATGGCATATTTGCACCAAAGCGGGTCGTCACGGAGAAAGGATAGTCTTATTTTCGTCAGGACTAACAGAGGATTCGCCGCGGGAGGGCAAACAACTTTTCACGAATGACCAGGATTGTCAGCTGAAGCCCATGCTAGCAAGAACCGAAGACACGCCTTGTGACCGCGTTTCGAGACAATGGGCCGGGGTCATTTCCATCTCATCGGAAACCCAAGCCAAGCCATCCCAAAATTTCCCCAACGGACAATTTTGAATCTGATATAAATCTGCAGGACTTCGAGTTCACCACACAGTTTTTTTTTCCGGATTTTGTAGAGAGCATCTCCGCGATACACTCTCGCATGACTACTGTTTTGTCTCCGTGAACTTTGTTTCTCTTGCGTACCGTGAGCGAGTTACCGATAGTGAGTTTATCAGTGTGTGCTTTATTCTGTGAAGCATTCCGCGGGGGTTTGTTTTTTACCAAGCGTGGACAACCATAAAGATGGCCGGCTAAAAAGATAGAGTAAGGAGGCTGTCGCCTTCCCAGACGCCTGCAACGATGCACCACCACCATCCGGTGAAGCCAGCCGATGCCAAAACCGACGACCGAAACGCAGCGCCGCGAAGCCAACCATTGCCCGACGGCCAGAAGAACGATTCCAGTTCAAAGCCCAACAGAAGCCTGTTACTAGAGAGAGAGAAAGAGAAGGATGATTCCAGATCAACGGCCTACAGAAGCCCAGAGAGAGAGAGAGAGAGAGAGAGAAGATTCCAGGACGACATTTGATTGATGTCAGACACACAAGAGAGATTCCGGACCGACGCATGAGAACGTACAGCCGACGCTTGTGAGAAGAGAGACACGCGACGTTCTATGAAAGTGAAAGTGCCCAATATCGTCGCAACCATTCTTCGCCGCGTTCGACCTCGAAGAACATTTTCGCCGCAAAGGAACCTTGTGCAAATCACCGCATCCAGGAAAGATGAACGATCACACGATGTAGTAGAGTCCGGTAGAATATTCTTCAAATGGTCTATGTCCATGTAATCATGTATTGTTTGTATCAACGCCGTACCTTAAAAGCCGAAGTCTCACTGATTTGCAAAGTGACTCAGGAACCCCGAACCTAACTTCTGTGTCTGATATTTTTGAGTAATGTTATATAAAAGGTCATTTCATGTTCATAATAATTTGATTGTCTGCACTCAGAGTTAGAAGCTCCATTTCATTAAGTTAATTTTTCGTGTAAATCGTCAAAGTGTGCTCCATTTTTGTGTAACCGACCGCCCCGTCGCGTCAATTAGCTTGTCAATAGTTGACCGATTAGTCTTTTTAATTTGTGGAAAGAGTATTTTATATTGCAAGGTCGTGCGAGTGTAGTATTCTTTAATGCATAGTGGTTTTTGTTGTAATTTTTGCTCGCGCCGACGATTTTGTGTATTCCGGCAGCTGGAGCCGATTAAGTTTCGCATCACTATGTAATGATGTATTTGTTCTCAATGGACGAGAGAGGCTTGTGTGTATTACCCCCGTCCGAGAAACTTGGTAAATGTCGTGCTTACGATTTGATGCGTACGTTCATTCGAACGAAAGGTTTAACTACGCCGACGCAATGGTTTTAGATAATTGCTTTCCGAGGGCTGGCGCATATTTGGTTTATAAGAGCACAGAAGCGGGCAGACTAATGACCTAAATTCGCGTAAAGGTTCAAACAAAGAGGAAATGGTATGTTGATTAGATCCATGATTTGTATGTAGGCTATATTCCCATGTAAAAATTCCCCAGAAATGAGCATGAGAGAGAGAGAGAGAGAGAGTGAGAGAATGAGTGAGGGGGCGATGTAAACCGTTTGTTGATTCCAATTTTTTGTTGTTGATACAATATATTCATATTTTTACCGTTCGTCAGTGTTATCATTTGATGTTTTTCAGGTTTCTGGTATAATGCTATTAGTGTATTATTATTGTTCGAGTCTACCTATCTAAGGTAAACCAAAAAGTGTAACATTTCAAGGTATTTATCCCCGCCTCGCACTAGTAGGACAATAAATTAAACGACCGTCTCAGTACCGAACTAAAAAGCCTGGACCGTAAGTAAAAATCACGACCGGTTTCCCGTACCCATAATGACGTCTGGCCCCGTGCTGGGGTATGAAAGATACGTCATTTCGGGGACCGGGAGTGGACCTTTTACAGTCTTGCCGAGTCAGTATTCCACAGCTGGTAACCCTGACTTGTCCACTCAACCATCGACCTCTCAGCCTTCTCCACACAATGAAGTCAAAGACCCAAAAGCTTTCAATACAAGTCCGTTCGAATTTCTTCTGTGACAAGGCTTAAGAAGAAAACTTCCACACGAAGGCGAAAATACTCTTCTACTACAGTTATCACGTCATTTCCCTACCAAAAGGAAATACTAGGTTCCATTGAGCAAAGCCAAAGTGCACGTGCAAACCGAGCAAGAGGAAAGAGCACAAACAATAGTAGCAGTGGACCCATTAAAAACAAACGAGATAAGGGAAAGAGGTTACGTACTTTACGTGAAGAAACAGACGAAAGTAGTGTGTTTTGTGGTATTACTGGGTCGATAAATGATGAACCCCCCTCAGGCAGATTTGGCTACACTTAAACTTGCTCAACATGCCCATATGAGCTTTTTGCTCAAGTGTTTTACTCCGTCTAATCCAAGATTTTTGTAAAAATGCCCTCGGGAAGTTCCTGTGAAATGATGAGCACCCTCAGATTGATTTGTCCACACTTACAAAAGGCACTTCTGTCAGATTGTTGTCCATAATCCTGTCAAAAATATGCCCCTCTTGATATTTTTTTGGCTACACTTAAAACTAGGGCAAACGTATTAACACACACACACACCCACCCACACACACACACACACACACACCCACACACACACCCACACACACATACACACACACACATATTTACTTCCGGTTTAAGTTCAATTGGGCACCAGGCTCAACTTGCATATCTAGTACTAAAACAATGTAATTAATCTAGAATTGTTCTGTGACTCTCTCATTTCTTACATCATAAACATATGATTTTTCACCTATGAGAATAACACTACATATGGTGTCATCAGGGAGTGTATTGTGGAATTCACAGATAATTTTAATGTTTGTCCTGTCATTAACCACAACTTGTTTCCTTTTTGAAGTGTTGATGACAAACATGGGTTTCTGTGCTTTGAATTCATCTGGTGTGTAATACATGTCAGTATTGCCAGTAGTGACCCTTTTGTATGCTGTAAATGCTTCATATAATTTAAGGAAATCATCCTTGGACATGTCTAAATTATAATTTTCTCTAGGGAATACCTCATTTCTGCCATTTTTAAGATATATGTTCTTGATGTTGCAGTTATCAAATCTACTTGAATTTTTTTCCTGATTATTGTGTCTTCCAGTCTGAAACAGTACCACCACAAAATCCGGCATGTCATATTGTATACTGGAGAATGAATTTGTAGCATCAAACTCATAATAAGTACCAGTGGCAGGCTTCTGTACACATTGATATGTATAAAATTGTAAAGGTACTTGTGGATATTTTATTATATCTGCTTTGTATTTAAGAGCATAACTGGATTCATATTCAACAACTGGGATTCTTAGCTCCATAGTCTGAATAATGCATTTGCCTTCATCAGGTAGGGTATTGGGCAGAGCTTCCCCTGTAGAATTTAATGTACTCTACCTCATCAAAGCATTATTATCATTGGCAGCTCTTCTAAATGTGATTCTTAAACCACCCTTCCACATAATATCTTTGTAATCTGAGAAGAATCCTGGCAACAGGCGCATAGGGAACAATAATGTGTGGCTCATGGATAATATTTTATCACCAGCCTCAAATCCACCTATTTTGTAGTATGATGCCTCGGTTTTGGATAATTTTAGTGTGGCCAAAGCTGTGGAGGTAATGCCGGGATAATCCACTCTGTTTATAACAACACCATGTTTTCTGATCTCAATTTCAGAGAACAGATGCGGCACAAAATTGTCTACCAATCTTATATTTGAATTTGCCGGATAATCTGTTCCATCGAGCTTTACAACATCAAATTTGATGTATAGATCTGCTCTGTGGGGGTGTATAAAGCCATCCCCTACATCAAGATCAACCTCAATTTCTGTGTTGGGTTGATTTAAATTTGCAAATGTCCTCCTGTTTGGAGGGAATGATTGTAGCTCATAACTCTCAATATTTTCCATTTTCTTCTTGTATGTATTTTTATTTAAATATTAATCTCTATGATTGCAGTTGTTGTGGCTCCAGCAAAATCAACTATTTCTTCTTTTTCATTAGTGACCATCAACTCAATATAATCTATTCTATTATGGCACACAGGAAAATATAATGTTGGGGATGGAGTGTAGATGATTGGCTCCATAAATTCAGAATTAGGTTTAAATGTTGCAATGATGCCAGTTTGTTTGTGAGTGCCTATGCCATTTGATTTGGTGATCATACCCTCAGCCACATTACAGTGAATATTCAGAGTCTCTATTGCTAAGAATTTAGGTATATTAATAGCAGTGTGTTTGATGGCTGGTTCAAGTTTTGTGTTGTTCTCAAAGCCTAACAGCTCTCCTATAGTACCCAGATCCACTGTTTCTGTAGCAGATACAATCTCTACTCTGTGAGTGACAGAATTTTGAGTTAATACTATACCTCTGGGTAATTGAGCATTTAGAGTGGATAGATTATATTGCCCTGGAGTGATGACAATTTTTTGATCCCCTTCTGCAGTTGTGTTGTTATGGTGTGTAATATTAGGGATCAAGTACATGCCATAAAATGCTCTGAGAGCTATTGTTTTGGGATACACTATATCATCATGTAATTTGAGTTTCAATATTGAATTTTGGCTGGTGAGATGGAATACCCCCATGATGTTTCAGATACCGCAGGGCTTTTTGAAAATTTTCAATTGATGGTTTATTTATTTGAGACATATATCTAAGAACAGATAAACACAAATGTTCACAATTAACATCTTTGAAATTTTGAACACGGGCATTATTGTAATAAAGATTAGTTAATTTTAGATATTTTACTAAATTTTCAGGTGGAACACCTCCAAATGAATCAAACACAAATGCCTCATTTTTTAAATATTTAAGATAACAAATCCAGTGAGTGCCCTGATTTTTGTACTTATCCAAATTAACAATGCTACACTCTTTGTTGAGTGGTTGTTCTGGTAAAGAATCACACATGTACACACCTCTAAAATTTTTGATGCCCAGTGGCTTGATTAAAGCTTCAATATCTTGGTTTGTAAGCGGCTCTTGTTTTTTTAAACTTATTCATGGCTCTCTTAACACCTTTGCCTTGTTTCTCCATGGCCAGGTTATGGCGCTTCATTTCATCTAATTCTGCCTTATTTTTCTTGGCATCTATTACTGTTTTTGCTATGGCAGCTGATCCCCCAGCCAAGCTCCCCACAGCCCCAAGTGCTGCTAAGATGGCCGGGATAGTAAATATGAAACCACCCACATGTGATTTTTTTCTAGATTGTTGTAATTTTTTTAATTGGGGGGTACTAAGCAACAATTTCATACCATGGCCTTTTGCAAGACAAGAATTTTTTTTCTTCCGCTGCTTTTTGGTTAAAAGGCTATCATAAGTTTTAAGAGATTTAAGACCTGCATAAGGTATTTGATACATAACACCCTTGGCCTTCATTGTAGGTTTGTTATATACATATTCACAACCCCCACCCCAGTTTTTGTTTGGTGTTCATAGCTATGGTGGTTCCCAATGCTGCTATTCTCTCACTCAAAGAAGCATCTTTGCTTACAAATCTACCAAATGCAGCCTCTTCTAATTTCTTGTCTGCAACATGTCTCTTGTCAAGATCAGAATGTGTGTTGTATGCTATGTCATGGTCTCTGCAAGCAGCATCTAGGGGATTAACACCAGGATCACCTCTGTTTAATCTATGGTCCAATTTTGTACCGGGACCACAATACTGATAGCCTAGAATATGTAGTTCAAATGGCAGCTTGTTTATAATGTCATTAACCAACCCCCGACCCTCAGAAATATTCCAAAATTTAGGTGGTAGAGTATTAATAATTTTTATAAGATATCCAATCCCCTTAGTGTCATTCACTATAAAATTAGACAATTTTGTGCTTATCATGTCCATAATTCCAAACTTTTCATTGTAAAAATTGTGGTTGCCAGCATTTTCCTCCCCAGCTATCACCAATAACCTATCTACAAGTTTCCTGACATCATCAACCCAGACAAATTCTTTAGGCAGGGTGTTGTATTGTTTGATTCCACTGCCTGTCTTAATTTGTGACCATATGGGCTTGATTAAATTGTTGTATTTTGCTCCACTGCTAGACTTGACTCTTTTTTGTGTGGGATCATTGTTCTGGTATAGAGCATCTGATTTTATTAATATTTCTTTGTAGTGCTCATAATCTTGATCTGTATAGCTGCCAGGCCTTTTCCTAGTCATCAGTTCCCACAACCCAGGTGTGCCGGGATATTTAACAAAACCACCTTTTTCTCCAAGATGAGATTCTGAATATACAATGAGATCATCTCCCATAAATGTTACTCTGAAATTGCCAATTCTATGTATGATGCTACCATCACGCTCTGTGTCAGCATATAAGCCAAAAACCTCATCTTTGTTGTCTTTAGGTGTGCTTAAATATTTTTGAGCAAGAAGACCCAATTCAATAGGATCCAGAGTAGCTTCAATTCTTCGAGGAGCAACAGGACTAGGTGTATGAATACTGGAAAGTGGGGTGATTGGATAATCTAATATGTTCCTTGCAGCTACAGGTACAAGCTCTGTGATCAAATTTTGATTTTGCTCTGTAACAGTTTTGATATTTTTACCTAATTCACTAATAGCATCAATAATAGGCTGTTCTGTTTGTTTGTGTTGTTCATAAATTCCTCGGTTCTGTGATTTCCATCCCTTAAATCTTTTTACAAGATAATCTCTTAATTTAAGATCATCAATGATTGGCCTTTTCATGGTTATTTATATATGTTTCAATGTCTAGAAAATTGTTGATTTTATTTCTGTATTTGCCACTATTGGGTTTTCTTGTCATATCAATTGTGACAAACCCATAACTGTCCTGGTTCCAGCACCTACTGCAAAACTTGGAAAAATCATTGTAGCTCAAGTCCCCACTACATATTCATCATGTATGTGTTTGAGGTTGGTATGATCTTGATGAAACACACATATAAAATTGCTGTTGTCTCGGATCAGCTGCTTCGGTATTTTAGAAAAAGTCTGTGCCAGGTAGAAGCAATCAATGTTTTTGTGTCGGCCCTGTGTAAAAAAATTTCTAACCTTGTTTTGATTATTCAGTATAATGTCATCAAACACAACAACAGAATTATCGAGACATTCATGGAGTGGCTTAACATCTGATTCAAAAGTGGCAATATCCAATCCATCATATAGCTTCATCAGCTGCTGATATTTTAATTGTTCCAAGCTCTTAGAGAAAACATACAAGTGCCTATTTTTCCAGTCTAACCAGTTGGGTGCCATTAAAAATTATCAATCATTAGTGTAGTTTTACCACAAGCCGTTGGCCCAACAATAAGACATCTAATATTATCAGGCAGCACCTTGCCATTTCTCTTAATCTGCTGTTCAGGCTCTGGCAGCCTCTTTATAACATCCCAGGTGTTCATATTATCACTTTGTCTGCATCGATCCAGCTGTGTTCTGGAAGTCCTAGCCATTTGACAAATAACTTGTTGCCTTTTCAGCGGATGATTTTTTCTATGAGATATGTGTCAGGCTGTTTAATTTTGTTGAGTTCTTCTTCATAGAACCTGCCTTTGAGAATTTCTCCTCGGTGGTCTTTTATTATATATGTGTTAAGGGTCCCAGGTTTAATTTGAACCACTGTAAATAATTCAGTGCTCCAGTTTCTTGTAAAGCCTCTTTTGAATAAGTACTTATATTTGCTGATTCTTACTTGATCACCCACCTTGTATTTGGCTTTTCTTGTTGTTGGCTGATATCTAGGATAATAAACAGTCCTGATCAATTTTTGCTCATCAGATGAAGTTACTTCAGAGGGTTTCATGTTGATTGTGGCATGGACCGAGTTGTTATATTTATGTAGAAGTTCTGGAAGAATATTAAACCATTTATAATTACCTTGAAGTGTAAATTGTTTATACATAAGATTTTTTAGGGTTTTGTTGAATCTCTCTACAATTGAGGCTTTGAGATCACTGTAACTCGAGTAATGTTTTATTGACTGGCTTTTAATAAATTGTTGGAACACAGAATTATAAAATTCTTTGCCATTATCTGTTTGCAAATAGCGCGGTGATCTTCCACTCTGATTGATGATTGTCCTGAAGGCTTCTGTAAAACATTTTCCAGTCTTGGATTTGAGTGGCACAGCCCAGGCAAATTTTGAAAATGTGTCTATTACAGTGAGTAGATACTTGTAGCCCTTGTTGATTTTGTCTAAGTTTTTCAGCTGTCCACTTGCCATCTCAATCAAGTCGCTCTGCCATAAATCATCTATGCCTTTTGTGACTACTGGCAGTCTGTTATAATTATGTCTGGCTTGTCTGTGTAATTCATCAACAATAATTTGTCTAGACATAATATGTAAACAGGAATATTGCAACTATGGGGTGTTCAGCAGCTGATACTACAGGATTTTCTAAATATAATTTGTCTCCTATTTGTATATGAAATTCCAGAGAGCCATCATCTTCAGCATAAGATGTTTCTAATGTATTGGGATCTGTAAAATCCTCTAACTCTACACTGGTGATTTTTGGTTTGTTGTCAGCATTTGTTATTGATAAGGTGGGGTAGTGATGTGCCTGTGGTTGTAGCCAATATTTGATCTTGATTGGTCTCAGTGTGCCCCCAACAAAAAATTGGTAATAAAATTGTGCAGGGGACAGCATATATATTTTGCCACCTGGTGTAAATGGTGAATCATATTCTTTGTTGGGGATGCTGTACAATTCGAGAATTACTGTATGTGTTGGATTCTCGATTATGCCTGTTATTTCTTTTTCTGCTGTAAGCAATCTGCTTGTTACAGATTCAAGGTGCTCATTGATAGTCCTAACAACATCATCATGGCCTGGCTTGATTTTTATGTCCACAAAAAGTTTCTTGTATTGTTGCACAATCTCTTGAAGCTGGGTGGCAAAAACAGACAGAGCATTTGCATGATTGGATTCCATGGTCCCTAGCTGTTGCTTGATATTAGCTACAATTTGTTGCAAATTTTCAATAACTGCCAATTTTGAATTTTGAGCAGTAAGATCATGGACCTGTCTTCTGATATCCTCAAACAGGGCATGCAGTTCATTAATATGTTGATTAGTTGGTAGAGTGGCCACTGTCTGAGTAAGTTGTTTGATCTCTGTCTGGATATTCTTGATATCTTCTGATTTCAATATGCGATTCACAGCTCTCTTAATATTTTTAAGTTCCTGTGATATAGGCAGATTTGTTACAGTATTTTGCAAAGATTCAAGTGCCAATTTCACATCATTTAAATTCAGAAGCATCAACCACACCACGCATAGCATTTTGTAGCAGGGTGGGTGTTGATTGTTGTAAAATTTCAAGTTTGGTTTGGATATCATCGATCAAGTGATGAAAATAAGATAGCTCAGATTCAGTGTTGAGGTTTTCAAGCTTTGTGATCTGTTGCTGGACACTGACAAGTGTGTCTACAATACCAGGCAAGCGGGATTCTAGAGATTCTTGTACATTTGTCAAATCACTTTGCACTGCTTCTATTGTACCCTCAAGATGGGTTATGGTACTTTGAATTTTTCCAAAATCTTCATATGTTTCAAGTTGCAGCTTAATGTTGGCAACACTCCGAGTTATTGCACTCAAAGCATCAGAAGATGGCAAGTTGTTCATAAAATTTTCAAGTGTCTCAATTTTTTCTTTAACCTCGGCTATGGCATTGTTCAAGGGGTCCAGATTAGGTATCTGTAGTGATTTAATCTGTTCCTTTAGAGTGGAAATCACTAGATCAAAATCTTCTTGTGATTTTATGCTTTTGACAATTGTTTGGAGCTGTGTCCGGACATTATTTATCTCCTCTTCCAATTGTTGTTTCAATTGCTCAGAGTTGGTGGCCTGGGTCTTAAATTTGGCTTGAAGAGCTGCTACAGCTTCTTCTAAATTTTGAAAATTATCCAGTGTGGCCAAATCACTATATTTCTGAAGCAATAATTTGAGTTCAGAATCAATTTTAAGAAGAGGGTCCATGCATTGTGATTGCAAATTTGTAATTTCTAGTTGAAGACTGGCATTAAGTGTGGTTTGTAAAGCTTGTAAATCACTTCTTAATTTCTTGACTCTGACATCAAGCATCAGAATCTCATCACTGTGATCTTCATGTCTTGTATGGCCAAATATATCATTAGGCATTTTGTTTTAGTGGTTATTTATTATTGAATATCTAATTCTTAATTCTATAAAAAAAGGTATAAGCTTGTCATATGATCCAGGGACCTCAATATATAAGCAGTCACCAGCAGAAACAGTATATACAGTGCCAGAAATCATGTTTGAGTGCTTAATTATAAATATTTCTCCCCACTGAAATCTTGACATTACCCTCAGGGGTTGTAATAAATTGCAATTGACCACCTACAGGTAATTGGTAATGATTTAAATTATTGTTAAATATGTACAATATTTTACCTGTTTCATCATCAACATCTGTAAGTATGCTGTTCAGATGAATAATTAACAAAGCACTTAGTTTAGATATCATACCAGAAGAGGGTTGTGGTGTTGGCAGGTCCATAATAGCCTGTTTTGTGAACCCAAATAAGTTCATAGGCATGTTTATTTATTTCAAATCATGCTCTGTAATTGGGCATTGATAACCACTTTTCAAATCACAATGACCCCATGGTAGAGTATGTACGCCACATGATAAAATGCATCTCTTGTCATCATGTGGGTCCAGAGCCACTTTTCTTACAATATTTGTAGTCAACAAGTGATCCACACTCTGAATTCTGGATTCTGATGTTCTGATTGTGCTGCATAATTTGAGGCAATTTTTGTAATCTTCAAATTCAAGCTCTTTGTCTACAGTCACTCTGCCAATGCCCTTGGCCTTTTTGGCAACAGCGCCACTACATGTTTCAAAACTGTACATCTTGGCCCTTAACCCAGCAAATGCCACAATAACATCACCAAGTGTCTCATCTTTTAACTTGCCAGGCACCTTTTTGTTGTGGGGTTGAATTTTTGAATGTTCAGTGGTATCAAAATATTTAAACAATTCAGGCTGTGCTATATCTTGATAAACATCTTCTGTTTGAATATCAAGAACAAAACTATCTGTGTCCATGTACATCAGTTTTACACGATCCTTATAAAAAGGCTTCAACACATTATAAAACAATTTTAACATGTGTAATTTGGCCAATTCCAATATCACAGCCCCTACATAAATAGGCTTATCAAACTTAATCTTTGTTTTTTTCATGTTGAAAAGCGCCATATTTTCATCATAAATTCTTCTGTAATTGAAGTTGGGCTTTGCAATCAATTTTTTGCTCCGGCTGGGGTCAGTAATTATTTTAACATCAATATGTTTTCTGACATTTTCAATTGTTTTGCCATACACTGAATTGACCATCAATTTAAACAAGGTCTTATCAAATTGGCTCATTGCAGATGTTCGAAGCTCTGTGTTTGTATCAATATATGGTTTCAACCACCTTGAGTGCCTGAACCTCAAAACTTTTCCAACTTTGGTCACTTGAACACCATGTTTCATCAGGAACTGGAGGTTTTTGTAATATATGACATAATCCTGTTTCGGCTCTAGAGTCATCATCAATTTCTTCTGTTTAGAGCCAGGTGAACACTTAACCTCGGGAATTGGGGGCAGATCAGAAAATGTGTTGTGTAAATCATCAGGAATTGTCAGATCAACCTCTAAGAACAGGCCATAGTTACTGTCATCAAAATCCTTAAGATCTTCAATATTAAAATCTTCAACCCACTCAAGCCCTGCATATGGCAATTTATCCATCATAGCATAACCATAGAGGCTGTTGGCATCTACATACAGTATATAATTTGATGGCAGTGCTGGATCATAATCAGGAATATATTTGTTGTTAGCTCTGGCATATCTCTGAGAACATTGCACCATGCCCCCTCTTATACATTGTTCCATAAACAGATACATATCTTGATCCTGGATCAGATCCAATTGCATTTTAGTGTTTAAAAACATTGCAGACCATGCTAGGCCCGGAGCACTGTAAAAATACATTGGATCCAGCTTATAATTTTGCATGGAAGATTTTCTGAATGCCTGCAGTATATCAGCTAAGAGAGTGACATCAAGTTTTAAATAAGCCTTGTGATAATCACCAAATGTCTGGCATTTTAAATTGTTCCACATGAACTGGGCATGGTGATAATCATCATCAGTGATTCCAGATCCTCTGATTTTGCTGCAAAACTCTTGTTGTGGTGGCAGAGAACACTCATCAAATTTAGAAAAATCTGTAACATAATCATATGGATATACACCCTTCCGCCTAATTAATTTCAGCTCCTGATTTGGAAACAAAGCACATGTGATTTTGAATTGATCATCAGATAATTGAGTGGCCAGTGTAGCCAGGCTAGCAGACAGAATTCTGTATGAATCAAGAAATCTTAAGTGAATAGGAACACCATTAACTTTAATTATTTTGCCAATGGCAATATATTTCTCATTATTTTCAGCTAAAATATTTAAATTCTGCTTGTCAAACCCCTCGTACCTGATCAAATGATGAAAATGATAATTGGATGCTCCATGGCAAAATATAGGGACAAATTTTGGTCTCTGGATCTTAATATTACAGCTATTACACAGGGCCATTAAAGATTTACCATTTGTATGGGAATGGTGTTTCACCTTGATATTTGTATCTGAAAATTCAGAATCACATACCGGGCATTTTTCTGCATTGTTGAAATCTTCAATCTGTTCCTCTGTTAAAGGCAACATAGGTTTTGATTTTAATAAGACATTAGATGCTATGTCATGGCACTCATTTTCTATTCTATCTGCAAATTTTTTGATGGCATCTGCTCCCATGTATAAATCTTCTTTACTAACAACCCCATCCTATACAACCACATAATAAAAACTAGAAGGTTCATGTAGCTGGTATGATGTAATTGAAGATTCCTCAGGATTTGGGCTACAGAATGCAAGAGGTTTGAGATTTGATTCAAAATCACAGACTATGTATGTTGGTTTCAAATTTTTTGAATTTGGCATTTTCACTTGGATTAGGCATAAGCATATGAACAGGTTTGTGGTTGCCACAGTATTTCAGATGCTCAATTAACTTGTTTTTAGCAATTTCTGCATTCTCTTCACAAACACCATTCACCATTTTTCTACCATCAAATACAATTAAACATCTTCTGCACAACTTGAATATTGTATTGGATTTGTCTAGTTGTGTTCTCACTAAAGCTTCAAGATTATGTATCAGAGTATAATGGTGTGTATCTTCCCCTTCAATTAAGAGCAGATCAATCGGAACAGCAGAATCATCATCAAATGTACTGATTCTGAGAGGTGCTATCAAGCAATTGCCACGGCCAGTAGAACAAATAAATACATTAATAGATAATTGTTTACCATTAATATCCCTGTCCTTTTTTTTCAAATTTATCAATATTCTGAACAGACATTGGATATTCTAAACCCTCCATTGCTTCATCAAAATCATTTTCATGCTGTTTATAATAACTTATTCTCTTTGGATTATCTGAAACTGGATACAAAGCAGCTAAAATACACCACAGAAAGCATTTCTGATCATTATTTTCTATGTTAAGCACAGCTTTTTTGTTTTTAATATTAGCAGGTAAAGGCACATATGTGGAACCTTGTAATGGGCTGAATTCAGAAATATTAATATATAACTTGTGTGGAGATCCGCATAGGCTCCATCCAGACTCTTTTGCTGCAAATTCAGAGTGTTTAATATTCAATTGATCTATCAAACTGCTTATTATTTTGTCTGAATTTGCATTTGAATATACCGGTACAGTTTCTGTTATGTGGGGCTGTGTAAATTTTGTGCCATTTGGCTTCTTATATTGTGTAAACAATTTGAGGGACAGCTTATAAGAGCCATTTTGTGCATTTAGAATTGCCTGCACATCAGGATTTATACTGTTCAAAAAATTCTTAATATCACATTTTGGCTCTGATACAAACCGGTAATCCCTAAGTTGGCCATTAAAACTGCTATGGATAGGTTCATAGCGTGGCTGCTTTGCTGGTCCATCATTAACAGGTGTTTCATGCTTCCTTTTCAGACCAGATGTAGATGGTTGTGGGGGCAATGTTGATGACTGTGCAGAACAAGTACCTTTATGTTTATATGTGAAATATTCCAGACTATATTTTCTATGGCATTTAGGGCATATTTTTGTGGGAGTTTTGCATTTGTCTGGATTACAATTCCTTTGATGCCTGGCCCAATTGGGGCTGGTTATATTCTTATTGCATTGATTACAATATTTTTGATTTGGCATTTTTGTTGTTGTTTATTATATAAGATTTCCTGGGGTCCAAATCCAAACTTTATACTTAATAAAAAATATCAGTTGGGTTCAGTAGTGTGATTTGTGTGTGTGTGTGTGTGTGTGTGTGTGTGTGTGTATGTGTGTAGGTGTGTTAATATTTTTGGCTTTGGTATTTATATAAAATTTCTTGGGGTTCAAATCAAAACTCTATACTTAATAAACCTATGACAGGTTGTCAAAAATTCTGTCTATTAAATCAAATAGATTTGTAATTCAATTTATATAAATTTGCAATATTTTTGTGTTTAAAAAAATATGAGCAGCACTGCAACAACACACCCTTACTCTTCAACAACTCTCTCAATACTGGCTGATATGCAATGCAAAATCTCTTTATATAGCCTAAAGACAGACCGCCTTGAAAGCATCTGAAACAATAAGCCAATCAGAATATAACACATCATCACATTATGTCATAACCAACCAATCAGAAAACAACACATGTCTAATAATTTGTTGCAAAACATGATGCAATATAAATAAACCAGAAATAGGCCACAAGTGGACCGGAAGTAGGCAAACCGGAAGTGGACCGGAAGTAAATATGTGTGTGTGGGGGGGGTGGGGGGTGTGTGTGTGTTAATACGTTTGGCCTAGTTTTAAGTGTAGCCAAAAAAAATATCAAGAGGGGCATATTTTTGACAGGATTATGGACAACAATCTGACAGAAGTGCCTTTTGTAAGTGCGGACAAATCAATCTGAGGGGGCTCATCCTTTCACAGGAACTTCCCGAGGGCATTTTTACAAAAATCTTGGATTAGACGGAGTACCACACTTGAGCAAAAAGCTCATATGGGCATGTTGAGCAAGTTTTAAGTGTAGCCAAATCTACCTGAGGGGGGTTCATCATTTATCGACCCAGTAATACCACAAAACACACTACTGACGAATCGTCCAAAAATATGGACGTGGTCTCGCCTTGCTCAATTTCCACAGGAATTGAGATTCCACTTGGTGATAAACCCACCGACAATGATGCTATATGCATGTTCTGTGACGGCAAGTAGTCTTCAGAATTCCGTGGTGCAATATGGGTGCGTTGTGTACAGTGTATCTGTTGGGCCCATGTGGAATGCTCAGGAGCGGCGAAAGATATTTACATTTGTGACTTTTGCAAATAAATATGGATAGTCCTCTTTCGTTCATCATTCATTATCTTACTAGTGAGTCCACATGTAATGTGTTTAGGTAAACCATTAATTAAAAATTTGTTTCTTTTCCTTTTACCCATCATTATAACTGATATTTAGGAGCTCCTATTTATGACAGCGCCGGGGATCTGATTTTGGAGCACTTTTTCTAATCGCATCATGCCGAAGGCATGACTCGAACCCAGGACCCCGGGCGCCATAGCCCGATAGTCTAATCACCTCAAAAAAAGGGTCTGAGAATGAAAGAAGCTGGAAAGAGCTTCTTTCAAGCAAATGACCCTTGAGATCTTAAGCGAATGTAAAAATGACGCTGATACGCAGGAAAGATAATGCAAATACAGATTTACACTATCACGGTCTCTCAACGGCCGAAAGTTCGAATATCATTTAAATAGCTCGACAGAACATTTCTCCCCCCAGTCGTTATCTAAAATCTATCACGTGCACGGTCGTGCCTCGGAATTATACAAACAGATGTACTAAGAAAATTATGGCGTGAACAGTTGTTGTCTCCGACTTAAAGTCGGATTACCGAACGTTGCAAAAGGAGTTACAGCGAGGAGTAAGCGCTATCACAAGGAGTTTTATTTCAGGAGAGTTTCATCAACGGATCGGCGAGTAGAGTACAGGGGCCTCCCCCATGGCGCAGTGGTAGCGTCATTGCCTTGTAATCAAGGGGTCCCTGGTTCGATACCCGGTAGAGGCACAAGTGGTTCGGATCCCACTTTAAACTGTAGGTCCAGTCCCGATTAGCCTTACTGTGCATAAAGTGGACTTAAAACACCAACTCAAATCAAAAAATCAAATCGGCGAGTAGATCTTCACTTCGAGTTCTACAGGTAACGAACGTTCATCTATCCCTGTGTTTCATTCTCTCACACCCCTACCAGATTAGTTTAAATTTAATCGTGAGTGTAGTTCTATTTCACGGTGCAAGCCCATTGCTTGGTCGAGTGTCGACATAGCTCCTCAGAGCTATACCCCCCTCTTACGATACACCTCTCACAGTCAATTAACTTCGAATATCAGGCTTTCACATAGCCTATCAACGATCCCTTAATCAAATCAAATTGGTGTTTATACGTAATCACTCAACTTTGTCACATTTTACTAAATTCATAAATTCTCTTTACCACACCACGATAACACATTTAAGACCTATGGAATTCTTAAATCAATAATCAAAGAATATACTTCGGCGTTGAAGAAACTACCTTTCGCTTACTACGTATTAAGAAGAAACGAATTGGGGGTCCGCTATTGGTAAACTTCCTCTATGTTTGAAAGTTATAAATGTGATATATGACACAATATTCGCACACAGAATTGTCATGTAATACCTACTTTCCAAAAAGATAATAAAATTTTTGTAATTTATATTGCATATAACATTATATCCATGCTCTTTTTTTCTTTCTCTGTTAGACAAGCTTTAAGCTCTGGATTTGCTGAAGTTCTCTAATTTGAGGTCCAACAAAATACTTTCCTTTCCCTTTCCTGGCAATTTGTTTGAAATACACTTAAATCCTCTTCCAGTTGTGTCCGTAGCCTTTACAAATTGTTTCGTAAATCCTAGCTTGGTGAGAAGAGGGGGAAAAGGAACGTCACACGCTGTACTTTTCTTCTCCCACTTGTCAATTTCGTTGAGGCCAATTCTTTTTTGTGGAGTAGTACTTCTGTCACGGATATATCACTTGCAGAGGAAGCAGGTATATTTGGTTTAGCCATGCTGCATTCCCAATGTCATTGCAACTATCTTGAAGTCGCCAAATATCTTCCACTTATGCTCATTATATTCCATGGATGTCTTCTAATATCTCTGGGCCTTAGGAAATCGGTAAGGGTGGAACATATTGGATTGATCTTGCCTAGGAAAGGGACAGATGGAAAGTTTGTGTTGCTGCAGCCATAAAGCTTTTATTTGGGCTAATCACTATATATACGGAGTTCCCGAACTTCTCTAGTGTGCGGATCACGTATATATACGGAGTTGAATTCAAAATTTATTTCAACGGTCATTTGCGGTACATTTACGGAGTTAGCAATCCAGAGTAATGTTTGGACATCGTACTTCCTCATACTGCCACTAGATGGTGGGCAAATGCTCATAACGGTTCTGTCGTTGTCTATAGCGATATCCTTGCTTCCCTTTTCTACAGTGCCGGCGATTAGGGGGGGGGGCAGTTGCAACACCAATTTTCGCCACTTTTGCTCCAGCACTATGCTAAATCTTATTTACAAAGGGAAATATACTGTCTTTGCTCCCCTAGTTTTGGCACCTTGCCCCCAGTTTTGGGACCCAATCGCCGCCACTGCATGTCATATATATTGTTAACTTTTTATTTTTAGTACATTTCATATCATTTATGATTAAACGTGCAAGGTAGCCATGTGGTTATAATGTAACATATCATATATCAAAATAAAGAGGAAGAATCAAACTTTTCAACAGTATATGAAACATATATTTTACATTTTTAGTTTTTGAGATATGATTTTTTAAAAAGTAGTGAAAATGGTCAGCATTCTTGGGACGGAAAGTGCTTAGAGGTCAGCACTCTAAGTGTTGAAGCTAGTTAGCTTCTAATATCTGACAGGTTTCTTTGTGACATTAGAAGAACGTATGAACGTTAATTAAGCCACTAACGTCGTTGTGGTCAGTCAGTAGGTGGTCAGTTTCAAAATAGGCAATAAAAGTATTAGTTTGCCTAAATTTAGTAACATTTGTGCTGAGGTGGAGATTATATTAATGTGACCTAAAACTCAGCAGTTCTGTATTTTGTTTAATTAAGACTATGTCATAAGATAAATTATGTAGATCTTCTTTTGTTAAAAAAGTATTAGATTTGTGCACTTGTTGCGTGATGCAAAGGGTTATTTTATGTGGAGATGGCAGCTCTTCATTGCTACTACCTAGGGTGACCAGACGTCCTCTTTATCCGGACATGTCCTCCTTTTTAGGCGTCTGTCCGGCGTCCGGGCTGATTTTTTAGAAATCGGCAAATGTCCTCCTCTTTTTTTGGAAAGAGTATACTGCATCGGCGTGTGCTGCACAGAGAATGTATCCATGCATAAGGATCATCATTTGTTATTTCACATCAAAAGCTTGGATGTTTTAGATCGCTTGGAGCGCGTTAAATATTTGAGCAATGTTTGCTGAGAATCTGAGAGCTTATCTACCATCATTTTATCCAAGGATGTCATCAGCATCATAAGAGAGCATACTGTTATATAATCTCTGCATTTCCGTTACGAACGAGTCATTCATACGCTATACCTAGGTTTTAAGGATGGGAAAAACGAATATGAGGCAGGGTGTAAAGTAGTCAGTCACTTTCCCCTGCTGATGAAAGAGTGCCAGGAATGTTCACGGCAATAAAATTATATTCCTTGTCCCAACCTAAACTACATAAAATATTAATTCATGTTTTGGAAATAGGTTAAACGATCCGTAACACTCAGGATTCTAAATGGACATTGTATTGATTGATTTGTTTCATTTATTAATTTTACTTCGCGTTTTGTGCCTCTTGGCTAATTTGCGAAGAATGATGAGTGATGAAATTGATGAATGGACATTCACAAACAACCAAGCCCGAGCGGGATTCGAATCCGAGACCGTGGCGTCGCAGCGCTAAATACCCCTTACACGGAGGTATCCCCCACCATTCACTCTTTTTCTCACTTTTACACATTTCAATTGTTACAGTTTCTCAGTTTCTTATCATCTGGACAAACACAAATACCCATGCCTTACCCGGGACTCGAACCCGGAATCCCTGGCGTTGTAGCGCACTCTGCTAACCACTCCGCCACGCAGGTTGACACCACTCGGCCACAAGGTCCGGCAAATGGACATTTTAAGAAGTGATAAACTCTTGATGTTTTCTTCATTGTATAAGTGTCTGAAACTTCTTGGAATTTATTAGAAACAATCACTCATTGGGAAATGACGTTTAGAAATCGAGATTTCTGCAGTATGGGAAAATTTTGAATATTTTCCGTCCCGACATTGCGAATAATAGTATATAATGTATTCAACTTTGTTGAATTCATTAGTTACTATTAGTATTAGAAGGCTAATGTGAGGGGATTACTTTATATCATACATTATAGTCCGATGAGAAAGTCCGGAAAAAATGCAGATACATACCTCAAACATTTTTAGACCCAATTTTTGCAATTGAAAACAATATTGATTTAATAATGCGCAATTAATTTCACTGGACGCCATGGCATTCTCTCCTTTACATTTTTTTTAGATCATTCGACCCCAATGGCTGACTCCCGCCGCCTCTAGCTACGCTCTGAACTTGACGAAAACAGGAAAAGCAGATAATGCGAGCGAAGCAAGCAAGAAAATTTTACAAAATGAATTTTTATTTGCATAAAATTTGAAATCGAAGGGGTAATTGCTCGCAATGATCCCCTGTCCCCCCTGTAGTTGCGTCACTGTATAATGCCGACATATTTAAGCAATATATATTTACTTTGGATACTTTAGGCTCACTACCATTGTTAGTCAACCTTAATCTGCACAGTTGCTCTAATAACTTTGTATTAATGCGAATACCATGCACCTTCCCACTTCCATCCATACCGATTCTAAAGGCATAAGAGGTAATGTTTTATTTCAACCCTATCGCCGCGATCGCCCACAGGTAGGTAGAAAACCTATACATAATAACCAAAACTAAAAATCAATAACAAGTCAATCAAACGATAGTTTAAAGTGGGATCCGAACCACTATGTGCCTCCACCAGGTATCAAACGCGGGACTCCTTGATTACAAGGCGAAAATGTATTGACTGAGCAATCGAGAAGGCAATTATAAATATCTGATATATATATAACAAATATAAAATAAATTCACTTACATGTATTTCATACTATTGTATTTTTACATATTTAGTCATTTACTTTTATATTTAATAACATTATAAATGTTAATCACATAGGCTCTATCTTCTCAGTTGCTTGGTAGAAAATTTGAAAACATATAACCTGTTTAACTCTACTATTCTCTAATTTTCATGCACATACATAATATATATGTATAATTTGTGTATGTCTGTGTAGACCACAATCTTCTTGCCCCTCCCCTCCCAAAAAAAAAAGACATCAATCTTCAATGATTTCGTACCCTGGTAGGGTATGTAGCTGCCTGGCAAACTCCTCACACTGTAAATTCACGAACTGCATGAAATTAGAAAACGTTTTCAGAAAACCAGTTTCACAACCCACCCCCGTCCTTTCTGTGGTGAAGGAAACTCCAGTGGGTCAATGAATCTTCCTCCCTATTTACTCGAGCAGCAAAAGAAGACGGCCGCGCCATCTATTGACCACCGACGGAACTGCAATCTCCAAGCGCAGCGAGGTTTAAATGTAGCTTCCCCTTCTATAACCTAACTATTCTATGTTCGGAACGTTGGTGGTTTTTTGTAGAATAAACAACCTCTCCTTTTCAAAAGACGCCCGAACTCAACCTCGTCCGCCATCACATAGAAACCAAATTAGAACTTCTCCCTGATGCCCCTTCAAATCCCGCCCCTAGTTATGCCAGTACTATACTGATAATCAAAATATTTTGAACTAAAAACAGGAGTGCGACCTTGATCCCTATTTAGCGTCATTACTGTTTTCCCGGTTTCCCCATAATATTATTTGAAACTTATTATTTGAGCCGTGGTTCTTCAGTCGGTATGAAGTCACTGTCAAGCGGAAGACGTGTGTTTGATTCAAGGGGCGAGGGATCAAAAGTTGGAATTTTTCCGCCATTGTCCCTAAAGAGGCTCTGGACTTCACTCAGCCTCAATGGGTACTTGCGGCAGGCCCGTAGCTAGAATTGATCTCCAGGGGGGGTAGGGGAGCTCACGAATTATCAGGGGAGGTTTGTAAACCAAGTCCAATTTTCAAACATTTAAGAGTATTAAATGAATGTAAATTGAATTGAATTGACTTTATTGCTGGGCGAGTCTCAGCTGTTGCTGGTCTACCACCTAATCCCAAAAAGTACAGATTAAAATAAAAATAAAATTCAAGATTACAAAGAAATTATGTGTGTGGGGGTGATGGAGTTAATGAGTTATAAATAATTTAGAAATATCTTCAGTCTCCGGGAATTTGGGGAGCTGAGTGGGGGTTCGACGTGCTAACCACACGTCACTCCATTACCGGTTGAAGAACTCCACACCTCTACGTAGGATTGTGGGACTGAGACTGGCAGCCGGGAGATCGACCCAGGTCCTTTCGAGGGCTGTCGAGCCTTGGATTATTATTATTTATAAGCAAATACTACATTTTTCTATATCTTTTAAAACATCGATTTTTGAAGTGCTGTCTGCTACTGAAATAATCCCTTACTGCACATACTATACTACTGTTGATGAAACAGATATTTATATCACACATGAAAAAAATGCACTATATTCAATGACATTGCCTACAGTACAGTGGGATCCATGAGTATTACCGTGCAAATTGTCCATGACTATTTTCATTAACTTTTTTCTTACATCCTATGTGTTTTTAAGCGATGGATTTTTATGTATGCTGGTGTAGAAGTTATCAACATCTTGTTTTGAGTTTTCTTTGAATTCTTGAATAGGGTGACCAGACGTCCTCTTTTATCCGGACATGTCCTCCTTTTCAGGTGTCTGTCCGGCGTCCGGGCTGATTTTTTAGAAATCGGCAAATGTCCTCCTTTTTTTGGAAATAGTATACTGCATCGGCGTGTGCTGCACAGAGAATGTATCCATGCATAAGGATCATCATTTGTTATTTCACATCAAAAGCTTGGATGTTTTAGATCGCTTGGAGCGCGTTAAATATTTGAGCAATGTTTGCTGAGAATCTGAGAGCTTATCTACCATCATTTTATCCAAGGATGTCATCAGTATCATAAGAGACCATACTGTTATACAATCTCTGCATTTCTGTTACCCTATCCTTTATCCTACGTAATTATCATACCTACAGCTATGGCTTATTGTCTCCAATGGAACCTTAACGGTTTCCGTACGCATCTCGACGAACTGCAAATCTTAATATCTGAATTTGACCCTGCCAGCGGGTCCATCTACCACAGCCAATATCTGTGTGCTGTGTCTACATCACAAGGGAGGAGCGATTCTCTCTTGAGGACCTCCTTTCTATATTCGAACAACTTCCGTCTCCTGTAGTTCTTTTGGGCGATTTTAATTCCTACCATCGTTTGTGGGGCTCTGTTCGTACAGAGCCCCGGGGTCAAATTGTAGATCAATTTCGTGAGGCATCAGCTTTAACGTTGCTGAATGATGGACTCCCACATTTTTCAGTACTTCCTCAGGCACACACTCTGCGTTGGACTTGTCCTTCTGCATTCCCAGCCTTGCTCCTACCACAACTTGGAGTCTTCACCCTGATCTCTGTGGGAGTGATCACTTCCCACTCATTCTTACTTTCGAACATCTTCAGCACTCACGTGAACAACACCCTCACTGGCATCTCAGTCGGGTCGACTGGGGTGCCTTCGAGTGTGCAGTGGACCTTGAAGTCGATCTTGCGTCGACTTTGCCAGCCATCGACGCCTTAGATATCTTTGTGTCACGAATGCATGATGCTGCACGCACATCCATTCCACATCCCAGTGGACCTGCGAGGCGACGCCCAGTAAGAAGGCGTGCTGGGTCCAATACGTGTCTTCTCTGACGAAGCAGGCTTCGTCGAAAGCCGTTTGGACCAAAGTACGTCGCATCCAGGGGGGTGCATCTACTCCTCTGAGTGCTCTGGAGCACAATGGGACGTTGTACACAGATTCCAGAGACATAGCTAATATCTTGGCCACACAGTTTTCTGATGCGTCTAGCTCGAAAAATTATGAACCAGGTTTCCGCCGTGAGAAGGACCGTCAGGAACGACCCCCTCTAGTTTTTCGAAGTCATAACACCGAGCCATACAACTCTCCTTTCACTGAATGGGAGTTCGATCAGGCGCTTCGAGGTTCTAAGAATACAGCTCCTGGAGTGGACAAGATCCACTATGAGATGCTTCGTCATCTGCCCATTGGAGCAAAACATTTCCTTCTGGCAGTATTCAACAGGCTATGGTCAGAGGACTCTTTCCCTACCTCCTGGAAAGAAGCAATTATCGTTCCCATCCTGAAACCAGGTGAACAACGCACCGCAGCCTCGAGTTATAGGCCTATTGCCTTAACTAGCTGTGTGTGCAAGTTGATGGAACGCATGATCAACAAGTGTCTCACCTGGTTTTTGGACGAAAGCTGTTTGATAAGTAATTTTCAATGTGGTTTTCCCTCCAACCGTTCCACACTGAACCATCTGGTTCAGCTGGAAACACACATTCAGGATGCATTCCTCAACAAGGAACATTTAGTTGCAGTTTTCTTTGACCTCCAAAAGGCATATGACACAACGTGGCGCTTTGGAATCATAAAGCAGTTCCATTCTTGGGGCGTCCGTGGCCATATGGCGTACTTTATTCAAAACTTTTTATCTGATCGTTTTTTCCGCGTACGTGTTGGGAACTCCTTTTCGGATCTTCACAAACAAGAGAACGGTGTCCCGCAGGGCAGCGTACTTAGTGTGACTCTGTTTGCCATAGCAGTGAACAGTGTTATGGCAAGCATTGTTGCCCCTGTACATGGTCTCCTGTATGTAGACGACCTCACGATCTTTTGTCGCTCACGGAATCTCGCGTCAGCTTCTCGTCAACTCCAACTGACGATAAACCGTTTCGTTGAGTGGTCCTCTCAAACAGGTTTCACCTTCTCATCCGAGAAATCCGTGCGTGTCCACTTTTTTCGTCAGCGTACATGCCATCTAGATCCTGACCTGTACATGGGAAAATCTCCCCTGTGCTTCGTGAATGAGGTCCGCTTCCTGGGCCTCATTTTCGGTAAGAAATTAACATGGCTACCTCACCTTCGCCAGTTGAAGTTCTCTTTTCTTCGAGTTCTTAACCTTTTACGCTTTTTAGCTCATACTTCTTGGGGTGCTGATAAGACGGTACTGTTCCGCCTGTACCGTTCACTCATCAGGCCAAAGCTCGACTACGGATGCGTTGTGTACTCGTCTGTCCGCCCATCTCGGCTTCGCACCACAGACACCGTTCACCATGCTGGCACCAGTCCTATCGCCAGTTTGTATGTAGAGGCATCTGAATCGTCGCTGTCTCTGCGAAGACAGCGGCTGGTAGTGAACTACTTCCTCCATCTTCGCTCGATGCGCTCACATTCATCTTATCATACCGTCTCAGATGAGAGTAGGCTGGCAAGGTATCGGCTCCACCCTAGAGCAACTAGACCCTCTGGTGTTCGTGCAGACGAGATCCTGTCAGAACTTGGTGTTGACAGTGATCTTCCAGGCGTCTCTCCACTCATTCCGCCTCTCCCGACCTGGGAGTTTCCTGCACAGTAGGTGAAACCGTACGTTCTGGGCCGGCCCTTTGACCTACTTTTTATTTTACGACGTTTTACGCACTAAACTAACCTACAATGAAAGAAAAAATGGACAGAAAAAGCTCTGGCATCACTTTTTAAGCTATTTTTTATGCCAACTCGTTTTTTTGACCTACATTTGAAATGACTTACGACATTTTCCTATAAGGCTACCCCTCTCTTACTGTAAGGCCCCCCTCAGTGTAATCTACTACGACCTGCTAATAGAGTAGGTGGAATGGCCGATCCTAGACACGTCCTTTGACCTACTTTTCGCGCGCAGTGTTGCCAGCTCCTCACTCGAAAAAATCACCAAGGTTTTTGTTTTTGGGTCTAACCTAACCTAAAGCAAGGAGCTGGCAACCTTGCTTGAGGTATTTTCTCGCAGTGTTGCCAAATCCTCACTCGAAAAAATCACCAAGGTTTTTTTTGGGTCTAACCTAACCTAAAGCAAGGAGCTGGCAATCTTGCTTGAGGCTTGCCTTACAGTGCATAAAGCAAGGTTGCCAACCCGCTGGTACTTTTGCCATAGCCTTTTACAAGAAAAAAAAAAGAGAAAGGGAAGAGTTAAACAACCGACAGCTTACCCACAGTCTTTTTTGCTCTAACCTAACCTAAAGCAAGGAGCTGGCAATTTTGCTTGTGCAATCAACCCGGTTGACCGCCCTCAAGTGGAGATCAGCGTTGCCAACTCCTCACTCGAAAAAAAATCACCAAGATTTTTTTTTGGTCTAACCTAACCTAAAGCAAGGAGCTGGCAATTTTGCTTGTGCAATCAACCCGGTTGACCGCCCTCAAGTGGAGATCAGCGTTGCCAACTCCTCACTCAAAAAAAAATCACCAAGATCTTTTTTGGTCTAACCTAACCTAAAGCAAGGAGCTGGCAACTTTGCTTGAGGCTTGCCTTACAGCGCATAAAGCAATTTTTGCCAACCTGCACACACTGGGCAAGGAGAACCGACACTGCTGTAAAAGAGAGAGAGACGGGTGGATGGCAACGCAGTATGTGTGTGCGTGTGTGTGTATAATATGTAGCATTATTAACTAGAGTGTGTTGGAAACCCACTTACAACTAAAAAAAAATAGAGATGCCAACGTTGGTGTAAGATGAAGAGAGAGAGAGAGAGAGACCCATGGCTGGCAACAGTGGTGAGCGAATGCGCCATATCGTAATTTTCCAACTCCGTATATCGTGACCTTTGTAAACCTCTCTCGGGGGAACGATGTGCCACACACACGCGCGCACACACCTGTATTGTGACGCAAGCAAACAAACAAAATAATAATTGTTGTTTTTTTAGGATACCTGGCCCCTATAACCTCGCGAGGGTGCGTGGTGCCCAACACAATTCTAATGGCCACGGCTAACAAAGTCATGCCTCTGTAGAGTTTCACGTGTTTTTTTTTTTCTCAAACTTCTATGAAACTCTACAGAGGACCTCCGTAATGCATGCAACGTGTACTAACAACTCTAGTGTTATTTGATGTTGTGATATATTTGGATATAGAGTTTTATTGTGAGATATAGATAAAAATAATTATGTTTATTATAATATTTTCCTGATGAAGATGGAAAATATGTGTGTGTTACAAATAAAGTTGCATGCTTTTTTTTCTAGTGTGTGTATGTGTTTTTGATGTTTCGACAGCATCTGAAACGATAAAAAAAGAAATTTTATTGTTAATTTTCACGTGTAAAAACAACAACAAATTTTTTTGTGCAAATTTTCTGATTGTCTCGTGCTATAGTGCAAAAAAGATATTGTAACTGATAACTAATGAAATTGACATTTGTAACTGATCTGAACTAGTGAAATTCGTATTGTGCCATTGTAACTGATTGTGCTAGTACAAAAAGTTTCTTATTTGTGCAAGAAAAGATGTAAAAAACTTGTTAAAACTGCTCTGTGACCCTCTCGTTCTTCACGTCGTAGGCGAAGGACTTCTCTGCAATCAGGATGACACTGCATAGGGTATCCTCGGGCAAGGCATCGTGGAACTCGCAGACGACCTTGATGTTGGTGCGATCATTGACCACAACCTTCTTCCTCTTAGATGTGTTGATGACGGACATGGGTCAGTGGGTTTTGAATTCGCTGGGCGTGTAGTACATGTCCACGCTTCCCTCGGCCACGCGCTTGTAAGATGTATAAGCTTCGTAAAGTTTGAGTTAATCATCTTTGGTCATGTCGAGGTTGTAATTTTCGCGCGGGAACACTTCGTTGCGTCCATTCTTGAGATAAACATTTTTGATCTTGCAGTCGTCGAATTTGCTGGAATCTTTTTCCTGATTCTTGTCGCGTCCGGTCTGAAAGAGTACAATGACGAAATCTGGCATGTCGAACTGTATGTTGTTGAACTGCGTCGTCACGTCGAATTCCATGTGACTTCCGGACGCTAACTTCTGCACGCACTCGTAACCGTGAAAGTGAATCGGCACCTGGGGACTTTTCAAGATCTCCGCTTTGTACCTGAGGGCGTAGTTCGTTTCGTATTCCACCACCGGCATTCTCAACTCCATGCTCCGGATGACGCACTCAGCTTCGGGTAAAGTGTTGGCTATCGGCGTGGTGCCGTCCGGACCCAAAGTAGCGTATCGCATCAGTGCGTCGTTGTCGTTGGCCGCTCTTCGAAACGTGATCCTCAGTCCTCCCTTTCACATGATCTCCTTGTAGTCCGAGAAGAATCCTGGAAGCAGACGCATGGGAAAGAGCACCGTGTGACTTTTCGTCGATATTTTGGTCGCGGCTTCGAATCCCCCGGCCTGGTAGTACGCTGCGTCCGTTTTGGATAATTTCAACGTTCCCACTGCCGTCGACGTGATGCCTGGATAATCTATTCTGTCGATGACGGTGTTGTGTTTCCTCACCTCCACCTGCGAGAACAGGTGAGGCACGAAGTTGTCCACGAGTATCAAGTTTGCTGCTGCGGGAAACGCGTCTCCGCTTTCCTTCTTCACCACGTCGAATTGAAGGTAGAGGTCCGCTCTGTGAGGATGAATGAACCCGTCGCCTACGTCCACGTCGTATTCGATCTCCCTGTTCGCTTCGTTCAGATTGGCGAATGTGCGACGGTTGGGAGGGAAAGATTGCAATTCGTAACTTTCGATTTGCTCCATTTTACATGTATGGTTATTTATTATACGTTGATCTCCACGATGGCCGTCGTAGTGGCACCTGCGAAATCCACCACGTCTCCTTTCTCGTTCGTCACCACCAACTCTATGTCGTCTATGCGGTTGCGACATACTGGAAAATAGATCGGCGAAGAGGGCGTGTAGATGATCGGTTCCATGAACTCGGAACTTGGTTTGAAAGTGGCTATGATTCCCGTCTGCTTGTGACTTCCTAACAATCCGTCCGAAGATTTTGTGATCATACCTTCCGCCACGTTGCAGTGTACGTTCAGAGTCTCTATGGCCAAGAATTTAGGAATGTTGGTTGCTACGTGCTTGATGCCAGCTTCGAGTTTGGTGTTGTTTTCGAAACCTAAAAGTTCTCCCATGGTGCCCAGGTCCACGGTCTCCGTCGCGGATAGGATTTCCACTCTGTGCGTGACCGAATTTTGAGAAAAGTACGTGCCTTTGGGTAACTGAGCTTGCAAAGTGGAAAGATTGTATTGTCCTGGCGTGACGACGATATGTTCGCTTCCGACGCTAATTTTGTTGTTGTGCTGCGTGACGTTAGGTATGAGGTACATGCTGTAGAATGCACGCAGAGCCACGGATTTAGGATAGACGATGTCGTCGTGCAGCGTGAGTTTCAAGATTGAAGATTCGCTCGTGAGATGGAACACGCCCATCCTAGTGATGCTGTTTGAGGTTCCACAATGCTTTCTGGAAATCCTCGATCGTAGGGTTATTTATTTTAGAGAGAAACGCGAGCACGGAGAGGCAGAGATGACCGCAGTTCACGTCTCCGAAATTTTGAATGCGTTCGTCGTTGTAGTATATAGAGGTTTTGTTTGTTTTCAGATAATGAATTAAATTTGTAGGTGGAACACCTCCGAAAGAATCGAAAACGAATGCTTTATCATCGTTTTTGTGGTAACATATCCAATGCGTGCCTGGATTTTCTTGACCGTCCAAGTTGACTACTCCGCATTCTTTTTTTTTAACGCTTGAAGGTAACGAGTCGGACATAAAAACTCCTCTGAAGTGTTTGATTCGTAACGGTCCGATCAGAGATTCAATGTCTCGGTTGGTGAGTGCTTCTGTTTCTTTTCTTTTAAACTTTCTCATCACGCCCACCCCCTTGCCCCCTTTCTTCTCCATGGCCAGGTTGTGACGTTTCTGTTCTTCCAATTCTGCTTTGTTCTTCTTCGAGTCGATGACGGTTTTCGCGATGGCGGCACTTCCGCCAGCCAAACTTCCAACGGCCCCCAATGCTGCTAGGATGGCCGGGATGCTGAATATGAAACCTCCGATCTTTTGCTGTTTCCGCGAACGCTGCAATCTTTTCAATTGAGGTGTGCTGAGCAGCAATTTCATTCCATGTCCTTTCGACAAGCAAGAACGTTTCTTCTCGCGTTGTTTCTTGGTGAGTAACCCATCAAGGGCACCTAGATTTTTCAGATTGGAGTATGGTATCTGGTACACGACACCCTTGGGCTTCATGTTGATGCTCTATGTGTTATTTTCACGGTATGTTATTTATATATATATTCTGAGATTTTTTCTCGTGTAGTTTTTTTACGGTATGTTATTTATATATAAATATTCTGAGATTTTTTTTCACGGCCCCCGCAGTCGCTACACAAATTCTATTACGTGCTTCGTTTTCTTGCCAAAAAGTTCCTTTGTCCCCTTGTACACGATTCGAGTTTTGTTCTCGATTAAAATAGATAGCTTCTCGTCCGATAACATGTTAGCGTATCGATCTGGTAAAAATAGACTGTATTGTGCGTTGAGCAACAGGCGTACCTTGGGACCATACTGGGTAGAAACGATTGAACCGGAAGTTATCGTGTAAGGTTTGTCGACTTCCAATTCCCGAATTTTTACATACTCGAATGACAAATTTAGCATTTGTTTGAATGCTTGGAGGTTACTCATTTTTTCAGTTGTCATATCGAAGAAGAGAAATTTTCAGTGTGTGTGTTAGAGAAATTTAATTTTTTTTTTCACGATGTGTGTTATTTATATATACCGAAGATTATTTTTTTCACGATGCGTGTTATTTATATATATATATTTTTCACGATTTGTATCGAAGATTTTTTTAACAGAGGAAGAAAGTTCGTGCTTCGGAGAACGCGATGACGTGCGTGATGATTTCTTCAGTTTCCTGTTTGGACTTACGCCAATCATCAGTATATCGTCTTCTTCCCTGCCTCGCCTCGTGCAGTTCGTCCAACCTTTCGTTCAATTTCTCCCCTGCGGCCGACAGAAGAGTGTCGAGATCACCGCACCTCATTCCACTGATCTCCCGAAGACGGTCCTTGAGAACTATTTCGCATCCCATGTGAAATGCCGGCGTCGTTTTAGCTACGATCACAAGTTTATTAACATCTCCGTTAACTACCTTTTTGAATATTTTAGATAGTAGTTCGTGCGGCAAATCAGTTATGCAAGCCATGTTGTTTTTTTTTACTGGATGTTATTTATATACCCCACCCCAATTTTTGTTTTGTGTTCATGGCGATGGTGGTACCCAGTGCGGCGACCCGTTCACCCAGCGATGCGTCTCTGCTTACGAACCTTTCGAAAGCTGCATGTTCCAATTTTCTGTCTGCTTCGTGACGTGCGTCCTGATCCGTCTGCGTGGTGTTGTAAGCGATGTCGTGATCTTTGCATGCCGCGTCCAACAGATTCACACCCTTGTCTCCTCTCTCCAATCTTTTCTCGAGTTTGGTACCCGGTCCGCAGTACCGGTAGCCAGGTAGATGCATCTCGAAAGGTAACTTGTTGATGATGTCGTTCACGAGTCCTTTTCCTTCGGCCACGTTCCAAAATTTTGGAGGTAGCGTGTTGATGATTTTGATCAGGTAACCTATGCCCTTGTCGTCGTTCACGATGAAGTTGGAAAGTTTCGTGCTGATCATGTCCACGATGCCAACCTTCTCGTTGTAGAAATTACGGTTGCCTGCATTCTCTTCGCCGGCTATTACCAACAATCGGTCCACGGGCTTCCTCACGTCGTCCACCCAAACAAATTCTTTGGGTAACGTGTTGTAACGTTTGACACCGCTGCCTGTTTTGACCTGGTTCCAAATCGGTTTGATGAGATTCCTGTACTTCTCGCCGCTGCTCGATTTCACCCTATTCTGCGAGGCGTCGTTGTTCTGGTACAAGGCATCCGTCATGATCAAAATTTCCTTGTAACTTTGGTAATCTTCGTCGGTGTAATCTTTCGGCTGCTTTTTGGCAACGAGTTCCCACAGTCCCACCGTACCCGGATACCTGTTCCAACTATCCTTGTTACCTAAATTGACTTTAATGTCGTTGCCTTCGAAGGTCACCTTCGATTTCCCAATCTTCCACACCACACCGCCGCCTTCGCTGGTTTCCATGCTGGGATACAATCCGAACACTTCATCCTTGTCGAATTTCCCCGTGCTCAGGTAGTCTCGTGCCAAAGGTCCCAACTCGATTTTATCCGAAGACGACGACGTGCTACCTATAGCTCGACGTCGTGCCGGTGCATCCTTCAGTTCGAACGGCGTCGAAGGAATGCTCGAAATAGGTGTGGGTACGGCGTAACTTTTAGCTGCGAGCGGTACGAGTTCATTAATCAAATTTTTATTTTGTTCCGTGACACTTTTAATTTCTTTACCTAGACTGCTGATGGCATCGATCACGGGTTGATCCTGACGTTTCTTCTCTTCGTAGAATCCGCGATTCTCGGATTTCCAACCTTTGAAGCGTTTCGCGAGGTATTTTCGCAACTTGAGATTTTCGTCCTCGATTTTTCGTTTCGTCATAATGTTTATTTATACACGTCGTTTCTCACAACGTTGCAACGTTTAGAAAGTCGTTGATTTTGTTTCTGTATTTTCCGTCGTTGGGTTTCCTCGTCATGTCGATCGTCGCGAATCCGAAATCGTCACCGTTCCAGCAAGTAGAGCAGCAGCGTTCCGAAAATTGATTGTAGTTCATGTCTCCGCCTACGTAGTCATCGTACGCGTGCTTGAGGTTGGTGTGATCTTGACGAAACAAACATATGAAATTAGCGTTGTCGCGCACTAACTGTTTTGGAATTTTGGAAAACGTTTGAGCTAGGTAAAAACAATCCATTCCTTTGTGACGACCTTGCGTGAAAAAGTTGCGAATTTCATTTTGATTTTCCAGGATGGCGTCGTCGAACACAACGACTGAATTTTCACGACAATCGTTGAGTGGTTTTATTTCCGAGGCGAAGGTTGCAATGTCCAGACCATCGTACAGTTTCATCAGTTGCTGGTATTTGGATTGCTCCAAACTTTTCGAGAACACGTACAGGTGCCTGTTCTTCCAATCTAACCAATTCGGTGCGAGGAGAAAATTGTCCACGAGCAGTGTCGTTTTCCCACACCCCGAAGGACCTACGATCAGACAGCGGATGCTGTCGGGAAGCAACTTGCCGTTCTTTTTTCTCGTTTGACTTTCCGGATCCGGTAGACGCTTCACCACGTTCCACGTACTCACAAGATCACTTCGTCCGCGTCGATCCAACTCTTTTCCGGAAGTCCCAGCCATTTGACAAACAGTTTGTCACCTTTCCTACGCAATACTTTCTCGATGAGGTACGTGTCGGGGTGTTTCGTTTTAGAGAGTTCCTCTTCGTAAAATTTTCCTTTCAAAATCTCGCCGCTACTATCTTTTATTATATACGTGTGTCGGTTTCCGGGTAAAACTCGAACCACCGTAAAAAGTTCCGTGCTCCAATTTTTTGTGAATCCCTTCTCGAAGGTGCGTTTGAATTTGCTGATCCTCACCCGGTCTCCAATTTTGTATTTAGCTTTTTTTGTCGTGGGTGTGTACTTTGGACAGTAAACAGTAGAAATTAAACGCTGCTCGTCAGACTTGGTAACGTCAACTGGCTTCATGCCTATCGTTCTGTGCACCGTATTATTATAGGTGTCGACGAGTTCCGGCAGGATGTCGACCCATTTGTAATTTCCCCGAAGCGTGAATCGTTTCCACATGTGTGTTTTCAAGGTTCGATTGAATCTTTCCACGATGCTGGCTTTGACGTGACTGAAGGTCGAATAATGTCGAATCTTGTGTTTTTGAATAAACTTTTGGAATACGGCGTTGTAAAATTCCTTCCCCTTGTCCGTTTGCAGAAACCGAGGTCGTCTGCCGCCGCTTTCGCGAAAAATTGTCTTGAATGCTTCCGTGACGCATGTTCCCGTTTTCGCCTTCAAAGGTAGAGCCCATGCGAATTTCGAAAACGTGTCTATGACGGTGAGAAGATACTTGTTGCCCTTGTTCAATTTATGTACGTTTTTCAAATTGCCGCTGCTCATCTCCACGAGGTCACTTTGCCAGAGGTCGTCGATGCCCTTGGTTACCACAGCCAAACGTTCGTAGTTGCGGCGTGCAGGTTTATGCAATTCTTCGACGATGGCTTGCCTAGACATTTTTTTGTTTAGAGATTACGTTTCAAGAGAAGCACAAGCGTGATGGGATTCAAAGATGGTGGCACTTCGCTCGTGTTTTGAATGATCAGCTTATCGCCGGCACTCACGTCGAAAACAGTGAGATCTTCGTCTTCGTGTATTTCATATATGTTGCGCGTTTCGTTCCAACGTGCCAGAGGAATATTTCCTGCTTTCTGGACACCACGATTCGATATCAAAATCATAGTGGGAACGCTAGCTTTTCTACCGTGAGACCAGTACGAAAATTCGTTTATCTGAATCGTGCCATCGAGGAGAAACTTGTAGTACGGATGATAAGGATGCAACATGTACAGTTTGTTACCTTCGACGAACGTGGAGATTCTCTGTTGATTGGGTACGCTGTTGATTTCGATGGCTTGCAGAGAATGCAGTTTAGCGAATTTAGTGTCGACGCCGAGCAGATTACTGTGAACTTGTCCGAGTTTATTTTCGATGGGCAGCAAATGCTCGACTATGGTATCCGTTACGGCAGAAAACGACGGTTTGATTTTCACTTCCACGTTCAACTGCTTGTAGTTTTCGTTGAGTTCTTGCAACTTGGCACCGAAAGAGGCCAGCGTCGATTCCTGCGTGGATTCCAGCACTCCAACTTGATCTCTGACGTTGACGACAATGTTCTGAAGGTTCTCGACTTGATTCAATTTCGAGCTCTTCTCGGTAAGATCGTTCACGATGTTTCGCATCTCTGTAAACTGCGTGTGAAGGTCGGCGACGCTCTGCGAAGTGGGCAGCGTCGACACCAGCGAACTAATTTCGTCTCGAATCTGTTCCACGTTCGCCGTTTCCGTTTCTAGTCGTTTCAGCATTCGAGATATGTTCCTTTTCAAAGCGTGCAATTCTTTGGAGGTGGGGAGATTGGCCACCCTACTCTCGAGATCGCTCAATGAACTTTTGATGTCGCTCGATTCGGATAGTGCCGTCACCGCCGTTTTCAATTTTTCCAAATCTTCGCTCGAAGGTACGCTCGTCCGTAACGATTCCAAGTCACCCTGTATGTTGTCGAGTACGTGATGAAAATGAGCGAGATTCGTTTCGACGTTCAAATTTTCTAAATATTCGATCTTCTGCTGAACCGTGCTCAACGTGTCTTGAATGCTCGTCAACGCTCTCGCTTCGGCGTGAATATTTTTAATTTCTTCGTTGATCAATTCCAAGGACGCCTGAAGCGTAGCGATGGTGGTTTGAATATGTTCGAAATCTCGATACGCCTCCAATTGAATTTTTATGTTCGCGACGCTTTTACCGATGACCTGCAGTTCGTCCGACGATGGTAGGTTCGTCATTGTATCTTCCAAAATCTGCAACTTGGATTTAATTTCTTCCAACGTGCCGGTGAATTCTTCTTGTAATTTGGAAACGACGACGTGCAAGCGTTCTACATCAATATCGTTCACAACGGTTTGAAGTTCAGAGAAATTCTTTTCGATTGCGGAAGTTCGTTCTTCGATTTCGAGTTTCAATTTTTCCAAATCTTCATTTTTCGATTGAAATTGCTGTAATTTGGCCAAATCATTTTGAAGCGAATCCACGCTCAACTGTATATTTTGAACGCTGTCGTAAGAAGGTACGTCTACATAATTTTTTATCAGCGTCTTCAGTTCGGAATCGATTTTCAGAATGGGGTCGAGACATTGCGTTTGGAGCGTAGCGATTTCCGACTCTAAACTTTTGTTTAAGGTTTCCTGCAAAGCGATCAAATCGGTCCTCAACTTCTTAACTCGAATGTCCAACATGAGAATCTCTTCTGCATGGTCTACACGCTTGGTGTTGCCGAAAATGTCGTTAGGCATTTTTGGTTAACGGTTATTTATAATAGGATAGACGATTCGTAATTCTACAAAAAGAGGAATAAGTTTGTCGTAATCTCCGAGGAGTTCCACGTACAGGTAATCTCCGGCAGACACATCGTATGCCATGTTAGAAAGCATCTTGTCGTGCTTGATTCGAAAAATGTTCTTGCCGGTAGAAATTTTGATTTCGCCTACGTTTTCCGGATTCAGGGTGATCCGAAGTTTCCCGTCGATCGGAATTTCATAGAAATGTAAATTGTTATTAAAAACATAAAACATCTTGCCCACGTCCTCATCCAATTTCGTCCAAATGCTGTTGAGGTGAATAATCAACAGACCGTTGAGTTTAGTTAACGCGGAAGGTAGAAATTCATGATCTGTCGTCGTGCGGTGTACAGTCTCCATTGTTTGCTTTCGGAAACCAAAAAGATTCATGTTGGTTATTTAAGAAAAAAATTGAGGTCGTATCTAATATAAATAACACCACAAAAAAATGTGCAATTTTTAGTAACTTCATCTTTTTTTTCTTAGCAAAAAAAATGGAGAAGAAGGAAGCGAAACGTGCATGCGACCAATGTGGGACATATATATCCATTTCTCACTTGAGAAGACATCGGAAGAATGTGCATGGCGAAGGATCAAGTAAGAGAGAGCGCCACGAAAAAAGCAGAAGAGTGCCGGCGAAAATATTCGAAATATTTTAACCGAGGAGATTTTCCGATCTGAAGAAACATCTGATCTAAACAACTTTTTTCGCTCCGTCAAAAGCAAGTTAATTTCGTCTATCGCCGAAGCTTTGTTGCAATGCTCGTTGAAAATCCACCTCATCGTTTCCGTCATTTACGAAAACATGAAAAAAGAGCGAGAAACTTTCCATCATTACACTGGTGTAAAGAGCCTCCACGCCGCCGACGTCGATGAGGTGGATGCCATTTGCAACCAGATGTTTGACGCTTTGTTGAACAAGCACGAGACTTTCCAAAAACGCGGATCGGGTTGGACACTTTGCGGTTCGCCTCACACTTTAAATTTGAAGGTGGCACGATACAACCCGATGGGAGCATCCAGCTACATCAATTTGCCTCAGGAAATAGCCAGTAAGAAAGCCATAATCAACATTCAAAATGAAGATAACAGATGCTTTTTGTGGTGCATCATTGCCGATCATCACCCAGCCAATAATCATAAGCATCGTTTATACCACTACAACAAGCCAGAATATCTCTCAGAATTTGAAAAACCTATGGCTGGCATTAATTACCCTGTAAATCTACGAGACATTAGTAAATTTGAGACACAGTACAAGACAGATAAAAACGAAAATATAGCAGTACACATATTCGGATTAGACAAAAAAACACCATCTACGTTCTCAGACACAGCAACATTAAAAGTAATCGTGTCATCAGATTACTCCTGATCGAAGATGATGATAATTATCATTACTGTCTAATTCAGAATCTTCCAAAATTAATAAGAAGTCAAATTACCACAAATCACCATAAAATTCGAGTATGCGACAGATGCCTGAGTATATTCTACGGTCAAGGAAAAAAGAACGCTGATGAAGAACTCCGAGATCATCATGAAATGTGTAGTAAACATCCGGCCACGGCTATCAAAATGCCTTCTCAAGACATGACATTTTCCAACTACAAGGCATTACTCTGGCATCCCGTGGTGATATGCGCCGACTTTGAAAGTTTCCAACTTCCACTCGCCACATGCGAACCAAATCCCAGCGTATCGAGCACTACCGAAATTCTACATCACAAAGCCTGCGCTTTTGGATTGATGGTCAACAACACAGGCAATGTTATTTTACATCGCGGCAATGATGCTCCACAAAAATTCATTCAAACCCTGAAGCAGATGGCCATACAATTCGCTCCTCTACTAAGAGAAGACAAAGCAATGGAGTCTCTTACCCAGGAAGAGAAGGAAGCATACGACCTTGCCTCTCAGTGTGGTGTGTGCGAAAGTAACTTCACCCTCGAAAATGTCAAAGTTCGCCACCACAATCATCACACGGGAAAATATGTGGCCCCCGTGTGTAACAACTGTAATCTTCAAATCAAAAAACCAAATTTTATTCCTGTATTCATTCACAATTTGGAGGGCTACGACGCCAAAATCTTCATAAAGGAGATGGGATGCGACGCTCAACCCATTAGCGTCATAGCTCGCACCAACGAGAAATTTATTTCATTCAGCAAGAAGGTGGGCGTTGGAAATGGCAATCACGTAGAAATTCGCTTCTTGGACTCCTACAACTTTCTGTCTTCGAGTTTGGCGACACTCGCGTCTCAACTCACCGACGATGATTTGGTCGCCACCAGGAAATGTTTCGGCGACCAACATTTAGCACTGTTGAGACGCAAGGGTGTTTACCCCTACGAATACATGACGGATGCTTCCAAATTCTCAGAAACATCGTTACCACCGAGAGAAGCATTCTACAGTCGTCTTAGCGACACCTGTTGTACCGAAGAGGACTACCATCATGCTCAGCTCGTGTGGTCTACATTCTCTTGTCAAACCATGGGCGACTATCACGATCTGTATCTGAAACTGGATGTTACGCTATTGAGCGACCGTTTTCATCTCCATCGCTCGAGAGGAATGGCAGCATATGGTTTGGACCCCGCTTTCAGCTACACCACACCGGGTTATTCTTGGCAGGCGATGTTAAAATCCACGAAGATGAAGATAGAACTCATCAAGGACGTCAATCAACTTTTGTTTGTTGAAGAGGCAAAACGTGGTGGAATCGTCCAGTGTCCCCTTCGATACGTCAAGGCCAACAATCCATATGTCGCCGATTTCGATGCAAAAAAACCGACAAACTTCTTGGCATACTGGGACATGAACAACCTGTATGGTTATGCCATGTCCGAGCCTCTGCCCATCGGAGAATACGAATGGATGAGCGAGCAGGAACTTCAAGATTGTTTGGAATGGAGCGAAGATCATGAAAATGGATGTTTCCTGAAAGTAGATTTGGAATATCCTGCATCGCTTCATCGAAAACACCATGGATTTGCGATGGCACCTGTGATGGAAACGGCTCCGGAGAAGAAGCTGATGCTCACCTTCAAGAGCAAAAAAAATTACGTGGTGCATTATCGTCTCCTACAATTCTACCTCCGGCATGGATTGGTTTTGAAGCGCGTGCACTCGGGATTGAAGTTTAGACAGACCAGGTGGCTAGCACCCTATATCGACGGCAACACTCAACGTCGAGCATCAGCTTCTTCTTCCGCAGACAAAGACCTATACAAATTGATGAATAACAGCATCTACGGCAAGAGCATGGAAGATGCCAGGAAAAGAAGAAATATCAACTTGGTCTCCAACCCAAAGAAAATAAACAAGCACGTCACTCAGCCCACGTACAAAAACTTCACGATACTGAGCGACACGTTGGCATTGATCGAACGTGCTCTCCGCCACATAACATTCGACAAACCAATCGCCGCGGGAGTCGCGATCCTCGAGTTGTCGAAGCTGGCCATGTACAAGTTTCACTACGACATCATGAAACCACGCTATGGAGAGGCGATCGAGGTGGCGTACACCGACACGGACAGCTTCGTGTACAACATCCGCACCGATGATCTATACGAAGATCTGAAAAACATGAGCCAGCATTTCGACTTCTCTAATTATCCGAAAAATCACCCTCTCTTCGACGACAGCCAGAAAATGACGATCGGGAAGATGAAGGATGAAGTCAACGGCCGCATCATCACAGAGTTTGCGGGTCTTCGAGCAAAAATGTATGCCATCAAAATTCAGGATGAGACCGAAATAAAAAAAGCAAAAGGGGTGGGGCGTTCGAGCACAAACAAACTAACCGTAGAAGATTACAAGTCGTGCTTGTTCGACAAAAAAATCAAACGCATGACCGAACATCGGATCACGAGCACCATCGACCAATTGCATACATCCACAATCAACAAAGTGGCGCTTGATCCCCACGACACCAAATTGAGGCTACTGGACTGCAACATCCACACCCGAGAATGGGGATGTCATGACGAGGAAGAAATTTGCTCGCACCATTAGACTTCCGCATCAAAAAAGTATGTATTATTTCTTGCACCACTTTTTATTTTTTTTAAAAAACAATTATTCACACTAATTTTTGCATTCACATTTTTTTTTATATTTTTCTATTATTTTTTTAAAAAAAACAATTATTCACACTAATTTTTTGCATTCACACTTTTTTATATTTTTCTATCATATTATGTACACTATTTTGAGGATATTTTTTTATTTCTTTCAGATGCTGCACCCCCTACGGAAACTTTTTTAGTTCTTACACATTCCATTCTTAACCAAAAAAATTTTTCTTCTCTTCAATCATAAAACACACACATTACACACGGAGGTCCTCTGTAGAGAGTCATGGGGGGTTTAAAAAAAAAAAACCCGTGAAACTCTACAGAGGCATGACTTTGTTAGCCGTGGCCATTAGAACTGTGTTGGGCACCACGCACCCTCGCGAGGTTATAGGGGCCAGGTATCCTAAAAAAAACAACAATTATTATTTTGTTTGTTTGCTTGCGTCACAATACAGGTGTGTGCGCGCGTGTGTGTGGCACATCGTTCCCCCGAGAGAGGTTTACAAAGGTCACGATATACGGAGTTGGAAAATTACGATATGGCGCATTCGCTCACCACTGTTGCCAGCCATGGGTCTCTCTCTCTCTTCATCTTACACCAACGTTGGCATCTCTATTTTTTTTTTAGTTGTAAGTGGGTTTCCAACACACTCTAGTTAATAATGCTACATATTATACACACACACGCACACACATACTGCGTTGCCATCCACCCGTCTCTCTCTCTTTTACAGCAGTGCCGGCTCTCCTTGCCCAGTGTGTGCAGGTTGGCAAAAATTGCTTTATGCGCTGTAAGGCAAGCCTCAAGCAAAGTTGTTAGTTTTTTGCTTTAGGTTAGGTTAGACCAAAAAAAAATCTTGGTGATTTTTTTTCGAGTGAGGAGTTGGCAACGCTGATCTCCACTTGAGGGCGGTCAACCGGGTTGATTGCACAAGCAAAATTGCCAGCTCCTTGCTTTAGGTTAGGTTAGAGCAAAAAAGACTGTGGGTAAGCTGTCGGTTGTTTAACTCTTCCCTTTCTCTTTTTTTTTTCTTGTAAAAGGCTATGGCAAAAGTACCAGCGGGTTGGCAACCTTGCTTTATGCACTGTAAGGCAAGCCTCAAGCAAGATTGCCAGCTCCTTGCTTTAGGTTAGGTTAGACCCAAAAAAAAAACCTTGGTGATTTTTTCGAGTGAGGAGTTGGCAACACTGCGAGAAAATACCTCAAGCAAGGTTGCTAGCTCCTTGCTTTAGGTTAGGTTAGACCCAAAAACAAAAACCTTGGTGATTTTTTCGAGTGAGGAGCTGGCAACACTGCGCGCGAAAAGTAGGTCAAAGGACGTGTCTAGGATCGGCCATTCCACCTACTCTATTAGCAGGTCGTAGTAGATTACACTGAGGGGGGCCTTACAGTAAGAGAGGGGTAGCCTTATAGGAAAATGTCGTAAGTCATTTCAAATGTAGGTCAAAAAAACGAGTTGGCATAAAAAATAGCTTAAAAAGTGATGCCAGAGCTTTTTCTGTCCATTTTTTCTTTCATTGTAGGTTAGTTTAGTGCGTAAAACGTCGTAAAATAAAAAGTAGGTCAAAGGGCCGGCCCAGAACGTACGGTTTCACCTACTCTGCACCTTCTATCGATTTCTCTATGACTGCCCTTCCAAAGGAAGAAACACCAACGGTTGTATACCAGCAACGGCTTTTAGAACTTCGTGTAAAGCACCCCAATTTTAATGTGTTTTACACGGATGGGTCCAAGACGGTCGAATCAGTTGGTTGCGCCTTCGTCCTAAACGCTCAAAGTTCCAGTTACTCGCTTCATCCTGCCTGTTCCATCTATACGGCAGAGTTGTACGTCATTCTAAAGGCACTGGACTTTGCAGACGTCAATGGTCTGAAGAAAGTCCTTGTGTGCAGTGATTCGACCAGCGTGTTGCAGACTCTGGATTCGTCGTATTCCCGGCATCCGGTAGCGCAACGCATATTCAGACGGCTTGTGTATCTTATCTGCCAGTGCGGATGTACACTTCTGTTGGGTCCCTAGCCACGTGGGCATCCTGGGGAACGAAGCAGCTGATGCTGCCGCCAAGTCTGCTGATGCAGATGGCAACGTTCTCGTCCACCTCTTGCCAGATAGCGACCTGCAGAATGTGGTTCGTTGTTGCATTCTTGACACTTGGCAGACCGAGTGGGATACTGAAACGGGGAACAAGCTTCACGCTATTAAGCCCACCATAGGTGCTTGGTGTTCCTCGTCCCGCCCCTCTCGGCGAGAAGAAGTTATTCTTACCCGCATGCGTCTAGGACACAGCCGTCTAATGCATAGTCACTTGCTACAAGTCCTGGATCTTCCGTTGTATCGTTTTTGTAATGTTGCTTTAAGCATTCGACACATTCTCGTCGAATGTGTTGATCTTGCTTACCTCCGGCAGACTTTTAACCTTTCCGGCTGTTTGTCATCCATCTTGGGTGATGACAGCAGTATTTTATCAGATCTTTTTAGTTTTTTGCGAAGAGCTGGACTCTTCCACCGTCTGTAAGGAGGCTTTTAGTTTGTTTGTTCTGACTTTTTAATGTATTGTGTTTGTCTCGTGCAGGTCTTTTCACAACCTTGCACTTTTAGTTTTTTTCCCCAAGGGGCTATTTACACCCCTTTTTTTAGGTTTGTCAGAATTTTAGATAAGGGGATCTTTCCCCGTATACATAGAAGGGTGCAAAATGGCCTTAAGTGCCGACGCACCCAGTAATTTTAAATCAATCAATCAATCAGTCATTTCCGTTACGAACGAGTCATTCATACGCTATACCTAGGTTTTAAGGATGGGAAAAACGAATATGAGGCAGGGTGTAAAGTAGTCAGTCACTTTCCCCTGCTGATGAAAGAGTGCCAGGAATGTTCACGGCAATAAAATTATATTCCTTGTCCCAACCTAAACTACATAAAATATTAATTCATGTTTTGGAAATAGGTTAAAAATGTTCACGGCAATAAAATTATATTTCTTGTCCCAACCTAAACTACATAAAATATTAATTCATGTTTTGGAAATAGGTTAAACGATCCGTAACACTCAGGATTCTAAATGGACATTGTATTGATTGATTTGTTTCATTTATTAATTTTACTTCGCGTTTTGTGCCTCTTGGCTAATTTGCGAAGAATGATGAGTGATGAAATTGATGAATGGACATTCACAAACAACCAAGCCCGAGCGGGATTCGAATCCGAGACCGTGGCGTCGCAGCGCTAAATACCCCTTACACGGAGGTATCCCCCACCATTCACTCTTTTTCTCACTTTTACACATTTCAATTGTTACAGTTTCTCAGTTTCTTATCATCTGGACAAACACAAATACCCATGCCTTACCCGGGACTCGAACCCGGAATCCCTGGCGTTGTAGCGCACTCTGCTAACCACTCCGCCACGCAGGTTGACACCACTCGGCCACAAGGTCCGGCAAATGGACATTTTAAGAAGTGATAAATTCTTGATGTTTTCTTCATTGTATAAGTGTCTGAAACTTCTTGCAATTTATTAGAAACAATCAATCATTGGGAAATGACGTGTAGAAATCGAGATTTCCGCAGTATCGGAAAATTTTGAATATTTTCCGTCCCGACATTGCGAATTCCCCCCCCCCCTTTTCCACCTCCCTCGGGTTAGCTAGGGTTAAGAGTAATAATGGCAAATGTGTTGCGATTTTTTTTGCGGTATCCTCTTTTTTTGGGTTTGTCCTCCTTTTTCGCCATGCCCTGTCCTCTTTTTTGAATGTATGTGTCTGGTCACCCTACTACTACCTTCACTTTCATCGAAATCTCATTTGTTCGTATCTTAGATACTGGAAGACTTTCAGATTGTGGCACCACTGGTCTTATTGCAGAAGATAGATTAAACTATGTACCTCTCATATTTTCTGTTTGTAAATCCTTGTGTATTTGTCAAACAAAAATAACAATCGGTTACAAGGTGTTTTGGTTCTCTCCATCACAGCAAACAACATGGCATTTTTACGTTCCATCAATTAATCAAAACACCCTGCACAACAGATATGTGGTGCAGGCATGTATCCAGAAATTCCTTTCGGAGGGGAGGGGGCTGAACACAATTTTTTATAGATAGAACCTCGCAATTGTATGTTTAAGTCGAGTGGTTCCAAAATTGGGGGTGGGGGGTGCAAGGAAAGTTTACTTTCTCTTGGTAGACATGCTTAACCTTAAGAGGCCATAGTGTGGGAGCAAAAAAATGGGGAGCAACTATCTCCTAAATTGTCGCCACTGCTTAAGGCTGTCATCTTAATCAGAACGTGAAATCGGAACATTTTTTACCACTCTACTCCTCTGTTTCTATGCATTAACATTGTGTGCCGGAACCATCTGAGTATGTGTGTTTGTCCATTTCTTCTCATCAAGCATCAAAACCTCTATGGTGTCTTTAAGTGTTTTTATGAAGCTGTTACACATGCGCGGGATGGACAATCCACTCGAGAACGCGAGATTTAAACTGTGGACTGCGAACTGGATGCAGACAGTTCTCGAATATTTCTCTCCGATTCGAGCCTGAACACCACTACTGTGGCACTCGCGAGTGTTCAAAATTGTCTGTCACGGGTTCCGCAGTCTTGTCACGAAACAAAGGAAGTCTTCTGGAATACAGCTGAACAATTAAACAATTAATGCACAGTGAAAACCCTTCCATTCCCAACATATCTAATGTTTCGTCCCCCCATGATCAAATGTTTACCCATTTATCTCCAGTAACGTGTCCAAGGGAGGGTTGGAGGGGTCATAACCCCATTTGACCCAGTATTTCTTCAAAAAAGAACGTCGAAGACAGAAAAAGATGGCAAATGAGAACTGACCGCCAAAAATAGTATGCGTAACTCCTCTCCCTTCCTAAAATCTAGGGCACGCCACTCTTTATCTCGGACACACCTTTTTAAAATCAACTCACCAGAAGTTTTCACCATTTCGTATTGGAGACTGAAGTAAGATGAGTTTTTCCTGCAGGTTTGGATATTTTCCTTTAGGGTGCTGTTTCCTGCCTTCACACATAACCTTAACAAAGCCCTAATTTCCCATCCTTGTGATTTGGATCTTCAAGACTTAGGAAGATTTCAGACCGAAGGGGCACGTGATGCATGTCGTTTGGAATGAGCCAATCAACAGTAACATTTCACACCGTAGCGACACAAAAGGCCGGACAAACCTACTTTCGACTTGTGAAATCCTCAGGCCACATGGTGTTAAATTCCTTCCTTGGTAGGCCACCTACCTCTATATACTTTGGTATACCACTGTCATCGTCACCTCGAAGTGGTAGCTCTTGTTGACCACAGAAGAAAAATTTCCCCTCAAACGGTGGGAATGCCCCTCAGTTTTCTTCTTTCTGCTTTATTTTCTGTGCTTGGTCGTTATACAGATAACTTTTTACGATTTGTCATACACAGGACATGCACTATGTAGGCATTTTAATGAAAAGTCAGTTGAAGTCAAGGGTGGCTCGGTGGCTCAGTTGGTAGAGCCCTGATTCGGGTCCTGGTAGAGCCCACTAAAATGCCTACATATGTAACATCTTCTTGCTTTCTCTTTTCTACGTTCATAAAATTTTCGTCTGTCTCTTTATGGTAGTTAAGTGTTTGAGTGTGTGTCGAACCGAGTAGGCTTAAACAAAAGTATTTACTATACAGTATTTAGTCCTTTTCATTTTCGAATCATTAGATCTTATAAAGCAACCAATGGACACTGACTGATCACTAATTGATTGTATGAATTGTTACACTTACCTCTGAAGTCTCATTAACCGATTCTGTTTTGCAGATCAACCGGGAAATTGAAGCAGCGTATTTATATCCGCATTATATTCTAGAACGTTCCGCAGATAAAACTATTCGTTAATATTGCCAGTAGTTCGACTCTTTATCTTATTCAAGAACGTTCCCTCTCGTTTCCAGAGATTAAAAATTAAAATGAATCGCTCTACGTGCGGCGTGGTGCTACCTTTGTTGTGCAGCTTCCAAATGCTGACAAGTCTCTACATGGTGCTCAAGTTCGCTGCGACAACACCGTAAGCGCAAGAAAGATTTATGTGAAATATTATCAACAACAGGGGCCCCGGGTTTGAATCCCGCTGTTTGTTTGTAAATGTCCATTCATCAATTTCATTGTTTCATCCCTCATCCCCATCTTCGCAAATTAGCCAAGAGGCACAAACCGCGAAGTAAAATAAAACAAATCAATCAATTAATAACAGGGTTATAGAACATTCTCCGTCTTGTCTCGATAATTATTTTTGTCTTTAAATTATTGTCACGTTATTCAATAAGCTAAAAACCTCATTTTATCTAGTGTAAACTGAAAATTTTTTTGGAGGTGGGAGGTCGAGCCCCCCGTACCCCACCTTGGATACATACTATTACCATTAACAGGGTTACAGAACATTCTCCGTCTTGCCTCCATTATCGTCACATTTTTTATTTCACACCACAAGTAACCTAAAACCTAATTTTATTTAGTGTAAACCAAAAACTTTCGGGCGGGCTTGAGCCCCCTAAGCCCCCCTTGGATACGTACCTGATGTGGTGCTTACTCCTTATCCTGGTTTCCAATGTCCATTCCACGGTAATGTTTGTAGTACTTCTTTATGATACATCAAATCCTCTTCCTCTGCCTTGCAAAGGCCAACTCTCCACTCCACAGATGTAGCAGAAGCTACTTGGTTGATTTCGACAGGCAAAATCAACTTATACAACAGATGCAAACACAATGCTTAGTATCTTGACAATAACTTGCAGGTACGTCATGTAGCTTAGTAACAGAACTGCCAACATCTGAAATAGAAGCTAAGAAGCAGATTTTGCCAATTCCTCGCTTGACAATTCCCTGCATTTACCACGTACGGCGACTCATTGCCTTATAACTAAAAAGAACTGTTCCTGGCAGCGAAATTCTAATTAGGGATTTGCATTTCCCATACCAAAATCCTTCAGAAAAACTTAATTTCACATAAGGAAAAAACCTTTGTAGAACAGTGTATTTAACAAACACTAGATGTGTGATTTTTTATTTGATTTGCTTTATTTTACTTCGCTTTTTGTGCCACTTTTGGCTAATTTGCGAAGATGGTGATGAGTGATGATATGATGAAATTGATGAATGGACACTCACAAATATCCATACCCAAGCCTGGATTCGAACCCGGGACCCTTGGCGTCGTAGCGCGATGTGCTAACCACTCCTCCACAGGGGCCGGCAACAAACACTAGAGAGATCAGTACAAAATAAAATATATTTATTTATTTATTTATTCATTCCTTGTTTTGAATGGTGAAGTTAAGGCACAAGCCCTTTCTTCCACTTAACCATCTCTACTTTACATTTTATAAATTGATTTTTATAGCTATATTCCTTTTCCGGAATGTCTGGAGTAAAGACGCACAGAGGCGAAAGCTTGTGGGCGGGGCCACAATAGGTGGGGAAGGGTGCAGAATACAGAATTCGCCTAGTAGGCTTGCGAGCTGTCATGTTTACTACAGAACTACTTGACCAGTCGAGTCGCCCCTTCTCGCGCGACCCCTCCCCTCCGCGCGTTCATTGGACGAGACACACACCCGCAACTTGCGCTGAGAACGCGTTCGCGTTCTCTTACTCCACACATTTCGGAAAAGGAATATAACTGTTAGTGAAATATATAAAAATTTAAAACATTAAGATACCAAAAAATGAAATATATAAAAACTAAGAACATTAAGATACCAAAAAAAAAGAAAACACAAGAAAAATAAAAGAAAAACACGCAAGAAAACATAAAACATAAAAAATAAAAACAGAAAAACAGAAAAACACAAACACACTAGGAAAAGTGAAAAAATACATGTAAAACATAAACACACACGCAACAAACATACTCAAATTACAGAAAAGGTCGGTGGGTGTTGGTCCTATACAAGTTTACACGAAGGTTTAATTTTATTTCCCTGTTTTTAGTACTGGTAAGTGGAATCCAGAATATGATTTCTTAAATTTTATTTGAATTGACCGAGGGAAGAAGACTTTCTTATGTCATTGGGGAGGTCGTTCCACGCTCTGGTAGCAGTGACAGTTAAGGAATTTCGATAAAACTTTGTCTTGTGGGAGGGGATGGCCAGCAGAGAGTTGTCTCTAGAACGGGTGGCAAAGGTGGGTGTGTGCTGCGCTTAGTGGTTGAAATCGAGAAGTTAGGTAGGAGGGCTCTCCTGAGTTTATTATTTTGTAGAGCGCTGTCAGAGCGTGGAAGCGGCGGCGAGTGGAAAGGTCGAACCAGCCTAGGTCCTTAAAAGCCGGGGTAAGGTGGTCAAAATATTTGATATTATAAATATAGCGCACACCACATGCATTTTGTGTTCGCTGTAGACGTCTTGCTAGTTCATCGTTGAGATCAATATACGTCAAGTCACGGTAGCCTACTTGAGACAGAACTAACGACTCCACGAGTGTTTTCTTTACCTCTTGGGGTAAAATGTTTTTAAGGCGATACAGCGAGTGTAATGCTGCGTAGGGTTTTTGCATGTGACCTTCACATGGTCACTCCAAGTGAGGTTTTCGTCCACAACGACTCCCAGGTCTTTGACCGAAACCGACAATGACATGGAGGACTTCTCTGTTGTGGAAATGAGCTGACGTGAGCCAATTAAAATACATTTCGTTTTCTCAACATTTACTCGCAGACCGTTTGCCAGAGACCACTTGCAGACGTTCAAAATATCAGCGTTTAGGGCTTTTATGGCCATATTGATGCTTGTTTTAGGAAACGACAAATAACATTGGACGTCATCAGCGTACAGATGGTAATTTGTTAATTGAAAGATTCCAGATATATATCATTTACGTACATGGAGAACAGCAGCGGAGACAGAAAGCTACCTCGGGGTACACCGCACTTCGTCGGCAGCCACGACGACTTGTTGCCAGAAACGAATGTGCATTGCTGTCTGGCTGCTAAATATGAGCGAGTCCAGTCAACAGTGGGTTGGGAAAAGTTGAAATAAGATGACAATTTCGCCAGTAGGATATCGTGGTCAACGGTTTGGTAGGCTTTGCTGTAATCGAAGAGAACTAGCATTGTCACATATCTCTTACACATCGCCGACCTTACATACACTTACATGAATAAGGGAAAAAATTCCGCAATTTCTCAACCAAGCCGAGACATTTTAGGAACGGAATATATTAATAAAATTCCCGACGTTGTGGAAATCTCTAATTCTACACGCCATTCTCCCTAAGAGAGTGTTTTCTGCATTTCTGGAATAAAAACTAAAAATTTACTGGAAGTGTCTAACATTTCTAATGCAGAGAACATCGAGAATTAACCAATTTCTAAAAGGGAAAATGACCATTCGAATATTTCCCGACTGTTCTCGATTCCGAAGATTCCGGAAATCTTTTCCCGAAGTCGGGATTAGGACGAGAATTTTTCTTCCCGATCCCGATTCCGACTTTTCATGATCCCGCACACCCAGGGTTGGCATATTTAAAACAGAAAGTGTTTTAAACAACTTGTTTTAAACATTTAAAACACATGGCTTTTTTTCAACTTGATGTTTCATAGTTTGTGGTTACTTGCGTGTTTTGTAACTATGCCTTTTCATTCAATGCGTGTCATTCTGCTTACTGTGCATAGAAATCTGTTCAGTGGCTGAAAGTGTATATTGAATTAACAAAGACACATTCGTGATCAATACCCCCGGGTTACGTTTTTTGTCTTAAATCTCGCCTGATCGAGAAGCTACGACTAATTCACAGTTGCCAGGCCTCACTAAGTGTGTCCACGTGATAGCTAAGCTACACTTATTGTTATTATTTACTTTTTCTAATACATTTTATCGTGAATGCAACTCGTAAATATTGACATTAACAACAATGTGCACATTTTGCAGTTAGGAACAAAACGGTTTCATCCACGTAGTTTTCGATTTTTAAAATATTTTAAACACCTGTAAAAAGGGCATTGCCCGGTTCGTTCAAACATCGTTAAAACGTATTTAACGAGGAGATAGTTAATGCATCACTTAAATCTTAGCAGCCTGTTAAACTTTTAATGTTTGCTCAATCGATTTTTGTAAGAAGTTAGTAAAGCTTTTACTTTATAATCGGAACACATTCTATTCTTGAATGATTAACAGATTCCTTAGAAAATAAGTTTTCTTGGCATTATGTTTTAAACCTTTTTATTTGTTTAAAACATGTTTTTTCGGTTCTTGTTTAAAACATGTATAAAACAAAAAAACTGTTTTGTTTCTTTTGAAAAAAAACACAAATTTTGCCAACCCTGCGTACACCCCTACAGATAGGCACAAAAACAGCCACAAACATATGGAGGCTATTCACCGGATGTTTACATTTCTGTGCTTTCTTGGCGCGGGCAGGAACTTTACTTCCGGTTTTCAATATAATAGCATGGACTTCAAAGTTTTAAAGGCAGTGTCTTAGGGGCAATGCTACTGAGGAAAAAAGCTGGTGTTCAATAAATTATGAATTTCTCCAAATGTTGCAAGATAAAGTGTTTTTAAAGTTGATTATTAAGCTAGATACGATGTTTGAAAAATATGATGAATAAGAATTTTCAGAAACACATGTATTCCTTACGGGGAGTCAACTTCAACTTAAAGTTACGGCTAATCAAATGGAAGTTTCGACATTTCCTCCTCTGTCAATTACTACTTCAGTCCGTCCTTTTTCCGTTGATATATTTGTCTATGCCATCGGAAGTTTGATATTCCGATGGTAATTTTAGGTGTCAAAAGAGTGGAGGTGTGGGTCAGGGGACGCTGTTATTACCGTTAGCTTTAAAGAGATGGAAATTTATTCTTAGTTTTCATCGTCTAGATCCGTCGGCATCACCCATCTCAATAATCCACCGATGGTCGTACGAAATCGAAAATAAAGTATTCCCGGATAACGAAATTACGCCCTATTCACGTCAGACAAGGCGCTATAAAGAAAAGTAGCTGGGGATGTATAACAATATCGCGTCAAGTGCAAAATGTATACATATAACAGAAGTTGTATATGCAAGTCGGAGCCAGTGATTGCATCATAGTGGGGCAGAGCGCGGGCGCCATAGTTCACAGCCAAACTAGTGCACGAAAGAGTCAGCCACTTCTGGCTCTAAAAGACCGAAGCTGGCAACAGTGACCAGCATCTGCCGAAGAGACAAGAACCTAGGGAAAATTGTCCCTCTCCCCCTTAAGAAAAGGCGACAATCATTGTGTGGCTTTTGGTTACAACAAAAGGTTGGAAATAGGGTGACCAGACGTCCTCTTTTATCCGGACATGTCCTCCTTTTTAGATGTCTGTCCGGCGTCCGGGCGGATTTTTTAGAATTCTGTAAATCCTCCTTTTCTGGAAAGAGCATAGCATCGACCATAGCAAATGTGCTGCATAGAGAATGCTTCCAGACATAACGATCATCATTTAAGGCATATTACTTAGGGCGAGTTAAGTGTTCGAGCAATGCTCAAATAGCATCTGTGAGCTGAACACGATCACTTTCCTAACTGAATAATTAGTAGGGTGCGGATTTATAGGCACTAAAAACCTCTGAAATAGGCACCAAACTGATGAAAATAGGCACTTAAAAAGACACTATAAATTAGGAAAGGTACGAAAATAGGCACCCTGAAATTTAAAAAAGACATTAAAACAGACAATGAATGTGAACATATTTCAATTTTCTATTTGCAATGCACAATTATACTGTATTGGCACTTCAGTTCATTATAAAAGTGGGATAACGATTAACAAACTATGATCGAAATTCACATTTGCGGGGAATCGTCAATGAAAGTAATTCTCACAAAAAGAGCTTGTGCTAACGACTGTGCGAATTTAAACAATTGATGAAAAAACAATTTGCACCATTGTAAGGAAAAAATATTTTAAACAATGTTCCAATTGAGACCCTCAAATCTGTCGAATACCAGATTTCAGTCAGTACAACATAAACAAAGCCTTCCATCGTTCAATGTAGGGAAAGCCAAAGGAACGTAAAAAAAGCTGAAGTATGCAAATATTGCAGAAGAGCCATTTTTGGCATAATAGAGCAAAATAGGAATTTATAGGCATTATTAAAATGCGTTTTCGGACTAGAAACACCATGAAACGAACTTTAGACATTAAAGCCTATATTTTACTACAAAGGAATATAAAAGGCAAATATGCAAAATTCATCACCCTAGTCGTTAGTATTATTCTAACTCGGTGCTTCGCCTTCTGAAACGGCTAGAACGCACGTATTCTGTGCAGTTCCTTTTCGATTGATTGATTTGGTTTATTTTACTTCGCTTTTCTGTCACTTTTAGCTAATCGCGAAGATGAGGATGAACGATGATATGATTTTGATGAAGGGGCACTCACAAAGAACACACATGCCCAGGCCGGGATTCGAATCCGGGACCGTTGGCTTTGTGTGACGCGGTGTGCTAACCACTCCGTCACGGGGGTCGGCCAGTTCCTTTTCGAGTTATGCATACGCGATACAGAAATGTGTAGTGAGAATTTTGATTATTAAGTGATACTTACTTTTATGAAATAACGAAGCGAAAGTGTAAATTCAACAATGATCGTGCCAGAAAATATCCAGCTTTTAAAGGATGGAAGAAACAAATATGAGATAAAGTGTACGGTGGCTGTCACTTTCCCCTGCTGTTGAAAGAGAGCTAGAAATGTTCGTGGCATTAAAACTATATTTCTCTACCCAATCTAAACTACCCAAAATTTTAATTCGGTTTTTGGAAATAAGTTAGAGCGAATCTTACTTGTTACATTTGCATTCACTTGTTGGTATATTACATTCTAATATCCAAGAATTAGAAAAGGAGTAAAATTCTGTGCTTCAAATTCTAGATATTCTTTGTCATTTGTTAAATAACATATTAGAAGATTCTTTCTTTGCTTAAAGGTAAGAGGAAGTTATTGAAAGAGATCACCTGAAAAGTATCTGTGAGCAAGATGTTAGTAAGATATTTTTATATTGATTAAGTTATGAATAATGGCAAATGTTTTGCCATTTTTTGCGGTGTCCTCCTTTTTATGGATTTGTCCTCCTTTTTCGCCTGCTCTGTCCTCTTTTTTGAATGTGTGTGTCTGGTCACCCTAGTTGGAAACAAATATTTTTTCTCGGGTATCTATACATAGTTTTCAGGCAGATCCGATACGGAAAAATCAGTGAATTCAGGCAGTAAAGCGAAAAGATTGGACACAAACACGAGGGAAAAGCTCTATAGTCAACACTACATCAGCGGAGTAATTCAAATGAAAATATTTTACGTGTTTCGAAAATCATAATTGAAGATTAAAATTGGTAAACCCTGTAAGTGCCACAATAATTCAAACACCGTTTTCCACGTTAAACTGTGAAATGTGCCATGCTTTATAATGTGGTAAACGTGAAATGTGGCGGGTAGCCCTCTAAGTAGTTCAAAGGGCGTGTAAAGAGGTCTCTAGTGTGCACGTTCTTACGGGCTGATGTACGGAAGGATGCGATTTCCCAACACTTTCGCTTTTGGCATTTACAACGTTTACCACTTTTAGTCCTCAATTGTCTAACGCACATGTGTTGACTATATTTAAAAATTGAAACTGTTTATAATCGTCCAGAATTCCAAAAAGTATAATTTTATAATTTAATGTAATCAATGTAAACTTTATTAGTAAAATTTTTACTAACTTCTAAAGTCATTTCTTGAACGACACATGCAAAAGTTAATAATAAAATACAATAACTGTGCATTTCATTATTGTAACTGTTGTGTTGGATATGCATTCGAATAGCATTAATAAATAAATAATAATAATTTTATTTCATTAGTTTAGTAATTATTTATTGTATAACACTTATAACAGTTGTAATTATAATTATAATTATTATCATATCTACTATTCTACTTTCATTACTGGCCTTCACCCCCTACAAAAATTTCTGACGACGCTCTCTCTAAGCCATATGATAAAATAAAAGGGGCTGTGTTTGACTACACAAAGTCGAAAATTATACATTTTACTGTTGTAAAATTTAAGTATTTCAATGTTTATAATTTTTTGTTTCCTGTTAATCTTCATGCAAAAGATCCGGGAAATTGACAATCTTTTCTTGGTACCTTTGTTTCTCTATATCACTAAAAAATTTCAAGTGATCCATTTTGTATCCGATCTTCTATAAGAAAATAAGCTCGGTGACGATTTGTATTCCACTTGCTTACATTGGAAAATTGCCCAAACCGGAAGTTTTTTCCCCGCCATCTATAATCGAATTGTCTGATCGATTATTGTTTGTTTGGTCAGGAATAACCCCCATAGAATATTTCGAAATATTGATATCATCGATTAATAGATATCGATTATGCTGATCCCGAACCACCATAGATAAAATTTCCGAACGCAGTATGTAATCCGCTCTAAATAAAACCGTAACAATTCTCACTGATTACCTTAATACACTAGGTCTCAATATTTCTATACCAAAATCCAAAATAATTATTTTTAACTCGCGAAAAGTGGGTAGTTACTCCCAACAACATCCAAGACATACAGCACATTCCAGTAGTTGAAAATGTAAAATACCTGGGAGTATACTTTGACAGGAAACAAAATTGGGCAAAGCATATACAATATTTAAAGGGAAAGGGGAAACAAATTGTTAATATACTATGCTGTATTTCAACAACAAAGTGGGGAGGTCACCCACACACACAATGTCATTATTTTATAAAGAATGTTTCCGCGCACTGTTTGATTATGCAGCTCCAGCATATGGAGGAGCCACTCAAAAACTTCTTACGTCCTTAGACGTCTTACAAAGACAGGCCCTACGTACCTGTCTAGGATTAATGCCGTCTCATACCCTTAGGTATGTGGGATCTTTTGGGAATGTAGCTCACTAATCATCATTCATCCTTGATGGTAAAGCACTCTCTGCTCGTGGTGAGCTTGGTCGCAAGGCGCTAGAGGTACTAAATTTACACACTTGAATGGCAACACATGACACTTGAGTTTCACACTCCTAAAGACTGGATCAGTATGGGTATACCTGTCTCTGTACTCCAACTGAAGATCTGCTGGGAGAGGTTATGCTTGTGATTGTACGTAGAGTCTGACTTGCGACTCGCGTTATCACGCTCTCCCTAGAACCTTCTCTTGTCTCTCTATTTAGTCGTAACTTGCTCCTCAATAACTGAATTCGAACTGACCCCGAACTCTCTGCCTCCCAGACATTTATTGCAATTCAATTTACTAAACAAATGCACAGTCAGGACTGTAGCTTCTTCCTGGATTTCGTCTGTTTACATGTTTATACCGCTGATGACCAGGAAGAGCTTCAGTGCTGTCTGACACTGCATTCCTGTGATGTTTTTGAATATTTCCTGATTGGAAAACGATGGTTGAATGACTGGAAGTTGGAGTTCGTTGTCCATAATAATTAAAAGATACTACGGATCGCTACGATGCCGTCCAGCCCTAATGTTAGTGCATATTTATAAAGCAATGAACCCTCTTTTTCACAACGTCGTATCAAATTTACCGTTCCATATTTGTTCAAATCGTGGGCACCTTTCAATAAAACATTTCAGATACAAAGACAATGGCATAGCTTTCCGACCCCACCCCAATAAACGTTTATTTTTCCTAAAGTGTTACAATATTGACCCTGAAGCATACCAACGAACCTTTACACATCCCGACCCACTTATATATCAACTGAACATTCCCACAGAACCCCGAGTAGAGATCCAATATGAAGATCATGGCAGACATGAAAAATATCGAGCATTGTGGCCCACATCAACTTTTATTTATACTGACGGGTCGAAGTCTGCAGACGGAGTAGGATGTGCTTTTTACATACCATCCCATAACATAACTCGACAATTTTTCCCCCCACCAGATATGTCTATCTTCTCGGCGGAATGTTACGCTATATATAAAGCGTTACAACTTGCCCTCCAGTTACGACTCGATCACTATTTAATTCTCACGGACGCAATGGGTGTACTTCAAGCATATAAGTTATAGTCCAGTCCCTGGCCATAAGATCCGCAGAAGTTTTGAGGTGGACTAGTTTTCTCTTTTGATCCTGTTAGGGCATACCTAAAGAAAGGAAAAAATCTTGGGTAGATATCTGGCATACCGGGCCCAAGTTTTCTAGGGGGCCATAAATTCAAGATGGCCGCCAATTTACGCACCAACAAAATAAATCGATCATAACTCCTTTAATATTGGTTTTTGACAACTTTGCATAAGGACGTATTTTGTTCAGAATTAAAAACGGAACATAAAATATTCTTACAGATTTTTTTCAAATCTTGCACTGTTATGGAGATATATTCAGTGAAAGAATTCCGTACCCTTTTCTGCAAGGATTCTAAGCAATATTTTATATTGCCAGCTCCTGGTCATAAGACCTGCAGAAATTTTTGATGTGGCCGAGTTTTCTCTATTGATCCTGTTAGGGCATGCCTAAAGAAAGGAAAAAATCTTGGGTAGACATCTGGCATACCGGGCCTAAGATTTCTAGGGGCCCATAAATTCAAGATGGCCACCGCTTCACCACCCACCAACAAATGAAATCGATCATAACTCCATTAAAATTGTTTTTTGACAATTTTGCATAGAGACATATTTTGTTCACAATTGAAACGGAACAAAACATATTTTTACAGTTTTTTATATCTTGCACAATTATGGAGATATATCCAGTGAAAAAATTCCGTACCCTTCTCTGCAAGGATTCTAAGCAATATTTTACATTTTACTTGACATTGCGGCATATAAAGGGCAAAACAATTACTGCCTGTGATACTTTGTTGATACCTACTATTGTGGCGCATGGTCTATGTGACATTATACATCAAAGATGGCTGCCTCTGAAGACATCAACAAAGAAAATCGACCATGTCTCCTTATCTCATTCAGAGGTCATTTTCACCATTTGTAGGTTCGTTGGGTTTTTGAATGAAGGGAAGACATGTGTATGGAAGATGCCTTCATTATGAGGCATGCAATCATAAGTATGATACTAGGTGTTTTGCTGGACAGTGTGTCAAGAGAAGATGGTGTCGAGAATCCAAGATGGCGCCACGGAGGTTTTGAGCATAAAATGCTGTAAATATCCTGATTTAGAGTCGTTTATTAGAATTTTCCAGAGGTATTATCTCTTAATAAATAGCAAGTGAAAATATATTATTATAATTTTTGTAACTACAGAATTGTCCAAAAGTTGACGAAGATATGAGAAAATGTGTTATTGATGAAGTGTCATAACTGCACAAAACATAGTGAAAATTAATCAAAACGTTACGTGAATTAACAATTGTTTTTTTGTGTGAAGACAAAAAGTCGAAAAATAAGAGAATTGAAGATAGCTTCCTTAACAAGAAAAGGAGGAATTTTTCACTGGATATATCTCCATAACGTTGCAAGATATGAAAAAAACTGTAAGAATATTTTTGATCCGTTAGCAATTGTAAACAAAATATGTCTCTATGCAAAATTGTCAAAAAACAATTTTAAAGGAGTTATGATCGATTTCATTTGTTGGTGGGTGGTGAAGCGGTGGCCATCTTGAATTTATGGGCCCCTAGAAATCTTAGGCCCGGTATGCCAGATGTCTACCCAAGATTTTTTGTTTCTTTAGGCATGCCCTAACAGGATCAAAAGAGAAAATCGTCCACATCAAAAATTTCTTTAGGTCTTATGGCCAGGGACTAGATTATTAACGGTGTTTCCCTATGATATCCTTCGCATCATGCTAGAACTTCAACATAAAGGTCTGTCAGCGACCTTTACATATATTCTAGCATACAGTGACCTCAATAAATATCAAGATCGAGTTGATGTAATGGCTAAACAAGCAAGAACGAAAGAACAAGTTACCCCGATGCGCCTGCCGTACACTGACCTCCTCCCACGAGTCAAAATAAAATTAGAAAAACAATGGGACGATTAGTGCACCCAACAACTACAAAATACAAAGTGGCATGCACAAGTCGAAAACAAACGTCCTTGGTTTCAAAACATGAATTTGCCCCATGCAGTATTGGCGTTTACCATGCGAATGCGTACCGGTCACGTCGTCATACACTCCAGTTCATATACCGTGCCTGCAACTTCCTGCCAGTGTGGAGAACCTACACAATCAATCACACATTTGTTTCTCCAATGCCCCCTTCGACAACAGCATCGCAACACACTTTATAAACAATTACAACGTGTGGATATCCCATTTCCGATGTCCCTTTCGACTCTACTTTACGAACCACGGACTGACGTCATGTGGATATTATATAGCTTTGCACGGAAACACAAAATCGTAACATAAACAAACACAGACTTGAAATGTAAACAAACTTTCAAATAACAAAAAACGCACGTGTTTCCACTTTAGCGACATGGTATCAGAAGAAGAAGTGTGTTATTAATATGTAGGTGTTCTTGAGAGAAGTGTACTGTTACCAAATAAAACCTCTGGCAGGAAATCGCTAATAGGCGGTGTCTGCCACACAAAGAAGACGACGACGGTAGTATGTAATCATCTCATTGTAATCTGTGGATGGGCTTTGGTCAAAACAAACTATTGAAAGTGGCAGCACCCCTGTAGTGTCCCCACTAGTGATGGGTTATGGCCATTCCTTTTCGGGAGTCAGTTCGCCGGAGCTCGCTCACTGCAAGGAGTCGTTCAAAGAATCGATGCAGCTCGTTTTTGCGAGGCAGTTCACTGGAGCTTGCTCACTGAGGGAGTCGTTCAAAGGAACGACCGACAACATTCTCCGTTTCTTTTCTTGCAGTTGAGCGAAGGGGGTGGGGAGGATTGTTGCTGGAGTTATTCTGAGTGAAAAGGATTAGGGAGGGAGGGAACTTCGCTACTATTCAACATGAAAAAAAGGAGAAGATAACATACACAGCAGGAAGGAAACAATGTATCGGTCAGGTTGCGAAATCATTGAAGTCTGATGGGGAGGAGGGGGGGGGGGAGAAAAATCTTAATGTATTTCAACTTATAAATTTTTTTGGTGTTACATAAGTTTGTCAGATTCTGCGTCTTCTTTGTTGGATTCAGGTACGTAGCCAGGGGAGCGGCTCGGGATGCTGAAATCCTACAAATGTGTAATTTAAATAGTGTAATATGATAAATAATTTTACTCCCTTAGCAAGATTGAACACCTTGCATAATAAGTTGTAATATACTGAGAAATTCATCTTCTACACCCCTTTTTTCTTCTTTAGATGGCGACTGCTGATAAGATATGAGCCCCTCCCCGAAATGAAATTTCTGGCTACGGGTCTCGTTAGATTCGTTGCTTACGTTGCGTCACATGTGACCATTGAACATGGACGTACGCAGTATTTTTTTCTGGGGGGAAGCAAACGAGTCATATTTTTCCATGCATTAGTGGGACAGTCCTTTAGTTTGAAATTGTCATGTTCCTTTTACACCATTCTAATAATGAACAAGTTACTGCGACCGAAATAAAATAATATGTGTTGAATATACATAATTGTATTTTGCAAATCATTTTTCAGGGTACCGTCGTCCCCTTGCTCCTCCACTTACGGATGTGCATGCAATTGGATAAACGGCCAAACAAACACCCATAAGAGAATGGAGGACACAACGCTAATACTTAGATTGCAAGTAATAGCACTTTAATGCACACGCTCTCCCCAGTTCTCCCGCCCCCAACTTTTCTTTACGATAGTAGTTCTGCCGATTGAAAGACATTTCAATAAAGAGCACAGAACAGGAACCCCGTGTGTTTCATCGGAGCTTGTTTCCGAATTCCCTTTTATAGTTATTCTCACGTTGCGAAAACATGTCACAGTAAGTGTTAAAAGTGAATAAGCAGCCCATCCCTCCCTCCCTCCCTTGTTGTTCAGTTACTGTATTGTTGTTATAAATAGAGTTGCTCGCATTTTTCTGTGGAATACCGCCACGACAATACGACGAGCAGAAACAAAGCACCGTCGCTCTCTTTCGCAGGTACTTGGGAGTGAACGACTGGGAGCGGGAACTGCTGGTGGGAGCGGCTGTCAACACACGCAAAGCTCACGGCCCCGAGGAACGAGGAAAGACCGCAGAATAACTGTTCGTTCACCCCGAAGGAGCGAGCAGTTCACAGCTCCCAAGAGGGAGTCGTTCCAACGTACCCCAACACATTCCCCCCTGGGCCCAAAATAGTGTTGCGCGCTATCACTCACGAGATTACTGTTGTGGAGGTGGTGGCCACAATCCTACCTTTGTCCGGCCGATGTATGTATGTCTAGGGTTACCAGATCGCTGTAAGGGAAATGTAGGACATGCTGTCCCAAAATGTAGGACATTAAGTCAAAATGTAGGACGCAACACATTCTCAATAAATAATACATATTTCTATAGAACACGTTAGGAAGTAGTTGAAAATGTCACTTTTCAGTTTTTTAAAAAATATTTCCCAACGAATGTTTAAATGCAAAATTTCAAAACTTGCAATCATACTAATCAATGCACCTCTTACTACTTGATTTAAGTGGTACTTCTCAGAGGAGACAATTTTTATCAAAATTTCAGGTTTAGTCAAACTATATATTGATGTTAGAGTGGACAGTCAAACTCGTTGAAATTATAGGGACCAATACCAAACATTGTACAGAGTTTATGAAAAATAATTCTCTCGTGAGTCTGTTGTGCTGATGGTAATGAAAGTACTCTCTTAACATTGGAATTACGACCTGTAATGGCAAGCAAATATTCAGCAATTACTGTAATTTAAAATAGTTTCATCTTGGCTAGTTTTTAGTTCAATAACAGGGTGTCTACCAAAATAATACATCCAGAAATCTTGACTTTTCTGGACTTTTCTACATCCTACTTAGGTAAAGTTGGAAATTAGTAATTAAGAAAATAAATATTTTTTTATAATGAAAACCCCTACCAAAGGGCCAGTTAAGATGAAAACCGAAGCTGAATTTAAGAAGATAATTAGATCTGCTATTTCGTATTAATGCATCCTGAACTGTGTTTGGCAGACAAGCGAGGCTTTGGTGTCTGGAGTCACAGCCAGTATAATTTTATATGGGGTTTGTGTCGGTTGTCCATGTTTATGACTAGTATCCATTCATCCATCTTATCTTACCATCATTCATCCTCATCTTCGCGATTAGCCAATGGGACAGAAAAAAGTGAAGTAAAATAAACTAAGTCAACCAATCAATAGCAAAAATTCTTGACCACAAGAATAATTTATTGCCTTTTTAGTGACTTCTTGACCTACTTGTTGCTTTTCATATTTTCTTGACTTCCATGACTTTCTTGACTGGCAGACATCCTGAATAACTTTGTTCTCTATACCCCTGCTTTTCAATCAAATTATATTGAATATTGAATAAGAATGGGCAACACCTTGTTCCATCAGTATAAACCCTAGGGCAAGAAATTCTGCTCAGGCATTGAACAGTGACGTTATCAGAAAGTGGTCCCAAGACTTTGTTCATTAATTGCTTCCGTTTTCCCGTTTGTTTAAAAGCAGGACAAACTTTTTGTGCAATGACTGAATCAAAATAAATTTCACTATTGAGTTTGGAAGCGCAGTCCATAGACTTGTAATTTGCATGACTTTTTTCTGTTACGTATTTTCCTAATATTAGTGCCCAGTGCCCACATTTGTTGGCGCCTGTTGGCAGTTATTGATCATGCCCACAAACTATGTAAATAAAAATTGATCGTGAAATTGTTGGTATTATCAGTTACGAGTAGGCAACAGTGATCTGCAGTAGTGTTATCAAATTGACCGTTGCATTCGTTTTGGCGTTAGCTATTGTTGAAGTACGTTGTAGTTGATAAGTCTACGAGCATGGCGAGTTCCAGAAGGTAAGTTATTTTCTCATTGTTTTTAAACAGGTCTACCTATTATTTGTTAGGGTCATTTTAAACTACTATGATCTATGTTTATTATTATAAAGTAAAAGGTTCTTTGAACTTCATAGCATAGTAACAGTAAGGGTTTAATTTTTACTGCCCACTTTTGTTGGCACTGGTCACAAGAGGGTGGGTGAACTTCCACAGCAGTTTTCGTAGCTATTTTTTTTAACATTGAGCCGTAGACCTATATTTCACATGAATTGTAGTTTACACAAAAACATTGATTGCAAAAGGAACATAGAATATTTACTACATCACATTTATAAATTATATACCAAAACGATTGAAGTTTATGAGTTTTCTTCATTGCGGAAACGGATTTCCTTTGTATATATTTTGTTATATAGCCATCGGTTTTTTTTCTAAATGGAAGGGTATAAAAGGTAGGCTTGGAAATACTGTCATTTATTGCCTCCTTGCCGTTCCTTCTTTTCAAGTTGAATGAAATTTTGTTTATATCTAATAGGTATCAGATAAATACAAGCATTTATTTTTCTTTCCAGGCTAAATGTTGAAGAAATCGCAGCTCTTCTTGAAGAGGATGACGTAATTCATGCGGATGTGTATATTCAACCACCTGAAAATGCATTGACCAGCGATGAGGATAGCGCTTCTGAAGAAGATTTTGATATCACACATTTATCTGGTAATCAGCTTCGAGGTGGAACCATACCAGGGGGCCTCAACAGGTAATACTATTCCTGAACTTGGAGTAGGTGGTTCTGTTGTTACGGAACTGGTCAACAAAATGCAACATGAAACTACATATTGCCTGTACATGGACAATTTCTTTACGTCCCACAGATTGTTTGACTCCTTACTTCAAAAAGGGCATGATGCAGTTGGTACAATCCGAGTAAATCGAGTTGAAAAGGCGCCTCTCATTAATTCCAAAGTGTTCAAGAAGGAAATCCGCGGTTCGTATAACCAGGTCACGGACACAAAATCTGCAATAACTTTGGTGCAACACAATGACAACAACGTTGTAACTGTAGCATCGACGAGCTGTGGTGTGCATCCATTGGGGAAAAGTAAAAGATGGTGTCGAGCAGAAAAGAAGCACATTTTTATAGATCAGCCAGCTTGCATTGCGAGGTACAACACTTACATGGGTGGAATAGACCAAATGGATCAGAACATATCTATTTACCGCATCACAATTCGAAACAGAAAATGGTACTGGCAGCTCATTGCTTATTTTTTAAATGTTACAATGAATAATGCTTGGCAGCTGTACAGATTAACACCCATTGGACACCAGCAGGGTCTAGATCTTCTCGCATTCACCCTCTTTTTTGACTAGATGGTGCTCTTCACATCTTAGAAACCAACAAAACACTAATACGATGTGGAGAGTGCAAGAAGAATACTAGGAAAAAGTGCAGAAAGTGCAACGTGGGATGTCACATCAAATGTTTTGAAAGGTTTCACAGTCACAAATAAACTTTTGAAAAATCGAAGAGATACTTTTATAAATCCAGAAATTTGCATTATAAATTTATTTGAAGCGCATGTAGACGAAATATTTTGGGAGTAATTTACTAAGAAAAAAAAATCTACCATTATATATACAAGGAGATATTATGTAAATTCTAGTATACTTCTTTGCATAAAATGTTTAACAGACCAACTGTACTTTAATAAATTTAGAACCTTTGCATTATAAATTACTTCAAAGCTCTTGTAGAAGAGTGACTTATTATAATTGCTCTATCATAATAAATATCAGGAGATCCATTAGTGCCCAGTGCCCACATTTGTGGGCAAGTAAACATCCCACCCATTAGTGCCCAGTGCCCACATTTGTGGGCCCCCCTCCACTCTTTAACAAGTAAATATATCATATCGAAACTGAAGTTAAGTATAATATTTGACCCTCAATAGCCTTATATTCAAGTATAAAACAGATATCTGAAAAAAAATATTCTGGGCACTAATGGGTTAATATTATGTGACGCTCAAAATGTAGGACATTTACGATATTTTTCAAATTCTTCCCGGACGCCGGACATAAGGCTAAAATGTAGGACATGTCCGAGAAAATCCGGACGTCTGGTAACCCTATGTATGTCGTCCTCCGTCCAGCGCTGGTCCGTGTGCAGGGTCACAGGCAGTGGCGTAGCGTTATAGTACGCCCGGCGTACCCAGTTTTAAAATTTCAAAAATGCGTAAATGCTGTGAATATAAAGTAAAACTTGACTAATTCCATATATGTTTGACCTTCATGGCATTATAATAGCTATTTTTCGCGATCCGCTTGCAATTCTCCACTCTCAACACTCGTTCTAGCATCTCTTTTCAATGCCTTTCCCGGCCGGACGCCGAGCAGGTTCGGCGTAAAAGACTCTATATTCCTTGCTGCCTTTCTGGAGGGAAAGCTTCGATGTCTACAGCACGCGCGTAAATGCTCTCTCGTACGCCAGCGTACGGAGCTGCAGCAGAGGTCTACCGTGATTGGTTTATGTGACCTTCCTGTCTTCTGAAACAGACGACAGGGGTAGAATTCCTACCTGGTTCTTGGCGCTCATGCAACTCGTGTTATGTGATGCTACAATACGCAATATTGACTGACGTAACTTTACCAATCTCAAATATACAGCTTCTTAATGGCCACTGCATTGTATAATTTATCGCACGAACAGCGATGTGCATTTGAAACTAAAACATCAACACAGTTTTTGTCAAATAAGTTGGTGAAGTCCTCGTGGCAGAAATTCAGCCTGTAGCTGCTCTACCACTTAACCCGCAAAACTATTATTTTTTTATTGTTATTATTTTTTCGTTAGCATCTAACTGCTTAATATTGTGTCAATGGAAATGTTTACCATTCATTTGAAAACTCTTAACATCGAATTGTCTCTGGACAAAATTATTTTAAAATGTTTATCAGCATTCTCAAGATGTAATAAACAGTGGTCTGAATTACTAATCGGCACTGTTACGTCAGTAGAGTGTACGATATTTGGATCATCCACTCTGCTGTTCACAGTGCGCCAAGACGACAGAGGTCCCTGGTTCGAATCCCGGCGTGAGCACGGGTGTTCTTTGTCAGTGTCCCTTCATCAATATCATCACTCATATTCATATTCGCAATTAACCAAAAGTGGTAGAAAAGTGAAATAAAATAAATCAAATCAATCAGTAGTTGGATCATCCACAACAATGACGTCTACTGTTGTGCAGAGGCGCTTCTGATTCAGGTAGGTTTTTAATTACTTGCGTCATGAAGAAAGGTATAAAAAAAGGTATAAAACACCAGAGTTCAAAACATTTGTTGCAAAGTGAGGCATCTAATTGTCTAGCTAAAACATGCATGGATGATGTTTTATTGAAAACCCAGCTGACTTCAGGCAAATAAACAATACCTGTGGCGACTCATACCATAAGTAAATTATTAAGCAAGAAAGGGCCGACCCTTCCTTCGGACTTGGCGTTCCCACCCGAAATGTCCATGCTACGCCACTGGTCACAGGATCACAGCGGGGTCGTCGTTTCGAGTTCCGACAGCATGGGAAAGGAAGCCCGGGCAACGACACTACGACTGCGGTCAGTGCGCGGGGTTACACGACCGTACCGAATCACAGTCCAGGGTCACTCGAACACATTCGTAACAGACAGTTCCAAGCCAACTCGGAACCGTACTTATTTGTATCACCAAAGTTTTGAGCTAACTACTTCCGTATATCTTCGCGGTAGTACATCAAGTGTCAAGAAACTAACTTCTCTATCTCACCGCAGTTCTAAGGCAACTGTCCACTTTCCTTGATCTATCGCCTTCGTACGGTCACCTATGATTCCCGGGGTTGCCATATCTCTTGGCGTCATTCCCTCCTTTAAGATGACCACCGAATTTAAAGGGAGGCCAATAGACACTCTTGGATCCGTGGTACTGCTGAAAGCGGCCCTGGGGCAGTTGCTCGCCGGGACCCGATAGATTTATTTGCTGTCCAATGCTGCCGTCTAGGGGACTCCTCCACGCAAACACGCACACACCGACGAACTAAATTTCCATCTTCTTGTATTTTATTTCCATGTTATGTACAGTTACATCAATTAAATATCACCCCCAATACACTGCTTCACTGCACCCAAATATTCCACCTTCATCAATGAAATAACACACACATCCTCTATACAATATCAAAGTCCCCCCTTTAATAACAAATACATGGTTCTCATTAACAAGCTGAACTACCCCTAAACACAACATTAATACTCTTATTAACTGAACTTATGCCGATTGTGATTGAGGGAACGTTTTCGATACGGAATATGAAGTATAATTTGGATATGTAGATGGTGAATTTCTAACGGGGTTTGCGATCCTGCTGAGGGCAAGCGAAACATGGTTATCTACACTGACATGGCAGAAAACAGACCCCTTCTTGGACGCAAGTGCGGAAAGCAATGAATTAAGGCTTCCTTATACATTTCTGGACAGGGGAAGCGGAAAAACGATGCCCACCGGCGCTTAGGTTCAAGGAAATATCGGGCGTCGGTCCTACGTTGTGACTTGTCGTCAGTAACGAAGGACTTAGGCTCCTTTTTTAATACAAAAAAAACAACAGAATTTGGTTGAAGACCGGGAGAGGCTAGCGCATGATTGGGATGGAATAATGGTGCATGCCGATGTTTAGATAGAATTCCCCCCGTACCCGTGAAATTGGGAAAAGTGGATTTCGCAATAAAAAGCATTCCTGGAGCCGAACAAGGGTGTCGAAGAACGCGTTCCTCAACAGGCAGAGGGAGCGAGCAACGAGGCAGGCCAATGTAAAACATATCTATCCACACATACGTAAAATTTATATTTATATATAGCAGAAAAAAGCTGTACATTACAGTACTTTTATTTTTATAGTTGTTATTAATAACTGACTCCTATTTTTTTTACGTGATATCATACTTTTCCTCATGGCTAGTAAATATTGTTATCTATTTTATACATACACATTTATCGAGAAGAATAGTTATTACAAAAATATTTGATGGGGCCTCCCCGATGGCGCAGTGGTAGCGTCGTCGCCTTGTAATCAAGGGGTCCCGGGTTCGATACCCGGTGGAGGCACAAGTGGTTCGGATCCCACATTAAACAGTAGGTCCAGTCCCAATTAGCCTTACTGTGCATAAAGTGGACTTAAAACAACAAATCAAATCAAATCAAAAATATTTGATATTCTGTTTCATGTCTCGCAGCCTCTAGGGCTTTCCTATTTACAGGAATTATAATTTTAAAATTGTTGTAATCCGAAACAAAAATGACAAAAATATGGGGATGAAACGTATGCTTAATACAAAGAAAACAAATGTTAATATTAAGTTATCGGATAGGGCATAGTGTATAATAATAAATATCATGAGCTTACTCACTCAATATTTTTTCTTTGTAATGTGGTGAGTTTATCCGATTTCTACTCCCGCCTTTGAATTACACATATTCGTAAGTCGCAACAAAACAAGAGGAAACATAAAAGCGTAGTGTAAAAATCTTAAATTTTTGTATTAGACTCATGGCAGCTAGGGCGACCAAAATGACGTCAAGTTTAGTGGTCTTTTGCGTAAACATAGTGTATTTAGACCGTCTGAGCTACCCTGCCGTTGCGCTTTAATATATTAATTGTTAGGTTCAGTAGAATGTAATTTTCGGAAACTTATGACTTGCTACATAATCTTAAAGCTTTGCTAAACGAACGCATTTCTGTTATCGATTTGCACGATAAATTCTTACCTTCGTTGAAAATAATGTTTGAATAGCCATCCTATCACTAAAGCTTAGGACAACTAGATGACGAACGAAATTCTTTAGGGACGCAACAGGGGTGGCGCCTCTGGCGGAAAAGTTTGCCAGTGACCAGTAGTGTACGGTGGTGCTTCCCAGTGTTGCCACATGAAGGGAAATTTCCCTTTTGCAGGAAAATTCGGACCGAAATTTTAGCCAAAAGGGAAAAGAGAATTTCGATGAAAAATACCACAATTGCAGGGAAATTTTAAGGTCATCTGACTAAATTATTCGCGATTAAAATTACCACCTGAGCGCTAGTGTCGCTTCCAATATGGCCGCTCTAAGTAGGATAGATCTTTGTTTACATTCAGCAGTAGTACAAAAGAGCAGCGTGTTGGCATGACTGGTATGGTAGAAAACGTTTAAATTACGCATTATTTTTAAATATTGCGAATGCGATGTGAATTCCAGATACTCTAACAAACGTGAAGCTGTACTGAGAACGAAGCATTTAATTATGATAGGCAAAAATAACACGGAAAATGCAGACGAAACTATGTATACGCACTGGTTGTCCAAAGCAGTGCTGTATCATCTGCACGTCATGTAACTGGGGTTCTCGGAAATTATTTGAAAATAAAGGAATTGAAATTGCCCTGTACTTGAAAAGCTGGGACAGGAGAAAATTGCGAACATATCGTTGGAGTTCTTTCTCGAAAGAGAAAGGCTGGTTTAATAATAATATTCACGATTTTATGACCAGGCTATACTCACTGAAAAAGGACATCGTACTGAATGAAACAGTAACATTAGCATGTCCACTTTTTTTCTGGTTACATTTGACATTAATTCATTCTCAAACTATTTTCATCTTCCCTCTTAATCGACTTGCACCTGTTCCAAATTTCACACATACGTAACACCGGTAATACATGGACGCATTGGTTAAGACGCTTCATGATTTTTCGAAAAAAAAAAGCTTTATTTATAAAGTACAATTTAAAACTTTACTTTCATGGAAATATATATTTATCTTTCGATAAATAAAGTAAGCAGACTCGTGCATTCTTCGTAATTTCCTTGCCGAATTACAGTGTTATATCCCCCATACCAATCTTCTGTCAATGGACATTTCCACTTTGACATGAAAAACGTTTTAAATCCATTCATTTTACAGATAATGACACAAACATGAGACGTGCAAAATATCTCGGCGATATTTGTTTCGGTTCTCGAGAAACACGCCTTCAAACACCGCTGAAATTCACCTACTACGTCACGGATTTGAAAACGTCCTCTCCACAGACAGGAGGTCCTCTGACGTCATCACTTAGAAATGCGTGTAGGCGGGGCTTCTGCTCGTCCCGTCAACTTAGCATGAGTCGCGGAATCGACAGCAAATTCACTTGTTACTGTGTAAAACAAGTATCTTACAACTTCCAGTGTAAAAATCTGTGCTCCATTTATTGGAGATGAATTATGCCCTAGCAGTATAGTAGTATTTACCATAATTCAGCCACTCGGTAGAGAGTTTTCCCATTAGGGTGACAAAGCAAACCTTGTAACAGTCAATGGCTGAACACGTGAACAGCCTTGTTCATTGCGAATACGTAGGTTAGTTCTGACTGGCAAGAACTTAATATTATAGGAATGCCTTTTCTGGAATTACAATTATTTTCGTCATAATATTTTCTTCACAAATTTTAAGATAATGCTTTTAGAACACACTGGTTTACACGCCAATTTCTACAATATAAAAGGTGATACGGTATAAAAAGGTACGGTGAGTTTTTAAATTTCCTGCAGTAAATGACAGTTTTCTTCAGTTAATATATATATATATATATATTGCAAATTTTTGTATTTAGCCTACTTTTACGTCGCTTTTCCGTTCACTTTGTTTAACCGCAACAATGAGAACGGATGGTTAATTTATTATGTATCATCTCTAACATCACATTTCTTCCCACTTTTGGCTAATCGCTACAATGAAGATGAATAACTACAAGCAGTATTCGAAGTCGGGATGCAGGAGTACACCCCCCCCCCCCACACACACACACATTACTACCAACTGCACAATCTAAGTATCATCCAAGCTGCCATGCTAAGAGACGAACTTTTTGTTCTGTCCCATCTCATTTTGAAAACATTTACTTGTCCCATCTCCTTTTATGAGACGAGACGGAACATGCCTCGTCTCGTGAGCAACACTAACATTAACAATAGAAGCAACCCCCTAGCTGTCCCCAAAGTCTCGAGCAAACATCCTCCCGTGTAACAATTTCCAGTTCAATGAAATGTCACTCACAAGGAAACAGTCATGCCCAGGTCGAGAATCAAACCTGGAACATGCGACTTCCTCAGATAAATCATGAATTTTGTGTATAATAATTACAACGCCAGTTCATTCCTGGTAATTCTGAATCTGCAGTTTGGTTTGCATATATAAGTAGGATAATATTTAGTTTTCGAGGGCTGTACCGTCGAAACGAGGAGTCAAAATAAAAATAATAAAAAGAAAGTGTTTTTTTTTTGTATTTATAATGATAAGCCTTTGCATACGTGTTAATTCTATATTTGACTTGAGACGAGAACGAGAATTGCTCTTCCAAACCGAGACGGATGTTTATAAATTGAGACGAGACTGTCAATGAGACATTTACAAATAAACACGAGACAGACATTTACAACTCTCAACGAGAACGAGACCAAGGCTGCCATGTCTCGTCTCGATGAGATCCTTAGTGGTGAAGTTGTGAACCAACCAATTAATGAGTTCGGGGTAACGAGATGAGGCGGCTTTTTTCGCAGTACAAAATTCAAAGTAATTATATCGTACCATTTCAGTATGGGATATTGTTATGCACATGGACGTATATATAGTTCACGGGGGGGAGGGATGGATCACCATTTGGTATGATTAGGGTTGCTTTATTTCGTAAGTGAAAATCCAGGACACTGCTGGCCGGAAGCTTGTTGGGCAGCATGGGGGGAGGGGATGTTGGACCCGACAAAGTTGTGTGTTTGTAGTCAGGAAGTCACGCTACTTAGTATTGATACTTTTCTGTTCATCTTTTGTCACTACGTTTTTAAGAACCAAATTTCTTTAATATGATTCGAGGGGGAAAAATAACTGATTTGACAGTCTCAATGCAGTTTCATATCGCAGAAATTCCGAAACTATCAGGAAATTGCAGATATTGGTCTGCAGTCCCATCTGGTGTGTGGAATTACGAAATTTCCTTCCCATCCGTATCCCGTCCTATACGTCTCTAATTTAAGAGAATGAAATAAGTCCGAAGGAATTTTTTATGAACAAGCGGATAGAACAAGGAAACTGGTAATTTTAGTGAACCAAAAAAAGAGGGGGGTTGGACCCGTTGAATCCCCCTTAAATACGCCCATGGTTATACACATTATTTCCTTGTAATGATTATACATAAACTAAGTATAGATATGTGCAACTAATGTAATCTTCTAGTGTATTTTCTCTTATCTGCACAAAAATATTTGATCATAATTTGCACAACAGAAATGGAACACAAACTGAAATTGCTTTATGGTAAAGAAAGTTAAATAGGCTTTATAAATAAAGTGAAGAATGTGAAAATTCCTATTTTCCACTACATAGGTTACGGTAAATATCGATAAATATAAGTTTAGAAAATATTTTTGAGTGTCTGGTCAGCAACCAATTTTATAAGCAATATTTTTCGCATGGCCTGAGAACACACACGCAGCTGAACCCTTTCATTTATCTTGCACGTGAGCAGCACGGATATTTCATAGAAGAATGATCATTACAAAGCATAGCTTTCCTTTCTCCTATCGCTCCTTCTTCCATTATTTAAATCGGTAAAAATTTGTAAAACTGCTGCACGTGTTCGCTCACCGTGGGCTACCCATCCGGAACTGGACGCTCGAAGCAGACGACAAACGAGCTCTCCCTAAGGAGTGACGTAGTAACATGGCGGCGGCGTGTTTTCAGCGCAACGCTAGCCTCGCAACTTTGGAAGACTCGTTTCTGCCTTAAACTGGACGCAGAGAAACGCGAGAACTTGCAGGGGTCAATTTTCCAAGGTGTAGTTTTTAAAATTGTTGTAAAAAAAATTGAGTGGAAATGTCCATTACGTTTTCCCTGATTTATTAACAAATTTCATTTTTTTGATTCCACGGGGTGGAAACACATGAAAACTTTTAATTTGCTCTGACCCATAAAACTATTTAGAGCAAAAAAAAAAAACCTGAACAGTAGACCTTACTTTCTCGCATATTCACCATGCTTTAACGACTTCAACACAACGTATCCTACTTAGAGTACTTCCTGAAAATCCCGGCAGATGGCATATCGGTTAATTTTAATCGTGAATTACAGTTTATGGTTAACGTAGACGTTCCTGGGTGCTTAGTCCCGACTCTCAATACGTGAGAACGGAAACGACCATTTCGTTATCACCCCAACTCGTGATTGGAGAGAAAATCGTAGTCCTGACTGGTCGTTAACGAGTGCCGACTTCGATGGCTTACGAGTTCTCGCTAACGACTGAGAATATAGTCTGTGATGCACTCAAAACAAGTTTGTCGTAGAGGCTACACCCAAAGAACCAATCAGATGGCGAGAATTGAAATCGAGAGTCGTGAAGAATCGATCGATCTTCCTAAAAATCGATTGTGGTTTGTTTACTGTCTTATGAAGTTGCCCAAATGTCGAAATTGATCTTAAATGTAAAACTGCACGGAAAAATAAATAGTGAGTTTATTCGAATAGATAATATTCATGTATGTATGTGAGTGGCACTCCATGCGGATTTTTCGGGAGAAAAAATAAAACAAATCTATGCACTTACCAAATTAGCTAATAACGTCAAGACTTAAAAAAGGAAGAAAAAAGTTGTACAATGTTATGGATGTCCAGCCCAATATTTTTTAAAGATGTAATAGTAGTTTTCTTCACTGCATAGAAGGCAGGGAGAGGGAGGGTTGTTTCTTTCAAATTTATTATGAAAAGAGGTGTTTCAAATATGTGGTCCAAGTTCCGATCGTTTAATTCAAAATTAATGGTATTTTTTACACGGCTCGATTTTTTTATCTGTATTAACACATCGTTACCACACATTCTTTATAGTTTTAGTGATTTCTTGCTGCATCTCGTGTGAAGAACGATTTTTCCCCTTCACACATACCTACATGATTGTTTGGGAGTATATATATATTGCAACATATTGAAGGTTAGGTTTTCCTTGGTAAATAATATTTTACGAAATTTTAATGGCAAAAATACACACATATTCCTAAAATGAATGTTTTGCTTGTCTTTGATACAAATAGCTGATTGGTATCTTACGTTTTAGGTTAAGCAGGTTAGATTTAAGGCTCTTAGAATTAATAAAACATTCCTAAATACTTTCGTTGTAAGGTTGGGTTAGTCAGGTTTAGGGTTCTTAGCATTATAACAATATCTCTAAGTGAACAAAACATCCAGTCTCAAGCACAAAACTCCCTTCGAACCTTGATGAAAATCTGCTAAAACTCCATGTCTTACATAACCGGAAACCAAGAATGATTATTTGCTGCAAATCACAGCTACTCGTGTAAGCTCCTTTAAAAATCGAAGTATCTCGGTTAAATAATACTTTGTGTAGAATTTAACAGTGCTAATTCATTTCTCCAAGCTTCAAACTTACCTTCACATATTGTTTCCAGTATTCCAAACTACTTTCTAATACATCTATAAAATTTGCAAAAATGAAAAAGAAAGAAAAAAGAAAAGAATAACATTCAACATTCAGAACCGTTGCCAACTTCTCTATTAATGGCAGAATATTGATTTTCGGTAGGTAATTGTGGGAGTTTGTGAATGAGGGGTGATTTTCTATGAGCATTGTAGGAATATGTATGCATTTTATCCTATATTTTCCAAATTTTATTTACAAAAAAAAAATATTGAAAAATCGAACGAAGACATCAAACATTGGGAAATACAGGAGTTATCCATTGTTGACATAACATTAAAGTGCAAAAGCAACCTTTTGATGTAATTCTTTTATGGCACATTCCTGGTAAATCCAGGTTCCTCCCCTCACTAATTCATAATTTATTGAATGGAGATGGAAGTATACAGAATTTCTTTGCATTACCAATTCAAGTGTGATTTTCCTCAGTGAAATGTACAGAAAACATACCTCAAAAATGACAAAAATATGCTGTCATACAATGAATTTGCTAAAAAATATGCCTGAGGTTTTTTATGCATTTACATGACAAATGACAGCATCATCATAGCGTTCACAGAAGATAGGAAATTTAATTTGGTGTGGAGAAACAAGCTAGGATAAAAACATGACAAAACTCTGAGGCCTATAAGGGGAAAAAAATCTGAAAATATACTTACTGATTTCATAAAGGTGCTTTGTCAAAAATGAAAATTGTTACTTCTGGAAGTTTATGACAGCCACACAATCTTCATTGTGTACCTCAACCTATCTACTTACCATTCAAGTTAACATTTCTGGAGGTGTGAATATCCTTAGCTAGTTATATGCAATAGCTTATGGCAAGTTGTGAATATGCTTAACTAGATGGCACCTCCATTGCAGGAAGAACACAGTAATTGCATGACAAATTGTATGCTGTAACTTATTAATGCCTAACAGAACCAAGAAGTTACAGAACTGGCATTGTAAATTTACACAGAGATCCAAGTTGTGGAAATTATGGGAGTGCAATACACAGGGTTTTTTTTTTTTTTTGGAAACTCTGTGAGCATTGGCACATAATACCAAAGACATGTTTTTCCATTTCATAAATTTTCAGTCAATTTTAATGTCTCTAACATGTAAATTTTGCATTCCTAGATGCTATTTAATGATTGGTACAACAACTATAATTCCTCAAAACTATTTATTTCAGTCGTTATAGTACCGAGACAGTGATGTGAAAAGATTTATGAATTATAATGACAATCTTAGTGTAGGATTTCCCTTACTCTTTGAGTGGAGTGGAGTTTTAAGTCAACTTTTGTGCACAGATAGGCTAATTGGGACTGGACCTACAGTTTAAAGTACGATCCGAACCACTATGCCTCACCGGTTCTCAAACTTGGAACCCCTTGATTGCAAAGCAAATATGTTACAACTATGCCATTGGGGAAGCACCCGTACCATTTGAAGTAGATGATGTAATAAAAATTATTGTGGATGCCGTATGAAAATTGAAATATAGCATCAAAAGGTAAAAATAATAATAATAAAAAGTCTCTCAAGAGATTGAAAATGAAATCTGGAGTCCCCTTGATGTTGAGGTAATTAAGATTTGACTAATCTATTAATGGGGAGACTGTTCAAAGAAGTCCTCCCATTAATGACTATTGCAATATTGTTGTACGAGAACCAGTTGGACCTAACTTAAATTTATGTAATTTTCACGAGTGATTATGTCTGAATATAAAAAAGTCAGTAATTTGAAGATACTTAAATCCTCTTCACCACTAATGAGAAAAGCTGGACATGGGTGAATCGGATTCCAAACACGGCTTTTTTAGAGTTACGTTCCTCTGGTTCTCACACGGCAACATATGACATGAGGTCGTCTTTATGCACAAAGAAGCTACAGTTTAAAGTGGTATCTGAACCATTAAGTGCCTCTGCTGAGTATTGAACATGGAATCCCTTGATTACAAGATGGCAACATGCAACATTTCCAATACACCAATGAAGAGGCTTGAACTGTCAGTGAGCAAATGAGTAAAGTAAACCAATTTCAGATAGAACAGCACTGAAAAACATATTTGCAATGAAACTTTTCTAAATCAAGTGGGAGGTGATTGTGTAAATTATGAAACATGTATTCATGAAATCAGATACACACTGATGCAGACCTTTTGTACACAGAAAAGGCATAGTTAAAAAAAAAAAAACTGACTACATGGGAACTTTGCATGTAATATCAGCTTTCTAAAACTTCAGGAAAACTCTTTTGTGTGTTCTGTTACAGCTCTTGCAATAACAATGTTCTACAACAACACACTACTTTATGGCAAAAGTAACTAAGGCAATGAAGTACATTGATATTTCATAACGACAAACAAGGCTTAAAAACTGTTGCAAAGGGGAAGCTTTAAACAGAATAAAATAAACCTTTTCATGTTTCATCTTGCATATGAAAATATAAATCTCCTTTCTTTAAAGAAATATATTTTAAGGTAACAGCCATCCAAGCCATATGAAATGGCTGATGTGCATTTTACTGAAAAATTATCTGAAAATTCTGGCTCAAGCAGATATTTAGTTTTCTGTTGGTTGAGTCCCAATCTTCAAGAAAACTTTCCAGCAGGTAGTAAAAATAAATAAGTGAACCATTTAAAGTATTCAATAATTAAATGAAATAAGTGAGGAATTGGCACTGCTAACAATATTGAAATAAAGTTCTGGTGTACCGTTACAATGTTATATTTCAAAAAGAATGTCACAGAAAACCTATTTCACACAAACTTAATAACATTAAAGCACATCTGAAGATTCACACACACACACACACATGCAGAGTTGACAGTGGATAGGAAAACTGAATTTTCTTCCATCCCTCCATCTTTGATTTTTGTTGCCATAGAAGGGTGATAGTGAAGCACCATGTTCTTTAAAAGACACCTCCATTTTTGTTTTAGGATGCCAATGGTCCAAATGGCATTAGACAGCTATGCACCTCAAAAGTGTTTTCACCAGCACCATCTATTGGTGTCATGACCCATGGTCCTCTGGATACCCACTGTTACCTGCAAAGATAAAGAAAGGCGTCTCCTGAGTTTCCACTGTAGATAATAAATATCCCAATAACAATTGAAAGTAACTTCACTTAAAAGATTTTAAAGGATCAGCAGGAATTCAAGTATTAACTTATGAGCACTTCTATAATCTATTGCTTTACTTCAAAACATCTAAAGTGCACATATCCGGTGATGGTCCCCCCAGTGTCTTATGAAACAAACTGTATGTTAAATTTGGCAATCCTCTAAAGTGCCACATTTATATAAATTTTGAGTACTTTCGTTTAACTCGCAATGTCAATGTTTGACTTCCAAAAATACGCAAGTGTTCCACAAAAGCTCTATTTCCATAGCAAATGGAATGTTGAACAAATGAACATGTAATAGCCCCATCTAGTTGCTGCACTTTTTTACACTCTGTGCAGTGCAGGTGTATCCAGTGTCAAGAGTAGTGCAAGGAAATCACGTTCAACCAACTAGACGGAAAGCAGTGTTCCAGTTAAGAAGATTCAACAAATGCCTGTCTGCTGCTTTGAATGGTCATTTGATTAGTTAGCACACACCATGTGACCATACACCAGTCCTAAAGGTAGTGCAGATGGTGCAGACACCAAATACACTACTTGACTCCAAATCAACAAACTAGACAACTCAGTGTTGCACCGTGCAACCAAATAGACGCTTCAGTGCAAAGAGAGTCAAAAAGTGCAGTCAACTAGATGGGGCTAATGTGTTATGACTCCTAGGTGTTTTATAAACTTGCCTACAACATCCTCAATTTACATTCTACAAATTCTATTACATTTCAATAATCTTGTTATTTATATCCAAATTAAACATGTATCATATTTAATCACATGCTCATTGTGTGGCAAACATTATAGATTATGCTAACTGTGAATGTTATGTGAAGGCTTCCATGAAAAGTATTGTCTGGAATAAAAATAGTTATATGATTTTATGAAACATTCACGTAGCATTTCTATTAATAAAAATGCTTCCACATAAAATTGTCCCTAGCATGGTCTTGTTGTATACTGGTAGGGTTTCTTCTTATTATTATTATTACTACTTGTATCTAAGAATAAAACGTTTTGATAACATTTGAAGAACTCAGAAATGTTTAAGTTTAAAATTTACGGATAATGCACATTTTGTAATAATAAAAAGGTGATAAGGTAAAAAAGGTAAAGTGCTCCCCTGTGCTTAGCACCACGCCATGAAGGCGTATAGGGGGTGTGGGGGTAACGCCCCACACTTTCTTGATCCGGTCGTAAGTGGGGGTGATGTGATCAGCATCACGCCCCTGACCGTCTTTACCCCCCAGGTACCCATGTTATTCGACGCTGGGTGGGCGCCGGGGCCGCTTCCATCGTTAGAAAAGTTCCCGGATTTGAACCGGCCGGGGATCGAACCCGGGACCTTTAGCATGGTAGTCAGACGCGTTACCAACTGAGCCACCGTGGCCAAAAGGTGAGAGAAGAGAATACTAGACTTATTGTAGAATATAGATAATTATGAAACAATACTGCACATGTATTCATAATACAGTAATGGTAATAAACATAGTACTTCACATCTTTAATAATGCAGTTCATATATGAGATGAGTGCAATTTAAATACTTCATGGAAAAATTATTAACAATAATTATTCCAGACTTAGAACATCTACATACCTAACAGCCAAGTGTTCCTTGTACCTGCCTTATTCTTATATTGACAAAAGTATCTGATGTTGGAATTCCTCATGTGTCCACCCTGGATACCAAGAGTAGTCACAATATTTTCATTTTAATCGGCTATCTGCAAAAGAGGAAAAGTACTGTAACTTTTGCACAAATAATTGGGTTAACAAGTTGAGGTATTGATCATAATAAGATACTGCACAAAGTTAATGATTTTTTAAAAAATATATATATATATACATTCATGTTATTCTGAATGAGAAATACCATCCATCTGATGTTACACATTACTCAGTTGTTTACTTCTGATTTATTTGAAAATAGCAACTGTTTTGAAAACCCCACAAATTCACCTTTTACTGTGTTCCAATAAAAAATAATAAAATATTAAAAGAATATCACTCTGGAACTGTTATTGCCATGAGCACCTTTGATTTGGTTTGTCTTAACAATTATAATTGTATTGTTTTGTCCATGCAAATAGGAATACGAGATAAAAAGTGATACAAATTTGTTTGCTAATCCAGAACTATATGGATAGTATTGAAAATAAACTAGCATGTTCACTTGCACAATATACCTACCTACATGGCCAGTCAGCCACTCATTTCAGTATTTATGTTTTATTACATTTTATTGTAGAAGCTGTCTAAAACCCACCACATGATGGATGTCAATAGGTGTTATTATAATGAAATAAAAATAACGTACACTATCTTACCTCCTTTTAACATCCAGCTGATCTGCTTGTATCATTGGGAACTTCATCCATTGTGAGGAGCAATAACCACCATAGCACTGCACTGCACACTTGCTCTATACACTGGCTGATGACCTATAACCATCTGGCTGGTACCTCCATGTTGTGAAAATGAGAGCTTCTAGCACCTATAAAATTATTTCAGAAAAAATAAATATAAATTCTCTTACAAGGAAACTTCTATCAAACAGTTCCCACTGACTCAAAGATTTTCATGCTTAAAATAAATTCATGCTACCCACTATCAACACATGACATAAGGTAGTTAAACTGAGTGCATTCTGTTGATGGTTTCATATAGAAAAAAAAAAAATTCCCCTTTTCAATTGATGGTTATGAATACAGTATACCAAGTACCCCCTCCCATGCACACACACATATATACATTACTAATGACATTTTTGTCACAAAAAAAAGTTTTCTCTCACCAGTGTCTGGGCAACCGAATGGAGTACTTTCACTTTTACTGGTGCTTAGGCGTTTAGGTTAGATTTTGTGATTACAATAAAAAAAAAGATAATTTTACATTCCCGTCGTCGTGATAAAAAAATAGATTTGGGATAAATTCTAATGTCCGTAACTCTGTAAATATACGTTTCTATGCCCCCAAGCTTCTGATATAGTCTTAACAACAGTTAATCTTTCCATGGGGAATTTTTCCTGGAAATTCGAGGGAGTACGTAATTTAGTACACTCGACCTGCAATTAATACAACTTAAAACATAGTGTCAAAATTTCCTTTAAAATCTTTATCATCAGTTCACGTACTGTATAAATCATGTGTACCATTTTTCCCCCCCTATATATAACATATGGTAGTGGTGCCTAATTGATGTATTTTATAGTACCGTAATTTCATTTGCTGGTTGCAACAGGACAATATGTTGCAGAAAATTAATTGTTCTTATTTTGTGCGGCATCGTTATTTTACATTTTGATGTGACGTTGGTGGAATGTTGGCATACATTTCCCAGGTGTATCAAAATATATTTTGCAGTAGTATTTTATTTCGCGATTGCTAAGCTTAAGGAATGTTGCAAAAATATCAGCTCTAATTCTTACAAAGTACGTGGAACAATGTAATTAACAATAAGAAGGAAAATGGCACGAAGTATTTAATTCTTTAGGTACATCGTAGCAACAATTCACAATACATACGTATTTCACTCTCCCCCAGATTTGTTCCAATTGTCCTTATGTTCATACCCAATAATATTAATAACATACTAACATGACGTACTTACTCGAAATACGACTGAAACGAAGTGGGCTTGCAATTCTTCTTTCTTCAAAACCATCATCCGCAACAGCTGATAGTGTCCATCTTGAAAATCTGCAGCCGTGAACGAACTCGGTAGGTGCCTGGCTTGTGAGTAGGTTCCACTCGTTTTCTGTTAGCGCGTCCGTAACCGTATTCGTTAACGAAGAGTGGAGACTACACTATATGGCATTCGTTAGCCTTTCTTGACAAAAACGTCACGAACTCGTTAGACCTTAACGTGTTGACAGTTCAAGACTTAGGCCCCTGCTACACCCCTAAAACCGGAAGTAAACAATGTCGTGACGTCATCGATGGGAACATGGCCGCAGTGGTGACGTTGTGTAACTGTAATGACGTCACTTCTATCTAATCTTTTCATTGGAGGATAAGGAGAAAGGAGTGCGGAGGAAAGTTTAAACGTCCGGCATCCATATTGTTCTTTCTTTTCGTGTTTGTGAAAGGAAGTTGCATTTCTTGGTGTCATAGAAGACCTTATTTAGCAGTAGTTTCAGCTATATATTGTAAGTACAAGCTTCGTTATGCTTTCGAACTGCATATGTGTGTGTGTGTGTGTGCCAAATTCGTATCCATGCACGTCAGGATTGGCGTATATGCGGGAATTGCAATCTCAGTATCGCGATGGCTTTCAAATTCAGTTTGTTTATAGATACAGAATTCTTGCGTAAAATGTTCCTCTACGGCTTTATTGCGGCATATTTTATACTCATAAATGTCCGATGGGTTATTAAAAGCCCATTACAATTAAAAACGATGGTTGGCTTGACCTGCGATACAACCCTCCATCCCAGATTTTTTGTCGTTTTTTGTTGTATCTCTTTGTTGGCAGTTTTCAAAACTAATTTTCATAGTACCCGGGAACAAGGAAACGTCTATTTACCTAGTTGCATAGGTTGCACGAGGTATCGTTCAGTAATGGCTATTCCAGACTTCAAAGGCGGTCTTATTTTTGCTTTTTTCTCTCTCATTTTTTAGATGCATTGTCGATTAATTTCATTCCGTTGTTAATTTTTAATTCAACGCTTGAATTATGCATAGCATTTTTTGTCAGTTGTTCGATATTTCTCCCATACCATATTTAATAGGTAGCTCTTTGGGGGTCGTTGACCCACTGTACTCCCTCGAGAAATATGTTGAATTTGTTTTTAATCTATAGATTTCGATGTTTTACGTAATATAAATTTGGTTCCCGAACGGAAAAAGCAAATAATGGAGATATTTGACCACAAAGTATGGCCCACGTAAGTTAAAACCTGCAATTTCAGAGTACTTTCGCCGCTTTTTGTTAGAACTGGTGGTATGCACAGTAAAAAAGCGTAAGAACACGTCAAAAATAACTTGTCAGTACCAAACCTTGCAATCCTAACCTAACTATGCAAAATTATATCTGCTGTTGTGGATAGTCGTTTTGGGTGCTATATTCACTTGTGCGAAGCTTTCGGACTGTTCTGCTACACGTTAAAGTAACAAGATAACAGCCGTACTTTACTTCCCAATAACACATTTTGGCGAGCTAAAATCAACTGAAAACGTTCATAAACAACAAAATCTTCATCAACCATGTAAGATATTTCAGCTTCTCAAGGGGGTACAGAGGGTCAAGGGTACAGCTCTTTGTCAATCAGGTCCGGAAACAGGTTGTGTGATAATGTTCGCAAGTTTTACTAGGAGTGAAGGGTCATTTAGTGGATCGATATTTATGGGCATTATTTGGAAGTTTGGAGAATGTGATTAGTTCAGATTAAGTCATTGAAAGTGACATTCAGTCAGGAATTATGCTGTGGAAAAAAAGTTCTCAAGCTATCATGCTTCTAAGGTCCAAGTTCCGATTGTTAAATTCCGAATAAATCATGGTATATGGGAATTTTTACATTTTTTTTTTTTTCAGATCACATTTTGGAGCTGTGAATTGCTTGTGCAATTATTTCATTTTACACTTGTCATTTTCTGTGTGAATACAATGTCTAGCATGACCACAACGGTAAATGTTTACTATCCTTCGGACACCTATAACTTCTGAGTTTCGTCAATTATTGACATTTCTACTTACCTATCTGCTTCGCAGATCATTTTTGAACGTGTATTCACGTTTTTTTGTTCAATTTTTTTTAAAAAAGTGTTTTTGTAACTGAAGAACGTACGTTTCCGCAAATGGTTTGTGGGGCTATGTGTCAATGGTTCGTGGGGCTATGCGAGAATGGTGTGTGGGGCTACAGATATTTTTTTCGAAACCAATTTTTAACTATTGTGACCCTACCTAACCTAACCTTACCACAAATGGTTCGTGGGGCTATGCGTCAATGGTTGAATTTCCGCTATGAAACATTCCGACATCACACAAAACACCTTCCAGATGTTAGACAATACTACAGGAACTTATTACGGTAAGTAGTTTCTTCTGTAGAAATGAAGAAATCTGTCCGAAGGATAGTAAACTAGTACCAATTAAGCTCTTGTGTTTTGCCAAACCTTATGTTGAAAAACCCATTATATGACTTCAGCATTGCAATGATCCCTACAAATGCTTACTTGATTGTTCTGCAAAGTAAATTGAATTGTTACTAACTTGGGCATATTTCTCAGTACTGCTACGTAACCATAGGAAAATATTTTAACTAATTAAGATGGAAACTGAGTAAATATGACCCACAAGCAAGATTGGTTTTAAAGTCTCAATTATAATTTTTTTAAAGAGCAGCCTATTTTGCTTTGTCCAGTATGGACTGCTGCTTGCCCCATAGCTACACATAAGATACCTCTGTGACTAAAAGAAATATGGTACATATGTTCCCTTGCTTGTCGTTGATTGGTCTGTGTTTGATGTGAGCTTCATTTCTTTTCCTTTGTAAATATTGATTTTGCAAATCCTGCTGTGGTGACCTTTTTAACTGAACTTTTTAATACACAACATTAATCTAAAGTTATTAATTGAGAATGGAATTACATTGTGTTTTTTCATGTTGCAGGTTTTTTCTCCGGAACCGCATACAGGTACTGCTGGAAGAGGACGGAACACTGCAGGAGACACGTCGAGGGATCTATTCCAACATCCATTGTGCATAGGAAGGTAAGTGCTTGTTTTTACGATTCTCGAAGAGTTTATTGTTTATTAAAATTTTGCATGTGCAATTTGACACAAAAAGCTGTTTTTTCTAAGGGGAATGCACACGATGGAGTGCCAGATCTATAAACCGTCAAACCCAACAGAGCAAGGGGGATAAGGAAACCTTTAGAGGGGTCCTTGCCTGTTACATACTCAAATAGGTTTACAATAAATGTAGTATATTGTACAGCTTTTGTCCCAGCCTCGAGACATTCCATAATCAACTGAAACAGGCAATTCACTCGCATTTCGACAGTTTTCAACAATCCACAATCTCCTATAGCATGCCAAGGAAGTACCTTAACCTGTCGTTTTAATTGGTTTATTAATACTCCCAGCTTCCCCATTGTTTTCATTGCTTACCTCAACTTATCATAGTTTCATCTGCATGTGCAATACAATGTAATTCTACATGGCTCTCAAGAGGTATTTCGACCTTCATGGAGGAGTAGTTAGTACAGTGTGTTATGAAGCCAAGAGTACTGGTTCAAATCCTGGCCTGGGCATGGGTGTTCTTTGTGAGTACTCCATCATTTTCATCCTATCATCACTCATCCTCATCACAATTAGCCGAAAGTGGCAGAAAAGCAACACTTTATAACAAAAGCCAAATTAAATTATATCTTTATAGAGGTGTGTGTGTGTGTGTGTGTGTGTACACACTGAATAAACTTAATAATAGCAACAACTTTCACATGTTCTTTCATAAGTACGTGTGTTTTATATAGCAGGGATGGTAAGGGGTGGTAATATTTTGTGGAAGTGCCCAAAACTTGTAGATCGGCACTGACAACATGACCTAATGTTATTGGTTGAGATTGGGATTACATTGTTTTTTCATGTTGCAGGATTTCTCCCCGGAACTGCAAAGAGGGACCACTGGAAGAGGACTCACCAACAGGATGACTCATCGAGGGATTTCGTCCAGCATCCATTGTACATACGAAGGTATGGACTATGAAAGACATTCCTTGCTATTCTCATACTTTGATGAGAAATGTTACGTTTTGATTGGTTGCACCGTAGACAGTAAGCGCGTTCTTCCGAAACATTTGTTTTGAACTTTTTTATATGAAATCACAGGAACAACAATAAATAAAGTAATGTGAACACATAAACATATGTTTAAGAAAGGAATGTTAGTTAGGTATTTAGGTCCACACACCGAAAATGTTAACAGGTACGTTGTAATTTCGTAACTTAGATTTTAATGAGTGCCTACTGACTGCCAATACAAGATTATAAATCTATAAATAAAAACTACTGTTCTAGGTTAGGGTAGTCTGTTTGAAGTTGGTAAATTTAATTATATTAAAATGGCATTTCAAAAGAGGTCTAAAGATGTCCATGCACGAAACGCCAACACCTGAAACTGCTTAGGACCTGAAGCTTTTATTTTTAATAAAACAACATATGTAATCTATATTACGTGATGAGATGGTAGTCGTTCGTAAATGTATCTTGTACATGTAACGGATGATTATTTTTTTCAATTTTTAAGTGCTCTTTGAGTTTGTTAGGAATATGATATAATTTCCATTTGCACTGTTATTAAGTCAGCCCATTTTCAGTATGCTGCATAATAATTGTTTTGATTTTGTGATTATATTAAGACTCACGTTATATTAAATAACATGTTTTATTGTACAGTACTTACGTACAGCTATGAGCTGAATAAGTAAATAGGTTAGGCAGGTTTTCTTTATTTCTGTACTTGGTTAGGTTAGGCAGGTCAGGTTTGGTGCTTTTAACATTTATCTCCAGGTTGCTACAGCTGTCGCTAGCCGCTTGTGGTTGCACACACTGTGATTCACAATATAGAATGAACATTTGTGTCGAGCATTCTCTTCACTGCAAAATCATTTTTTTCCATTATGTTAATTGGAGTAGGTGGTTAATAACTTGAAAAGTTCGAAAGAACAATTCCCTACTATTTTCAAAGATTGCAGGCTACATTGTGTAATGTCAGATTTATTTTACATTAAATGAGAGTACAGGACATGTATTGCCTATTTCTAGGACAGTTGCTTCATTTTAATTTTATCTCTTAAGTTTTCTGACATTTTTCAGTTTAAAAACACCATAAAATTGGAATGGTAGTTATAAGCAGACACAAGCATAAACACAACAAACCATGACCTTCCTCAGTTTCTACGTAATCCACTGGAAAACGGTGTGGACGACGACACCGAATATTTTGGTAAATAACTTTACCTTAACAAATTAAAATATGTAAAAGAAGGTTACATTATTTTAAAAAGTCATGTGATGTTTTGTGTTTATGGTTACAGTGCATTGAAGGTGGAAGCCCAATATGAATTTTATAAAATTCATGTTCGTATAATTAACTATAAACATACATTTTTGGCAAAATTAATAAAATTTGAAAAATGTGTGATGATCACGATGCCATTATTGACAAAACTTTAAAAAGTACATTGATACAATATTTCTCATTTAACTTACATGTGATTTCTGATTTGCAGTACGAATTTATAATATGAAATGGGAAAATTATTTTTGCTGTAGAAAGAAATCGAACTAGTGTACGTTTTGCGATGGTATGCAAATAATGTGTTCAAATCGGTTTGGTATAACCTTTCAACACAACTGCTGGCATATGCAATTTCGCCATCTTATTTCCGACAACACAACGCACTGTTAAGAACTTCAATGAAGCAAAAGAGTGCTTTTAGATTTAACGACGACATTAGAGGTCTGTTAGCCTTAGCGAAAGTTGTAGAAATGCCTCGATGTGTTAATGTAGTGTTAACTTGATTTAACGCTTCTTTAAAATTTAACATGCGTTGATCAAACCGGGCAATGGCCTAATGAAGGCTCGACTGGTAACAGCATGAATAATTTTGCAATACATTCTAATGTACGGCAGGCACTATGATATCTCTGCAGATTTTAGAATTTGGCTAGCAACCGTGCATAAATATTTAATTGTATGTTATTCTGATTTAATGGTACACATGATACAGAAAACGCACAACAATTAAAAAACCCTGCTGCACTCATTATATGAAAAAAGTAATTGTAATTTCCACAAGCGACTCAAACTTTTTTTTAGAAGTGAATTTTGAAAATTCAGGCACCATGGAAACTGGGGACCCTGGTTTTTAACTATGTGGCACAAATATTCACATTCAACCAGATCAGAAACCTGTGTGTGTAATATGTTGCTTTTTCCACACTTTCCTTTCTATCCTGCATCTTCTATGATGAAATTAATTTCACAGCAACTTTCAAGCCTTAACTGAAACAATCTACTTTCCACGACAAAAACTGATAATGAAATTCATCCATCTTGCATTTTTGAAAGGTACAGAGTTCTCCAAAGTGGAAACTTGTCTCTACACTGAGTTTTGGGTCTTGTGAACACCTTTATCTTGTGTTGTATAATAATTACATCGGAGCTCAGATAAATATTAATTTTCCAGTTTTAGCCATAAATATTTTTAAAATCTTGTATTTAATTCATTTTAAGTGTATATTCTATTATACATTCAAACATTCTATACATCATATATTTCACATACATATTTGAAATCAGTCTCGTCTTATAAGATCACAGACACTTCTGGGATGTAGCAACTTCCAATAGGATAATTTAAATGTAGAAATGTCCACAATCGTAGAAGCCAAATTGATATTCAAGTAAAATAGCTTCACCATTGTGAATAAACTCTGATGTTTTTCAGTATATAATATTTCATTCACTTCTACTCACATGAGACTTTTCTAATTACAGATGTTTCTTATCGTTGGACACAGCCAGGTTAAGTACCTGCACACATGTGAAGGTGAAGGGAATGACTACCATTCCCTGGCTTTTCCTGGGTCAAAAGTGCACCAGTTGTGGGAACACATTGAGGACCTTGTGCCTTATTTTGATGTTATTGTGATCCACACTGGAGCAAATGACCTGTCAGAGAGAAGTGGGAGACCATTGACAAACGTTGCAGCTGTATTGCACAACTTTGAGGTCTTGCTGTCGAACATCAGGTCGCTTCACCCAACAGGAAGTGTTGTTGTTTCAGGTATTGCATTATTTCTTTTCTTTTCTTAGTTTTGGGTTGTTTTTTTCTTTTTCACATTTGCATGGTACTGTTGGGGATCAGAAATGCATAAATTCTTTGCACCACACTCATAAATCTAGACTAATCTCATACTTATTAACTGATTTCTTTGTATAGACTACATGATGAAAGTTGTGCAAATTACTCACAAATTTAATGTAAAAATATAAATAACTTACGTTTTGCGAGTATCTAGGTAACTCCTGCGACGTTTCAGGATGCAACTGCTCCCTTCCTCAGGCTGCTCACATTTAGGTTATCCGGGAAACAGCATGGTAGTCTGACATGCACCTGTAATGGCTTTTAGATTTTTATTATTTTTTAACCACGCCCCTTTTACCAATCATATATCCTGTACCTATGGTGAGTTCGACGTGGTTATGATTTATACATAACCTAAATGTGAGCAGCCTGAGGAAGGGAGCAGTTGCGTCCCGAAACGTCGCAGAAGTTACCTAGATACTTGCAAAACTTAAGTTATTTATATTTTGTATAGACATTCAATCGCAAGCCATCTGCCTATAAGTGTGAACTTAAACTCTGTAGAATGGAATGTACGTTGTTTTTTTAAATGTTTGTCTGTTTTTTTTTTGTGCAGATAATTGCTAACTTTATATTTGATTTGTCTTATTTTCAGGGATTTTGCCCAGAAATGTGAACACCTTTGACCTCAACAGCAAGAAGTCTCTCTATCCAGAAGAAATTTCTCGGGTTGGGCTGATCAACGCTTGGTAAATCCATTTCTTAACCTCTTTAATCTGTTTTCTTTATTATTATTGTATGTGGGCCATTCTCAAAATATAAGTTTATAAATTATATGATTTCACAAAACCATAAAATTGTTTTAAAATTTGTAGAAATAATTAAATGTTTTGTTCTCAAAGAACCTAGTCCAATTCTAACCTTGGCCAAGATCATTTGCTCCTAGTTAATCTAAAAATTATAAATTGGTAATAATTGGCTTGTCCACAGAGTGAACTTCCATCTGCATAGTGGGTTTTTGGGTCGTCGATGTGGATTTGTGTTCTATTGCTATTATTTAGTAACATTACTAATAAAATTACTATTAAAAATGAAAATATAAAATAAATATTAAAATAATTAGGTATCGTTTAGCTATCAGCAGGACCATTAATGACAATATGAAAACAACAAAATGTGCTTGCTAGCAATAACTTTTTCATTATATTGCTACCTAACATGGTTATGAGACACCTGTTGCAAATATAAGAACATAATCACACATAATATTGAAGCAGATATCAAATAAAATATTCTAGCTAGCAAGAACATTTTTATTCTATTACTATGTCTATTTCACATTGCACTGGCAGATCTGTAACGAAATATGTATAATACGTAGTAGCTTGCATATGTAGTTTTTGGTGAAAACATGCAATGTAAAGTAACACACTGTAATGTTAATTTTTCATGTTTGAGGGGCGTGAGGTGCATTTTGCTACCATCTTTTGTTATGAAATGAATTGCAAAATGCAAAATAAACTCTTAAACTCATTTACTGACTCAGCGCCATCTGAGGTCTGAATTAGGTCAAATAATGATGTTCGCATCATGGTAGCACCTCCATTTTTCAAATTTCGTTGATCTTTTTTGGTTCTCAACATTACTTTTTGTTTATGTGAATACATATATGCTCAGTTCCACAGTTGGTCGACATGTGGGCATTACACTAACATCTCACAATGTGTTGACGGTGATCACCTCATAGCTCCTAATAAGTTAATGGAACACTCCACCCTATTATATTTTACTACCTGTAAGAAAACAGTTAGACTGCATCTCAGGGAGCTTTCGTGAATTTCAATGTTAGTGGAGCGCTAACATGTCGAACGGCAGGTTAACAGTGTGCACCATAATGTTACTTATTTAGCATTTGGGGGGAGGGTTGCTATATGAAATCTGAACATGGTAACTTTTCTTTACTAATTTTAACATTCTGCTAATGGTTTTCGCTTTTCCAGTGCAAGAAAGCTGAACAACGAGCTGCAGGATCTTTGTTCCAGAACTGGTGCATCATTTCTGGACTGGGGAAGTTTTCCAGGGAAATACCTATCAAAGGATGGACTTCATCTGAATTTTGATGGTGTTTCATACTTGGAGCAGAGGATTCTGGAGCATGTGCAACAGATAAGTACTTGTTTCAATATCTCAAGCATGGCTCCTGATCCTGTCCCCTCACTTTCAGTGTCTAACTTACCTGCTATTCCCGTTCAGTCTCCTCAACCTTCTTCTTTCTGCATCCAAAACCCGCCTCTGACTGATCCTCATACCCTACATAAGCCACTGTATTCCTCAATCGTAAAGTTGCATTCTTCTACCATTCCTCAGAACTTCATTACTACACTATCTTCAAATGCCCTTCATACTCCTTCCTCTCCAGAAATATCTCTTCCTTGCCCCCCACCAGCAAAATCTGACCCTCTGAAGTCTCTTCCTATACCAAATTTTTCCTCTATGAAGTTTTGTTCCCTTTCCACTCTACCTGAATCTGGCCCTTCAAAACCACATCTTTCACAGCCTGTTACTCCTACATTTGTCCCACCAAAGTCTCCTTCTCGTCCTGCACCACTTAAATCTGCCCCACCAAAGTCTTCTTCTTGTCCCACTCCACTAAAGTCTGTCCCACCAAAGTATCCTCCATCCCATCCTGCCCCATCAAAGTCTCCTTCTTGTCCCACTTCACTAAAGTCTGTTCCACCAAAGTCTCCTCCATCTCATCCTGCTCCGTTTAAATCTGCTCCACCAAAGTCTCCTCCATCCCATCCTGCCCCATCAAAGTCTCCTTCTTGTCACACTTCACTAAAGTCTCCTCCATCTCATCCTGCTCCACAAAAGTCTCCTTGTCCCACTCCACTAAAGTCTTATCCTAAGTCTGCCCCACCAAAGTCTCCTCAGTCTCATCCTGCTCCACCAAAGTCTACTTCTTGTCCCAATCCACTAAAGTCTGCCCCACCAAAGTCTCGTCCATCTCATTTTGCTCCGCTTAAATCTGCCCCACCAATTTCTCCTCCATCTCATCCTTCTCTGCTTAAATCTGCCCCATCAAAGTCTCATCCTGCTCCACCAAGGTCTCCTCCATCCCATCCTGCCCCATCAAAGTCTCCTTCTTGTCCCACTTCACTAAAGTCTGTTCCACCAAAGTCTCCTATATCTCATCCTGCTCCACCAAAGTCTCCTCCATCCCATCCTGCTCCACCAAAGTCTCCTACGTCTCATCCTGCTCCACAAAGTCTCCTTGTCCCACTCTACTAAAGTCTGTCCCACCAAAGTCTCGTCCATCTCATTCTGCTCTGCTTAAGTCTGCCCCACCAAAGTTTCCTTGTCGCACTGCACTAAAGTCTACGCCACCTAAGTCTCCTCCTGCTCTTCCAAAGTCTCCTCTTTCTTGCCGTACTCCAAAATCTATCCCTTTTGATCTGTCTACCCCACTGTCTTCAACCTCCCACAAGCCACTCCAAATTTCAGATGTCCGACACAGTACTTTCAGTAAATTTGTTTTGCTTATCTCCTCCCTGTCCGCATCCTTTGTGACTACACATATAATTTGTAAAGTAATTGTTTTAGCATTTATATGCTGTACTTTGCTTCTTTTACCTCCATCTATATTTTATAACACCTTTCAATGTCCTGCATTTCCAACCTTTTTCTCAGCATCAGAATATTGTAGCCATTCTATTAGCCGTGGTTTGTCTCCTAACACATCTTCAATTTTCTCATGCTTCTTCCTTCACTGTTGCCCCATACACGTGATTTCTTTAATGTTCCCTTTAACTCATAAGGTATTTTCTCTGTTTTGTTCTGACTTGTTACCAACCTGTCCAATCTTGAATGTGTGTCCAGAGTGTGTGTGTTTTCTAATTTCTTTCTTTCCAGTAATTCTTATTTCACTGTTTTCCACAGCAAGCTCTTTCATCAAACTATTTGGAATTTGTTGCAAAGTTCAGGAATGTCATTCGTACAGGCAATATATTTTCGAGTCAAAAAACTGTTTAAACCATTGTTCTTCATGTACGCACACCAAACTGTGGGGAGGGGGTGATCTTCATACTGGCATGGAGTTTGGATCATTTCAAGATTTTATCATTGCATTCAATCAATGGTGTTGCGAGAACTTTCAGCCAATGGTTGTCCGAAAGTCTGAAAAACATGTTGGTGATGATTGTACAGAAGAAATTTTGTTGAATTTCCCTATTAGAAAAGCTAAATATTACTGTACCCATTTTGGTAAGCCAAAACCACGGGGCAAAAATATTAGGAGAACACAATCATTTCACGCTTTAGGTTGCACAGCACTTGTTAATGTCAATTTGGTGACCAAACCATTCAGATACAGAATTGGGAAAGTTGATACCAATCACTGCCATGAAATTGGTGAGTCTCTGTTTGCATCGTATAATAGAAATCGGTTATTGACAAAAGAAGAGAAGGGTAGATATGCACATCTCTTTGAGTATAGTGTTAGTACCAGGGAGTTCAAACGTTACATTTTGAATATTACCGGGAAGAAATTAACCTCTCAGGATGTTAGAAATATTCGCAGGGATTTACGAAGAGACAACAATAAAGGTAAGACTGAATCTGAGCTCTTCATTGATGTTGTGCAGAACTTTCAATCCAGAAAACCCTAATGGTAATGTTGTTGTTGGAAAAAATGATGATGATACGTTTTCGTATGTTTTTTTCCAAACTGAAACAATGAAGGAGCTTGCTGAAAAGTACAGTGATGTTCTGTTTGTTGATGGAACCTACAAAGTTAACATTGAAGGTTTTCCTCTATATACAATTTTATGCGAGGATGGGAATGGCAAGGGGAGACCTTTGGGGTATATCTTTGTTGAAAATGAATCAAGGGATGTTCTCTGTGCTGCAATGTCCTCTTTCATTGATGCAAATAAATGTATTTGTACAAAGTGTAAAGTTTTAGTAGTTGATAAGGACCTCAATGAAATCCATGTACTGAAATGTCTTTTGCCTGATACATGGATAATACTGTGTATTTTCCATGTTATTAAGGCATTCAAGAAGAAAATACAAAGCATTGGTAGTGCCGAAGTACGGGATGTATTGATGTCTCTTATCAATAAGATGGTTTATTCCCCACATGAGGAAGATTATAATGAATGTCTACAGTTGTTGGAGAAAACAGATACAGATTTTCATAAATATTTTTTTACAGAACTGGCATTCATGCAAGGAAATGTGGGCCCCTTGCTTCCAACAGGGCTTGTGTCATTTGAGCAACAGAACAAACAACAGAATGGAGAGACATAACAAGCTCCTGAAAGAAGTCTTAAAACCACATGATCACCTTTCTTCGGCTCTTCACAAATTGATACAGTTTGCAGAAAATCTTGGTGATGAATTGGGACAATCTGCATACAATCAACTAAAGACTACACTTGATACGACAATGTTGAATTCCACCACCCTGTCAGTTTCTAGTTGTTGCACGTCCATGGCAAGCAAGTTGATCTTCTCCCAGCTCCAGTGGTATGAGAAGAACAAAGTATCGTATACTGTCTGCATGGAGGCTGACAAATGTACAGTTTCGTTGGGCAAGAAGTCTTACTGTGTATTAAATAACGCATGCTGTTCTTGCGATTTCAATGTAAGGATGGGTCTCCCATGCAACCACATATTTGCTTCAAGGGTCCATTGCCAGTTGGAGACTTTTTCTTCTGAATTGGTTTCTGAAAGATGGCTAAAGTCTCAATTCCTGGGAAAGGTTAAGGTTGAGCCACCAACTGCCAGTGTAATGCAGACGACTAAGAAAAAGCCAAAAATGGACAGTCCTGAATCAAAGTACTGTCATGCAATGGTGCTTCTCAAAGGAATGGGCTCCTTCTTGTCAACCTGTGGAGAGCATGAGTACTGGGAAAAGTACAAAATGCTGGAGCATTTATTCAAGGAGTGGAAAAGCAACTCTGATCTTGTGCTCGTGAAACCTGAAACTCTTGCTGACGAAGACAGGGAAGTTTGTATCTTATCTTCAATTGATGATGAGATTAAGTCTGTGGAAACAAACCCCACACAGGATGTTCAGCATCAAACTGTTGAGATTAAGGAAAGGTGCATGCAAGTAAAGGATTATGAAGAAATCAGAGTTGCAAAGGTAACAGGATCGCCTCAAAATGACAAGCAAGAAGACATTGAGGTGAAGGAAATGTTGATAAATGATGGAATTAATGTTGAACGAAAGATAAATCATGAACTGGAAATGAGCGGCATAAATGGAACCTGTGGACATGTCACATCAAGTAACAATGGTAGTTTGGACAACTTTGTCATCACCATCAATGCTGCAAAGCACAGGCGAGGAAGGCCAAGAGAAAAAAGGAAGGCTCTGCTGAAACCAAATGTACAGATGAAGATGGATGCCTTTCTAAAACCTTTGGAAACATGCATGTCAAACATGATGGCTGCTGAGTTCAATCATACCTGTCTTCCTCCATCAACAGCTTCATCACATGATGCTGTTGATGTTGAGTGCAAACCTCCAGTGAAGAGGGTCTGCAAAAGAAAGGATGGTCCTTCTCAAAAGCCTGCTCTTCCTCAAGACAGCTTAGTTCATGACCGAGGGCTTTCAAAAATTTCGAAAAACGATCAACCGTCACCTATGTGGATTACTCACCTTGATCTGAGGGAAAGTGACAGGTTGGAACTTTTAGGAGAAGGGCTCATGGTGAATGATAGGATCGTGAATGCTGCACAAAGGTTGATTAGAGATCGCTTTCCTACAATTCAAAGCTTGCAAGATTCTGTTGTAGGTCAATGTTTGCAGTTTCAGCCGGTTTCTTCTACAGATAAATTTGTGCAGATTTTACACTGTGGGTCTTTTAGACATTGGATCACAGTCACAAATATTGATGCACCTTCACATACTGTATATGTGTACAATTCTCTTGATCAAATGATATCAGTTGATGCTCTCCATCAGGTGTGCAATATTGTCAAGTGCGATGCTAGCAGAATATTGTTGTTACAAAACCGAGTCAGCTGCAGGCGGGAGGTACTAACAATTGTGCCTTGTTTGCAATTGCTAATGCTTTTTCTGTAGCAGCCCAATTGGATATGACTGCAGTTGCCTATGATGAGAAGTTGATGAGGCAACATTTGCTGCAATGCATAATTTCAGGAAAAATGCAACAGTTCCCAGCAAGTGTAGAACAGCCCAGGAGGACTGTTGAGCGTGAAGAACAATTTGACCTGTACTGCATTTGCCGGCAACCATACACACGCGGTAAAAGCATCTACAGTCACACAGACATAATGGTGAAATGTTCCAAGAACAAATGTGAGGAATGGTATCATAAACAGTGCCTGGGCATCGATGACACTGTTTTTGATGTCGAGGGAATTCCATTTAGATGCCCCAAGGAGCACACCTTCTAAGTAGCTTGACATTTTCTCCCAAGACAAAAAAAAATTATTTGTGCCTGGTATAGTAATTCTCATTGTGTATATTTATGTTTATTTTATGTTTATATCTCATATTTTATATTATATATTTTTATTATATATATTTTTATTATATTATATATTTTTATTATATTTAAGATTCTATATTTTTATATTATACCATATACTTTGATACTATATATTTTTATATATTTTATGTGCATTGTTGGTTGACTTTGTGTGTGTGTGTGTTTCCACTTGGCATACTGTGACTCTTTGGTTGTTTCCCTATACTTTTCCTTCTGAAATGTTAAGTGTATGTAAATTCCAATCCCCAGTAAGTTTTCATTTTTGTATTTTTTGCCTTCTTTACCCAGTGATATTTATTTATCATTATTAATATATTAGTTTCATTTTTACTAGGGATAAGACCGATTAATCGGTACTCTATTGGTATCGGCCGATATAGGCATATCGGTTTATCGGTGAAATTACCGATTATTTTACCGATCCGATATATTGATAAATATTTGATAGTTTAGTGCAAAATTCTGCCATTTTGTTGTAATTTTTATGGATAATCTCCATGCCCTACCTTTTTAAAAAGTAAATGTCTAAATATGCAATTTCTCTTGCACTGCAGACACTTTGAAACACACATTTTTTAAGGAGGTCAATGAACCTTTCAGGTTTTTCCAGGACCATTTCTAATTTTATATCGGATCGGTAGAATATCGGGTATCGGTAAATTTTATATCGGTACTTTATCGGTATTGGCCAAAATTTCATATCGTCCCATCCCTAATTTTTACTTTGCTTTTTTTTGCTTTGCAAAAGATGACAAAAATCTTCAATGATGTTATCCCAGTTTGTCAGTGGTGTGTGATGATGCATTTTACATTTATTTTCCCCACTCTTTCATTCCACGCTTACAACATAAAATGGCTACAATTAATTTTCTTCCCAAAATTTATCTTCACTTACACATATCCAGCTTTAGTATCACTTGGATTTTAGTAATGTCTTTCTACTTTAAAGTATTGCAGTGAACATTATTACCATGCTAAAGGTCCCGGGTTCGATCCCCGGCCGGTTCAAATCCGGGAACTTTTCTAACGGTGGAAGCGGCCCCGGCGCCTACCCAGCGTCGAATAACATGGGTACCTGGGGGAAACCCTGGGGGGTAAAGGCGGTCAGGGGCGTGATGCTGGTCACATCACCCCCACTCACGACCGGATCAAGAAAGTGTGGGGCGTTACCCCCACACCCCCTATACGCCATCATGGCTTGGTGCTATGCACAGGGGAGCACTTTACCTTTACCTTTATTATTGCATGCATATTTTCCATTCTTATTCCTTTAATTATTCTGTAAGGATGATACAAGTCCTAGCAATTATCATTTTTGATGATGCACTTGCACATCATTTTCCTTCAATAGTACCTTTTTTTGTGGGGTATCAATAAACCTGTTCCTACTACCCTTTTTGCTTTCATGTGGTTTTGTTTTTCGCAGCTGAAGAACATTTATTCATCTGTACAATGGGTACCACAAATAGAAGCCTGTAGGTGAATTTCCATTATGCGGACCTGTTGTGTTTCGAATTTCAATGAAAAGATAAGTGGCACTTTCCTAATTTATATTGCATTTACGTAGTTTGTTAATTTATCTAGTTTTCTCTGTTCATTTATCCAGTTTGCCCTGATTCCCATTGACCTGTAAAACAAAGTGAGTCAGTGGAATTGAAGTTATATTATTTTTACTAAGGGTGTTTGTCAGACCTTTTTTAACCTGATTGTATGCAAGGGGTCATGCTGGGTAAATATGTATTGCCCACAAGCAAATTTCCTTAGGAAATTGAATTAATTGTAGCATGTAAATATTAAAAACCTATATTGATAAATGCCATTTTATTAAGTGTGAAGATTTTATTTAACATAATTCAGAAAGTAGAGAAAGAAGACTAAAACAAACATTCTCTGTTATAACATAAGAACCCACTCTAGGTATGTAGCACACAGGAAAAAAAATACTTCATAGGTCTGCATTGTAATTGCTTTAAAGTAGGGCAGAACAGGTGCCAATGATCTACCAATTACCACTGATGTCGATACTTGAAAATTAAAGTAATTAAAATTTGTTCAAAATATTCAGTAATTAATCTTCTACAATTATGTGCATGAATTTTATCAATAAATTTGCTGTAGAATATTCAAGAATTACACGGTAATTACAAGGTAAAGGACACCACGCCATGAAGGCGTATAGGGGTAGCGCCCTACACTTTCTTGATCCGGTCGTGAGTTTGAGAGTATTAAAAGTAGATGTTATGGAATAAAAAATAGTTTTTCTTTCATAATTTGTGCGAAAGATAGAGGAAGTTAGAATTTTGCATGATTTCCAAGATAATTCAACTTTAAAAATGTCACACGGTACTTTCGTGGACTCCGTGAAAGACCAGTATGCCGGAAAACAATCTTGTCAGTGAATTCCAACCGATACTTTCCAATACCACTGTTAACTGCCAATACCGATGCCCTATTTTATAGACAACAGATAATTTTGAACATTTAATTGTATTACAGAATTTCCTGTTGCCATATTAATATGCTTTTCCTTTCAGGCTTCGTCATGGATATGATGCACCGTGTGAAGATTTTTGATTGAAGATTGTTGCAGGGTGTTGAAGTTTTCTTCTTTGTCTTTCTTTTAATGTGTAATTGCTGGGTCTTGTAATCTTTATGTATTCTATTAATATGTAATTCCTGGCTCTTGTAATCCTTATGTATTGCATTTTTAATATGTAATTTCTGTGTCTTGTAATACTTATTTATTGTTTTTTTAATATGTAATTTTTATATACAGGGTGGCCCAAAAGTAGGTATACAGTACCAGTGACTTTATTCATCAACAATTAATGAACAATTTTTAGTGGGTAGTAGGATGACTGTGTACTTTCAAATTACTAGCCATCATTCATAGTATCAAGATATCTTAAAAGGATAATGAACTTACAAAGAACAATGTCAGGCCGACAGTCGTATATACTGTATACCTATATTTGGGCCACAGTGTATTATATGATCAATATAAACAGGGTTGCTACGCGACTGGAAAACAGGGAAAAGTCAGGGAATTTGGTTGGTTTTGCATATTTTCTGGAATTTACGTGCATTTTGGAGTTGCAGGAGAACCAGTTACAAAATGAACGAATGGTTCATTTCCACTTCCGAATTCAGTTCTTGTGATTCCAGTCCCCCCAAAAGATTCAGTTCAGAAACTTGTTTCTCTCGTCATTATGACTTCTAGTCTGTTACGTACAAAATTATGGTTCCTTCACATTTCAATTCTATATTTATTCACTCTCGGATCTAGGTTCTTGGATCCGTTCATTTTGCGACTCTTTTCTTGAGAACTTGTTCAAGACCGGAATTTGGAGAAGTGTGAGATTTTTCCTTAGAAAACAAGCTACTCAAGACGAAACCTACGCGCCAGCCATCCTCAGAATTTCTTACGGAGAAAATGTTGCTTTAGCTTTGTGTGTGGTTAGGAAATTTCCTTTCTGCAAGAACACACCCATTCGGAACCTGTTCTCTTTTGATACGTGAAGCGGAGCAAGTTGGTGTTCGGACAGTTCATTGGTTTTGGATCTGCAATAAAGCTTGAAGAGCAGAATTTCATGTAACTATCTGTGGTTGACGTCACACTGGACGGGTGTGGATGCCGGGTAAAAACAAAGGGACTCACTACTTCGTTCACCCCATGAACCCATTCTGTGAATTTGAGTCCTTCGTTTGCGACCCATTCAGAAGCAACCTCATCAACTAGTTCATTTGCTTGTTGTCGTAGTTTTTACATTGCAGAGATGTGTTACACCCGACAAATTAGTGATTTTATGCAGTATCAGTGACGTCATTATTCAAATATGCACGTGTTTTGTGCATGTAGAACGAATTTTTTTTTTAAAAACTGGTGCGAAATAGAGGAATTAAACGTATGCTGGTCACACATCGTTGTTAGGTTAGGAATGTTGGTTTCATGCCGATAGTAATTTTACGTATTGTTTGCATGTAGAATGAAATTATGCTGAAAAGTGGTGAAAATGAGCCCAAGTTCCTTTTGTTTTATTACGATTTCATTATGCTACAAATGCAACTTTTACATGGTTCGATTTCGATTTATGTCTGTTAACACATACTGCAGAGTTTTAGCGATTACTTAAGATTTTGTGAACAGAGACCTGCACAAGACCCGGAGAAAACCCGTCTGCGAGGAGGCGCGCCTACAATAATATGCAACACGCACATCAAGCCCAGGTGTTCAACATCGCGCAAGCGAGCTTCACGTCACAGTGTTGCACAGGCTTCGATGCCTGCCAGGCTTTTCTATTACCCGGGTCTTAAGAAGACCCGTGAGACTCGATGTAGTTCTTGCAGGTAGACGGCGAGCACTACTGTCAGTGTTGCCAGCGGCCATTATATTTCACTACGCATGGAAATATTTGAATTTCTGCTAGGCGCAGGTGCCTTGAGGTTGTAGAATCATTGGCGTAGCAAGGGGTGAGCGAAGTGGGCGACCACCCTGGGCCTCGCGCATATAGGGGCCTCGCGTCCTATGAGGTTGATACGAAAAACGTAATAAATGGAAGTGAGAAAGATAGAAAAGGCTATTTTTTGTGGGCAATAAAATTAAGACCTTTTTAACTGGCTTTATATTCTAGTTTAACGTTATAATTTGAATGAATACGTCAAATCAGAGGCGGGCGGGAGCTCTAAGCCTAAGGGGCCCCGAAAAAGTCAAAATAATTCTCATTTCTCATGTGAAACATCAACGCAAAAATTGCTTGGACAATTTTATCCATTTTTCTTCTGTGTCGTGACCTTGCATAGCCTACCCGATTTTAATATGTTAATGGTAAAGTACCTCAAACTGCCACGGAGCAAAGTATGGGGCATTTAAATGCTTCTGGTATTTTAAACTCAAGAAAGGTATGGATAATATTCGCAGTTCTTCCTTCGTTCCTACAACTTCAGACGCAGCTATTGCCCTCTGTAACGGGCACGAAGATGATTTATCTTCCGAATTTCCTGATCAAGTTCTATGTTTCAGGAATGTGCTTAAATCTGAAATCAAGTGCTTTAGGAAAGTTTCTTCTCCTTGATAGCTCTACACTAACTTCCAGTGTTCTCTGTATCCTGTACTGCCTTCTGTTTGGGGGAAGGGATAAGTAAGTATTTGTATTTTCTTCTTTTGAATACATAAATGTCAAAGAAAGATATGTTGTAATATGTGAAAATTCAGAGTTAGAGCATCTATTTGTATAGTTATTAATGTGAGTGCAGCCACAACCAGCCATTCTAAGTAATTACGTAAATTTCCTGGAAGAAGCTGACTGTACTTGAGGGACCCAAGTTTATTTCTTGCGGACGCGTACTTTACGATTTTGTTACGCCACTGCGTCAAATATTTAATATTACAAGAACATTAAGACGTAACAACAAAATGAGATTCACAGTTATTATTATCATCTAAGTCCTAAAATTCAAAGTTAACTGGTACAATTTATGTGCAACAAAGTCAAAATTGCTAATTAAAAAAAAGTCAAAATTGCTAATTTAAAAAAAAAGTCAAATTAGCTGTATCAGTTGATTACACCAAACATTTCACATTTATTGTGCAAATGACTATCGTTTTAAGATTTGCTGATGTTGAAACCGATTGTGTAGAAGAGCTTGTAGGTAGATACATTGGGCCCCTAGACAGGATTGTGATTTAGCGCACTCCCTTCCCCCCGCTCTATCAAGCACTGACATTTTATGTGCATCCTTCCATATTTTCTACTTAAGCCATGGTTTGTGACATTTACATCCTACAAACTTCGAAATGAGGAAACAAAGAACGACTCATTAAATAATATATAGGTTATATTTCAAGATTCTTACTTTGTATTTCTGATTTTTTTAAAAAAAAGTTTAGCACACTTAAGGATATTTCAGTTATCTTACTGCCTAAAGAACATCTTAAAAAACGTACTATTACTACTACTTTGGTTAATGAAAATTCCAGCAGCGTGTTACTATAGCTCTGCCAAGTGTAAATTTCTCTGTCGCGTACTATTAAATATAATTTTCGTCAGAAATTAATTATTATTGTAGGCTATTATATAAATATGATAATTTGCTGACGTTTCCTTGATGACTGTGTATCGATTTACATTGATATTTCAAACTTAAAGAATGATGGGGCCTTGCATTCAAATCTCGCCCAGGACCTCGCGATATGTTGCTAAGCCACTGCACCTAAGATTTTGTAACTTCTCAAATTAGTGTCATTATTATGTCAAACCAACTACCACATATTTTCTAAATTTGTTTCGATGGTCTTGAAATGGGTTTGTGTGTCTTGTTCATTTTATGTCACGTTTCTGGTCTTGAAATCGTAAATCTTCTGTCGGTTTCATTTTTACGTTGTTTGTTTGTTGAAATGTGTAAATAGCATTGCCTGTTATTTGCACCCGTGTGAAAATACAAGCTAACAATTATATTTTGTATCGTATTACTATCAATGCGGTCTGAGAACAAGATAACTAGCAACAACACTAGCGAACGACGATTTGTTGAAAGAGATGACAATATTCAAAAACCTTTTATAATGCAAATTCTGATTTCATGTTCCATTTTATGGACCATCGTGCCTTAGTGTTCAAGGGGGGGGGGGATCTTGAGCAACTAATTCGGATATTGAATTGTCAAAATTACACCAGAGAGAAAATCTGTTTGATTGATTGATTCATTTATTTGGTCAATTTATGCACAATAAGGCTAATCGGGACTGGACCTATAGTTTAAAGTGGGATCTGAACCATCATGTGCTTCCACCGAGTATCGAACCTAGTACCCTATGATTACAAGGCGACGACACTACCACTGCGTCATAGGGGAGCACCCCCAAAAAAGTATAATGTAGAACAACCACCAGTCACACAAAGTTCCAAAGTATTTACGATGGCACTTTTTGCGAAACTTGGTTCGTACTCCTGTACAGGTGTCAGCAGTGGCAGCAATTAGGGGCGGGGCCGAGAGAGTGCAGTTGCCCCCCCCCACTTTTTGCTACTTTTGCACCACGCTAACCTCATGTACGAAGGGAAATTAAATTATCCTTGCCCCCCCCCCCCCCACTTTTTGCTACTTTTGCACCACGCTAACCTCATGTACCAAGGGAAATTAAATTATCCTTGCCCCCCCACCCCGTACATTTGCACTTTGGCCCTCTAGTTTTGGAACCCAATCGCCGCCACTGGGTGTGAGCGATACAAATGTTTTCTAGCAAGGAATAAATGTCTGCAATTTCAAATTGATAAAAGTGATGAACATTTTAAGTGCTCCTAGAACAGTTTAGAATCTAAAAGTTGGCAACGGTGACTGCGTGACTCATGTATCTGGAGACGGTGCAAAACCGGAATGAGCGTTCGCTGAAGACAAGCAAGCTTCGTCTTGCAAGGCCTTCCAGTTACCCGTGGGCTTTCGATGCTTGACGGGTCAAAAACCAGGTATATAGTTTTACTCGCCCGCCCGACCAACCAGGCGGGCCTAGTAAGCGATTCTGGCCGTTGTGCAGCCCTCTGTTTGTGAATATATGCTTTTGTGGTTAGGTTAGGAATGTCAGCTTTGGTTGCCTTAGAATTAAAATAAAGACCCTGAATGCACTCTACTAAGGTTCCGATTTATTTCTACATTCATTCCCACTAGTTTACGATACTTACTGTCGCTTGTCAACCGGAGAATACCTTGTCCGTGGGAAGCGTATATGATCGAGTAAGGTTATTTTGAACTTTTTTTGAATCCAAATAGTGCTCATTATTTTAAGGAAGGTTCAAATTTCGTGTCACAATGATTGCCAAAATTCTATGATAATTAGTCTTCCTGCTAGGAAAATTTGAAAAAAAATAATCATAAAACATTCGGAACTGTTACCTTTTAAAAGACAGATTTTGATGTTTTCCGTAATATAAAATTGGTTCCAGCATGTGTGAAAACTCAAATAATGGAGATATTTGATTCCAAAGTATGGCCCGCGTACATTTTTATTTTAGGTGTATGGTTGGTCACTGGCCCCATCCAAGTTCTCAATTTCCGTAATATATACTATTTTCAATAAATTAAAAAATATAATCATTAAACTTATTGCATATTTTCTAAAGGTACATGACCTAATTTTCTGTTGTTTCTCATTTGTATTGATATAGACTAATTGAGGTTGTATACAGGTTACATTGTAAAGCTTTGATATATGCCACATATTTTATTGATTTTTACACCACCTTAATTGTAATGACTTAGTGAAAATGGGGAAGTACAATAGTTATTTATTTTTTCATTGAATAGCATTATATTAATCGCTAGGTAAGTTTTCAGCTAATAACTGTGTATATTCATATTCATAATAATTAACGTGCCTGCATATTTAATTGAAAAATGTGAGGTTCAAAAGCAAAAATCATGATGACAAACATGTCTGGAAAAATTTTATTTCTGGTCTGGAAAACCTGGAAAAGTCGGGGAATTTCATAATCAAAAAATCGTAGCTACCCTGATAAACTTCCTTTACTTATGCATTGTTTTTTTTTAATATGTAATTTTTATATATTATATGATCAATATAAACTTCCTTTACTTATACATTGTTTTTTTTAATATGTAATTTTTATATATTATATGATCAATATAAACTTCCTATACTTTTACATTGTTTTTTTTTAATGTGTAATTTTTATATATTATATGATCAATAGAAGCTTTCTGTACTTATGCATTGTTTTCTTAATATGTAATTTTTATATACCATCCATATATACTTCCTATGCTTTCAATAAATTAAATATTTGACACATTGACCTTTCACTTTCTTGGAGAATTCCCTTCATCATTCTGTGATGCCGCACGTATGTTGTAAGTTGCTTTACATGCCATGAAGTAAATATTAGGTTGTAGTGTCTAGAGCAGCTGTTCTCAAACCTTACCTTTTTTTTGTTGTTGTTGTGGGATACGATTTCACCATGCATAATGTGTGTTCATGTTTTCCCATTTTTATAATGTTTCATATAGGTTTTCATGGTTCACTCTTTGAGAACTGCTGGTCTGTCAAGCAACTTAGACTGATGCCTCTTTGGCTTCAGCAGTAGATTTTCTTCCATTACTGTGTCTGATACATGGTGTATATGATAAGGTAACAGTATTGAGTTTTTATTCATTATTCCTCATCTTGCAGTGTTTTATGGAATGGTATTGAGGTGAGACTGCAGCAAGTTTCCTCTGCATTTAGGCATTGCCATTTTACTTAGATTTTCACATTGTCTGAAACTGAGAGAGCATCATAATAGAAATCAAACTTTTAACTTTACCATCAGCTGTGAATGTCTAGTGAATCATTTGTCTGTGACATGCCAAATTTGAGCAGTTATGCTTTATAGTAACTTCATTCCTGTAAGAAAATGAACCACGTGTATGTTAATACAAAATACAGGAGTCTGGACATTTTGAGATATTAAAACATTTGATTAATTAATACAATATTGAATTAAAGGTCTTGAATTATTTCTGCTGGAGTGGCATTCAAAAAGACTCGACTGGTAACAGCATGAATAACTTCGCAATACATTTTAATATGCAGCAAATCCAAATATTTTAAAATTCAGCTAGCAACAGTAAAACAATTTAATGTTTATTATTCTGATTTATTGATGCACGTGATACAGAAAACACACCACCATAAAAAACATACTGTATTTGTTCTTTTTTTAAAAAAGAGGTAGTGGAAATTTCCATTTTTTTTAATAGAAAAAGAAAATTCAGACACCATTTGAAAATTTCCAAATCTCATAGCAACCATAATTTTTCTACCCCTGCTGATGATGAATATACCAATTTCGTTACTAGATTCATTGATTGAAATTAAAATTTTGGTGACATCAGCACAGGTTCTTTACTGAAGTGTATGTGGATATGCATTTCTAACAAAGGATGCATGATGGGATCCATGTGTAGTTGGGTCTACACAGCATGTGAACAGTAAATCTCTATTGGTGTTTGGTATTCTCTTTGAGAATGAGCTATGAATGTATGTAATATAATATAGTTGTGTGTGTAATGCCATGAATTATTTTGCTGAGAAAAGAAACAAGGAGTAACTGGGCTAGTACCCTTTGGCAGTTGAATCCTCAGGATTAAGATAACACCTTGCTTACAAAATAAGTTTCTTCAACAAAACACAAGGAATTAGACTACACTGTGACACCATTGTCTCGGTAAGCACTTCTCTTCTTGGTTCTATCTGCTTGATTTGCTTTTTTCTCACTTCTCATTGTCGAGCAATTGCTAGCGTAGGAAGTGTGAAAGGGTTTACCACAAACCAGTTATGAAAGAAAGATCTTTTGCATTTATTGTAATTTTCAGCTTCTGCTGCCTCTGTAAGGTAATTGTGATGATTGATAATGAAATGTTAAGTAGGAAAATTTGCTAACACCTCAAGGAAACACCCGTGCTAACATCAGGACTCAAAGATTGCATCTGTGGTGGTCAATCAGTCAACATGTTTAGCCACAACAGTTGTAAGTGAAAATGTATGAACAAATGGGAACAACTAAGGAGGGTATTTTTCTATACGCGGAACTTGCAATTTAATTTACTCTTTGATTTGGCTATGAGGATACAACATTTGTTTATTTTACCCTAGATGGAGAGATAAATTATTTTCTGTTTGAAACATTTCAATCTCGTTCAAGAAGACATTCTAAAGGAGGGCTATGTGTGTGTGGTTATATTCTAAACACACAAAAAATTCAAATTCATGGAAGTTAAAATTCTTTCATTGTGGTCTGTCTACACACTATACCAGCATTTGATATACTATTTCAAAAGAATTTCACCCAACCGATGCATAGTGGTAATGTTGTCACCATGTAACCCAGGATGGGTTCCATACCCAGTGGAGGCCCATTGCACAGTGGTTCAGATCCCACTTTAAATTGTAATTTCAGTCCCAACTAGCCTATCTGCATAAAGTGCACTTAAAACAAGAATTCAAACAAAAGAATTTCATTCTAATTCAACTGCAATACATTGATATGTGATAAGGGAAAAACACCTAATCTAAAAACTTTGTTATTCAGAACTGTTTTAAATATCTCAAAAGCAGATAAGCTGGTAATATATAGGGTGAGGCACTCAAGCGGGAAGATTTAATAAATTCACAAAAAATAGAGATAGCAAATATATTTTTTTTTAACATGCATGTACTGTACATGAGTGAAAATTACTAGTGTACCTGAAATTTTTTTTTTTTTTTAATATGATGTCAGCAAGATGGCATTCTTGGTTTTGCACACATTCTCAGAGTCTCAGAGTAAATCCGTCCATGAGGTTGCGAGAGGTGGGGTGCATTATCATCTTGTGGAATCATCGACCTCTACTTTTTCGAAAATGAACACGGTGACGGTAAATGCTGGACGTTATGCTGACATGTTTGTAACATTTTCCTGCCTGCCCTTGATGACTAGGAGCCAGGTGAAGAAACTCTTCCAGCAAGATGGTGCAACTAGCCATACGGCCAGCGTGTCTATGGTTGTGCTTAGACTCGCATCAGCAGATTCGGGGATATTCCATGGCCTGCACGTTCACCTGACTTAGAAGCTCCTGAAATTTTTTGTTTGAGGTTACCTCAAATCCAAAGTATTCAAGGACAACCCTCGAAGAACCAGGGAAGATTTGATGGAGCGAATTTGGCAAGAGATCCACAAATTCCATTGGAGATGCTATGCAACGTCATGGAAGGATTTACTCCGAGAATCCAACAATGTGTGTTGCACATTGGATGTCATCTTACTGTCACCATATTAAAAAAATGAACATTTTTCAGGTACACTAGTAATTTCCACTCATGTACAGTAGATTCATGTCTAAAAAATAAATAATATTTGCTCTCTCTATTTTTTTTAAAGGTTTTAAATCTTCCCGTTTGACTGCCTCACCGTGTGTGTGTATATATATATATTAAAAAAAAGTTATATCGAAGAGTTTTCTATTTAACTTGGCAGCTGTGTTTTAGCTCCATAAAGCAATCAACAGTACAGAGGAATGTGCATTGTAGTCACCGGCCCTTTCGGGTTGTATCAGTGCGGATAAGATTCAATCAAATCATTCCAATACAGAAATATTTTTGATCATAACACCAATTATTCAGTACTTTTTTCAGAGGTGCGTTTCCTACAATTCACCATCAAAATAAATGCCAATCTCGAATTTTTTGTTATCTTTTGTATCTATGGTCTACAGGAATGCTATAAGTCGAATTTCGTGATGTTCAGACAATAAATCTAGATTCTAGTGCGAGGGGGTAACACGAACACTTTTCCAGTTTACTATGAAAATGAAGAGGAATGTGTAATTTTCTTTTATCAGTCGTGTCTATGGTCTATACAGATGCTCTCAGCCGAGTTTTGTGATGTTCAGATAAAAACTCTAGATTCTAGAGTGGGGGGAGTAGCATGAACGCTTTTCCAGTTTACTATGAAAATGAATAGTAATGTAAATTTCTTGTTATCGCTCGTGTCTATGGTCTATATGGATGCTCTCAGCCGAGTTTGGTGATGTTCCGATAAAAACTCTAGATTCTAGAGTGGGGGGTGTAGCACGAACGCTTTTCCAGTTTACTATGAAAATGAATAGGAATGCCGAATTTCTTTTTATGTTTTGAGTCTATGGTCTACATGGATGCTCTCAGCCGAGTTTCGTGATGTTCGGATAAAAACTCTAGATTCTAGAGTGGGGGTGTAGCACGAACGCTATTCCAGTTTACTATGAAAATGAATAGTAATGACGAATTTCTTGTTATCGTTCGTGTCTATGGTCTATATGGATGCTCTCAGCCGAGTTTCGTGATGTTCCGATAGAAACTCTAGATTCTAGAGTGGGGGGTGTAGCACGAACGCTTTTCCAGTTTACTATGAAAATGAATAGGAATGCCGAGTTTCTTTTTATGTTTTGAGTCTATGGTCTACATGGATGCTCTCAGCCGAGTTTTGTGATATTCGGATAAAAACTCTAGATTCTAGAGTGGGGGGTGTAGCACGAACGCTTTTCCACTTTACTATGAAAATGAAAAAGAATGCCGAATTTCTTGTTATCGTTCGTGTTTATGGTCTATATGGATGCTCTCAGCCGAGTTTCGTGATGTTCGGATAGAAACTCTAGATTCTAGAGTGGGGGGTGTAGCACGAACGCTTTTCCAGTTTACTATGAAAATGAATAGTAATGACGAATTTCTTGTTATCGCTCGTGTCTATGGTCTATATGGATGCTCTCAGCCGAGTTTCGTGATGTTCTGATAGAAACTCTAGATTCTAGAGTGGGGGTATAGCACGAACGCTTTTCCAGTTTACTATGAAAATGAATAGGAATGCCGAGTTTCTTTTTATGTTTTGAGTCTATGGTCTACATGGATGCTCTCAGTCGAGTTTTGTGATATTCGGATAAAAACTCTAGATTCTAGAGTGGGGGGTGTAGCACGAACGCTTTTCCAGTTTACTATGAAAATGAAAAAGAATGCCGAATTTCTTGTTATCGTTCGTGTCTATGGTCTATATGGATGCTCTCAGCCGAGTTTCGTGATGTTCGGATAGAAACTCTAGATTCTAGAGTGGGGGGGGGGGGGTGTAGCACGAACGCTTTTCCAGTTTACTATGAAAATGAAAAAGAATGCCGAATTTCTTGTTATCGTTCGTGTCTATGGTCTATACAGATGCTCTCCGCCGAGTTTCGTTATGTTCCGATAGAAACTCTAGATTCTAGAGTGGGGGGTGTAGCACGAACGCTTTTCCAGTTTACACGTCCGTGAAGTTAGTACCGAATTGAAATGAGAAGTAAGCGACCTGAACGCAGCTAAAGCAAAGGATATAGATGGTAGCACAGGGTTGCCAGGAGTGTAAAAAAAAAGCCACCCAATTCAAGAGAGCCGGAAAATTATGCAAATAGCAGTTTATGAATTTCTATTTGTTTTCGGGAAGGGGGGGGGGAATACACGAAAGTCACTGATATTACAAAAATGTATGCACGTACGGATACAAATGCAATTGTAATGGGTAAATTGAAAAAAAAACACCGCAAAAAAAAACCCTAGGATTTCATAACTACAACATTTTTCTATAAGCCTGCATACTCCACATCATTCTTCCTACTATATTCTAGCATCTAGAGTACTCCCACCGAATTGAAATGTCACAAAATAACGTATACGAGGGAATAATGAAAAACTTAATGTCCCGCGGTGCCCAACCTGTGGCCCGCGACGATTTTGTTTCACCATGAAATCAAAGTACGTTCCTTCCGCAATCACCCTGTATGCTCCATATATTTCTTCGAATCGGATTCTAGGTTCTAGGCCATTTTCAATGGAATCCTACGTACCGAGTATAAGGGGGAAATTTTAAAATTCCCTCATGTCCAAACTGTGGCCCGCGAAGATCTGATAATCTAGGGTGTCGTAAGCACATCCTTTGTTTATCACCCTGTATAGTCAAAATATTTCTTCGAACGATAATCTTGCTTCTGGGGAACAAGCACCGAATTGAAATGTCACAAAATAACGTATACGAGGGAATAATTAAAAACTTAATGTCCCGCGGTGCCCAACCTGTGGCCCGCGAGGATTTGGTTTTACCATGAAATTAAAGTACGTTCCTTCGGCAATCACCCTGTTTGCTCCATATATCTCTTCGAATCGGATTCTAGGTTCTAGGGCATTTTCAATGTAATCGTACGTACCGAGTATAAGGTAAAAATTTAAAATTCCCTCATGTGCAAACTGTGGCCCGCGAAGATCTGATAATCTAGGGTGTCGTAAGCACATCCTTTGTTTATCACCCTGTATAGTCAAAATATTTCTTCGAACGATATTCTTGCTTCTAGGGAACTAGCACCGAATTGAAATGTCACAAAATAACGTATACGAGGGAATAATGAAAAACTTAATGTCCCGCGGTGCCCAACCTGTGGTCCGCGATGATTTGGTTTCACCATGAAATCAAAGTACGTTCCTTCGGCAATCACCATGTATGCTCCATATATTTCTTCGAATCGGATTCTAGGTTCTAGGCCATTTTCAATGGAATCCTACGTACCGAGTATAAAAGGGAAATTTTAAAATTTCCTCATGTCCAAACTGTGGCCCGCGAAGATCTGATAATCAAGGGTGTCGTAAGCACATCCTTTGTTTATCACCCTGTATAGTCAAAATATTTCTTCGAACGATATTCTTGCTTCTGGGGAACTAGCACCGAATTGAAATGTCACGAAATAACGTATACGAGGGAATAATGAAAAATTTAATTTTCCCGCGGTGGCCAACTTGTGGCCCGCGACGATTTGGTTTCACCATGAAATCAAAGTATCACCCTGTATGCTCCATATATTTCTTCGAATCGGATTCTAGGTTCTAGGGCATTTTCAATGGAATCCTACGCACCGAGTATAAGGGGGAAATTTTAAAATTCCCTCATGTCCAAACTGTGGCCCGCGAAGATCTGATAATCTAGGGTGTCGTAAGCACATCCTTTGTTTATCACCCTGTATAGTCAAAATATTTCTTCGAACGATATTCTTGCTTCTAGGGAACTAGCACCGAATTGAAATGTCACAAAATAACGTATACGAGGGAATAATGAAAAACTTAATGTCCCGCGGTGCCCAACCTGTGGCCCGCGACGATTTGGTTTCACCATGAAATCAAAGTACGTTCCTTCCGCAATCACCCTGTATGCTCCATATATTTCTTCGAATCGGATTCTAGGTTCTAGGCCATTTTCAATGGAATCCTACGTACCGAGTATAAGGGGGAAATTTTAAAATTCCCTCATGTCCAAACTGTGGCCCGCGAAGATCTGATAATCTAGGGTGTCGTAAGCACATCCTTTGTTTATCACCCTGTATAGTCAAAATATTTCTTCGAACGATAATCTTGCTTCTGGGGAACAAGCACCGAATTGAAATGTCACAAAATAACGTATACGAGGGAATAATTAAAAACTTAATGTCCCGCGGTGCCCAACCTGTGGCCCGCGAGGATTTGGTTTTACCATGAAATTAAAGTACGTTCCTTCGGCAATCACCCTGTTTGCTCCATATATCTCTTCGAATCGGATTCTAGGTTCTAGGGCATTTTCAATGTAATCGTACGTACCGAGTATAAGGGAAAAATTTAAAATTCCCTCATGTGCAAACTGTGGCCCGCGAAGATCTGATAATCTAGGGTGTCGTAAGCACATCCTTTGTTTATCACCCTGTATAGTCAAAATATTTCTTCGAACGATATTCTTGCTTCTAGGGAACTAGCACCGAATTGAAATGTCACAAAATAACGTATACGAGGGAATAATGAAAAACTTAATGTCCCGCGGTGAACAACCTGTGGCCCGCGAGGATTTGGTTTCACCATGAAATCAAAGTACGTTCCTTCGGCAATCACCCTGTATGCTCCATATATTTCCTCGAATCGGATTCTAGGTTCTAGGCCATTTTCAATAGGATCCTACGTACCGAGTATAAGGGGGACATTTTAAAATTCCCTCATGTCCAAACTGTGGCCCGCGAAGATGTGATAATCTAGGGTGTCGTAAGCACATCCTTTGTGTTTTATTCACATAATCATCAACATAATATGTATAAGCAACTTACGTTATTAGACTTACAGTACATGTCCTTTTCTCTCATGAAGAATGATACAGATTTGCAGTATATATGATGAAAAACAAGTCAAGAGAGCAACTGTAGGTAACATATAGTAATTAGGTGTGGCTCACACGGATGACACAGATCAGGTCTGGCTTACATCTTTAGTCAGTATACGACCGTCATGCCAGGCAACGTAGTGTAAAAAAAGTGAACATGAAATGTCTCCTTCCAAAGACTGGAAAGTAGATTATTACATTTTTTTTTGTGCATAGTTTGGTTTCACGTTCACTTTTATAAACAAAATAGCTTAAGCCTAGGAAATACATGCACGTGGACCTTGCGTAGCAATAATCAGATACAAGTTCTTCGTGTTCTGTTATATTTGCAAGTGTAGTTAGTTTTAAAAGATGAAGAATTAGAAATGATGATACCTGTGTCTAATTGACTGGTCAGTAGAACAGAGAGGTCTAACTCACTTACACTTATTGAATGCAGAGGAAACAAAAATGTAACTAATTAGCAATGGATGCTCTAGAAAATTGAGAAAATACATGTAGCATTGCTACATAATATTTCTGAAAAAAAAAAAAAGGCTTGCCTGACTCATAACAACAACTTACTGATAACTTCACTTTAGCAGTCGTCACTTTGGAAAAGTGGGTTAGACCCCTGTTGCACTGAACCCTTGCCATTGCAGTATTCCGATTTCTTCATTGTAATATGACTTGTGTTGCATACATCACACAAATTCTTTTCATGCCTGTAAGCATGTGACAAGAAAGCACAGTAAACACTCACTGTGTATTTGTGCAGGATGATATATACATACAAGGTCCACCCATAAAGAAACCGAACTGTCAAAAAAAAAAGGCACCAAACCAAATAAAAAGGTACCGTATTCAGGCAAAACTGCAAAGAGCTATATCTAAACTTCCCATCAGTGCATGTTTCAACCTGTTACAGGCAGTCAGTATCGGGGCAAGCATGCGTCAGATGCATGTCTTGTGCAGGCGGCATACAAAATACGCACACCAAGATGGGACAACGTTACAACATAATGTTTTGTTACATATTGGGTAAATCATTTACCAAAACATTACAGATGATATGGGCAGTGTGTATGGTGATGAAACATTATCAAGAACGCAGGTGGATGACTGGTAGAGTCATTTCAAAGGTGGACGTGAAAGTATCGGGGATGAACCAAGATCAGGACGCCCTTCAACGTCAAGGAATGAGGACAATGTGGAGAAAGTTCATGCACTGGTGAAACTTTAACCACGTAGCAACTGTCAGACATGCTTCATATCAGCAAATAAATCAATCAGTGGTATTAGAAGGAATTGCTTGGTCGACTCAGAAACAGGATGAAGCAGGTTAGGAAGGACCTCTGTGATTCTGGCCAATGTTTTCTGTTACACGATAATGCTCGACCTCATACCGCATTGTCTGTACAACAATACCTTGCTAAGCATTCAGTGACAGTGATCAATCACCCTCCATACTCTCCGGACTTATCACCTGCTGATTTTGTCCTTTTTTCCAAGCTTAAGATGGCTATGTTCAGTGGCGAAGCGTGCTGTCTCTGGAAGGGTAGGCACAGCACGGAGCAGGGATTGGGGGGAGGGGAAGATGTGATTTTTTTAACAGTACTATATGTTAAAATATAGCCCCAAGAAAATAAAAGATAACATATTGCCTGAATCTCGTTTACTACTGTTCGAAAGAGTCGGGATAGTGATTGTAAAGGATAATGTAGTGATTAACGCTCTCGCCTTATAATCAAGAAGTAGAAGGTTCGATTCCCACTGGAGGCATTGGTTCAGATTCTACTTTAATCTAGTCTCGATTAGATATCTGAGAATAAAGGCGCTTCTGTCTCGAAGGTCAGAAAACAGTGACAATGGGACTCGATGTTCTGACCACGCTTCACCCAATGAAAAAGCCGTTCTGTCAGACCCTAGCCATCTTACATTTGTTAGATTAAAGCTGCTCGTAAAATTATTTGCTACTTCAATAACAGTATTGTAAATGTTTCTCTCATTACAGAAATGGTTGGTTCACTTGATTGTCACTTAGCGTTTATTTCTTTTTAATGCTGACCTTCGCGGCGGATTGGTTATAACAGCGTGCTACGACAAGGACCTCAGGTTCGAATCCCCACCTGGGCATAGGTGTTCTTTGTGAGTGTCCCTTCATCAATGTCATCATATTATCCCTCATTCTCATCTTCCCAATTAGCCAAAAATGGCAGAAAGCCAAGTAAAATAAACTAAATCTATCAATCAATTATTTCTTTTTAACTCTTTTTAAATGCTAAATGAGAACACGGACACCTTTCTGTGTAACACACCGACCAGAAAATTTCAGTAACATGGATTTTCTCTATAAGTTTGCATTGTACGAACTTTGCCCCATTTTAAAAGTAGCGCGTTTTCAGTTATGTCACTAATCATGAAAGTATCCCTTTCCTCAAAGAAATAAAATACTTTCCCTCTCTGAATCGAGATTGGTGTGGGGTACATCCAGCAGCTAACACTTCGCGAAAAGCGGTTCCTCAAAAGAGCTGAAAGCATCAAACTTTACACTGGTAACCAACTTGCATGCATTATTTGCAGTTAGAATTCTAATAATGCCTACTTTGATAGGTTAGGAGGCCAGGCTTAGAGGTGTTAGCAACACATTTTCGCTACATGTTAGCAGCTGGCTGTGCTCCGCTCGCGGCACAGCTCTGAATCTTCATGGAAACGCTGCTTCTCAACAAGCTCTGTACATCCACTGCCTGCTTCGTCACGCGCTCGTACACGATCGGCACTCTTCGGAAGTCAGGGAGAGAGGGTGAGAGAGAGAAAAGAGGCCGGCCTCTCAGGTTACATTACAGGCAAACGTGCCCCTGAAATTATGCTTTCCCGCACGAATCACATAGGTTGTTATGGGACCAGCTGAGGCACTCTCAGGCGGGCCTCACTGAATGCGCAGATACGGTTCCAGGCAGGGTTGCAAACTTGCGGTAATTATCGGAAGACCTAGAATTTCCGTTTTCTTTTATTAAGAGTCGTTTAATGAAATTTATAAGTAATAAAATAATCCGTAATAGACAAATATATTAGGGTAGGCCCGGCCTCCGGGCCTCATAGCACGCTTCGCCACTGGCTATGTTACCCGTTTTTTGTGAACACTTACTGTCAATGACTATCAACAGTGTTTCCAAGACCTGTACAAATGCTGGTCAAAATGTATTGCCTTCTCTGGTGATTATTTGAAGGTGATAAAGTAATTTGAAGGTAATTACTTGTTTTCTTTCCTTAAAAAAAGTTCGGTTTTTTTATGGGTGAACCTTGTATATCAACCAACACTTACGCTTTCACATTTTGTCTCCCAATAATCAACCATATGTTAGCTGTTGCCTTGCCTGGGAGACAAGCTAGTGCTGCCTTTTGTGCAACATTTCAAGGTGGTGCAAGATCATTTCATTACTTGATATGATGTTTTATATTTTACTTGTTAACCTGTTCCTTATTAATATTGCTTTTATGTGCTGTTGAATGTAGGTTAGATCATTTATATTTGATTGCATGATTATGCCATGCTAATTGTTCTACTTTTACCCGAAGTATTTCACAATCCTCTCTGATCCTGCTGGTCTATTTCCTGTTCACATACATTATTAAATTTTACCACCACAATGTATTTATGATCTTTAAGGGAAATATTACATTGTTCATAGAGAGGCATTCCAACACATGAAACATCATAATTCATCCATGATGCACAATCTTTTCCAAAAATTCAGTCATGAATACTTCCTAATCTAGAAGCTTATTTATTAGACCAGTGATTCCCAAAGTTTGCACTGCCATGCCCTGGGATACCACATATGGCTTACAGGGGCACAACGAAATATTCCAATATATTCAATCCATGATGTGAATGTTTCAAATATGTGCTTATTTAATACTTTTACAGAAAAAATGTTTCTGGATTTGAAATATGTGTTTATATTTTAACTTTAAGCAAGCAACCTAACCACACTTACTGAACGTTGCAAGTGTTGGATAGGCCTACATTCTGACTTTGGAACTGTGGAAAAATGTTGAAGAACTAAGGGTGTCATGAAACAAATAAGTTTGGGAACCCCTGTTTTAAGCATTGAAAATACTATGCAGAAAGAGCAGTGGAGCAGACACTTCTGGATGGACTGTCAGGAGATGGTTTCCTTACAGGTGCCTTTGCATGGGCTGACATGCTATCTCATCACAAGTTCTCATATTTGTAAATGTGTGAATCAATATCTGAAAATTACATTTATGAGTTATTAATCATTGAAAACAGTAACTGAGGTGAAATGTTTGTACCAGGAAGTAGGTTAGAAAACTTTCTGTAGTCACTCTTGCCCTTGTCTTAAATAAAACTTATATTTTTTGGTATACATTATTAAATAATAATTAACTGAACTCTAGATCTAGTTTTCAGTGCCTCTTGGAGCAGGTTTCAGTCTGAAAACTTTACATGCACTGGACAAGTTATGACCCCATGTATTTTGTTAGTGCACCTAGTTAGTATTGAAACAACATTTAGTTTCAGTGGTGTAAGGGGTGAACTTCCACGTTGTTCACCCAATTGTCAACCTCACTTCCACATAGTTCACCCTGGACAAACGAGGCGCTGGCGACTGGCCCTATGGCCTGTATAATTCTGTGTGTTGTCCTGTGTCTGTCCTTATGTGTGCTGAATGCCTCTTTACAGCCTCAGCTTTTAACCAAAGTCAGAATATTTTAGTTACAACACGACATTATAGTAATGTTTATTTTAGTTTTGTTTTGTTAACTTGAGTCAGTATATTTTAGTCTTCCAACGTTACAGTTATGTTATTTAGTTTAGGTAAGGGGCTGGACCCTGTATATAGTGATGGGTGCAAAATAGCCTAAGGGCTGATGCAGCCAACATTTTAAATTCAAATTCAAACATTTAGTTTCAGTTTTTGATTACACAGGGTGTGAAATAGAAACTGTTGCATGCATCCTACGAGGTTCGATCAGCATTCTCTGCCCCTGACAAACTTCTAGTCCTTGGAGGGAAAATAATATTTGAGGTGCTGCAAAGTCTATCTTGGTCATGAACACCCTTCAAGTTTCTTTGATCTCATGCTTTTTCTTTTTGTTTTATGGGTGACTGAGGTGTGAGAGGTGTAAGCATTCCAAAGAAGTTGGAGAAAACAGAGATTTGTGCAGTGATTAAATATTTGCTGAAAACAAAATGTTACCAACAGACACTAAGCTGCTCGTCAAGTCAACCTTGCAGCAGGTTTTATGTATCAATCCGCGCGAGAACTGAGCTCAGAATCTTCCGTGCCAGTCTTTCCTCAACCGCCGAGCTGCTTACATCGCAGACACTGAGAAAATCCACAGTATTGCCAACCGCACAACACATCAAAACCCGCATGCATGTCAAGTGGAATGTATTTTTGCTTCTCTTTGTCTCCTGAAACATAAAATTTTAAAAGTACTTTCTGCGCATAGATTATTTAATAAATGTGTCATTACTTAATATAAATGCGAAATATCTTCGAAACATGAGAGCGTGTGTGTATATTTCGAGCACGCAAAAATAAAAATGAACAAAGATAAAAGTAAACAACGATAGGCCCTCTTGAATTTAATGACATTTTTTTTTTTTTTGGTTTAGAAAGAAATACATTTATGAAAAACGTGGTTGCTTCGTCCGCAATACATCCGTTCCTGTAAGACACACGCAATTCAAGTTATACCACCAAAAAAGCATGATTTGTTATTGGTGATATATACAATCAGGTGCATTGTCTGTCGCTATTACTCTGGTTTCAATTTATGAATCACTTCACTAAACCCGGATTCAAATCTTGGTCTGTCCATTTCTTGCGGATAATCACCCTTCCCTTTCTTTGCGCGGAACAGTAAATATGCACCTTCAACAAAGCTTTTATTGCAGCCAGTGGGTGAAACAATAAGCCTCCCCCTTCCCCTCATCGTTGGTTTCTTCAGCCCTGGCGTGGTTTTGCATGCTGGTATCCTTCCATGTTTTATTCCCCCTTCCCCCACCCACCGAGTTGAAGGACGTCTCGTCCAAATAATAAACATGTTTCTTCTCACTGCGATATCTTTTAATACCGCGGAGATTCTTTTGTCGTCAAAAAACAAACAATCGTTTCCTCTTGCTAAACTCAAACAGCAAATCATTCAACACCCGTGATACAATTCGTGCGCACATTGACGGCAAATCACCTCACGCCCTGTTTTACTTTGATCTTGTTGCCGCAAGGAGGATTATGCATTCAAAACAACTTGCTTGTCTTTGAAGAAAAGTTCCCTTCGGACGAAGTCCAAAATAACATTCGGGTAAAACCGCGCGCTGAACAGTAGATTCAGCCATTCTCGCCGCTCTACAATAAACATAGGGTTAAAAGAGTGGGATGTGCAACACTGGTATCGCCGATTCCACGCGTTCTGCAACGCATTCAGTCTCGCTCGACTCGCTCTAAAGTTTCAGTGTCTCTTCAACGCACTACACATTGCAGTTGGCGAATCTACGGTTCTAAGTTCGTCTGCACAGTGATTGCAACCAATTAAGTCCATACCTGCTAATGGATGTACTATTTTGTCTGTATATTACAAATTAAATAACTGTTTTCTTGCAAGTATGCAGTTGTGTCGGAATAGAATCCGTCTCAGTGGAACTATGTTCTTGCGCGCACGTTTGGAACTACATATGCGAAAACCTGCTGCAAGGTTGACTTGACGAGCAGCTTAGGTGAATCTGAACCCTCATATGAGATGGTTAAAATGGGGTGTATAGGGTGACCCTTCCACATAGTACACCCTGGACTGCATTTTGTAGACAGACTAACGACTCTGTTGTCTGAACCTACCACACCTATAATCCTTGTAGGATTCTGTGTGTTTTGTCATTGTGTGTACTGAATGCCCCTTTACAGCCTCAACTTTTTACCAAAGTAAGAATATTTTAGTCTGGCATTACAGTTACTTCATATTAGTTGTATTTTAGTTGTGGTAAGGGTTTGGACCCATATAATGTGGCTAGTGCAAAATAGCTGACACACCCAAAATTACAAATTCAATCAATTAAGACATGGTTAAAAGGTGGTGTCGGGATTTTAAGTGTGGAATAAAGTCGTGTGAAGATGAACATGCTGGTTAACCCCCAATGACATGTGTCTGATGAAATGATCAGTAACATCCATTATATTGTTAATGGTGACCATCGTGTACCCATCCCATATTTTGCAGACATCTCTAAGAATTCATATGGTAATGCACAGGTCATATTGCACATGAGATAGAATTCAGTGCGATGGGTTTCAAAAATGTACATGCCGGATCACAAGAGGGATTATCAAGTGAAAAGTCAACAGCTTCTCTCCTCATTAGAGCCTACAAAGATAAGTTAATTCAAAGTTTTGTAAGATTGGGTCAAAAATGTAAAGCATGCTGTAGGAACATCATACATCCTCGGCACTGAAGACGTTCAAGGTTTGACAGTCCAAAGGCAAGCTCGTGGCTTCCATATTTTGAGATGCAAAAGGAATACTGCTGATGGAGTACCTTGTACATGGCACCACAGTCACAGGGAGTTACTATTACAGCCTAATTGAAAGAGTATGAAACGCTATCAAAACAAAGAGGTGGAAAGCTTGTCCAGGTATTCTCTAGCGTAATGATAATGCACCAGTTCACACATCCCCAATTGCAGTCGCTGTTATACACAAAGCACAATTTCAATTGGTTGACCACCCACCATATTCTCCAGACCTATCCCCCAGGGACTATCTCCTGTTTCTAAATCTCAAAAAACACCTGCATGGGAAGAGTTTCAGCACTGATTTTGAATTGATGGATGCTGCAAACTTATGGTTTCAAGAGTAGTCAGATGATCTTTTCCATTGTGGAATTGAACCTGTAGAGCACCAATTGGAAAAGTTCATTGAAATTTCAGAAGACTATGTTGGAAAAAAAAAAAGTAGTTACAGTAGAATAGGTAAGACAAGAAACTCCTCGCGGCCTCACGCCCAAGCCATACGTAGGGGAAGGACGCACAGAAGCAGGGTTGGCAGTGCATACGGGTCAAATGTCTACGCAGAACGAGAACACAAGAAAACTAAGCAAGACGATCTGAGTGGTATGGTGGTAAACATACAACTGAATGACCGCGTTCTGCTAAGATGGAATCAATTTTGAACATCTTCAAACGGGGTTTGTTAATTTTCACCAAGGAATACAATTCTGGTGTGCGTCAAAGGGGGTGTTGTTTTGAACGAGCCACTGAATGAATCATAATGTCTTTTCGGGAGGAGGAAGAAGTCGCAGGATTTATTTGTACGTTATGGCATGAGGCGTTGTCAACAACAACAACACTGTTTCGTGTCAAATTTGTGGTATTAATCGCCAAAAGATTTTCCAGATTTGAACATTAACCTCCAGCATGTACAACAATTACACGTTGCCCTTTAGACACCGGTGCTTTGACGGCAGCCGCGGTTCCATCCACCCAAGCTTCTTTCTTTGTTGTCGAGCTGTGAAAATAAGTCCGTCAACGTAAACAATGGGTCGTCCTTGTCGACGAAAGATTTTTATGGCTTTGAGGTACGATGAACGTAAACTTCTTATTTCGTCCTTTTCTATAAGCAATTGTCTATTATTTTCTGCTTTTCCCACTTAAACTCTAGGTCACGTATTATCTTCCGCACACACCAGACACTGCCTTGGAACTCTATTCTTTGTTTCAAAACCCTTCGGATACCTTCCCCGTCCGTAAGGTGAAATTCGTGCACAACACGCCTAACAACACACTTATCGAACTCGTCTATATGACTTTTGATTTTTCGGCGAGATCGTGTTCTATGGGGCGTATGAAAGTGTTTCTTCAACGTAGTGCATGCTTTAATTTCTATTAGTACAATTCTTCTCACACTGCTGAAGGAAACACCACATGCGCGAGCCACCCTCCTTTGCAATTGGTTTTCGGACATACGAACTCCCACCTGGTCTTTCATAAATGCATTGACATTATATACAATTTCTCGCCCTTGGCTGTGGATTACTTTCCATCCACCGAGTTTACTTGCTTTCTCTGAACTGCAAGCTTCCATGCTAGCAAGTACACTGCACACAAAACAAACACACACTTTAAATGAAGACAGGCAAGTCGATCGCATTGTTTCTCGGTGCTCACACAACATTAAGACGTTCGGCAACCCTGCCTGTGTGCACGATAGGGGAAGTTCGCGCATGTGCTTGCCGCGTTTCCGATCCAGCACATCGGTGGGAGAGTTTCTTGTCTCACCTCTTCTACTGTACATGGCCCTCTGGCAAAGCATTCTAGGTCAGGGTCAGAGCATGCTGATCAACCCTCATTTCTTATATTGTGTAAGTGTTTTTAATAACATTCTTTCATTTTGCATTGTTATGTATGCATACATTGCCCTTTATATTGTCCTGCTGTCTATCTGCTCTTCTATCCAGTTTTTAGCATAGGTATATTTCTCATAATGTTGTTTTTATCTTGTTATAATGACTGTCTTCACCAATATTTCAAGTTTCACTTCATATTCTCTTTGATATACATTTTAATGTGCACTGCAAGGATATATTTTTTTAAAAAAAAAAGCATTCTGATAGTTCATTACATTACATTTTAAAATTTCAGGCATCAGAATCGATGGATAAGAATCTTGAGAGCAGCCGTGTAGTTGGAATTGATAATACTCTGTGTACCAAGAATGAACACAAGGTTTGTGTAAATATTATTGACTTTTTTAATCCAATACTTAACATATGATATTTGTATTAAATCTCTTTTTATGGCATATGGGCTAATGAGTGATAAAAACCACCGCAATATGCACCCACTGGATATGGACCCCTTGATTTCTTCAAGGAGATATACATAACACTCTTAAGAAAGTTGTATACATGATGATGCTTATGCATATTGTACTTGCCAATTTATACACATAGTCATAAATACGTCTCTGCCAATAATGATTTTGTTCCCACATTGAAAAATCAATATCCACATTTGCAACATCAATTAATAATTTAGATTTCCATAGGTAGAAATCTCTTCATGGAGAAAATGCATTTCTTTCATGTTAATAAAATATTCATTTATCTGGTCAGTGAATCTAAGGTCTGAGCAAAGTTTTGCTTTGCTTACTTAGTTTTGGGTTTGATGGGTTTAGACATTTAAAAATTGTGGTGGAAAATGCTTTTAACATATGACAAGGCTTGTATTAGACATTTTTGTGTAGATTTGTTTGAATGTAATCTGTGCCTCTGTGGAAACAAAGAATATTAGATTCGATTGCCAATGGGGACACAATTTACTTCTGCAGATTCCATTCCGACTGTGAATGACTTATCTGTGCATTAGGTACATTTAACCTGTGATAGGTCATAGGTGAGCGCTGCATTCACTTTTAGTTGTAATTAAGTCTCATTTAAACACTATTTAAAGTACTTGTCTGTGTTGCTCTCTAGCTGACTTTTAGAGTGTTAAAAGTGATCTCATCACATATGTATGAGATTATGAAAATGGCCATGTGGGAGAGATTATTGTTGTGGAAAAGCATGCTGTCAGAGTGTCATGTTAGTAGATAACACAAACAATTTCTAAGTGGTTTTATATTATACAGGGTGCTGGGAAATTCCCCTTACAAACTCCTAGGACTAGTAGAGGCGACTGAGTAGACAATATTTGGGATAGCAACACATGTCTGGATACATACAGTTTCCGTGCTACAACCATGATAATGTGTTGGATGTGCCTGTATTGGTATGCAACTGGGTAGGCAGTACATGATGTCAGATCACTTGCTGACCTAAAGTGTAATAATTTATTACAACCATGTCCAATGAGGTGTTATGTAAGGTACAGAATTGAATGATTTGTGACTCAGCCCATAATACAAACAAATTTATTTGGTAACAATGCCAAGGGATCAAAAAAGAGACGTACTATTCATTGATTACAATAACATTTGTGCCGACAGTGGAACGCAGCAATTTGTTTCTGTCTTCTGCACTGGATGTGTCGCATACGGCACTGCTCAACTACAAAAGTGGCTCGATGTGATGACCACCAACGTTGTTGCACACATTGTACCAACGAATCATGAGACTACAGGAGTCTCGTACACCATATTCTTCACACAACCCCACAAGAAATAGTCCAATGGTATTAAATCAATCTATTGTGGGGGGCCACATGATTGGACCACCTCGTCCTATCCATCTTTGCCCGAATCTTCAGTTAAGATGTCTCCGAATGTCACGTTGAGGAGGTGCGCCATCGTGCTGAAATCACAGTTCCTGATGGACGTTCAATGGCACAGCATCCAAGAACAGAGCCAATGTTTCCCGTAGGAAGATCAAGAATGCGGCATCCATTAGCCTGGCTGGAAGAAGGTACATACATCACGTAACCGTCCAGAATACCTGCCCACACATTGATAGCAAATCTGTGCTGGAATCCCCGGACATGCATCGCATCAGGGTTTTCGTCTGCCCAGACATGGCTGTTTTGAGAATTGTGAACACACTCCCTAGTGAATTTACATTCATCTGTGAACAGAACTAAACGTGGAAACTTCAGCAGTGTGCAGAAACCACGTGCAGATGTTAACATGTTGTACAAAATCTGCTGGTCTCAAAGCCTATACTCTTTGGTGGTGGTAAGGATGTAGTTGTTGCTCATGCAGAACCTCCCACATGATGCTGCAAAAAACACCCATTGCACGCGCAATTGTTCGTGTACTTGTTGACGGGGCCTGTTCAACATGGTGCAGTACAGCCTTTTCCAATTCGGGCATGTGGCATCTCTTTGGAGCACCACAGTCATTCCTGAATGCAGTGAAGGTACCTCGTTCTTGGAGCCATTGCATAATGCTGGCAAAAAGAGTATGCGATGGAGTCGGAAGTTGTGGATAATGCTCTTCATACAGCCGATGAGCTACTCTTCCATTCCATTCTACTGAGCCATACACAAGGATAATGTCCTTGTATTCTGCAAGCGTGTACACAACCATGTTCATCGGAGATGCAAAGGTACGTGAATATGGCTCCAGGCAGGATATCGTGGCAGGGTAGACGTCACGTGCCATCAGGTGATCTTCTGACATCATGTACTGCCTACCCTGTTGCATACCAACACAGGCACATCCGACACATTGTCATGGTTGTAGCACTGAAACGGTGAATTTTCCAGACATGTGTTTCTATTCCAAATAGTGTCTACTCAGTCCCCTATGCTAGCCCTAGGAGTTTGTAAGGGGAATTTCCGAGAACCCTGTATCTGCTTTGAATACTGTGAAAATTGTCTGGTCCAGACAAATTAATCAGGGAGCAGCTAGAAGAAGATATAGACACGGAAGTTGATCTACAGTTACCTTCTGAGTTCGAAAACTTTGTGATAGAAGTCAGCAAAGCTCAAAACAGTGATCAGTGAGAAAAGAAACCCGAGGAGGGTGAGAATAAAAATTTAGAAATTTAGTTTGAGTAATACAATATCTTGGAAATATATTGTATTGTGGATCACCCATTCCCCATCACAGCATCGCCAGAAAAGAAGGGGAAATACAATTGAAGACCCTGGTGCAAGAACCAGACAGCTCCACTTTTTGGTCAAAATTGTGTTTTTGCTGTAATCTATCATGAAAAAAATGCTCTATCTGCTGGTGCAAGAATCAGACAGCTCCAGAGATTTGTTGCATAGTAGGAATGGAAAAGGAGTTGGCTGGCATGTTTCTGCCGGCGCATCATCGCAGACAGCTCCTGGAGCAGTCTGGTTCTTGCAGCGGCTATAGTTCAGTATTCGGCCACTTGGCGGCATGCAGCAGTTGCTATTGTAACAGCATACTTCAATATGTATGTTACTGTTGCTTCTAGCTATTGCATGTGAATACCTCTTACTTCTTCAAAATTTCATTCTTTTATTAATTTTTTGTGTCTCCTGAAAACTTTTATAATTTGGAGCTGTCTGGCTCTTGCACCAGAGTCTTCAATCATTCATCCAACATGATCCCAATATGTTACAAAGAATGCAAGAACTATCTGCAAGTTTTCCAACCTTTTTTTGTTGATCAAGTTATTGAAGAGAGAACTCAGTGTACCAGTGCAAACCTGAAGACTTTCAGAGAAAACTTTAACAAAGAGGGAGATGGTTTTGACACAAATTTAGATGAGATTCTGCCTGTCATAGGACTTCTCTGCTTGTTCTGGAATAATGAAGACTGCTCACCAATGTTTGAAGTTTGTGGAGCACAGACAGAACTGTAATAAAGTTCTTCAGGGCAGTTTTGAGGAACATGTGATTTTTGTTAGCACTGATAGATATTTGCTTTGACAATGTATAGCTTTAGTGGGAAACATGTAAAACCTAGGGCTGAGCCGATACCACTTTGAACTGATACTGATGCCAATACTCATACCAATACTTGAAAATTGCAATAATTAAAATATGTTCAAATTGTTGATCAATATTGGTGTGTAAATATTCTTCTCCAATTATATGCATCAATTTATCAAGGAATTTGCTTTAGAATATTCAAGACTTGTATCAGAATATTAAAATATATATTATGTAATCATAAAATTAAGTTTTTCATGCAAAATTTGTGCAAAATAAAAATAAAGTTTGAATTTTGCAATTTCCAGAATAATTAAGTCTCGGCGAAAGCATTCTTGCGAACCCCTTGATAAACCAATATGCCTGGCTGGCTGGTATCAGTGGTATCATTAGATAAATTCCAACTGATACTTTCCAATACCACCGATACATTGGCATCAGTATCGACTAAGCCCTAATGTAAACATTTTAACACAAAATACTTCTCCACATCCTTTGATCACATTAGGTGGTAATTTATTGGGTTCTGCTGATTGCTTGGGTTGTACATCCAAAATACTTATTTCCATAACATTAAGAATGTCCAAAGTGTTGTGTGCTGTGCTTATCGGTAGTGGCGGACCCATGTTTCTATCTTCCTCAAAGTTCTTATGTAGTAATTGAAAGTGCTGCACAAGTGCTTGTTCGAAAAGGGTTAAACACTCCTTGGGTTTGTATGTGTCACTTTGTGAATAGCCACAGTAGCCTCCACTGCCTTATGATACTGTTTGAGAAATCTGTGTTGAAACAATATGCTTGATGTAGAAATATGTAAATTAAATATTTATTTTTGTTGTAGGTAAAAGTGAACTTAGCATGTGGGTGTAAATCCTATTCACTACAATGGAGTGCTGTTGTACACAGAGAAGAAAGTGAACAAGGATTACCAAAGGTAATATGCTTACATATACAGTGCATTCGAAAAGTCCTCGCCTTCATACTTTAAAAAGAGGCTACTAAGGAATTCTTCTAAATGAGTTGGCAAGCTTGCCAGTAGGGATTGGTTTGACCTTGAAATGAGTTTATGTTATGTTTAGAGCAGTGCTACTATTATATTCCTTGGTGTGAGACTTACAATCACAGTTTGTCAACAATACCTTTTATGCACATCACTTACTGAGACATGGAGAAATGCAGAGAGATGCATCTACAGAACTTCTGTTGTCCAATTCTATTGAAATCAAATGGTGTAACCCAATACAGTGAAACATGTGGAACCGAAGCACAGAATTTCTGTGCCAGAAGTCTACAGGTTATCTTTCAGGTTATCGCCCACTGATATGCCGAAAACACGTTAGAGCCTCCCCGATGGTGTAGTGGTAGTGTCATTGCCTTGTAATCAAGGCTTCCCGGGTTTGATACCCGGTGGAGGCACATAGTGGTTCGGACTCCACTTTAAACTGTAGGTCCAGTCTCGATTAGCTTTACTGTGCATAAAGTGGACTTAAAATATCAAACCAAACCAAACGAAAACACGTCAGTTGTGTTCAGTTGCCTTGTTGCTCCACATCTCAGTGAGCATTAATCGTTACATGCATACAGCAAATCACTATGCTGTAAGCATATTTTGAGTATCTCATATGCAAGATGTGTGGAGAAATGGAGAAGTCTATTTCCTGATGATCTGGCACCAGCTAAAACTGCAATGGATGATTGATTCAAATTTAGTGTCAATATTCTTTCATTGTATTTCAATGCACAGATAGCTGGCTCCCATGGCTGATTGTTTACAACATCCTGCTATGATGCCAGGGGTCCTGGGTACAAATCCCAGCCTGGGCATGGATGTTTATGAGTATCCATTCATTAATTTCATCATATCATCTCCATCTTTGCAAATTAGACAAAAGAGGCACAGAAGTGAAGTAAAATAAATCAAATCAAATCAAATCAATGCCCAGAAAGTGGTTTGCTGTCTTGTCAGTTTGTTACCAACCTTGGAGATTGCAGTATTACTCACATTTAGTTTACAAATTATTTTTTTGTGTATTTCAAGATATAGTTAACAAATGTATGTATCCATTACTTTCACAAGTTCAATAAATTATGAGCAAAAAAATCTCAAACTTTGAGTGTGGGGACTTTTTGAATGCACTGTTTATACATGTATATATGAGTAGAGAAAATACAAGACCTGCCATTTAGAGGACAATGTTTGTAGTTTGGAAATATTTAAATCGAAGGTCCAAGGAAATACTTCTCCATGACATAATGTTACAGATCTGTGCATTTCTGTTGCATAAAAGCTGTAAAGGTGTTGGAGCCAGCTTAGTACAGTAATCTTCACATTTTCATTGCTCTCAAGCGTATATCTATACATAATACAATGGATAGAAATATTTTCTGTCTTTCAGAATACACTCATTCACATGTTCATTGTTCACATCAGTTGCCTCAGTGCTAGGCTAACCCTTTCTCTGAAGGTTTTGATTTCCCATTGAATGTAGAATAAGTATGAAATGCCATTGTTTTTTTTCTCATTTATACATATGGATTGGTTGATTGATATAGTGTTTTAAGTCCACTTTATGCACAATAAGGCTAATCAGGACTGGACCTACAGTTTAAAGTGTGATCTGAACCACTCAGTGCCTCCACCAGGTATTGAACCTGGGACCCCTTGGTTACAAGGCGAGGATGTGCCATCAAAGAGGCCCTCATTTACATATTGTAATCAATAATATGAACTAACTTATTTCATGAATCACATACATTCAAATGTATATTTATTCATCATATACACATATGATTTGAATCTGCAAATGTTAATTATGAAATACAAATATTCCATTAATTACACTTGTAAATTTATTTGTAAATGAATGATGCACATTAGCATAGAATTTAATGTGTTCAACATGCACTTTTTTATTTGGAGAAGTAATGCAAATGCTGTACAGTAGGGTATAGTGAAGAAAGATGTACAGGGGGGTGGGAGGTGGACAAATTAATGGAAACACTTTAAAAAGTTATACAATACCCTCTTAATACATCCTGGGACTCCCTTCAGCTTTTAGTTCAGCTAGGATTTGTCATGGAAACGAGTCGTACAACCCCTGAATGGCCTCCAGTGGAATATTGTACCATTCTTCCAGAAGCACACCATGCAGTTGCTGGGGAAATGAGAAGAGGGAAGCACATCACCAATGGCTGCAGAAGTAAGGACAGTGGTTCATTAATATTGAAGTCGGTGATTGCCCTGGCCAGAAAAGGTGTAGAAGTTCATCTTCATATTCCATAAACCAAGACTGAACAGCTCTGGCAGTGTGAATAGATGCATTATCATCTTGAATGATTGCATCCTTGTTGGGAAAAGACAGCTGTGCCATAGATTGCACCTGGTTGCCTAGAATGTCCACATAGCTGTGGGCTGTAATTTCACCTTGCAAAGGAAAAATGGGGCCAACAGAATACCAGGAGAATGCTACCGAAACCATTACAGATCTGCCTCATGTCTGACAGTAGGACACAGGCAGTCCAGAAAGTATGCCTTGTTAGGTGTTCACCACACATACACCTGCCTCAAAGTCGGAAACAGCAAGAAAAGCAACTCATCTGATCATATTATCTTTTTCCAGTCACCACAGGGCCATAGTTTGTGATCATGGCACCATTTTTTTCCAAATTTATTTTCCATGCACTGGTGTTAGTGATAGTAATCAGAGGATTGTTGAGTTGTTGAGTTTATGAAACTCCCATCAGATTGCTTTGTGGAAACTGTATCGGCCAGATGTTCATTGAATTCTGCTGTCACTTTTGCCACTGTAGTTCTACGGTTTTTTGTGACAATGCTCTTCAATACTCGGCATTCTCTGTCATCTAGGGTTGGCTTTCATCCACTATCTATCATCACTGATGTTGTCTTGCCACAACTTGTCATGATTTATGTTTGCTGCCATAACCTTCGACACTGTCCTCCTTGTTACACCAAATAAAGTGGCAGTCTCAGTTACTGATGCACAAGCTAAATGTCTTCCAACAATCTGCCCTCTTTGGAAATTCGACAGGTCTCCCATTGTATAGCTTTACCTTGGGAGCGTTGCACGTGAATGCTCATACTGCATTGATTCAGGCACTACATGCAATGGGCAAACATGGTGATAACATATGCCTGTCGCAATGCATGATGGTTCAGTGATTCCGACTCAGAATGAATTACCATTCCCTTAGCAGTGTGTTTCCAGAAATCTGTCCGCCTCCTTTATGTTAAATGTTTAGTGATGATATGATGAAATTGATGCTTTGGAACCTCTCCTGGTGAAAGCAGAATCAATATGACCCTTATTTGCAGAATCATTAGAATCAAAGAATTTCATCGAAAACACTTACCAGAACTCCTATTACAACCATATGAACTTATCATACCAGTCAGATTGAAAGTTTCTTTCATTGCAGCCAGGCCCTGCACTTTTTAGTTTTCAAAAAGGAAATTCTAGGTTGAAATGATCCCCTTAATATCTTGGAATCTATCTTCATTTATAACACAAGTGGGATCATTAGAATCAACATAGGATGATTTTATATGATACTGGCCTGAAAAAAGGATGTCTTCATTTTCTTCAATGTTGTATTCTTCATTATTCATAATGTTACTGGTAGATGTCTTCTCCGACATGTCACTTGAACATGTAGTCATTTCTCCATGTTCTATTTTATTTAATTTATTATGCATTCTTATCACAGACTTATCCATTACAAGAGCATGGTAGCATGGTAGGAAGCTAACAAAACACTCATTGAAATGTCGAGCATTTTAAAATAATATTATAACTGAGGACTAAGAGTGGTAAACGTTGTAAGTGCCAAAAGCGAAAGTGTTGGGAAATCACATCATTCAGCACATCAGCCTGTAAGAACGTTCACAATAGTACCTCTTTACATGCCTTTTGAACTACTTACAGGCCTAGTAGTCACATTTCACATTTACCACATTATAAAGCATGGCACATTTCACAGTTTAACATGAAAAACGTTGTTTGAATTATTGTGGCACTTACAGCATTTAAAAATTTTAGTCATCAACTCACTTCAAACTGTGAACAATTTATATTGCTGCATGAATCAACAATGTACTTTTTCAGGTTTATCATTACATATTATGCAAAGCATATGTGAACTGTGTTATTGCATTGTCACGAACTGTAGGTAATGAAGGGAGAAGGGATCGTGCTAACTGTATTTGAATTCGAAATAATTATTGCCTAAGAAGAATACTGATAAAATATCCAACACAAAAATAACAAATTTGAAGGAAAATACAATATTTAAGTGTCAGGAAATTAGAGTAAACTTATGGTGATCTGTTTGGGTATGCATAAAATAAAATGGATGTAATTTTTTTTTGGTCAAGTGTAATTACCTAAAATATTGTATACAAAAGACTTAAAGGTGGGAGTTTTATACACTACTAACAGTTCGGTACAGGCAAGAAAAGATTTTCATAACTTAAATCTGAATTTTATGGCTTTTGCACTTTTTTTATTAGCCTAGTATATTTCATGCATCATTGACAAATTCATACACACATAGACATCACAAATAGACATTCAGTATTGGCAAAAATGTTATTTAATAGTTGAGGTAGGAAACCAAGATCATGTTGCATGCTTAACAAGTGACAATTTATATACATTGCATTAGGTTTTAGAATTTTATTTTTGGCTATGGCTAAGTATTAAAATTACTCCTTTGATCAGTTAATCTTGTAATCTATAAACTAGAAATATTTCTGCATAAAAGTTTATTAATTAATATTTTCATATTTGGAGGATTGCAAGTGTCAATTAATTGTTATTTGCTACTAGCTTCTATACATGGTGGTTTAATCGGTAGTGCATTTCCATGCTGGCTAATCACTGGGAATTCCTTGATTTCCGTGAATTATGTGTGAATTATTCACTCAGGGAATTATACATGAATTCTGCAGGAATTTTGCTTGTTGGACGTGAAAAATTGCATCTTTTATTAAGCCTGATCCCATTTAATCTATACATATTCATAAATGTTCTGAGGCATGTTTTTCAGAGTTTTGATTTTGTGTTTGAGGAGGATGTGAAAGAAAGCTGCATTGGAAAATATAAAACAGAATTCTTCTCTGAACTCATGGTGGGACAAATGTATAATGTTGGTAGGCTATGATAATTGCTAAATGCGACGAAAGATCCCAGAGGAAAGTATAATGAAATATGTAACTTCTCATGCAGTCTTTCCTTATTTTAGTTTGCCTTACTAACTGTCATTGGTTTTAAACTTATTTGTGTGAACAATGTGTCATTTCTAAAACTGTTAACATTTATGTATGAGTACAATATCAGAGATAGACCATTACTTTGCATAATTTAAATTTCTTTAGGATAGAAACAGCAAATCTAGTATTACTTTCCAGAACTGTAAATATTATTTTTTTATCATATGCTGCAATCTGACAGTTATGGAAAGTAATATACCAGACCAGCTTGATGTGCTTTATCCAATATTTTGTGCTCTTCTTATCCAAGCATCCTCCCACAAAAAATCTTGTTTGATGCAACACAATCTGTTCAATTAGAACTTTTCAGAGAACAAAAAATCTTTCAGGACTCTAACTATGAAATTTTGAAATAATTTGCTATTTATCTATCTGGTCAGGTCCTACTTTAAAGCATTATTTATAGAAGGCATTCATTATAGAAAAAGCAACCCCACTCTAGTGGAAATAGTGGGGTGAAGTATGTTGGTTTATTTCACACTGTTGAGTACTAGCATGCAACACGGTCCATATTAAATCTTAGATGATCCTATTTTTCTTGCCCATAAATTCCGAAAAACTGACTTCAAATTATATGGCAATACTGAATTGCGTTTAATGACTCACATAACATTTTAGAAATACAACGCCATTTATCTATATTGTGTGTTTTAGTGTTTTTGTAACACAAGATATATATTGTAAAGGTAAAGTTTTCCCATGTACAGTCACCAACAATAAAAATGGGACATGGAGATCCTGAAATACTCACTTTCCTGCAAGGCATTATGTGTGTTGCCTAATTCTATGGCGATAAGTGGATTTTATTAGCTAATTTTGAATGGGAACTTCTACTAGCGCCATAGATTTAGGCAACACACACAACACCTAGCAGGGAAATGAGTATAAAGGATCTAGGTGTCCCATTTTTATTGCTGGAGACCGTACATTGCACCATGATATTCAGGAATACAGAAAGTGTAGAGGATAGATCTTCATACATATAAGAACTGTTATGTTGCTGTTTGCATTATCACTGTATTTCTTTAAATTTATTATTTAAGTCTTCTACTTTCAGGACATCTCAAATTCAGAGAAAAATCATGAGGGCCATATCACTCCATCGTGCAGTCAATTTTTTAGTGACAGAGACAAAACAATGTGTGATACTCCCCACACAATCAGTCTGAGTTCTATCGAGACTGAAGTTCCCATGAACCAAGCAGAAGAAGTTTCTGTAAGTAGTACATTATTTTATGTCAGTATTACATTTTTTTGTCATTATTTCTCATACATGTTACATGTATAGTCTCAAAGTTACATCAGATGTTGCTACCTTAAATTAAATTAGAGTTGGCAGGACTCTTGAAATAAAAAAAAACAAACAGGGAAATAACAAAATAGTTTTCAAATGTTAGTGTAACAAATTGTTTTTCCAACTTTGTATTTAAAATTTACCTACACCAAGAATTAGACTGAGATCAATTCTTGGAAACAATCTGAATTTACCGGTACCCAATGGAGCATGTAATTTTCAATGTGAGTACTATGGCTTTTGCACTCTATTTATTAGCCTATTTGCCATGTGTGTGGCATGGTAGGTTGTTGGTTTTGACAAATGGACATTTGTCCATAGCGCACTGTGCCAGAGGATTCTCAGAAGCAGTCAATTTGAGAATTCCATGCAGCTCTGTTACTGATAGTTTCATTACAGTATTTCACTTCACTACAGAACTTTCAACAGTAACTTCTATCTGTCATAATATACAGTGTTTTCAAAATGGATTGGTGAGGTTAAGTGAGGCAATTGTGAATGATACATTGCATGGTACATTGAAATTTATTTGTTAGGTTCAGTAATTGATTCAGTTACTGAACCTAATGCATGGGCTGCAGGTTAATGCCATGAGATTGAAAGAATGAAACATCATGAACAACTGCACTCTGCATTGTGTGAAAATAAGATTTACAACTGTTCGCAGACAGCACCATAAGGAGGGAAGTGGAGAAACATAAAGAAACAACTACATGCTGCATTGTGTGCTACTAGGTAGGAAGTTTTATTGTGCTTTTTTGTAGTGTGGTAATATGCTATGAAAATTATACTATAAATATAACCCATATGAGGAGACATTCCATGTAAATGGTTTTGTTAATCAGAGCATTCACTAAATTCAGAGCTCAGAACAACCATATTTTCTTCATGTTCAAGACTCTCCAAAAGTCAATTTGTGGTGTTGCCTCACACACAAGAATTTTGACCCATTTTTTGTTGAAACAAGCATTAACCTGGATATGCTGGACAATTTTTTATTTTCTCAGATTGACTGAATTGAAAATGGCATGTATGTTTAAGGTCATCTTTCACCACCTCATTTTGAGGTGCATGTGCAACATGTGTTAAATAATCGCTTTCCAGAATGCAAGAAAGAAACCAATCCTTTGACCCACAAGATGTCCAGACCTTGCCCATTAGACTTCTTCCTGTGGGCATGTGTGAAGATCTTAGTTTATTGAAAATTAAATGAAAGATTTTGAAATGTGGAACATCTCAAAGCAGGAATGAGATCAGCAATTGGCAGTGTTACTCCAGACATTCTTGCTGGAGTATGGACTGAAATGGTATTTCATTATGTTGTATGCCATGCTGCCAATTGTGAGTACCTACTCTCATAGGAAAATTGTACAGAATGTGTTTCAGTCAACATAGCATTTGTTTTGGTTAGTAAACCATCTGTTTGCTTTGTGTAAAAACTGTTTGAGGAACTGAACCTAATTAAACCACTTTCAGTATATACCACATAATGTATCCTCCACAGTAACTTCACTAAACCTCATCATTCATTCTCGGAAACACTGTATGTTTGTGCATGTTTTCTGTATTTATATCTATACATTTGTTTGTGTGCATAAACTTTCAGCTAAATTTAACATAAAATAGTACCCTAGTATATTTTTATAATATGTAGGGAAGACCAGGCCAAAATGATCCCTGTAAGTTATATTAAACCATATTTTGCATAAACATCGCAATACATGAAGACATACATGTTTTCATGCATATCTTAACTATTATTTAAAATTAGAGTAGTGTAATTGATGATACTACTGGCTCGATAAATGATGAGCCCCTCTCAGGCAGATTTGGCTACACTTAAAACAGGCTCAACATGCCCATATGAGCTTTTTGCTCAAGTGTGGAACTCTGCCTAATCCAAGATTTTTGTGAAAATGCCCTCGGGAAGTTCCCGTGAAATGATGACCCCTCTCAGATTGATTTGCCTACACTTATAAAAGGCACTTCTGTGAGATTGTTGTCCATAAATTTGTTAAAAATATGCCCCTCTTGATATTTTTTTTGGATACACTTAAAACTAGGCCAAGATGCTCATAAGAGCTACCCCCCCGCACACACACACACACACACCCACACCCACCCACACCCACACATATTTACTTCCGGTCCACTTCCGGTCCACTTCCGGTTTGCCTACTTCCGGTCCACTTCCGGTCCACTTGTGGCCTATTTCTGGTTTATTTATATTGCATCATGTTTTGCAACAAATTATTAGACATGTGTTGTTTTCTGATTGGTTGGTTATGACATAATGTGATGATGTGTTATATTCTGATTGGCTTATTGTTTCAAATATTTTCAATGCGGTCTGTGCTTAGGCTATATAAAGAAATTTTGCATTGCATATCAGCCAGTATTGTGAGAGTTGTTGAAGAGTAAGGGTGTGTTGTTGCAGTGCTGCTTATATTTTTTAAACACAAAAATATTGCAGATTTGTATAAATTGAATTACAAATCTATTTGATTTAATAGACAGAATTTTTAACAACCTGTCATAGGTTTATTAAGTATAAAGTTTTGATTTGAACCCCAAGAAATTTTATATATTAACACACATACACACATACACATATACACATACACACAAATCACACTGCTGAACCCAACTGATATTTTTTATTAAGCATAGAATTTTGATTTGGACCCCAAGAAATTTTATATAATAAACCGACAACAAAAATGCCAAATCAAAAATATTGTAATCAATGCAAAAAAAATATATCCAGCCCCAATTGGGCCAGGCACCAAAAGAATTGTAATCCAGACAAATGCAGAACTCCCACTAAAATATGCCCTAAATGCCATAGAAAATATAGCATGGAATATTTCACATATAAACATAAAGGTACTTGCTCTGCACAGTCATCAACATTGCCCCCACAACCATCTACATCTGGTCTGAAAAGGAAGCATGAAGCACCTGTTAATGCTAGAGCAGCAAAGCAGCCACGCTATGCACTACCTATCCATAGCAGTTTTGCTGGCCAATTAAGGGATTACCGGTTTGTATCAGAGCCAAGATGTGGTATTAAGAATTTTTTGAACAGTTTAAATCCTGATGTGCAGGCAATTCTAAATGCACAAAATGGCTCTTGTAAGCTGTCCCTCAAATTGTTTACACAATATAAGAAGCCAAATGGCACAAAATTTACACAGCCCCACATAACAGAAACTGTACCTGTATATTCAAATACAAATTCAGACAAAATAATAAGCAGTTTGATAGATCAATTGATTATTAAACACTCTGAATTTGCTGCAAAAGAGTCTGGATGGAGCCTATGCGGTTCTCCACACAAGTTATATGTTAATATTTCTGAATTCAGCCCATTACAAGGTTCCACTTATGTGCCTTTACCTGCCAATATTAAAAACAAACAAGCTGTGCTTAATATAAAAAATAATGATAGGAAATGCTTTTTGTGGTGTATTTTAGCTGCTTCGTATCCAGTTTCAAGGAATCCTGAGAGAATAAGTTATTATAAACAGCATGAAAATGATTTTGATGAAGCAATGGAGGGTTTAGAATATCCAATGTCTGTTCAGAATATTGATAAATTTGAAAAAAAGGCCCGGGATATCAATGGCAAACAATTATCTATTAATGTATTTACTTGTTCTACTGGCCGTGGCAATTGCTTGATAGCACCTCTCAGAATCAGTATATTTGATGATGATTCTGCTGTTCCGATTGATCTGCTCTTAATTGAAGAGGATGGCACATATCATTACACTCTGATACAAAATCTTGAAGCTTTAGTGAGAACACAACTAGACAAATCCAATACAATATTCAAGTTGTGCAGAAGATGTTTAACTGTATTTGATGGTAGAAAAATGGTGAATGGTGTTTGTGAAAAGAATGCAGAAATGGCTAAAAACAAGTTAATTGAGCATCTGAAATACTGTGGCAACCATAAACCTGTTCATATGCTTATGCCTAACCCAAATGAAAATGCCAAATTCAAAAAATTTGAAGCCTTGTTGGAACACCCAGCATATATATTCTGTGATTTTGAATCAAACCTCAAACCTCTTGCATTCTGCAGTCCAGATCCTGATGAATCTTCAATTACATCATACCAGTTACATGAACCTTCTAGTTTTTGTTATGTGATTGTACAGGATGGTGTTGTTAGTAAAGAAAATTTATACATGGGAGCAGATGCCATCAAAAAATTTGCAGATGAAATAGAAAATGAGTGCCATGACATAGCATCTAATGTCTTATTAAAATCAAAACCTATGTTGCCTTTAACAGAGAAACAGATTGAAGATTTCAACAATGCAGAAAAATGCCCGGTATGTGATTCTGAATTTTCAGATACAAATATAAAGGTTCATCACCATTCTCATACAGATGGTAAATTCTTAATGGCCCTGTGTAATAGCTGTAATATTAAGATCCAGAGACCAAAATTTATCCCTATATTTTGCCATGGTGCATCCAATTATGATTTTCATCATTTGATCAGGTACGAGGGGTTTGACAAGCAGAATTTAAATATTTTAGCTGAAAATAATGAGAAATATATTGCCATTAGCAAAATAATTAAAGTTAATGGTGTTCCTATTCACTTAAGATTTCTTGATTCATACAGAATTTTATCGGCTAGCCTGGCTACACTGGCCACTCAATTATCTGATGATCAATTCAAAATCACATGTGCTTTGTTTCCAAATCAGGACCTGAAATTAATTAGGCGGAAGGGTGTATATCCATATGATTATGTTACAGATTTTTCTAAATTTGATGAGTGTTCTCTGCCACCACAACAAGAGTTTTACAGCAAAATCAGAGGATCTGGAATCACTGATGAAGATTATCACCATGCCCAGTTGATGTGGAACAATTTAAAATGCCAGACATTTGGTGATTATCACAAGGCATATTTAAAACTTGATGTGACCCTCTTAGCTGATATACTGCAGGCATTCAGAAAATCTTCCATGCAAAATTATAAGCTGGATCCAATGTATTTTTACAGTGCTCCGGGCCTAGCATGGTCTGCAATGTTTTTAAACACTAAAATGCAATTGGATCTGATCCAGGATCAAGATATGTATCTGTTTATGGAACAATGTATAAGAGGAGGCATGGTGCAATGTTCTCAGAGATATGCCAGAGCAAATAACAAATATATTCCTGATTATGATCCAGCACTGCCATCAAATTATATACTGTATGTAGATGCCAACAGCCTCTATGGTTATGCCATGATGAAAAAACTGCCATATGCAGGGCTTGAGTGGGTTGAAGATTTCAATATTGAAGATCTTCATGATTTTGATGACAGTAACTATGGCCTATTCTTAGAGGTTGATCTGACAATTCCTGATGATTTACACAACACATTTTCTGATCTGCCCCCAATTCCCGAGGTTAAGTGTTCACCTGGCTCTAAACAGAAGAAATTGATGATGACTCTGGAGCCGAAACAGGGTTATGTCATATATTACAAAAACCTCCACTTCCTGATGAATCATGGTGTTCAAGTGACCAAAGTTGGAAAAGTTTTGAGGTTCAGGCACTCAAGATGGTTGAATCCATATATTGATACAAACACAGTGCTTCGAACATCTGCAATGAGCCAATTTGATAAATCTTTGTTTAAATTGATGGTCAATTCTGTGTATGGCAAAACCATAGAAAATGTCAGAAAACATACTGATGTTAAATTAATTACTGACCCCAGCCGGAGCAAAAAATTGATAGCAAAGCCCAACTTCAATTACAGAAGAATTTATGATGAGCATATGGCACTTTTCAACATGAAAAAAACAAAGATTAAGTTTGATAAGCCTATTTATGTAGGGGCTGTGATATTGGAATTGGCCAAATTACACATGTTAAAATTGTATTATGATGTGTTGAAGCCTTTTTATGGTGATTGTGTAAAACTGATGTACATGGACACAGATAGTTTTGTTCTTGATATTCAAACAGAAAATGTTTATCAAGATATAACACAGCCTGAATTGTTTAAATATTTTGATACCACTGAACATTCAAAAATTAAACCCCACAACAAAAAGGTGCCTGGCAAGTTAAAAGATGAGACACTTGGTGATGTTATTGTGGCATTTGCTGGGTTAAGGGCCAAGATGTACAGTTTTGAAACATGTAGTGGCGCTATTGCCAAAAAGGCCAAGGGCATTGGCAGAGTGACTGTAGACAAAGAGCTTGAATTTGAAGATTACAAAAATTGCCTCAAATCATGTAGCACAATCAGAACATCAGAATCCAGAATTCAGAGTGTGGATCACTTGTTGACTACAAATATTGTAAGAAAAGTGGCCCTGGACCCACATGATGATAAGAGATGCATTTTATCATGTGGCATACATACTCTACCATGGGGTCATTGTGATTTGAAAAGTGGTAATCAATGCCCAATTACAGAGCATGATTTGAAATAAATAAACATGCCTATGAACTTATTTGGGTTCAAAAAACAGGCTATTATGGACCTGCCAACACCACAACCCTCTTCTGATATAATATCTAAACTAAGTGCTTTGTTAATTATTCATCTGAACAGCATACTTACAGATGTTGATGATGAAACAGGTAAAACATTGTACATATTTAACAATAATTTAAATCATTACCAATTACCTGTAGGTGGTCAATTGCAATTTATTACAACCCCTGAGGGTAATGTCAAGATTTCAGTAGGGAGAAATATTTATAGAATTAAGCACTCAAACATGGTTTCTGGCCCTGTATATACTGTTTCTGCTGGTGACTGCTTATATATTGAGGTCCCGGGATCATATGACAAGCTTATACCTTTTTTTATAGAATTAAGAATCAGATATTCAATAATAAATAACCACTAAAACAAAATGCCTAATGATATATTTGGCCATACAAGGCATGAAGATCACAGTGATGAGATTCTGATGCTTGATGTCAGAGTCAAGAAATTAAGAAGTGATTTACAAGCTTTACAAACCACACTCAACGCCAGTCTTCAACTACAAATTACAAATTTACAATCACAATGCATGGACCCTCTTCTTAAAATTGACTCAGAACTCAAATTGCTGCTTCAAAAATATACTGACTTGGCCACATTAAATAATTTTCAAAGTTTAGAAGAAGCTGTAGCAGCTCTTCAATCCAAATTTAAGACCCAGGCCACCAACTCTGAGCAATTGAAACAACAATTGGAAGAGCAGATAAATAATGTCCAGACACAGCTCCAAACAATTGTCAAAAGCATAAAATTACAAGAAGATTTTGATCTAGTGATTTCCACTCTAAAGGAACAGATTCAATCACTCCAGATACCTAATCTGGACCCCTTGAACAATGCCATAGCCGAGGTTAAAGAAAAAATTGAGACACTTGAAAATTTTATGAACAACTTGCCATCTTCTGATGCTTTGAGTGCAATAACTCGGAGTGTTGCAAACATCAAGCTGCAACTTGAAACATGAAGATTTTGGAAAAATTCAAAGTACCATAACCCATCTTGAGGGTACAATAGCAGCAGTGCAAAGTGATTTGACAAATGTACAAGAATCTCTAGAATCCCGCCTGCCTGGTATTGTAGACACACTTGTCAGTGTCCAGCAACAGATCACAAAGCTTGAAAACCTCAACACTGAATCTGAACTATCTCATTTTCATCACTTGATAGATGATATCCAAACAAAACTTGAAATTTTACAACAATCAACACCCACTCAGGCAGATATAGCCCTGCTCCAAAATGCTATGCAAAATGTGGCTGATGCTTCTGAATTAAATAATGTGAAATTGGCACTTGAATCTTTGCAAAATACTGTATCAAATCTGCCTACATCACAGGAACTTAAAAATATTAAGAGAGCAGTGAATCGCATATTGAAATCAGAAGATATCAAGAATATCCAGACAGAGATCCAACAACTTACTCAGACAGTGGCCACTCTACCAACTAATCAACATATTAATGAACTGCATGCCCTGTTTGAGGATATCAGAAGACAAGTCCATGATCTTACTGCTCAAAATTCAAAATTGGCAGTTATTGAAAATTTGCAACAAATTGTAGCTAATATCAAGCAACAGCTAGGGACCATGGAATCCAATCAAGCAAATGCCCTGTCTGTTTTTGCCACCCAGCTTCAAGAGATTGTGCAACAATACAAGAAACTTGTTGTGGACATAAAAATCAAGCCAGGCCATGATGATGTTGTTAGGACCATCAATGAGCACCTTGAATCTGTAACAAGCAGATTGCTTACAGCAGAAAAAGAAATAACCGTAATAATTGAGAATCCAAAACATACAGTAATTCTTGAATTGTACAGCATCCCCAACAAAGAATATGATTCACCATTTACACCAGGTGGCAAAATATATATGCTGTCCCCTGCACAATTTTATTACCAATTTTTTGTTGGGGCACACTGAGACCAATTAAGATCAAATATTGGCTTCAACCACAGGCACACCACTACCCCACCTTATCAATAACAAATGCTGACAACAAACCAAAAATCACCAGTGTAGAGTTAGAGGATTTTACAGATCCCAATACATTAGAAACATCTTATGCTGAAGATGATGGCTCTCTGGAATTTCATATACAAATAGGAGACAAACTGTATTTAGAAAATCCTGCAGTATCAGCTGCTGAACACCCCATAGTTGCAATATTCTTGTTTACATATTATGTCTAGACAAATTATTGTTGATGAATTACACAGACAAGCCAGACATAATTTTAAGAGACTGCCAGTAGTCACAAAAGGCATAGATGATTTATGGCAGAGCGACTTGATTGAGATGGCAAGTGGACAGCTGAAAAACTTAGACAAAATCAACAAGGGCTACAAGTATCTACTCACTGTCATAGACACATTTTCAAAATTTGCCTGGGCTGTGCCACTCAAATCCAACACCGGAAAATGTGTTACAGAAGCCTTCAGGACAATCATCAATCAGAGTGGAAGATCACCGCGCTATTTGCAAACAGATAATGGCAAAGAATTTTATAATTCTGTGTTCCAACAATTTATTAAAAGCCAGTCAATACAACATTATTCGAGTTACAGTGATCTCAAAGCCTCAATTGTAGAGAGATTCAACAAAACCCTAAAAAATCTTATGTATAAACAATTTACACTTCAAGGTAATTATAAATGGCTTAATATTCTTCCAGAACTTCTACATAAATATAACAACTCGGTCCATTCCACAATCAACATGAAACCCTCTGAAGTAACTTCATCTGATGAGCAAAAATTTATCAGGACTGTTTATTATCCTAGAAACCAGCCAACAACAAGAAAAGCCAAATAGAAGGTGGGTGATCAAGTAAGAATCAGCAAATATAAGCACTTATTCAAAAGAGGCTTTACCAGAAACTGGAGCACTGAATTATTTACAGTGGTTCAAGTTAAACCTGGGACCCTTAACACATATATAATAGAAGATCACCGAGGAGAAATTCTCAAAGGCAGATTCTATGAAGAAGAACTCAGCAAAACTAAACAGCCTGACACATATCTCATAGAAAAAATCATCCGCAGAAAAGGCAACAAGTTACTTGTCAAATGGCTAGGACTTCCAAAACACAGCTGGATCGATGCAGACAAAGTGATAATATGAGCACCTGGGATGTTATAAAAAGGCTGCCAGAACCTGAACAGCAGATTAAGAGAAATGGCAAGTTGCTGCCTGATAATATTAGATGTCTTATTGTTGGGCCATCAGCTTGTGGTAAAACTGCACTAATGATTGATAATTTTTTATTGGCACCCAACTGGTTAGACTGGAAAAACAGGCACTTGTATGTTTTTTCTAAGAGCTTGGAACAATTAAAATATCAGCAGCTGATGAAGCTATATGATGGATTGGATATTGCCACTTTTGAATCAGATGTTAAGCCACTTCATGAATGTCTCGATAATTCTGTTGTTGTGTTTGATGACATTATACTGGATAATCAAAACAAGGTTAGAAATTTCTTTACACAGGGCCGACACAAAAACATTGATTGCTTCTACCTGGCACAGACTTTTTCAAAAATACCGAAGCAGCTGATCCGAGACAACAGCAATTTTATATGTGTGTTTCATCAAGATCATACCAACCTCAAACACATACATGATGAATATGTAAGTGGGGACTTGAGCTACAATGATTTTTCCAAGTTTTGCAGTAGGTGCTGGAACCAGGACAGTTATGGGTTTGTCACAATTGATATGACAAGAAAACCCAATAGTGGTAAATACAGAAATAAAATTAACAATTTTCTAGACATTGAAACATATATAAATAACCATGAAAAGGCCAATTATTGATGATCTTAAATTAAGAGATTATCTTGTAAAAAGATTTAAGGGATGGAAATCAGAGAACCGAGGAATTTATGAACAACACAAACAAACAGAACAGCCTATTATTGATGCTATTAGTGAATTAGGTAAAAATATCAAAACTGTTACAGAGCAAAATCAAAATTTGATCACAGAGCTTGTACCTGTAGCTGCAAGGAACATATTAGATTATCCAATCACCCCACTTTCCAGTATTCATACACCTAGTCCTGTTGCTCCTCGAAGAATTGAAGCTACTCTGGATCCTATTGAATTGGGTCTTCTTGCTCAAAAATATTTAAGCACACCTAAAGACAACAAAGATGAGGTTTTTGGCTTATATGCTGACACAGAGCGTGATGGTAGCATCATACATAGAATTGGCAATTTCAGAGTAACATTTATGGGAGATGATCTCATTGTATATTCAGAATCTCATCTTGGAGAAAAAGGTGGTTTTGTTAAATATCCTGGAACACCTGGATTGTGGGAACTGATGACTAGGAAAAGGCCTGGCAACTATACAGATCAAGATTATGAGCACTACAAAGAAATATTAATAAAATCAGATGCTCTATACCAGAACAATGATCCCACACAAAAAAGAGTCAAGTCTAGCAGTGGAGCAAAATACAACAATTTAATCAAGCCCATATGGTCACAAATTAAGACAGGCAGTGGAATCAAACAATACAACACCCTGCCTAAAGAATTTGTGTGGGTTGATGATGTCAGGAAACTTGTAGATAGGTTATTGGTGATAGCTGGGGAGGAAAATGCTGGCAACCACAATTTTTACAATGAAAAGGTTGGAATTATGGACATGATAAGCACAAAATTGTCTAATTTTATAGTAAATGACACTAAGGGGATTGGATATCTTATAAAAATTATTAATACTCTACCACCTAAATTTTGGAATATTTCTGAGGGTCGGGGGTTGGTTAATGACATTATAAACAAGCTGCCATTTGAACTACATATTCCAGGCTATCAGTATTGTGGTCCAGGCACAAAATTGGAGCATAGATTAAACAGAGGTGATCCTGGTGTTAATCCCCTAGATGCTGCTTGTAGAGACCATGACATAGCATGCAACACACATTCTGATCTAGACAAGAGACATGTTGCAGACAAGAAATTAGAAGAGGCTGCATTTGGTAGATTTGTAAGCAAAGATGCTTCTTTAAGTGAAAGAATAGCAGCATTGGGGACCACCATAGCTATGAACACCAAACAAAAACTGGGGTGGGGGCTGTGAATATGTATATAATAAACCTAGAATGAAGGCCAAGGGTGTTATGTATCAAATACCTTATGCAGGTCTTAAATCTCTTAAAACTATTGATAGTCTTTTAACCAAAAAGCAGCGCAAGAAAAAAAGCTCTTGTCTTGCCAAGGGCCATGGTATGAAATTGTTGCTTAGTACCCCCCAATTAAAAAATTACAGCAATCCAGGAAAAAATCACATGTGGGGGGTTTCATATTTACTATCCCGGCCATCTTAGCAGTACTTGGGGCTGTTGGGAGCTTGGCTGGGGGATCAGCTGCCATAGCAAAAACAGTAATAGATGCCAAGAAAAATAGGGCAGAATTAGATGAATTGAAGCGCCATAACCTGGCCATGGAGAAACAAGGCAAAGGTGTTAAGAGAGCCATGAATAAGTTTAAAAAAAACAAGAGCCGCTTACAAACCAAGATATTGAAGCTTTAATCAAGCCACTGGGCATCAAAAATTTTAGAGGAGTGTACATGTCTGATTCTTTACCAGAACAACCACTCAACAAAGAGTGTGGCATTGTTAATTTGGATAAGTACAAAAATCAGGGCACTCACTGGATTTGTTATCTTAAATATTTAAACAATGAGGCATTTGTGTTTGATTCATTTGGAGGTGTTCCACCTGAAAATTTAATAAAATATCTAAAATCAGCTAATCTTTATTACAATAATGCCCGTGTTCAAATCTTCAAAGATGTTAATTGTGGACATTTGTGTTTATCTGTTCTCAGATATATGTCTCAAATAAATAAACCATCAATTGAAAATTTTCAAAAAGCCTTGTGGTATTTAAAACATCATGGGGGTATTCCATCTCACCAGCCAAAATTCAATATTGAAACTCAAATTACATGATGATATAGTGTATCCCAAAACAATAGCTCTCAGAGCATTTTATGGCATGTACTTGATCCCTAATATTACACACCACAACAACAAAATTGCAGTAGGGGATCAAAAAATTGTCATCACTCCAGGGCAGTATAATCTGTCCACTCTAAATGCTCAATTACCCAGAGGTATAGTTTTAACTCAAAATTCTGTCACTCACAGAGTATTGTATCTGCTACAGAAACAGTGGATCTGGGTACTATAGGAGAGCTGTTAGGCTTTGAGAACAACACAAAACTTGAACCAGCCATCAAACACACTGCTATTAATATACCTAAATTCTTAGCCATAGAGACTCTGAATATTCACTGTAATGTGGCTGAGGGTATGATCACCAAATCAAATGGCATAGGCACTCACAAACAAACTGGCATCATTGCAACATTTAAACCTAATTCTGAATTTATGGAGCCCATCATCTACACTCCATCCCCAACATTATATTTTCCTGTGTGCCATAATAGAATAGATAACATTGAATTGATGGTCACTAATGAAAAAGAAGAATTAGTTGATTTTGCTGGAGCCACAACAACTGCAATCATAGAGATTAATATTTAAATAAAAATACATACAAAAAAAATGGAAAATATTGAGAGTTATGAGCTACAATCATTCCCTCCAAACAGGAGGACATTTGCAAATTTAAATCAACCCAACACAGAGATTGAGGTTGATCTTGATGTAGGGGATGGCTTTATACACCCCCACAGAGCAGATCTATACATCAAATTTGATGTTGTAAAGCTCGATGGAACAGATTATCCGGCAAATTCAAATATAAGATTGGTAGACAATTTTGTGCCGCATCTGTTCTCTGAAATTGAGATCAGAAAGCATGGTGTTGTTATAAACAGAGTGGATTATCCCGGCATTACCTCCACAGCTTTGGCCACACTAAAATTATCCAAAACCGAGGCTTCTTACTACAAAATAGGTGGATTTGAGGCTGGTGATAAAATATTATCTAAGAGCCACACAGTGCTGTTCCCTATGAGCCTGTTGCCAGGATTCTTCTCAGATTACAAAGATATTATGTGGAAGGGTGGTTTAAGAATCACATTTAGAAGAGCTGCCAATGATAATAATGCTTTGATGAGGTACAGCACATTAAACTCTACAGGGGAAGCTTTGCCTAATACCCTACCTGATGAAGGCAAATGCGTTATTCAGACTATGGAGCTAAGAATCCCAGTTGTTGAATATGAAGCCAGTTATGCTCTTAAATACAAAGCAGATATAATAAAAAATCCACAGATTCCTTTACAATTTTATACATATCAATGTGTACAGAAGCCTGCATCTGGTACCTATTATGAGTTTGATGCTACAAATTCATTCTCCAGTATACAATATGACATGCCGGATTTTGTGGTGGTACTGTTTCAGACTGGAAGACACAATAATCAGGAAAAAAATTCAAGTAAATTTGATAACTGCAACATCAAGAACATATATCTTAAAAATGGCAGAAATGAGGTATTCCCTAGAGAAAATTATAATTTAGATATGTCCAGGGATTATTTCCTTAAATTATATGAAGCATTTACAGCATACAAAAGGGTCACTACTGGCAATACTGACATGTATTACACACCAGATGAATTCAAAGCACAGAGACCCATGTTTGTCATCAACACTTCAAAAAGAAAACAAGTTGTGGTTAATGACAGGACAAACATTAAAATTATCTGTGAATTCCACAATACACTCCCTGATGACACCATATGTAGTGTTATTCTCATAGGGGAAAAATCATATGTTTATGATGTAAGAAATGAGAGAGTCACAGAACAATTCTGGAAGAATTACATTGTTTTAGTACTAGATATATGAGTTGAGGCTGGTGTCCAATTGAACTTAAACCGGAAGTAAATATGTGTGGGTGTGGGTGGGTGTGGGTGGGTGTGGGTGTGTGTGGCTTAGTTTTAGGTGTGGGCAAAAAAAATATCAAGAGGGGCATATTTTTAACAAGCTTATGGACAACAATCTGACAGAAGTGCCTTTTGTAAGTGTGGACAAATCAATCTGAGGGGGCTCATCATTTCACAGGAACTTCCCGAGGGCATTTTTACAAAAATCTTGGATTAGACGGAGTACCACACTTGAGCAAAAAGCTCATATGGGCATGTTGAGCAAGTTTTAAGTGTAGCCAAATCTGCCTGAGGGGGGTTCATCATTTCTCGAGTTTATAATAGTACAAATCACACTACTAATTAGTTTTTAAATTTTAAATCAGAAATGTAACACAGAGTAAAGGCAAACATAAAATGATGAAAATGATCACTTTGTCTCCTGTGTATGGGGCAATATGATCACCTGCTCCTTAGGTATGTTTCAACAATGTAAATTCCTTGTCAAAAAGTAGAATACTAAAATGTTACTTATGAAATGAAAAACATAAACAGCAGTAGCACTTGATACATTTAACTTTTTTGGACTTGGCATGAATTTTCATGTATTACTTACAGAGATAACAAATTAAGTCAGTTGTATCATCCACTCCAGCACATTGTTCATGAGCCCATTTGTTGCACTTCTGACACATAATGCAACCTTTGCCATAAACAGAACATGTCACTGCAGTAAATACACTCTGAATTATCATTACCACTATCAGAACTGTCACTTCTTATGGGGATCATAATACTCCAACTGCTGTTACCACAGAAAATACAGGGCCTTCCCTATGGCGTAGTGGTAGCGTCGTCACCTTGTAATCACGGGGTACCGGGTTCGATACCCGGTGAAGGCACATAGTGGTTTGGATCCCACTTTCAACTCTAGGTCCAGTCCTGATTAGCCTTACTGTGCATAAAGTGGACTTAAAACACCAAATCAATCAATCACAGAAAATATAATGCTGTGACAAAATGACATCTTGTATGGATGGACAGAGTATATGCAAGTAGCTCTATTATATGCTTTAAACACCTAAATATTTGTGATTATTTTCAGAGTTACTATACTCTACTTACAATATTAATATACGTTCACACCCCTTGCATCGAGAGGTCTTGATGTTTTGCCATAAATTTTAAGCAAATGATTGTGAATGAAATTACTTTCACCAATTGTCTTCGCCTCAACAGAAGAGGTATTCAAATGATAGTATCACTAACTGAGCAGATATTATGAATTATTGTTTTGCCCCAGGGGATCATTTTCCCCTTTTCCCCCTGAGTGTGATGGTGATTAAGTGCCCTATGTAAAGTTGGGCTTCACATATTCTCCATATTTTTTGAGGACCAAGTGGCAACCGCTCAACTATGCTTCTCAACCTATTAATTTTCTTAAAAATTTTAGAGGATGTGACGAAGTGATAGAACTTCCAAGTAGTTGCTCCACTCATATTAAATTATCATCTATCATCCTTTTCTGTGGGGATTCGAGAAGGCACAAATATGATGATCACATCTATGTTGACTGTTCATTTGTCTATTTGAGAAATACACTAGCAAATTAACCATGTTCTTCATTCTGCTGTTCCAAGCAGTTGTGTGCATGTATGTGTGAAAGTCTATGCTATACTTTTATACTGTACTGTATTTTTAACAGGCACACATTTACAGTATTCGGAAGCAAATATTGCTTCAGTTTTTGGTACTATTTGTAACAAATTTTACTTGATCTAACTATTACATTTTGTACAATGGATAAATGTTTAGGTGAAAAATTATGTTCACAAATTTCTGTAAAATTAACATAAGTGCTTATTGAAATGAACTATTGTGGAGACATGCATATGTATCATTATTTTTTTATATTTAAAGTAAATTTATTAGAATTTTATTCATGTCACAAATGTTATGCGACAATTTTTGTATATGTTAAATAATTGTCACAAGAAGTTTTAGTTTTGTAATTCTTTATGTGGACAAAAGAACAAATTTATCCTGGTACAAAATTTTCCAATATGTAAAATCAACTGAATTAAGTATATTTTATTCTGTCAAGAATCAACCTTCATTCCAAGTGGAAGTCATAATTGGTTTGGGGAAAGATATTTGTGATATATTGATATATTGTGCTCATTTGATGTAGGTCCTCCCTGGTCTTCTTCTTCTTCTTCTTCTATGGTGCTCTGGTCCGTATTCGGTCCATGGCCTCCCCAATCTTCCTCTTCCATCCCGTCATATCCAAGGCTGCTCTCTTCCAATTCCTAGTTCTAAGCAGTTGTACTGCATCTGCTTCAACCGCTTCTTCCCATATATTTCTGCATCTTCCCACTGATCTTTTCCCTCCAAAACTTCCTTACATCACCTTCTTGGGGATTCGGCCATCATCCATCCTGATTACGTGTCCTGACCACTGTAACCTTTTAGCTCTTATATAAGCTGAGATGGTACATCTTTGGAAAGTTCAAGTAATTCCTGATTGTTTCTTATTCTCCAGATATCTTGCACTTTTATTGGCCAAAATATTTTCCTCAGTATTTTCCATTCAAACATGTCCACCATTTCAGCTGCGCTTTGATGAAATGTCCATGTTTCACTCCCATATATAATTAATTATGCTTTGAATTAGGGTTTTATACAATGTAACTTTGGCTCTATGGTTTACTCCATGATATTTAATCAATGGCTCTTTTTAATCCATTTCTTACTTTTATCATCTCATCATTTTTGTCTGTGATGAATACTCCTAGATAAGGAAAACTTGATACCACTTCCAATTCATGTTCCCCAATTTTTATATGTTTTTCTTTTGACTTATTGCTTTCTTTGTTTGGACTAATATTTTTGTTTTATTTGTGTCAATTTGTAATCCTTCCCTTTCTCATCTAGTGTTTCCACTACTTCTTTAATTGACCTTATTTTCTTCCTATGAAATTGATATCATCTGCTTACCCAACTATTTGGGTCGACTTACATCCGCTGCAAAATGATTTCGGACCTCATAACAAAAGCCAAATAAATTCAGAAATATCATGTGAAAAGCTATTTTTTCAGATTCCGTAAAAAAATTTAATTCCATGTCCAATATTTAGGCTTTGTTTCCATGGAAACCTTTGTAACAATGGAAAGTTGAATCTCATTTTTAGCCATTGTTGTTGTTTCCATGGAGATGATTTGAAATATACAATTACCTAATTTCAAACGCTCATATCTTCGTTGCTAATTAACATAGAGAAATGATTTTATGCGCAATGGATTCAGCTCGATGTCTTCTATCGGATTCCGTAGAAAATATCATTCCATGTCCAATATTTAGGCTTCGTTTCCATGCAAACCTTTCTAACAATGGGAAGTTGAATCTCATTTTTAGGACTTAAATTACTTCCGAAGTCTTAGTGATTCCATGCCCAAGCACATACAAATGGTTCTCAAAAGTAAAGGCAACATGACTCCGTATGCATTTTGCTGTATCTAATAGCTTAATAATAGCTTTCACATGAATATTCTATATTTTTTGTGCTTTTGTTATGAGGTCTGAAGTCATTTTTCTTTTGGTGTATATTCTAATGTTCTTCTGGTATCTATCATTAGTTTCCATATCACATATGGTAGAGACAGATTGGACAGGAGTGGTGCCAAGCCATCTCCTTGTTTGAGAACTTGTTTAACTGAAAAGTTCTCTCCCATATTTGCTTGTTCTTTAGTGTTCTGCATCGTCATTTCTACCAATCGAATTAATTCTGTTTGTATTCTGAATGTACTCAATATGTTTCCAATTTTAGTTATATCATTGGATTCATAGGCTTGTTTAAAATCGACACACACATGTGTTATTTCTATGTTCCCTTCCCAACACTTCTCCAGTATCTGTCTGACTGTGTGTATTGTAGACCTGCCTTTTCTGAAGCCAGCTTGGTACTCTCCTAATGCTTCTTCTGCATATGGTTGTAGTCTTTCCCTAAATATGCTTGTCAGTATCTCGTATTCTACACACAGCAATGATATTCCCCTGAAATTTTCACACATTTGTTTATCACCTTTCTTGAATATGGGGCAAACTATACTCTCTTTCCAGTCATCTGACATATGTTTTAGGCTCCAGACCTTGCACACAAGTAAGTGTAGGGATTCTATCAGCTTCTTCCCTCCATATTTCCATATTTCTGCTGGTATCCTGTCTTTCCCTGGTGCTTTGTTATTTTTTAGATTCCGAATAGCTTTTTGAATTTCTGCTATTGTGGGTGGCTCTTCTGGTTCTTCTGACTCTTCTTCCCTCCTTGGTCTCATTTTTGCTCTTCATTTTGGGTTTCTGTGTTGTTCAGTAACTGTTCAAAATATTCAACCCATCTATTTAATATTTGCCTTTCATTCCCCAGTAGTTTTCCCTCTTTATCTTTCCAGATGTTTGTTCTTGGTTTAAATCCTTCCCTTATATTCTTTATTTCCCTTTATGACATGTATATTTCTTTGTTTAAAGTCTTGATTCATTTTATTTATTTTCTCTGTTACATGTTTTCTTTTCTTCCTATGACATATGTTATACACTCTTTTTTGTAGCTCTTCCAGTTTTTGTTTCTTTGCTCTTGTTGGTCTATCTAGATATACTGTATCTCTTTCTTGGATGGCTCTTTTGCATTCTTCATCAAACCATTCCTTCCCTTTGTTGTACTGCATTGGTCCTAACACTACCTTTGCTGTTTCCTCAATATTTGATTTTATCTTATTCCATATTTCTTCCACTTCTGCTTCTTCTGTTACTTGCTTGTTGGTTGTGCATACTTGTTCTAGTTTGTGCGCTAACTCTTTCTTCAACTTCTCACTATGAATCTCTGCCCGTTTCTTAATATCGTACATCTAATTCGTTTCTGTTTTGTTTCTTTGTGATTGTGTTATTCATCCTCTGAAGACTACTTTGACTAAATAATGGTCTGTTCTGCAACTGGCTCCTCGGTATGATCGTACATTTATAATGCTTGTTGCTCTCCTTATTGGACTATTTGATTGTTGGTTCTTCTATCAGGTGATCTCCATGTATATTTATGGATTTGTTTTCTGGGGAACATTGTGGATGCTATTATCATAATTTTACTAATTGCCAGGTCAATGAGTCTATGAACATTATCATTCGAATATCCATGTAAGCTGTGTCTTCCAATTGTTTCTTTATAGATTTCTTGTTTACCTATCTGTGCATTCAGGTCCCCCATTATTGTCTTCGCATCACTGGATGGCACACTGTCTATTGTCTTTTCTAGTTTATCATAGAAGTAATCTTTTATTAATTGTTCTTTCTCTTCTGTAGGTGCATAGACATTTATGATGGTTACGTTAAATAATTTAGTTCTCATTCTTATTTTACATTTTCTCTCATCTATAGGCTTAAAATCAGTTATGTTCTCTTTCATTCTTCTCTCTACTATGAAGGCCATCCCTGCTTCTCTATTTCCTTTCTTTTTGCCACTACTGTATATAACATGTCTCTTTGTTTCCCATATATCATTCCAAGGGTCTCGGGTTTGAATCCTGGTCAGGCTTGGTTGTTTGTGAATGTCCATTAATCAATTTCATCATTTCATCACTCATCCCCATCTTCGCAAATTAGCCAAGAGGCACAAAACGCGAAGTAAAATAAACTAAATCAATCAATCAATCAACCATATATCATTATCTGTCCACCTTGTTTCCTGTAGAGCAGCTATCTGTATGTTATATTTAATCAGTTGGTACGTGACTATTTTCAGGGCCCCGGGTTTGACAAGTGTTCTGATGTTCCATGTACCCATCTCAATGTGCATATCATTTTACCTTGGTCGTCTTAGTTTATGTCCATCCTTCTGAGGCTCTGATTGTGGTTTTGTTACTGTTGGAATTTTTCAGGGCTGAGTTGTCGGCACATCACCAAACCCCCAACCTGGATGACCAGGATTTTCTTTCAGGGTTTACTCCCTTAGCCTTTGAAGTTCCCCTTCTCCACAAGGCAGTGGTTTCCCTCATCTCCCAAGAGGGTGGGTTGCCTCTTCCACAATCTCTGCTGTTCCAAAATGTCTCCTTCTTCACCACAGATGCTGTTAAGGTCTTCACCATATCTCTGGTAAGGGGCCCTTACAAGGTGCTACCATTCGTAGTGAGACGGACCAAGGTTTTTTAAAGAGGTATTACTCCTCTAGGTTCTTCCGCCTCCTCAGCCATTGAGATGACCATCCAATGACCAGCATGTAAGCCCCACCACTAACTACAAGGTCCTGCAACCCCTAGGTGGGAAGGTCTTCCCTGAGGTCTTAGTGATAACAGCATTGCCTTCTGACCTTGGGGACCCATGTTCAGTACCTGGTGAAGGCACATAGTGGTGCAGATCCCACTTTAAACCTTAGGTCTATTCCTCGTTATCATTCATGTGCATAAAAGTGGACTTGAAAACAAACTAACTCAAATGATGAGTAGCAGAAAGGTACATAATTATTGTAATGTATCATGTAAGATCTTTGCAATTTGGTACTTAGCTACATTCTGCAGTTTTTACATATTTTCATCAGAAATATATATATATATATTTTTATGTACATGTGATTTTTTCTGGTGCATAAGGTTCCAGTGTTTGTTGGAAAAAGTAGAATTTAGGAACTTATTTGGTGCAGGATTTGATGTGCAAGGAATTACATGGCAAATGCTCCACCACTCAATATGATTGTTTTGTGAGAAACTTATTGTAGTTCGATGAATTTTGTAGACAAACTTGTTTAAAGTTGAATATTAAAATTATTAATTACTTTTATGTTGAGAAATAAAACATTGCTCTCTTCTAAATTAATCTGTTCATTAATTCACGAACAAAGAGATAAACCCATATGAAAATGTCACTGTAAATGTCATACTGTCTTGCTGAATTTTTTTCTCCAAATGGCAATCAAGAACTTGTGAAGCATCATTTGACTGTTATCATAAATTGCAAGTTTTTTTTTTCAATTTTCCTAGAAATCTGTATTATGTCCAGAATGTAAATGCTCAGTTGTATGGCAAAATCTGAAATGTTCGCGTGAGAGAGAAATCATCACGTAGTGTAACGTACATGCCAAGTACCAATCCTGGATTGTGATTGCTGGACATTGCACTGCAGTTTATTTTTATTCACCTTCCCTCTTGCAAGCAGCACAACACAATCCACTAGCAGATAACACTGATGACAGAGAATATGAAACAAAAGAGTTACCGTGTTGGGGGAGGTAGGTATGTGGACAATTCTGCCATGCAGGAAAACTGTTTTCTTGAACTGGTTCACATCCCATTCCACACCGATTAAAACCGAACTAAATGTGCTGTGTTTAATTAAACAAAGACTGAAACTATAACCTGAACCTAAACATTTCGGTACTCCCAAAACTGAAACTTCCTCTCAAACTTTCAGTTCAGTGAACTGTTAATAGTGGCCCACCAGTAAACAGTTTGTGGTACTAAAACTGAAATTTTGTAGAATCAATTCCAGTGCAAATTAAAATTGATCCAAAACTCTGTGCTCACTTACGTGAGACAGAAACTTGACTCTGTAGGTTTTGTTCAGGTTCAGGAAGACTGAAAGTTATTTTTTATTTCAGTTCAGTTTAAGCCATAATCCCTGTTTCATGGTTCCTTTTTCAACACAATCAGTGCATGGAGCACATGCATTGTGGACTGACACTTAATTAATCTTACAAATTAGAAGTGATAAAGTTCATGATGTGAGATCGAACCCTGGTGAGATCACTATTATTATTTTTTTAAGGTAAAGAGTGTCATGTGACAAGTTTCGAAATTAGACTTCATTGTTTCGGCTGAATTTGTCAATCCCAAATAATACATAACAAAATTTTGAAAGCTGTAAAACTTTCAATTCAATAGCAAACCTTCAGATGTCAAAAAGTAATGCCCAAGAGAAACCTATATTTATGAGCTTTTAGGAAAATATACACAAAAAATAACAAAATTATAAATTTATTTTAAAAAATATTTTATTTTCAAAGTGACATGATTCTGGCAAAGTGATTTTTTAACCTTCATAAAATTTCTGAAATTGTCTGTTTGTCACACTTCAGAATATTCGGGAAATTTCTCCTCTGCCATGGTGTGGACTTAATCTCAGAATAAAATGTTGAACTGCTTTCACTGAAACTGGTTTCTGAAGTGGTGCAAACCAGAGTGCTTTAGCATGTGGAGCTTTGAGTTTTGGTTCGTCTGGACGAGAGTAGAAATTGCCAGTGACAATTCAAGTTCAAGTCTGAATTACCTATCCAATTTCAGTCTGCAGCGCTGAACTAGAACTAGGAGTGATTTGGGTTTGAACTGAACCAGAACTTAAACTGAAATTAATTTCAGTCAAACCTTGTTCTTGCTGCTTCAGGAGAATGATATGTGATGGAATCACATGATTTGTTCTTCTCTTTCTCTTGCACTGTGGCCACAGTGCGAGAAGTGGAAGTTCATATTAGATAATCTGTTTACTGATATAATTTCATTTCTTTACTTCACTTTTCTGCCACTTGTAGCTAATCGCAAAGATAACAAAGATAAGGATGAATTGTGAAATGGTGACGTATTCACAAACACAAATAAACAGCATACACATGTAAGTCTGTAAGGGGAGTCTCTCCTTAAAAAATGAATGTCAACATAAAATTATACATTTCACAAAGAAATTTCATTTCAGTCACAGTAATTTGTGTACATTTTTGTAAAGGCACTGCAGGGACTTGATGACTTCAAACTAAAATAGTGTTTTTGAGAGGGCAACACTATTATGGGTGGAAAACTTGCCTTGTTTGACCCTTTGAAAAACAAATTCTGTGGTTCCCTCTCCTGCGAATATCCGTGACACCACCCACCCCACCCCACTCCAATGCAAATCCTTATACTGACTGTGAGTCAAGACATCAGAACCTTGCTTGTAACCTCGGATCATTTGAAACAAGGAGCAAAATTCTCCACGGAATATAAAGTATCAAACATTACCTGTAAATCAATAAGCCATGAGAGATGTCACTTACAGAGGATAATTTGGGGGTGAGAACCACATATTTGTTAATTTTCTTACACTGAGAACACTCTCTCTCCTCTTCTTATTATTCCATTCACGACTGAGGGATATTTTGTTGGCTTTCTTCCTCAAAAGCGGAAGTAAAGAGAAGTTGTGTTGCTGGATCTCAGCAGAACCATCAGGTTTCTCTCTCCTTTTTTAGTGAGAGGTTTCCTTTTATCTCTTGCAATGAGACATATCTCAGGAAAATAAGTTTCTAAGTTTCTTGGAGAATAACTCTTTATGTTGAATCAAGAATTCAGTATATTGAATACACGTGTGGAAGAACTTGTATGGGTGGGCAAGTATGAATGTGTGTGTGCACGTGTGTTTGTGTGTACAGTTGTTTGCCTGCAGCTGACAGAAAATTAGCTACTTCATAGGAATTCTCCCTTGAAATAGGTTAGTCAATATGAATTTGAACTTTGAAGACATGATGCCCCAATATTTCCTATCTACATTATGTGTGAAGAGGTTAACCAAGACTGGTCACACATAAATATACACAATCCTAAAGATGAAATTTTTATCTCAATTTTATATTTAGCCTTATCAACAAATAATCTAAGTTCTAATACCTTAGAAAAAGCATATACTGATTTCGATGAGTCAGACCTCTGTCGGGCCATTATTCATCCTCATTGTTACAATTGGTCCTGTCTGGAAGAAAAGCTATGTGCAATTAAAAAATACCGATAAATTGTGCCACCCACACAAGGCACTATTTTCGCATTATTGCTCCTCCTACAACCTGCTAACATATTGTGCCAATAAAGATCCAGCTTCGTTTCCTCGCATGCAGACATCAGTAACTAGCTCACCACGTTAAGATTATGATCACTCAATTCAAGATTAGCATATCTGCATAAAGTGCATTTCAGAAAACATCTTAAATCTCGTGTATTGTAATGATTGAATCACTACACGATCCTTTTTTTATTGGTGTTTGTGTATTTTCAATGTTATTTTTTTTAGTAACAGCTATACTTCTTTTTTATGCAGTTTCCAATGTAACCTGCTGTAGGGCTGGCCTACGTGATGGTGAAAGACAGCTTGCAGAAGGTGGTTGGTTAGTTTCAAAATCTTGTACCTTCAAACCTGTGAGGGTGGAAAATTCCTGTTTACTTGTCTGTTTTTGAATCGCCTATATAAAGGGAAGATACTGGAAAGTGGGGTTGTCATTCTTATGTTTTGGGCAAGAAGGGAGTCCTTGGAAGATTCCCTCGATGCCGGTAGAGTGGCTGTGGCTAGTCCTATGGCTATTGGCCACGGGTGTACGATTTATTTCATGGAAATGCATAGATAAGTCCGCACAATTTTTATTCGTTTTGCGACAAGCCAACACTTAGTTTTTGGTTGACAGTATTACATTTTTTCGGGAGAGAGGGGAGATCTTGAAAGGTTCTCTTGGTGCCGGCATAGTGACTGTGGCTAGTCTCAAGGACTAGAGGTCACGGATCAACCATTTTTGCATGGAAATGTCATTTGGTGTCAAGCCAATGCTTAGTTTTCGGTAGACATTGTAATTGTTCTTAGAGAAATGTCATATCCGAGTGGATTAAGTGATGCGTTTATTTACAAGTCTATCCATTTGTGAAAATGCTTGTTGTGCGAAATTATTAGCATAAAATTGTAGATTCAACATTGTTAAGGTGTCCGGTATTTACTTAATCTGGGATTAAAGGGACAGTGAGAGGGTGGAAAAAGAATCACCATAGTTTTGTTTCATATAATTTCAAGAATTTTGCATAATTAGTTGTAATTTCCATCAAGTTTAGTCTCTTTTTTGCATGGCAATTTATAGAGCAACCAAGAAGGGAGGGAATTAGAGAACCATGTCATTTATACATATACAAGTGTCAAGCTTGGTACATATTGAAATAGTACTGATGGTCTAGGCCAACGTGTATATATATATATATATATATATATATATAATGGATAAAAGCAAGGAGGGCCAAAAGGGCTTTCATCCATTATTATCCACTTTTGGTATGAATCCTTTTGCGTATAACTCCTATCAACTGAACCGCCTGCAATCTCTTATTGTTTCCTATACCAAAGCTACATCCCATGCACGCTTCCTGCACTCATGTTTGATATTAGGCCTAACACCCAAAAGCCTCACACCCAAACTGCCATTTTCCGCCATACCCCCAAGCATAAAACCCACAATTTTCCCACTAGCGAGAAATTTCGCTATTGAACTCACCCATGCCATGTACCGGTCTCAGCTAAATAGCGCCCAAGAACTGTCCATTTCTATTCAATCCCTTGCCAAAATCCTGTTGCTGACCCCAGGTAACCCCCATCACAAAATGGACTCCTTCTGGTACACCGCCCATTCCATTGCCAGTGACCTTAACACTAAACACCTCCAAAAACTCTCAAATCTCTGCCATCAAGCTTTTCAGACTGGCTGCACCCTCCCCCTTCCACTGCTGCCCAATTTCAGTCCCACACGAACATGCCCGCTATTACCCAACCCTCCTTTACCATTGCCCACCCCTCCCACACCACCACAGACCCCCCTAAAAACGAAAACTGCACCCCCACACATCGCACCTTGGGAAACAACCAGTCCACAGACAAACCCAGCCTACCAGATCTATGACCACCAATGACCCTAACCCACTCAAAAACAACCAGACTGTACTCAATTTATCCAGCCATAAACTGAGCACTGATGAAATAGCTGTTTTATCCAAAGACCTGACCTTCTCCCCCACAACTCCCCCCAACCAATTCCGCCTACTTCTTGACACACACCCACCGGAGCCTCCTTCAATTTAGCCCCCCCTCCTCCAAAGATCCACCCCCCCCTGCCCACCAACCACCCCTTGGAAAGATACATCACTGCATCATTTCCACAACCTCTGTCAGCTCATTCTTAAATAACTTTCACAACCAACCTAACCTCAACACCCCCCCCCCCCAACAGAAAGCTCTAAGAGACCTCCGCAACAACCACAACATCAAAATCCTCCCAGCTGACAAGGGGTCCACCACTGTGGTCTTGAACTCTCAAGACTACCTGGTGGAAGCCAACCGCCAGCTGACTGACCCCTCCACCTACAAACCCACCACAGTTGACCTATCCGCCGAACACCTCAACAAAATCCAGGACTTCATCCACACCCGCGGCCTCCCTGAAGGCCTGACAGCTCGTACCACTGCCATGTTAATAACTGACAATCCCCGCACCCCCACCTTCTATCTATTGCCCAAAATTCACAAACCTGGCAACCCTGGTAGACCCATTGTGTCCAGCTATAACTCACCCACAGAAAGAATCTCAGCATTTGTTGACTCCCATCTCCAGCCTCTTGTGAAAGCTCTGCCCTCCTACCTCCGTGACACCAACCACTTCCTCCAGAAAATCAGCACCCTTCCACCATTGCCCCCAAATACCATCCTTGCCACCATCGATGTCACTTCCCTCTACACCAACATACCCCACTACCATGGCCTCCGCTCCATAGAATTCTACCTCAATAGCAGACCCAAACCTCACAACCCCAGCACCAACTTCCCGACTCACCTAGCCCACCTTGTCCTCACTTGTAATAATTTCTCCTTTGAAAACCAAAATTTCCTACAGATCCGAGGTACAGCCATGGGTACCAGAATGGCCCCATCCTATGCAAACCTCTTCATGGGCAAACTTGAGCAAGAGTTTTTGGCTACCCAACCCCTCCAACCCCTCCTCTGGCTCCGTTTCATCGATGACATCTTCATGCTCTGGACACATGGAGAACCATCCTTGTCAGCTTTCCTGGACCAACTTAACCACTTCCTTTCCCTAAAATTCACCTGGATGCACTCCCCCAACCAGATCACCTTCCTGGATGTGGACGTGCACATTGAGGGAGGACACCTGACTACCACCATCCACATAAAACCCACCAACCACATGCAATACCTACACTTCTCCAGCTTCCACCCGTTCCACACCAAAAAAGCCATTCCATTCTCTCTGGGCCTCAGGGGACAGTGCCCGAACACTTCACCCACCTCCCGCCAGAATTATAACCTCCGCCTACACCAGCCTATATATATATATATTTCAGATCAGAATTTCAGTGTTTTAATTAAAGGGGATCGTGTTTTTTTTTTTTATGTGGGGATATTCTAATGTAATTCTTCGTATATATTTAGTCAACGAGATAAATAGTCTTGTTATATATTTCTAAACTGAACGTCTGGGCTATCATTCAAAGATAAAAGAACTGAGTTTTCCCCCTAATATCCATGGTAAAGAATATGGTAGTTATTCAATGTCTTTAATTCGATTGAACCATATTGTTATTTTTTTTAAAGTGTAATGGAAAACAAGTAACAGGCCAAGCCAAGGCAGGTTACTCTCCACCAGAAGAAATGTAGCAAAACAGCACATATGAATTAATGTGTGCGTTATGTAGTATTAATTCTGTACATATCTGGGTGCTGGTGTCCATATTGATTTCAAGCAAAGATGTCAAGGGGATGAGTATGTTTTGAGAATTTTCTAAGAATGTTAAATTGTTTCTCGAAGTTGAGTTTATGCCTTAGGGTTGCAAAAAGGGGGAAAGATAAAATAAAGAAAATAAATTATACCTAAGAGAGATGCATCGAAAAAGGAAATAAATAATAAAAGTGAAACAAAAATACCAAGACACATGGAGTGAGGTAGTATTAATGAGAAATGACAGAAAAAATTGCAAAATTATAAATACAGAGAAGAAATTTATGAGAAGAAAGTTACTTTGAAAGTTTATTGAAGAACTGCAGAAGCGAGCATGCACCAAAAATGTGTGTGTGTGTGTGTGAATTGAGCGATATGCTGTATTTATGAGGGAACGCAATAAAATTCAATTACCAGTGTAACCCAAAATTTTCCCACTTAATTTTCAGTGACTGTCTTGTAATGAAGATTAAAGTTTCATCTTCCATTGGGATTTATTACCAGAAAATTTTAGCAGGGTGTAAGGGATGACTCTTGCACATAGTACACCCAATTGTCAAACTCACTCATGTTTATTGGAAAACTAAACAGCAAAAATTGGGAAGATATTTATAACTTACCTTCCACAAAAGAAAAATTTAATCTCTTTCTGAACAAAATTGTCTTGTTACACAATGAATGTTTTCCACCTAAACAAGTAAACATATCCACCGAGTGTAAACCATGGGTCACAAACGGAATCAGAATCTCAAGTAGAAAACTAAAAATGCTCCATTCTGAAAGCAAGGTGAATCCCAATTCATCTTTTCTGAAATATTACAAGAGGTATAAGCAAATATATAAAAATGTACTCCACCAATCAAAAGTTAATCATAATGACCGTAAAATCAATAATTCAAACAATAAATGTAAAACAATGTGGGAAATTATAAGAAATGCATCAACAAAACACCAATCTTTAGGTAATAATATGGTGATATGCATTAATGGAAAAGAAGTCCAACATCCCCCTAATATTGCGAATGCTTTCAATGAGTATTTTGTAAATGCAGTTCCAAATAGAAGGAATGGGTTTATGGCGGCTCCAGAAGAATGTTCTACACACATAACAGTGAATGACAAATTCTTGTTCATTTCCCCCATTACTGAACAGGAATTAAAGATAATCTTCAGGCATATAAAAAACAAACGATCTTCCGGCATTGATGAAATACCAGACTTCCTAATTAAGAAATGTTATAGTTCCCTATGTCAACCATTACTAGATATAATAAACAATTCCATTGAACAGGGTATTTTCCCACACAGGCTAAAGATAGCTGTTGTTAAACCATTACTGAAGAAAAATGACCCAAAGGATTTATCAAATTACATTTTGCAACTCTCAGTCTTCTCAAAAATTATTGAACATGCAATAATGATGAGAGTAGAAAATTTCTGTAGTAAACACTCAATCTTAAGCTTGTCGCAGCATGGTTTTAGGTCTGAACGAAGCACGAAAACAGCATTAGCAGACTTAGTAGAATGTGTCACACAATCTCTGAATAATTGTAATCACATGTTAGGAGTCTTTTGTGACCTATCAAAAGCTTTCGATTCTGTAAATCACAAGATATTGCTGTGGAAACTTCAAAAACTTGGTATTCGTGGGCTACCACAAAAGTGGTTTCAATCTTATCTTACCAATAGAAAGCAAATTGTAGAAATCGCTCACACCACAGCAAAAGGATACGTGACACATCAACACTCCACCACGAAAAGTGTAACATGTGGGGTGCCTCAGGGAAGTATTCTTGGCCCTCTTTTGTTTCTTATGTACATAAATGATTTACCAAATGTTATACCTGAGGCAAATGCAATATTATATGCTGATGATACAAATATTATAGTAACAGACACTTACAAAGATGCTCTACAATCTAAGGCTAATAACGTATTAAACAAATTAGATGACTGGTTTTTAAATAATAATCTACTCCTCAACAGCAAAAAAAACAAATTACATTACATTTTCTACAATCCAAACCAGAAACCAAATAAGCCTCAATCTAATATCTGGGAATACACAACTAGAGCCTAAAAAAAATTCAAAATTTCTTGGTATCATTCTGGATGAACACCTTAGCTATACAGAACACATAAACACGCTACAATCAAAATTAAGTAGTGTGTGCTATGCCCTTCGAGAAATGGTAGACATCTCAAGCACCCAAACTGTAAAGTGCCTTTATATGGCAAACTTTGATGCTTTACTAAGATACGGTATTATGGTTTGGGGTAACAAGGGCCACTCCAATGTCCTTTTTATGCTTCAAAAAAGAGCTATAAGAATCATAGCTGGAGTAAAGAAAACTTATTCATGTAGAACTCTTTTCCGTAAAATTAATGTGTTAACTCTCCCCTGCATATACATTTATGAATGCTTAATTTATGTTAAGCAAAATATTTCCAACTTTGCCACAAATGAGGAAATACATGGCCTAAACACAAGAAATGAAGACAAACTTCACATAAAACACTGCCGCCTTAACTTATGTAAGAAAGGTCCCTTAAATTCTTCCATAGATCTCTACAATAAACTACCACAAGATGTGAGGAAAGAACCAAAATTGATGATATTCAAGCACAAGATAAAATCAATGCTTCTGAAGCATGTTTTTTATTCTATAGCTGAATACATGGAAGCGACTTTTACATAAGACAAATGTACATAATGTAGTTTAATCACATATTATTCTTGTAAAATTAAATGTCAAATGAAAGTGGGTAATTAGTATATCTTCTCATGTTATATTTTTTTGTGATTTTGATATAATACCAGAGTAAGACCCAATTTTTTACAATTTTTGGCTATATATTTTGTATTTGTAAAATCTATTAATGTACCTGTATTGTAATGTAAGTATTGAAATGTCCTATATTACCATGTACTTTAATTTGTACACACCGGTAGTCCTTGGACGCAAATAAACTAAACTATACTAAACTAAACTTAGTGCACTCTGGACTGTATTTTGCAGACTATCAAGGCTCTGGCATCTGAACCTAACACCAGTTTAATCTTCATAGGATTGCATGTGTGTGTTGTAGTATGTCTTGTCCTGGTTTGTTCTGAGTGCCCTTGATGGCCTCGGCTTTTAACTGAAGACAGAATATTTGATTCTCCTACATTCTATTTTAGATAGGGTAAGAGGCTGGATCCCATATCATGTAATCATTATCCTTCACTGTTTCCTGCCTCTGGCTGGGTCAGCATAGAAGTCAAGTCTCTCCATTTTTGCCTGGTCTTCAACCACTCCTCTCTTTGCACAGTGTTCCAAGTTTGTCCTCTTCAACTAACGCTCTCCACTATCTGCTCTTTCCACCAACATATTGGTCTCCCCCTTGGTCTTATTCCCATTACTTGTGCATGGTAAACTCTTACTGGTAGTCTTTCTGCATCCATCCTCTTCATGTGTCCGAACCACCTCATCTGTGCCTGATCCATCCTGTCCCGAAGCTTCACCAAACACACTGTCTGTCGGATCTCCTCATTCCTTATTCTATCCCTTCTAGTCTTCCCTAATATACTCCTTAAAAATTTCATCTCCACTGCCTGCATCTTTCTTTTGTCTCTCTCTTTCATTGTCCAAGTCTCTGCTCCATACATAATTATTGGCACATACTATGTGTTGTATATTACATTCTTGCATTTCATAGGTACTCTTCGCAACATCTTATTTGACCGCCTCAAAAGAATTCTAAGTCCCGAATTCGTAAATTTAGCAACATTGCACTTCGGCTCCAGGTGAGAGTAGCCAACTTTGAGTAGGTCCTTCCACTAGATGAAAAACGCTGTGGTGAGAGGTTTACAATTTTGCACTTTCCATCAACTTAGAAACTATAAACCGCTATTATAATACACAATCAAAACGAAATAATAAATTGGAAAAATAACCTTGAGGAATATTTATGATTCTGCTTGCTTGACTTGAAATTTGAGGGGTTTGAAACACTGAACAAAGTTTTTCTCCACCTGGAGGAAATCAACATCAAGTTTGTGCAGAAAGAAGCAAATTTGTGAGGAGTTTATGCGACATTTTATTTACAATACCTTGCATAATATCGAACAGTACTCAAAAAGTTATATTTGTCACGACTAGTCAAGAAAATGTGCTTGGTTCACAGGAAGGTGGGAGTCTTCATAAAAGTCAACATGTTTTTAAGGGCATAACGTCATCAAGTTAACGTAGAGCAGTTGGTTATGGTGCTATCTTTTTCGTCAAGCGTGAAAGGTCGTGGGTTCAAATCCCACTCTCTCCTCATTTCTTTTCTTTTGTTTGCTGAACAAAGATCGTTGATAGTAGAATATTTAAAAAAAATGAATCCGATGCTCACTTGAAGGACGTCCCTTCTGCGCATATTTCCCCTTAGAGGTTGCAGATTTCCAGTTTTGAAGGTTAAATGGTTTTTAGTTATTATTCATATTTTGTGTTAACACACATCATGATTAATTCACAAATCACATATATGTATTCAGGTTGCAAAATGTAATGTTATTTATGTTATGTATTGTTTGTTCTTCTCTGTCACCTAAAATATTGATTGTTTGATTTCGATATACTATAAAAAACATATACAGTTATGTTAAGTAGTGATGTAGAGCATTACTGTAATGAAGGAAAGTGTTTAATGAGTTCAAATTGCTAATATTGGTAATTTTATGTCCGTTCCTTCCTAATAACTGTTGTCAATCCCTCTCACCATCATCTTACCATGCATCTAAAACTAATAGTAAATTGCCAATTTACATAAGTAAATGGTTATTGCAACGGAGGTCGATTCGATAAGAAACTATTATAAGTATTTATATAGTGAGTGACAAAAAAAAATTCAACGCCTCAAAATGATCGTTAATTCGTCACTGCTTTGCATCTAAAATGTTTGTCTTATTTGAACAGATAGTACGAGTATCAGATTCCCACTAACTTTGCAATATTTGAAACCACATTACAGACTTAGCTCAACATAACTTGATTCTGTGCATTCTGACTTCCTCCTATCCGAAACAACTTCCTCTTACAATTTCCTTTCACCTCGTGAAATACAGAGACCAATATTAACTCTTTAGCACGGTGGATAAACTTTACATCCAAAGATAAACTCCTGAAGAAAATCCTGCCTTAATGGAGAATCGAATGTACGACCTCCCTGGTGAGAATCAAGCATGCTACCTTTTCTCCAGGTAGGTCATGTTAAAATTTGCTACCAGTTTGAAGAAACCAATTCACACATATTTTCATGTATATAACTTCTTCATGGCAATTTTCATGAGTAAACAAACTCAGAAAAAATTGAGAAACGCTGAAACGGAAAAATTATGTACATGTCTATTGGTGTTTTGTCATATTTTGTAAATTGTGTAAAAATTCCGTATTTTGAACAAGCATCGTTAAGTTACGAAGTCTTTTGTTGTTTGTTTAAAGTAGGAACACGAGAGCGAAAAGGAGTAATTTGAACCTGAACCCGGTTGCCAAGAAACTTCAGCTTCTTTCCAAACACTGTATGAAAAGAGAGAGGAAAGGGATATTCAACGTATGAAATATAAAATATGTGTGAAAATAAAACAATGGAAACCCTGCAAGATAATACAAATGAACTTCAAACTATGAAAACATATTTTCGTGGTGGAAAACTGCAAATCATTTTCGAAATATGAACTTGATTTTCTTTCTGTATTAGAAAGTGGAGATATGGGATGATAGGATCCCTCAGCAAGAAAAATTTAAGCAAGCCGCTTCCTTCCCTCCAACTTTTTCAATGGTCATAATTAGTAATTAGGGTGTGGATGTTGATGAAAAATCAACTTTTTCTCTGACCCTTAAAAACAATGCTAAACTCTATATCATGTCATTTTCCCTTCAGTTAGAGCCTGAAAACACTTTCTATTTTACATTTCTTTTGCATTTTTCGGCCTTTTTTACCTTTTAGTTTACTTGTCAGTATTCTTAACAGTGTCCTCCTCCGTAGCCGTGAGGTCTAATGCACCTTGCTTTGGGCGGTGGATGCGGTATGGCATGGGTTCGATCCCAGGTTCAGTCTGCAGGAATTTTCAGCCTGTGTATAGGGCTGGTGGAAAACCACCATCGTGAGGAAATTGGGGAGCTCCAAGTGAGTGAGCGTAATCCGGTCGCGAAATTCTACAACAGCTGTCCCCCTGGTGGCCCACGTGGGAGGGAGGCCAGCAGTCGGTAGGCAAGCCAGGGCCCAATATTGGGCTGTAGTGCTATAGGGTTGCATTCTTAAATGTGTTTGTTGCATTTTTATTTACTTTTTAGGTTAATTTTTCTCCTCCCCTGTTGTTTCATGCATTTTAAATGCCTTTACTAGTAAAGCTTACATAATTAGATTTCTTGACATGGTCCTTTTAGCAAATTCATTATGAACCGAAAATAGGGTCAATGGAATATCATAATATCATTCTTAACTGAAATGTTTGGCAATGGATTAAAATACTTTGTGTGAAGACTACTTTGAGGTTCTTCATCTGGACACTGTTATCGCTTTAATCTGTGGTTTTAAAGTAGAATTAGTCACAATATTAAATGAAATTATACTCTGGTGTACGCAAAGCAGAACTGTATTTTCGAATGCTGGCCGACTACAGTATTGTAAAAGGCTCACTCTGATCAAGAGATTAATTGGTTGATTTGGCGTTTTAAGTCAACTTTATGCACAGTTATGCTAATCAGGACTGCACCTACAGTTTAAAGTGGGATCCGAACCACTGTGTGCTTCCACCAGAAAGGAGATGAATGATTTTTAAAGAAAAACCTTGAGGTATATTTTATGTAACCTTGAAGTAAACAAAGAAATCTACATTATCACTTACTTGCTCTTTCCCCTTTGCTTCAGTAGTTTCAACCACCAGACAACGGGCTTCATCGACTTATTAGACAACTTACTCTCATGTAGTTTATGAAAGAAATCAAGCTTTCATTTTCACAGTAAAAATTATTTTATAATATTTTTTTTACTATTTTTCGGTCATTCTATAGGTCATCTTATGACTATTTTTTAGGTCATCAACTTCCGAGCCCTAGTCATAATGTTTAATCCTACAAGCATTCCTCAGCTATCCTAAAGGCTCGAGCAAACACCTAAAACTTTCCACTTCACACAGCAGTACACTACAACAGAAATGTGTATGTCTTCATCCTTTGAACCGAGTGCATAAAATAACATGAACCGTGTGGCGTAGGGGGATCGTGTTTGCTTGCAGAATTGAAAATCATGGCTTCAAACCTACTTGTTTGCAAAATCTTTTTCGGGAAGAAAACGGCTTTGGACGAGATATTTCCGCTAAAATTTATGCAATTTAGGTCCAGCTTTTCCTGATGCAGAAAGATGTGATGTAAAGTCTGAGGTGGGTAGTTTCAAACGTTGAAAATAGCATAATATTTGTCATTTATCATTTGAAAATCCGACATATATTTAGGTCCGCAGTGAAGAGAACAAACAAAGAACATCGTATTTCTGTATGTGTGTGTGATGGTATGTGTGTGTGTGTGTTGTTGTTGTTGCTGTTGTTGTTGTTGTTGTTGTTGTCAATGTTTTAAGTCTACCTTATGCACAGTTAGGCTAATGGCGACTGAACGAACAGTTTAAACAGGAATCCGAACCACTGCGCAATGAGCCTCCACCTGATATTAAAATGGGGGCACCTTGATTACAACATGCTGTTCAAGAACATGTATTTATGATATAGTAATTCTTAACGTGTGTTAACATAGCTTTTGACAGCTGAATGAAAAGAAGGATCTTGCCAAAAATCCTGCCAATCACTGAAAAATCAAGAAGATGAGTAGAAACATTCCCGAGATATGCATCGCATAAATATTTACAGTGATTTAATATAACCCAGCGGTAGGAGCTCAGATGAGCTTTTTTCCGAGGCGAGCCTCAGCAACTGGGCGGGTCGCAGGTGGCGGATAGCGAACGGCCATCAGATATGATGGTTAGCTGCGAATAAGGCAGTGCCGAATAAGCAGTCCCGGACCGAGGCGGCAGTGCTATCAGGGTCTGGGAGAGGTTGGTTTTTGGCAGGACCATCCTCAATAAAAACCCAGAAAAGCCCTTTTGATAGCACTGTGTCATGGCGAGAAAGTGCCGCCATTAAATAAGCACTGCCCCTGCTGCCTTGCAGGGAGGGGAGGGATCCCCAAAGGCTAAGGGAAGGAAACCCTAACAGAAAACCAAGGGTAGGGAGGACTCTTCAGGCATGGTGAAGCCAGCCTCCCTAGGGGAGTAAACCCCAAAAAAATCCTGGTCCTCCAAGCTTGGGGGTTTGGCGTGGGACTGACCATTCTACCCAGTAAAAGCACCTATTGTTGAGAAGCCTTCAAATCAGAGAGCCGGACTGGAATATGTAAGACGAACTGGCAAGAATAAGGATATGAGAGTAGGAACATGGAACGTATTATCTCTATACAGAACTGGAGCCCTAAGAAACCTTACCGAAGAGTTTAATAAATACAAGCTTGATATTCTTGCATTACAGGAAATTAGGTGGACTGGGAAGGATGTGTTGGAGCAGAAAGACACAGTAATATATTATAGCTGTGGAGAAAAACATGAGTTTGGAACAGGTTTTTTAATAAAGAAAAAGATGAAAAATCTTGTAATGGATTTTAAGGCAATAGATGATAGAACCTGCATTTTAAGAGTTAGGGGAAAGTTCCATAACTACAGCTTGATAACAACCCACGCACCAACAGAGGATAAATCTGAGGAAGAAAAGGATGCTTTCTATGATAAATTGGAGAGGGTTTACGATTCATGCCCCCAATATGATATCAAAATAATGCTTGGAGATTTTAATGCAAAGGTAGGCAGGGAAATCTGGGCTAAACCTGTGATAGGATCTCATAGCCTGCACCATGAGAGTAACAATAATGGAATAAAACTGATTGATTTTGCAAATAGGCATCAAATGATCATAGCAGGCACCTTTTATCCTCACAAAGATATACATAAAGCAACATGGAGAACTCCAGATGGGAGATCAAGTAACCAGATAGACCATGTAATTTTAGATAGTAAACACAAATCAAGCATTTTAGATGTACGTAGTTTTAGGGGAGCAAATGTGGACACAGATCACTACCTGGTGATTGCTAAGATCAAGAACAGAATATCATGTATACACAAAAGGCAAGAAAGTAAAATCACAAAATATGATATATATAAATTGAAGGAAAGAGACAGAAAGAAAACATATCAGCAAAAGATTACTGACAGACTGAAAAACCTGGAAGATGGTGTGAACAACACCAATCCCAATGAAGAGTGGTGCAAAATACGAGATGTAATAATAAAAGTAGCAGATGAGGAAATAGGGGAAATGAAGAAACAAAACCGTAATGAATGGTTTGACGAGGAGTGCAAGGAGATAACCAAGCAGAAAAATGAAGCATACAGAAATATGATACAAAGTTATTTTACAAGAGCAAAGCTAGAAGTATATAGAGAACTGAGAAGGAAGGAAAAGAAAATACATAAGAGAAAGAAAAAAGAGAGTGTGGAAAGTAAAATGAGACAAATGGAATCATTTAATGGAAAACGAGAGAGTAGAAGATTCTATAGAACTGTCAATGAAATGCGAGGATTCCAAACTGGAGCATATATATGTAAGGATAAAGACGGACGACTGTTAAGTAATGACCAGGATATTTTAATTAGATGGCAGGAACATTTTAATGAACTTTTGAATGAACAAAACCAGAATGGAAGTGGAATGGAGCAAGAACAGAATCAGCATACGGAAGAAGATCAGAATGTAACAAATCCCCAGCTTAATGAACAGGAAAAGCAGGGACCTAGCCTTGAAGAAGTTAAGAGTGCCATTGAGAAGCTGAAAAACAATAGAGCGCCAGGATCTGACAAAATAACAGCAGAGATGATGAAACTTCACGGAAGGGATTTCTTGAGAAGCATTCAAAATCTACTAGATAAAATATGGAAGGATGAAGAAATCCCATCACAATGGGAAGAAGGTATAATATACCCCATATATAAGAAGGGGGATCGCCTACAAACAGAAAACTATAGAGGCATCAGCAAACTTAACACCGGATACAAAATTCTCTCTAATATACTTTTCCGAAGGCTCTCCCCGTATGTAAACAAAATAATAGGTGACTACCAATGTGGCTGTAGAGAGGGAAAATCGACCTCAGACCACATACATACAATTAGACAGATATGCGCAAAGACAAAAGAATTTGGAATAAATACATATCACCTCTATATAGATTTTAAATCTGCGTATGATACCATACGAAGGAACGAGCTGATTGAAGCCATGAGGGAATTCAACATCCCACAGAAATTAGTAAATCTAGTAGAAGAGACTCTAAAAAACGTGCGATGTAGAGTACAAATAAGAAATCAGCTATCTCAAGAATTCGAAACAAAACAAGGATTGCGTCAAGGAGATGCCCTGTCATGTATGCTATTCAATATTGCACTAGAAAAGGCTGTCAGAGAATCAGGCATAGACACTAGAGGAACTATAATAAACAAGTCAGTGCAAATGATGGCATATGCAGATGATGTGGTTATAATAGCCAGAACAACAAGAGCATTGCGTGAAGCTGTAGCTAATCTCCTTACAGCAGCACAAAAAATGGGGCTTGCAGTAAATGCTGCTAAAACAAAATATATGGAAATAACCAAGGTGCATACTAGTACTACACATCTTGAAGTTAACGGGCTCTCCTTCGAGAGAGTACAGGAATTTAAATATCTTGGTGTGTATATAACAGAAAAAGTAGATTCTCTGACAGAGATTCAACACAGAATAAGTATGGCAAATAGAAGTTACTTTGGACTTGGAAAACATATGAAGTCCCGGTATATCAGAAGGAAAACAAAAGTTAAGCTATACAAAACGTTAATAAGACCTATTTTAATGTATGGATGTGAATCATGGATTATAACTAAGAATGCTGAGACAATGATCGGAAGTTTTGAAAGGAAGATCCTGCGCAGGATCTATGGTCCTATATGTGAAAACGGATTTTGGAGAAGAAGATACAATAATGAACTATATCAACTCTACCAAGATATAGATATTGTGAAGGAAATTAAACTAATACGGTTAAGGTGGCTAGGACATATATACCGAATGCCAGATAACTCGATGTGCAAAAAGATAACGTTTATGCATATGGAGGGCAGGAGAAAAGTAGGAAGACCACCTTTAAGGTGGGTTGATTCGGTAGAAGAGGACCTAAGTATGCTGGGAGTTAGGAGTTGGAGAAGGAAGGCGCTGGATAGAGATGGATGGCGGAAGATTCTGAAGGAGGCCAAGGCCTGTGATGGGCTGTAGTGCCGGAAAAGAAGAAAAGAAGATTTAATATAATCTTATATTACATTATTACAACACTTCGTACTCGGTAAATAATAATAATAAAAAAATAATCAGGAGTGGGTGAGATTTAGCAATTATGCTTCATCAGATAGTGTCTGCATGCTGTTCAAACATTGCTCATAGAATGTATGTAAAGATTGCGTGTGTTTATTATTGAAGGCAATTGTACATTATGGTTTTGTGCTTGTTTCCACCCCCAAATGATAATCGTGCTCTAGCTTCAAATAAACATAGCAGTTTTACTATGTGATGTCGAATCTTATTAGTCATTGGCACATACATCATTATATTTTTAAATGATTTATGTCATGAAGAAGAGTAATTATACCTGGAATCCACGAAGACATTCATTCACCCTGTACTGATTTTGCGAGATTTGTTATCCTACTTTTGTGTTCAATGACATGCTAGGAAATCAGTATGTAAGTAAGAGAAAGAAATGAATGTGATCCTGAAGTTACATCATTTGGGCCCTTACAGAAAGAGAGATACTCTTATTGATTTGGATTGTTTATTTTCTCCCGTCTGCATCTTGAATCTCAATTCGATTTACTTTTTGTTATTTAGAGTCACTTCTCTTCCACTTTTGGCTAATTGCAATGATGTGGATAAATGATGACATGATAAAATTGATGAAGTGACACTTGCAAAGAACACTCATGCCCAGACTGGAATTGAAAGCCTTGTCCCCTGGGTGAATGACTACTTTGTTGTTACGTTATGCTTGGCTAAGGGGTAATCGAACCATCATCCACTCTCATCTGCTTTCAAATAAATACGAGCTTTTCCCCAAGTGAAGGAATTGAGTCAGTTTTTTTTTTAATTACTTAAGGGATACTGAGATTTTTGAACCTTTTTTCCCCCAATCTTTTTTCCACCGTTTGAATGTAACCCTGTTGGTTGGTTGTTTGATTTAGTGTTTTAAGTCCACTTTGTGCACAGTAAGGTTAATCGGGACTGTACCTACAGTTTAAAGTGGAATCAAAACCACTATGTGCCTCCACTGGGTATCGAACGTGGGACCCCTTGATTACAAGGTGATGATGCTACCACTGTGCTATTGGGGAGGCCTTTAACTCAAACGATTCTGCCACTTCATCAGAAAGGAAGTGTAGCAGCATCTATATATACTGTTTATTGAATGTCCATTTTTACCTTATTTTCTAATCAACCCTCACATTTATTTTTCATTCAAAAATAACAAGGTTGATTATATTTTTTGTTGATTATATTTTTACATATTTATGAGACTAGGAGTCCAATGGAATTTGTTGTCTATACATAGCAAGTTACAAGTACATATGTTCAACCGTACTATTTGTAGTTTCGCCTTGTAACCAATAAATAAGTTAACATGCATATATGTAACCATCTGCTGTTGTATTCACAGAATATTTTAAGTGTGTGTTTTTAACTGACCTTAGGGGATTTTTTCCTTAGCTATATGTAGTAATAGCTAAGAGGTATGTGATATGGTGGAATCAGGATCAGAGAAACTGGAAGGCCACTCTACAACAGCAAATTCAGAAATATACCATTGCATTATTCTGCTTGAAATTTACCCAGATTTTGACCTCGAAAAGTTATTATTTTGGAGACTTTTTTGTTGTTCCTCAAATTCATTAATCATTGGTAGTTTGCATTATTGTTGGCAAAACTCTTCACACATATGCACTTGTATGTATACTTCTTTAGTTCCTGGGTATCATAGATAATGCTTTCTTTCAGAATTTTTTTCTAGTAGCAACTCTTTTGACCAATTTAAGCTGCTGTATCACAAATGAAAGAATGTGTGGAACAGTGACTTTGTTTTTAAAATATTGGTAATTAAAAGCTGTAACATTTGCTATCTCTAACCCACTCAGACATGTGCAGAAAAAAATATGGAAGAAATTATTTTCAATAAAATTATGAATTTATTTTGTTGAATATGGTTTCCATCAGTGATGTATGGTTTTCAATTGTTGAAAATGCAATACATGTGTTGTCTGTGAATGGTTTTGTTTGAGTTAATTTGAAGTTCACTTTTGTGTTGAGGTAGGTTAATCATTAATAATCAGGACTAGACCTACAATTTCCGAGGCGAGCCTCAGCAACTGGGCGGGTCGCAGGTGGCGGATAGCGAACGGCCATCAGATATGATGGTTAGCTGCGAATAAGGCAGTGCCGAATAAGCAGTCCCGGACCGAGGCGGCAGTGCTATCAGGGTCTGGGAGAGGTTGGTTTTTGGCAGGACCATCCTCAATAAAAACCCAGAAAAGCCCTTTTGATAGCACTGTGTCATGGCGAGAAAGTGCCGCCATTAAATAAGCACTGCCGCTGCCGCCTTGCAGGGAGGGGAGGGATCCCCAAAGGCTAAGGGAAGGAAACCCTAACAGAAAACCAAGGGTAGGGAGGACTCTTCAGGCATGGTGAAGCCAGCCTCCCTAGGGGAGTAAACCCCAAAAAAATCCTGGTCCCCCAAGCTTGGGGGTTTGGCGTGGGACTGACCATTCTACCCAGTAAAAGCACCTATTGTTGAGAAGCCTTCAAATCAGAGAGCCGGACTGGAATATGTAAGACGAACTGGCAAGAATAAGGATATGAGAGTAGGAACATGGAACGTATTATCTCTATACAGAACTGGAGCCCTAAGAAACCTTACCGAAGAGTTTAATAAATACAAGCTTGATATTCTTGCATTACAGGAAATTAGGTGGACTGGGAAGGATGTGTTGGAGCAGAAAGACACAGTAATATATTATAGCTGTGGAGAAAAACATGAGTTTGGAACAGGTTTTTTAATAAAGAAAAAGATGAAAAATCTTGTAATGTATTTTAAGGCAATAGATGATAGAACCTGCATTTTAAGAGTTAGGGGAAAGTTCCATAACTACAGCTTGATAACAACCCACGCACCAACAGAGGATAAATCTGAGGAAGAAAAGGATGCTTTCTATGATAAATTGGAGAGGGTTTACGATTCATGCCCCCAATATGATATCAAAATAATGCTTGGAGATTTTAATGCAAAGGTAGGCAGGGAAATCTGGGCTAAACCTGTGATAGGATCTCATAGCCTGCACCATGAGAGTAACAATAATGGAATAAAACTGATTGATTTTGCAAATAGGCATCAAATGATCATAGCAGGCACCTTTTATCCTCACAAAGATATACATAAAGCAACATGGAGAACTCCAGATGGGAGATCAAGTAACCAGATAGACCATGTAATTTTAGATAGTAAACACAAATCAAGCATTTTAGATGTACGTAGTTTTAGGGGAGCAAATGTGGACACGGATCACTACCTGGTGATTGCTAAGATCAAGAACAGAATATCATGTATACACAAAAGGCAAGAAAGTAAAATCACAAAATATGATATATATAAATTGAAGGAAAGAGACAGAAAGAAAACATATCAGGAAAAGATTACTGACAGACTGAAAAACCTGGAAGATGGCGTGAACAACACCAATCCCAATGAAGAGTGGTGCAAAATACGAGATGTAATAATAAAAGTAGCAGATGAGGAAATAGGGGAAATGAAGAAACAAAACTGTAATGAATGGTTTGACGAGGAGTGCAAGGAGATAACCAAGCAGAAAAATGAAGCATACAGAAATATGATACAAAGTTATTTTACAAGAGCAAAGCTAGAAGTATATAGAGAACTGAGAAGGAAGGAAAAGAAAATACATAAGAGAAAGAAAAAAGAGAGTGTGTAAAGTTAAATGAGACAAGTGGAATCATTTAATGGAAAACGAGAGAGTAGAAGATTCTATAGAACTGTCAATGAAATGCGAGGATTCCAAACTGGAGCATATATATGTAAGGATAAAGACGGACGACTGTTAAGTAATGACCAGGATATTTTAATTAGATGGCAGGAACATTTTAATGAACTTTTGAATGAACAAAACCAGAATGGAAGTGGAATGGAGCAAGAACAGAATCAGCATACGGAAGAAGATCAGAATGTAACAAATCCCCAGCTTAATGAACAGGAAAAGCAGGGACCTAGCCTTGAAGAAGTTAAGAGTGCCATTGAGAAGCTGAAAAACAATAGAGCGCCAGGATCTGACAAAATAACAGCAGAGATGATGAAACTTCACGGAAGGGATTTCTTGAGAAGCATTCAAAATCTACTAGATAAAATATGGAAGGATGAAGAAATCCCATCACAATGGGAAGAAGGTATAATATACCCCATATATAAGAAGGGGGATCGCCTACAAACAGAAAACTATAGAGGCATCAGCAAACTTAACACCGGATACAAAATTCTCTCTAATATACTTTTCCGAAGGCTCTCCCCGTATGTAAACAAAATAATAGGTGACTACCAATGTGGCTGTAGAGAGGGAAAATCGACCTCAGACCACATACATACAATTAGACAGATATGCGCAAAGACAAAAGAATTTGGAATAAATACATATCACCTCTATATAGATTTTAAATCTGCGTATGATACCATACGAAGGAACGAGCTGATTGAAGCCATGAGGGAATTCAACATCCCACAGAAATTAGTAAATCTAGTAGAAGAGACTCTAAAAAACGTGCGATGTAGAGTACAAATAAGAAATCAGCTATCTCAAGAATTCGAAACAAAACAAGGATTGCGTCAAGGAGATGCCCTGTCATGTATGCTATTCAATATTGCACTAGAAAAGGCTGTCAGAGAATCAGGCATAGACACTAGAGGAACTATAATAAACAAGTCAGTGCAAATGATGGCATATGCAGATGATGTGGTTATAATAGCCAGAACAACAAGAGCATTGCGTGAAGCTGTAGCTAATCTCCTTACAGCAGCACAAAAAATGGGGCTTGCAGTAAATGCTGCTAAAACAAAATATATGGAAATAACCAAGGTGCATACTAGTACTACACATCTTGAAGTTAACGGGCTCTCCTTCGAGAGAGTACAGGAATTTAAATATCTTGGTGTGTATATAACAGAAAAAGTAGATTCTCTGACAGAGATTCAACACAGAATAAGTATGGCAAATAGAAGTTACTTTGGACTTGGAAAACATATGAAGTCCCGGTATATCAGAAGGAAAACAAAAGTTAAGCTATACAAAACGTTAATAAGACCTATTTTAATGTATGGATGTGAATCATGGATTATAACTAAGAATGCTGAGACAATGATCGGAAGTTTTGAAAGGAAGATCCTGCGCAGGATCTATGGTCCTATATGTGAAAACGGATTTTGGAGAAGAAGATACAATAATGAACTATATCAACTCTACCAAGATATAGATATTGTGAAGGAAATTAAACTAATACGGTTAAGGTGGCTAGGACATATATACCGAATGCCAGATAACTCGATGTGCAAAAAGATAACGTTTATGCATATGGAGGGCAGGAGAAAAGTAGGAAGACCACCTTTAAGGTGGGTTGATTCGGTAGAAGAGGACCTAAGTATGCTGGGAGTTAGGAGTTGGAGAAGGAAGGCGCTGGATAGAGATGGATGGCGGAAGATTCTGAAGGAGGCCAAGGCCTGTGATGGGCTGTAGTGCCGGAAAAGAAGAAAAGAAGATTTAATATAATCTTATATTACATTATTACAACACTTCGTACTCGGTAAATAATAATAATAAAAAAATAATCAGGAGTGGGTGAGATTTAGCAATTATGCTTCATCAGATAGTGTCTGCATGCTGTTCAAACATTGCTCATAGAATGTATGTAAAGATTGCGTGTGTTTATTATTGAAGGCAATTGTACATTATGGTTTTGTGCTTGTTTCCACCCCCAAATGATAATCGTGCTCTAGCTTCAAATAAACATAGCAGTTTTACTATGTGATGTCGAATCTTATTAGTCATTGGCACATACATCATTATATTTTTAAATGATTTATGTCATGAAGAAGAGTAATTATACCTGGAATCCACGAAGACATTCATTCACCCTGTACTGATTTTGCGAGATTTGTTATCCTACTTTTGTGTTCAATGACATGCTAGGAAATCAGTATGTAAGTAAGAGAAAGAAATGAATGTGATCCTGAAGTTACATCATTTGGGCCCTTACAGAAAGAGAGATACTCTTATTGATTTGGATTGTTTATTTTCTCCCGTCTGCATCTTGAATCTCAATTCGATTTACTTTTTGTTATTTAGAGTCACTTCTCTTCCACTTTTGGCTAATTGCAATGATGTGGATAAATGATGACATGATAAAATTGATGAAGTGACACTTGCAAAGAACACTCATGCCCAGACTGGAATTGAAAGCCTTGTCCCCTGGGTGAATGACTACTTTGTTGTTACGTTATGCTTGGCTAAGGGGTAATCGAACCATCATCCACTCTCATCTGCTTTCAAATAAATACGAGCTTTTCCCCAAGTGAAGGAATTGAGTCAGTTTTTTTTTTAATTACTTAAGGGATACTGAGATTTTTGAACCTTTTTTCCCCCAATCTTTTTTCCACCGTTTGAATGTAACCCTGTTGGTTGGTTGTTTGATTTAGTGTTTTAAGTCCACTTTGTGCACAGTAAGGTTAATCGGGACTGTACCTACAGTTTAAAGTGGAATCAAAACCACTATGTGCCTCCACTGGGTATCGAACGTGGGACCCCTTGATTACAAGGTGATGATGCTACCACTGTGCTATTGGGGAGGCCTTTAACTCAAACGATTCTGCCACTTCATCAGAAAGGAAGTGTAGCAGCATCTATATATACTGTTTATTGAATGTCCATTTTTACCTTATTTTCTAATCAACCCTCACATTTATTTTTCATTCAAAAATAACAAGGTTGATTATATTTTTTGTTGATTATATTTTTACATATTTATGAGACTAGGAGTCCAATGGAATTTGTTGTCTATACATAGCAAGTTACAAGTACATATGTTCAACCGTACTATTTGTAGTTTCGCCTTGTAACCAATAAATAAGTTAACATGCATATATGTAACCATCTGCTGTTGTATTCACAGAATATTTTAAGTGTGTGTTTTTAACTGACCTTAGGGGATTTTTTCCTTAGCTATATGTAGTAATAGCTAAGAGGTATGTGATATGGTGGAATCAGGATCAGAGAAACTGGAAGGCCACTCTACAACAGCAAATTCAGAAATATACCATTGCATTATTCTGCTTGAAATTTACCCAGATTTTGACCTCGAAAAGTTATTATTTTGGAGACTTTTTTGTTGTTCCTCAAATTCATTAATCATTGGTAGTTTGCATTATTGTTGGCAAAACTCTTCACACATATGCACTTGTATGTATACTTCTTTAGTTCCTGGGTATCATAGATAATGCTTTCTTTCAGAATTTTTTTCTAGTAGCAACTCTTTTGACCAATTTAAGCTGCTGTATCACAAATGAAAGAATGTGTGGAACAGTGACTTTGTTTTTAAAATATTGGTAATTAAAAGCTGTAACATTTGCTATCTCTAACCCACTCAGACATGTGCAGAAAAAAATATGGAAGAAATTATTTTCAATAAAATTATGAATTTATTTTGTTGAATATGGTTTCCATCAGTGATGTATGGTTTTCAATTGTTGAAAATGCAATACATGTGTTGTCTGTGAATGGTTTTGTTTGAGTTAATTTGAAGTTCACTTTTGTGTTGAGGTAGGTTAATCATTAATAATCAGGACTAGACCTACAATTTCCGAGGCGAGCCTCAGCAACTGGGCGGGTCGCAGGTGGCGGATAGCGAACGGCCATCAGATATGATGGTTAGCTGCGAATAAGGCAGTGCCGAATAAGCAGTCCCGGACCGAGGCGGCAGTGCTATCAGGGTCTGGGAGAGGTTGGTTTTTGGCAGGACCATCCTCAATAAAAACCCAGAAAAGCCCTTTTGATAGCACTGTGTCATGGCGAGAAAGTGCCGCCATTAAATAAGCACTGCCGCTGCCGCCTTGCAGGGAGGGGAGGGATCCCCAAAGGCTAAGGGAAGGAAACCCTAACAGAAAACCAAGGGTAGGGAGGACTCTTCAGGCATGGTGAAGCCAGCCTCCCTAGGGGAGTAAACCCCAAAAAAATCCTGGTCCCCCAAGCTTGGGGGTTTGGCGTGGGACTGACCATTCTACCCAGTAAAAGCACCTATTGTTGAGAAGCCTTCAAATCAGAGAGCCGGACTGGAATATGTAAGACGAACTGGCAAGAATAAGGATATGAGAGTAGGAACATGGAACGTATTATCTCTATACAGAACTGGAGCCCTAAGAAACCTTACCGAAGAGTTTAATAAATACAAGCTTGATATTCTTGCATTACAGGAAATTAGGTGGACTGGGAAGGATGTGTTGGAGCAGAAAGACACAGTAATATATTATAGCTGTGGAGAAAAACATGAGTTTGGAACAGGTTTTTTAATAAAGAAAAAGATGAAAAATCTTGTAATGTATTTTAAGGCAATAGATGATAGAACCTGCATTTTAAGAGTTAGGGGAAAGTTCCATAACTACAGCTTGATAACAACCCACGCACCAACAGAGGATAAATCTGAGGAAGAAAAGGATGCTTTCTATGATAAATTGGAGAGGGTTTACGATTCATGCCCCCAATATGATATCAAAATAATGCTTGGAGATTTTAATGCAAAGGTAGGCAGGGAAATCTGGGCTAAACCTGTGATAGGATCTCATAGCCTGCACCATGAGAGTAACAATAATAGAATAAAACTGATTGATTTTGCAAATAGGCATCAAATGATCATAGCAGGCACCTTTTATCCTCACAAAGATATACATAAAGCAACATGGAGAACTCCAGATGGGAGATCAAGTAACCAGATAGACCATGTAATTTTAGATAGTAAACACAAATCAAGCATTTTAGATGTACGTAGTTTTAGGGGAGCAAATGTGGACACGGATCACTACCTGGTGATTGCTAAGATCAAGAACAGAATATCATGTATACACAAAAGGCAAGAAAGTAAAATCACAAAATATGATATATATAAATTGAAGGAAAGAGACAGAAAGAAAACATATCAGGAAAAGATTACTGACAGACTGAAAAACCTGGAAGATGGCGTGAACAACACCAATCCCAATGAAGAGTGGTGCAAAATACGAGATGTAATAATAAAAGTAGCAGATGAGGAAATAGGGGAAATGAAGAAACAAAACTGTAATGAATGGTTTGACGAGGAGTGCAAGGAGATAACCAAGCAGAAAAATGAAGCATACAGAAATATGATACAAAGTTATTTTACAAGAGCAAAGCTAGAAGTATATAGAGAACTGAGAAGGAAGGAAAAGAAAATACATAAGAGAAAGAAAAAAGAGAGTGTGTAAAGTTAAATGAGACAAGTGGAATCATTTAATGGAAAACGAGAGAGTAGAAGATTCTATAGAACTGTCAATGAAATGCGAGGATTCCAAACTGGAGCATATATATGTAAGGATAAAGACGGACGACTGTTAAGTAATGACCAGGATATTTTAATTAGATGGCAGGAACATTTTAATGAACTTTTGAATGAACAAAACCAGAATGGAAGTGGAATGGAGCAAGAACAGAATCAGCATACGGAAGAAGATCAGAATGTAACAAATCCCCAGCTTAATGAACAGGAAAAGCAGGGACCTAGCCTTGAAGAAGTTAAGAGTGCCATTGAGAAGCTGAAAAACAATAGAGCGCCAGGATCTGACAAAATAACAGCAGAGATGATGAAACTTCACGGAAGGGATTTCTTGAGAAGCATTCAAAATCTACTAGATAAAATATGGAAGGATGAAGAAATCCCATCACAATGGGAAGAAGGTATAATATACCCCATATATAAGAAGGGGGATCGCCTACAAACAGAAAACTATAGAGGCATCAGCAAACTTAACACCGGATACAAAATTCTCTCTAATATACTTTTCCGAAGGCTCTCCCCGTATGTAAACAAAATAATAGGTGACTACCAATGTGGCTTTAGAGAGGGAAAATCTACCTCAGGCCACATACATACAATTAGACAGATATGCGCAAAGACAAAACAATTTGGAATAAATACATATCACCTCTATATAGACTTTAAATCTGCGTATGATACCATACAAAGGAACGAGCTGATTGAAGCCATGAGGGAATTCAACATCCCACAGAAACTAGTAAATCTAGTAGAAGAGACTCTAAAAAAAGTGCGATGTAGAGTACAAATAAGAAATCAGCTATCTCAAGAATTCGAAACAAAACAAGGATTGCGTCAAGGAGATGCCCTGTCATGTATGCTATTCAATATTGCACTAGAAAAGGCTGTCAGAGAATCAGGCATAGACACTAGAGGAACTATAATAAACAAGTCAGTGCAAATGATGGCATATGCAGATGATGTGGTTATAATAGCTAGAACAACAAGAGCATTGCGTGAAGCTGTAGCTAATCTCCTTACAGCAGCACAAACAATGGGGCTTGCAGTAAATGCTGCTAAAACAAAATATATGGAAATAACCAAGGTGCATACTAGTACTACACATCTTGAAGTTAACGGGCTCTCCTTCGAGAGAGTACAGGAATTTAAATATCTTGGTGTGTATATAACAGAAAAAGGAGATTCTCTGACAGAGATTCAACACAGAATAAGTATGGCAAATAGAAGTTACTTTGGACTTGGAAAACATATGAAGTCCCGGTATATCACAAGGAAAACAAAAGTTAACCTATACAAAACGTTAATAAGACCTATTTTAATGTATGGATGTGAATCATGGATTATAACTAAGAATGCGGAGACAATGATCGGAAGTTTTGAAAGGAAGATCCTGCGCAGGATCTATGGTCCTATATGTGAAAACGGATTTTGGAGAAGAAGATACAATAATGAGCTATATCAACTCTACCAAGATATAGATATTGTGAAGGAAATTAAACTAATACGGTTAAGGTGGCTAGGACATATATACCGAATGCCAGATAACTCGATGTGCAAAAAGATAACGTTTATGCATATGGAGGGCAGGAGAAAAGTAGGAAGACCACCTTTAAGGTGGGTTGATTCGGTAGAAGAGGACCTAAGTATGCTGGGAGTTAGGAGTTGGAGAAGGAAGGCGCTGGATAGAGATGGATGGCGGAAGATTCTGAAGGAGGCCAAGGCCTGTGATGGGCTGTAGTGCCAGAAAAGAAAGAAGAAGAAGACCTACAATTTAAAGTGGTGTTGAAACCATCGTGCAATGTGCCTCCACCAGAGATGAGACCGTGGAACTTGTACTCACAAGGTGACAGCATTGAGTTTCAAATGTCAAGTAGAAAATATATATATTACAAAAAGGATTACCATCATATTTGTTATGAATCTTCTCCCCCTCCCTTAAATAAAAACCTGTTATCTGAGAGTGGATATTTGGAAGTTGTGCTTGACTGAATTAATTCGGTTGAATTAGGCTATATTATGCCAACCCTTTAGAGGGTTGAAAATTGAAAAGTTGTTGGTGAATTTTAATTGTTGACTTTGTGTTACTGTATGCAATTATTAAGCACTACTCATTTTCATTAAAAATATAGTTGCAGAGAACACCAGAAGTGGAGGTTTTCCGGTTCTTCAGTTCCCCGTCCAGTGGCAAGAAGGTAGGTGTTAGTCAGTAGCCTGTAAGTTGCAGTTAATTTATGTTATTTTAACTCTTTTTGCACAGGGTATCGCCCGATACCGGCGGCATCGGTGAGTATCGGTTGATTTTCTTTTACCGATACCATCTGATACCAAAGATTTTCAGTGGCTAGAAAAATGGTTCAACATTTGTCCTTTCTAAAAGTTCGTTCACCCTTCCTTGTGAGAGATTGGGAGACCAGCACAGGAAGTTCCATAGATTTTCCTAGAAACACTGGATCATAAACCCTCACCCTCCTGGGAAGAAGTTGGCAAGATCAAAGGCATGGGCAAGTGAAAGTTGAACCCAAACGTGACCATGCAGGCAGGCATGTAACTGCTTAAAATATTCATTGCCAATTTTTGTTTGAAGATCATGATCATAAGATAGGTGGATGTTTTAACCACCCGCCGTACTAATGCCAGGTCAGGTAGTTGAGGATTTCTTGGAAAAGAGGGATGAAAGTCACTGTGAAATTAGCTTTGTTCTATCTACCTCCAAGCTGGAAGGGGAATCAGCAATTTATACATATCCTCTTCACTTCTGTCTTTTGTGTGACTGCACGTATCGGCCAATGATGGCTATTTATTTCCGCCGAAAACCGGCCCCCATGACAGAGTAGTTAGCACATTGCACTACGACACCAGATGTCCCGGGTTCGAATCCTGGCCTGGGGATGGATGTTTGTGAGTGTCCATTCATCAATTTCATCACATCATCACTTATACACATCTTCGCAAATTTGCCAAAAGTGGCACAAAATGTGAAGTAAAATAAAGCAAATCAATCAATCAATTAATTATTTTCGCCAAATTTAGATTGGGAACATACGGCTTTGAATAGCAGTGCTAAGGAAGATAAGTTAATCGGGACGTGACCTACATTTTAAAGTGGGACGCGAACCACTATGTGCCTCCACTGAGTATCGAACCCGGGATCTATTGATTAAAAGGTGACGGAGGTATCACTAGACTATCGGGGAGGCTTCTCTCAAGATTTATGTACACCACTACTTAGAATAATGTACATTAAATATTTATCAGGACGTACTATCATTCCTTTTGTTATTCAATAAATATTCGTTTATTTTTTTATACTTCTTTGACATTAATTTCCTTGCCAGGACAGTTGTTTTTACAAAAATTGTAGTGGTCTTGACTACACATAAGCTAGATTATGAATATTTGCTGTTTTATCTATGATTTTATAGCATCTTTTTACTGTTTATGTAATAACAATATTTTTTAGTCAAGAAGAACAAAATAATATTAAAGTTGTCTTTCCTTCTTTTCTTAGTCTGTGGTTACATAAAACAATACTCCATATGCATCGGAAACATAAAGTACTAATTAATTAATTTACATATTATTACGAATCGACCAGTAATTATATTAACGTTTTAAATAGAATCACCTTTATTATTATATTACTGAGCCACTTGGCTCGGACTGGCTCCCCAAATTATATATTTCTAAATATGTGTTTAGTAATGTGACGAGTTAGTATGACTCGGTAACTAGCCTTTTTATTTTATACTGGAATTATACAAGTATCGTTATCGGCATCGGCATCAGTGGGTATCGGTCATGGTATCGGTATCGGCTCAGATCTAGTATATACATTTACGTTTCCCCTAATGTGTACAAACTGCAGATAACATAGATATACGTTATCAGTCTTTTAGTGCTTGTGGAAACGTGGCATGTTTTCATATTATTTGTCCCTGTTTTGCAGCAAACCTTTGACATTTTATGTGCTGCCTGATTGATGGCAGCACAAATCCTGTTCTTTGTTCTTTGTATACTTGTCCTTGTTGCATGTGTGTTGCCCATTTTCTAGTTTGGCATAATGGCTCTCAGAACTGCTCTAGATTGCTCCTGGCAGATATTCTTACAAAAAAATATACGACATTTTCTGGAGTAGTTATTTGTATTCATACACAAAATTGAAGGTCTGTACAGTACACAGTAACAAAATAATAAAGAGAAAATAAAGAAACAAAAAATAGAGATTTTCGATATTTTTTGGGATGGGAACCATGAGGCTTAAATGAAAATAATGTGCAGTTCTTGTAAGTTATGTATTTTTACACAAATTTTTAGGTCTATACAGTATATAGTAACCAAGTAATAAAGGAATGAACAAACAAAAAGAGGAGTTTTATAATTTTTTTTTGAATGTCAACACTGATATTTGAAGAAAATTACATGCAGTTTTTGCAAGATATATTGTAGTATTTGGTATTCGTACACAATATTTTAGAATTACAGTGCATTATAGCACACTAATGAACCAAAAAGGAATTTTAAAGATTTTTAAATGATTTGGGGGATGGCAACACTTACACTTGAGAAAAATACATGATATTTTTATAAGTTATGTTGTACATTGCAGTATTTTGTACTTGTACACAAATTTGAGACCTGTACAATACATGTTAACATAGTAATTAATTTTTAGAAAAGGATTCTTTGTGTTAAGTTGGTTGTGATGAATCTATTTCTATGCATACATAACGAAAGGGTTAGTACGTCATTACAATATATTACATATTGTATATCCTTACCACATTGTTTAATGCAGAGTCTCATGACTGAAGATTTTTTATTCAAGTTTCTGCTGAATCATTCTTCTTACATTGTGTATTTTGCTTCAGTTTCATGTCATAATCATTGCCACAATTACTCAATTGATAAGAAAGGAGCCATGTTGGTCTATTGTCAGATTAAGAATTATAGATACTCTAGTTTGCACTCCAATTTAAAATAAACTGGAAGATCTGCATTAAAACGAGTTACATCAAAATTTAACTTATTCAATTCTGTGATAATCTATGTTAACCACATTGTATCTAAAGATATCAGTTTGGCGGTCACACAAAATCGATTTCGAGGAAAATTTGCATGGAAAAATGAAAAGTAAGCTTATCAGAGTAAATAACCTATGCTAACATATTTTTTTCTAGTATGCCCTCTATTTTTTATCATCAACAAAAAGAGAGTTGTTTTTGTTTTTAGTTTGCAAACGATTGCTATCTTTGAAATTCTGTAAATAAAAAAACGGATTGTCCGATCATTATGAAATATTAGTAGGGTGCGGGCAGAACGGGTTTAACCTGGGAGAGGTCACCATGACCCGCACCTAAGTTTTCTTTCTTTACAATTCCGTTAGGGATTCCAATAACCGATTGGTGCTTGTAGTAGCTTCCTACCTTCTGTTGTCCCTTACCCCCCTGCAGCAGACGATCTTTAGTTTGCATTCAGGTGTCGGCAGGAAAGGGTGTGTGAGGGTCACAGTGACCCCCAGCGACCGTTAAAGTTTGCGCAAATAGTCAACGCTCAGTTTGTTGCAGTAGCGTGGCATTGTTGCATCGTGCATTGTTTGAATTTCGGTGTGATGGATCCAAAAGCTATAGATCGAATTCGTCGTATGCTGAACAAAGTGGTGTCAGAAGACGAAGAAGGCCAAGAGTTAGAAAGTGACGAGAGCGATATTGGAAGTGACATTGACAGGGAAGAAGGAAACAGAGATAAGGTCTCGTCTGGAAATTCCAAATCTCAGCAGAAAACTGAGAACTGACATCCTCGAACTTTTGAAAGACCATGTTCAACCACCTCCTAGTGATGACCAGGAACTAGGAACTTCAAGTAATAGAAAAAGATGTGGAAAATGTTCGAGAGCAGGCAATAAGACTTCCCAGTGCTGCCCACTTTGTCAGGTGCCAATCTGCGGGAAACATGGAAAAATCACCTGTGATGACTGTTTGGAAAGAAACAAATTATAAGGTATTTCACATGAAAATGTACTGTACATCTTTACTTACTGTATTACTATTCAAAAAATTGTTTCTTTTGTTTTCTTTCTAAAGCTCTCTAGTGATTAGTTGTGACAATCACAGAAATGTTGCATTTATTCAATATGTAATTCCAAATAACATTAGAAATAAAAAAATCAGGAAACATAAATATATATATATTTATATTTACTAATTTGTCAAATAGATTAAAAAATAATATCCGAAGAACAAAACAAAGAAAAATATTTACATGTTAAAAATAGAAAAGTTTATAATTGCGGGTCACAGTGACCCACTGCGACCTCATTAAGTTGTGAAATGGGTGCGACCTCTCCCGGGTTAAGGACAATTCTTTATTTTCAGGTTTTCAACATTTCTCAAAAAAATGTTTTTAGCAATTTTGTGAAACAACGTTTTCTTAGTATTGGGTAGTCCTACAAATACAATATTGGTCTTGTTTTGAAACTCTTTTGATCTATTTTTAAAATTCATTATCATTGTCAATTCGCATTGCTAAACCGATTTTATACAGATTTTTATTCAGCGGAACATGGAAACATGACACACAGTGATGTCCGTTGAATCATGGAAACTGCAGTCAATGCTTGCAGTGTTGCCATGTTCCACATTCAACTTTACTCCACTGAATAAAAATCTGTGTAAAATTGGTTTCGAAATATAAATTGGCAATGATAATGCACTTTAAAAACAGATGGAAAGAGCTTGAAAGCAAAGGTAAAAGGTAAGGTAAAGTGCTCTCCTGTGCTTAGCATCACGCCATGAAGGTGTATAGGGGGTGTGGGGGTAACGCCCCACACTTTCTTGATCCGATCATGAGTGGGGGTGATGTGATCAGCATCACGCCCCTGACAGCCTTTACCCCCAGGGTTTCCCCCAGGTACCCATGTTATTCGACGCTGGGTGGGCGCCGGGGCCGCTTCCAACATTAGAAAAGTTCCGGATTTGAACTGGCCGGGGATCGAACCTGGGACCTTGAGCATGGTAGTCAGATTTGTTACCGACTGAGCCACCGCGGCTTCAAAGCAAGAACAATATTGTATTTGTAGGACTACCCAATACTAAGAAAACGTTGTTTCACAAAATTGATAATCACTGTTTTTTAAGAAATTTTGAAAACCTGAAAATAAAGAATTGTGCTTAAATAATTTCTTCCTGCACCCTACTACAATTTCATAATGATCGAACAACTCGTTTCTGATTAACAGAATTTCCGAGATTGCGATCCTTTGCAAAACTAAAAAAATACCCTCTTTTTGTTCTCAACAATGATAAAGAATAGAATGCATACACGAAAAAAAATTGGTCTGCATAGATTAACCAAGCTAAGTTTTGATGTAGCTCATATTAGTCTAGGTCTACTGGTTCATTTTTAATTGGAGTCCAAACTCAAGTATCCATAATTTTTAATCCGATAAAAGTTGGTAGGGTATCTAATTGGCACATGGGAGACCTGGGTTCAATTCTGGGGCTGGGTGATCTAAGGTCAGAATTTTCTGGCCTTGTCCCTATATAAAGCGACTATGGGGTTCACCCAACCTCAAATCAAAGGGTATCTGGGGGCAACCCCTAGGGGTATAGGTGGCCAGAGTGTGGTACTGATCACACCACCTCCAAAATTACTGAGATCGAGAATTTGTGGGGTCTTACTCCCACATTCTCTAAATGTGCCTTGATGGAATGGTTCTATATGCATGGGGAACTTTGCTTTTACTTTTATTATTCTCTGAATTTCCTGTATGAATGGGAATCTGCAGGTTTTTACATAAATTTGATTTTTTTATTTGATTTATTTTATTTTACTTCACCTTTTGTGCCTCTTGGCTAATTTGCGAAGATGGGGATGAGTGATGATATGATGAAATTGCTGAATGGACATTCACAAACAACCATGCCCGGGACCCTTCGCGTCGCAGCGTGATGTGCTAACCACTCAGCTACAGGGTCCGGCTTTTTACATGGAGGCAAGGAAGCAATGACCATTTTGCCCCTTCCATATACCCATGGATATGTGCTTGTCAGAAGTTATTAGGTGGAAAATGTATTAATGTAATGACCTTCCAAGACATATTGGATAGAAAAACAAATGAAAATGTGTATCACTAAGCTATTTGTATTGTCATTATTAACAAATTCACTGTTCAAAAATAATTAATTATTTAATTGCAGAAAATAACTAAAATCAATAAGCCTCATTATATGAAAAAAGGTTATAAATTCTTCGCACAAGAAACAGAGGAAACTGCCTGCATAATTGAACGTCAGTCCCATGGTGAGTACCTGTTTCCAGTTCTTTAATTTTGTTTTGTATTAACATTGCAGCATTATCCAAACTACGTGTCTCTAATGTATGGAAGGTTTGTTCAGCTGCCTAGTTTGACTGTCTTACATCCCTCAGGATAATATGTTGATCAATTGCTTAACTGGCATGAATTTCTTATTATTTTTGACTGAAATTAGTGATTTTCCTGATGTTAAACAGTAGGACATAGTGATATGAACAGGATATAAAATTAGAAAGAAAAAAAAACGATAAAAAGACTTTTTGGTGGGGTATGTCATGCAGACATTACTTTTGGGGCTCTATGTTTGCCGTATGGAGTATTTTGTGTGGTCAATGTATAAGGAAGGCCATCTGGTACCATTAATAAAATAAACAAAGCAGTGGGGTTAAGAAACTCAAAGGAATGAATAGTACCATGTTTCCAACTTTTGAGCCTGCATGTCTTCCATCATTGTGCTGCTTCTCCTCCAGACCATCTCTCACACACAGAAAAGAAACAGTGGCACAAATGAAGGGCATTGATATTGTGATGCCATCGTGACGTCAGGCCCTAAAAGAAGCTGCGTGGGATATTACATTACCACAGGAGCCAGTCTTGATGCAGTGGAGAACATGGTTTTGAGCAATTCAGTATTACTCTTCCAATCTCCATATTCTTGCCAATGTAGTTGGTGGTATTGAAACTGAGGGTGCCACATCTGTTAGTGTTGTTCAGCAATTAGTTCAAGATAGAAAAGTGGAAGAAGATAGTGTTTACATTTCTGTAAATTTTGAGTTCTTGATGTTGTGTATTCAGTGATTGGAGACAAATGGTTTCATTGTACATGATTCTCTTGAAATCATCAAAGAAGTGAAAACTAAGTCGTCGAGAGCTCCCACTTCACAACGACCACACACATGTTCACGTTTGATACAAGATTGACAGATTACCCATTAATGTCAGATCATGCTTTCACAATAAGCAAAATTAACCAAAAGAAGCAAAACTTATTCCCTGTGACAGTTTCACAATACTTTCAAGTATTCTTTTCTTTAGAAATCATCATGGGAAATAGCAGCAAGAGCTATTAACTAAAGATGACTTTTATATTTTTAATTAAAAAAAAGCATTGTGTTTTATTTTAATTGAAGTTTATACTATATTTCTGTGCATTAGTGAGAAGTTGTGAGTCAGCGGAACACAATTAAATTGTTTGCCGAAAAATATAATTGCTGCAACAAGTATTTAAAAAGTACGAAATATAGTGTGTAAACTCCATTGTCACGTACCACCATTTTTGGCCCACAACAAGAACAAATAAACAAATTAGAGATAAAATTCTTTGCTGTTTATGCTCCGTTGTGTTGTTTAGAGAACTGTAAATGTTTTATCCCCTCATCAAGAAGTAAAAATTTCTATTTTTGCTGACTTTTCTTGGCATTCTGGATGACTGGATTACCAGGGGGCAAATAGTTCGCATGTTTTGGGTCAAACGTTGGATGTAGGAAGGAATTTAAAAAGATTGTTAGAAGGCAAATGGGTTTAAAATTTTCATTGAACATTATTTGTAACAATAACTAATTTAAAATTAAATATAAATGTATGTGGAATTATTTCATTCTTGAAAGGTGAACTTGTTTTGATTTTAGACACTTGGCCTCTTGCTCTGAGATATCCTCATTTTGGGAAGTGGGATTATTTTGGAAACACTGATTTTGATGCTCTAGGTGATGAATCAGGAACAGAATGTTGTTGCAGATTTACATTGCACAGTTATTTGTGCAGAATTTTCCCCTACTGTGATTTTTGAACTATTACCAGACAATGCAGTTTTTCCGTTACCATCAAGTGCTGTCATTTATGGAAAATCATTTAAATAATTTATGCATTATGACACATATCACTAGTGTCTTACTCAAAACATATTGTCAATGATTTAATGAAGTTAATTTCTTGTCATGGAATGCAGTTTACAAGAAATCTAAATATTACATTAGGAAGATGAGAAATGAAATTTTCTTCATGGTTTCAGCATTCTTTGATCCTGATGCATGTAACTACATGTGATTACATTCCACCAAGACACTTTTCAGGTTGACTCATTGTTGCCAGTCTAATTTTCCATGCAAAATGGATATTTGCACTGCAAACTTTTACCCACCAAGCACACTCTTACCTCACTCCACTCTAATCATAAATAAAGATTGATGAAATGAATGAAGAATATACACTAGTATCACACTAGTATCAAAATTATTAGGGGTCTCTGATCACTAAAATAAATTAATGAATGACTCACTCCCTCCCTTTTTTTTTTAAGTTTTGGCCTCAGTGTTTGGGATCTCGTAAAAGCCCATGAATTCCTCAAAAATATCAAAATTTTCATTCACAGTTCGAATGCAGAATGTCAATTGTTCACATTCCCGACTTTTAATATCTGCTACCACGGAGCGCAAAACAGATCTCCCTAATATATCAATTCATGCAGAATGTCATGTGAGAGCCATTTGTAGCCTGAACGTACCATCCACTCCCCTAGTTCATGCACATCGTCTTTTGAAACTCTTTAGTAAAAATGTTTTGTTAACAATACTCATAATTACTCGTATATACAGAGTGTCCGGAATGGGACTGACGGATTTAAAAAGTGTGTGGTTTTAATATGGGCAAAGATAGGGAAGAAAGAAAATATACATTTTGAAGGAAAACTCAAAAAGTTTTTTTCAGGAAATTTTCATAGTTGTACGACTACCGGTGACGGCGCTAGTATCGCCAAAACAAAAAATGGCGTCGGTACTCAAAAAGGTGCAATGCGTGTGGTGGTTTGCAAAGACAAAAAGTGTTTTTCAAGTGCAACGAAACTTTCGACGTGTGTACCACAAGGATCCTCCATCAAGCAACAGTATCCAGGCGTGGAAGGAACAATTTTCATCGACAGGGAGTGTAGTGAAACCTCACAGTGGTGGTAAATCGCGTGTGTCAGACGAACAGGTGGAGTCAATAAGAGAGTGTTTCATACATAGCCTGAGGAAGTCAATTCGCGCAGCGAGCAAGCAGCTTGGAATTCCAAGGTCAACTGTGCACGATGTGGTATATGAACGATTACGTTTGAAATTAAGCCTAACGACAAGCCACTTCAATTTGTCTTCATCTTGATATATGAGGGGGGGTTGCCCCCTAAACCCATTTTTTAGCAGAAACAAAATAACACTTATTTCTTCCTTTGGGCCCCTCTATACACCTGCCAAGTTTCATGGAAATCTGAGGGGGACACAGGGGTCAGATCCCCACATCAAATTGTCCTCATCTTGACATTTGAGGGGGGTTTTGCCCCCTAAACCCGTTTTTTAGCTGAAGCAAAAAAACACATATTTCTTCCTTTGGGTCCCTCTATACACCTGACAAGTTTCATGGAAATCGGAGGGGGACACAGCGGTCAGATCCCCACTTCAATTTGCCCTCATTATGATATTTGAGGGGGGTTTGCCCCCTAATGCCGTTTTTTAGCCGAAACAAAATAACACTTATTTCTTCCTTTGTGTCCCTCTATACACCTGCCAAGTTGCATGGAAATCGGAGGGGTCAGATCCCCACTTCAATTTGCCCTCATTTTGATATTTGAGGGGGGTTTGCCCCCTAATGCCGTTTTTTAGCCGAAACAAAAAAAAAACACTTATTTCTTCCTTTGGTTTCTTCTATACACCTGCCACTTTTCATGGAAATCGGGGGGGGGGACACTTAGATAACCTCCCTCATATGTTTTGCTGTCTCTGGTCATAGCCCGCCCCCAAAGTTGGAGGTTTAGCGGTCTCAGCTCCCCAGCGTTGATGGTCTAGAACATTTCAAATGTGTATTTAAAGTTAAATTCATGTGGCACAATTCAGAGTAAACTTTACAAGAGAAGCAAAGTAATACATTAGATCCTCTTAAGCAAATTTGTTTGGGGGCTCTGCCCCCACATCGTTAACATTCGAGCCCCCCAAGCCCCATGGAGTCGGCGCCTATGATCACACGTATGTATTCCAAAAGTCTTATTCCTGCATCAGATGCTTCAGAAGATCTCAGATGTTTGTTTTAAACACCCATCCTAAAAATGTAGAATTGTGTAAATGTAAGTTAACTATAAATCATCTTCAGAATTCTATGTTGATATACTTCTTGTAACACTGTCAAGTTGTAATATAATTTTTCAGTACAAAGTCAGTAATGAATATATGCTACGAAACTATTATCAAAACGTTTTTTCCATAATAAATGTATTTTTTTTCCAGATTCATCGTCTACACGTGAGGATAAGCTAATGCAGCCCATTGTTAAATTGAGAAGACTAAAAAATGTTCTGTAATAGTTGCCACGTTTTCCAGATTCATCGTCTACACGTGAGGATAAGCTAATGCAGCCCTTGTTAAATTGAGAAGACTAAAAAATGTTCTGTGATAGTTGCCACGTTAAGGTTTTTAATGATGTAATAGTTGCCACGTCAAGGTGCTTAATGCTGTAATAGTTTACGTTAACATGATATGTGGAATCCCATATTCCATCTGTTCAGTTTTGCTGTATACTTGCTGGATTTGTCGGTGAGTTGGTACTAATTATTTAATATTTAATGAAATAGATGTGTGCTCATATCATGATATGTTTAAATGGAGGAAATAAAATTCAATTGAATAATGCATTTAATGTGAATTGTGTTTTTTCACTGTAGAATTATAAATTCAACTCTCACATTACGTGAACAAAAATGAATAATTCAAACCACTGGAAATAGTGACCCCAATGTTAATTTAACCTGGCTGGTAGTAGAGAAGGGAAGAGTAGTACAGAAGAGCAAGCAAGAATTTCCGCAGAGTACAAGTTATGGAAATCGACAGTTCAAGTCCAGTGTTGGTGAAGATCTGAGAATGGTCGACATGCAATGCTGAATCACAAAATCATCAAAAAATGTCACAGTAAATTTATGTGAAAATGTTCTGTGTTGGATGCTCGATGTACTTGTTGCACACATGTGGGAAATGTTTGATAGAAATCCTAAGAAGCCCATCTGTCAAGCCAGCAGAGATAGCAGACTAACATGCTACATCATTGACAATGTTTCGAAAATAAAAGAAAATCTATTCCTGCAAGCCTTTCCCAAGGACAGACCACCAAGTGGAATTTGTGTAATTCATGGTTGGATGGAAAGAAGATAATTCTCTACCAATTTCAATACCTCATACCTTGCAATTCTTGCTCACTCTTCTGTGCTAAGTATTTTGACATGTTCAGTTATCTGCAACATAAATGGTACAGAATTAGTTTACATAAATTTGTGGTGAGGTGAACGGGCAGGCCAAGCAACAGGTCTGACTCTCCACCGCTGAGGGAGGGTCTGCATCAGAATATCACGAGCACCAGCTACGAAGTGGGCTGCTGCTGCTCCCTCAGAACTTTTCAAACAGTACTATGGGCTACACCAGTTTCACGTTCCACAGCCCGTTTACTAATGGATGGTTGTCCTTCCACTCGATCCACTATTGCTTCTTCAAGGTCAAGTGTCCTTGCAGTTCTTCGTCCTCCTTGCTCGTGGAATTGAGGTGACACTTGCCCCGTTTCCCTTAATCGTTGGAAAAGTCTGGAAACATTTTGTGCACTGAATATCTGCACCGTGGTTACGTGGTTGAATATCTTTCTGCTTCCTACAGTTTCCCTTTGCTCATCCATACACAAACACCATATCAGCCAGTTCCTCTACCATATACTACATTGCACTGACTACAGCTGCGCCACTTGTGCTTCTAGACTACACACATCGAGTTTTACGTTACATCTTCTCCAGGGCATGCAAGGTGGATTGTTTCCACTTTCTTTTATGGTTCCCCTCTGCATTGTGCATGTCAAAACTTTCGAAGGGCAGGCAACCACACACAACACGGAGGAGAACCATAAAAGATGTCTGTCTGAGTGGAAAACAAACACAGAAGAATCACTGTAGTGGGTTTAATGAGTAGTAACTGCAGCCATCATGAAAGCAGTTGTTCAAAGTGACGCAGCCTGCCTCGATACAGGTATGACAGTATCACAATAAGCTCTGTCGCATCCACTGTTATATTCCAGAAGTCGTTCGGACCAGATCACACCTGCAAGAATTCTTGTCAAGAGTTCCTCTACATTACTCACAGGTATCTCATAGACAACACTTTTGACATGACCTCACAAAGAAAAAAAATAATATGTAATAAGTGTGGTCAGATCAGGTGAACGAGCAGACCAAGCAACAGTTCTGTCTCTCCCTATCCATCACTGTGGGAAGGTCTGCGTCAGAATATCACGAGCACTAGCTACGAAGTGGGCTACAGTTCCCATTTGCTTGTCCATACAGAAACACCACGTCAGCCAGTTACTCTAGCATATACTCCATTGCACTGACTGCAGCCGCAACACTCATGCTTTTAGACTACACACCTTGAGTTTGACATTATGTCTTCTCCATGGCATGCACGGTGGATTCTTTCCCCTTTCTTTTATGGTTCACCTCCGCATTGTATGCGGTTGCCTGCCCTTCAAATGTTTTGGATTGTAACTTTTGACTGGGGCATTTCCGGACCAGGGTTCCCTATCTCATTTTGTTACGTTTGTTCCTTTTCATTATCCCTGCAAGTCTGTAACATAGTCACATCTAACACCCTGTACATATTGACGAGGACTGAGCAAACACTGAAAATCACTATAATGCATCGCCTCTCCACACAGTAAGCTGACCATATGATGCAACCAACTTCAAGCATACTGTTGTCAAAGCAGTGAAATTGCTCCATCGCTACCAGGTTCGTCCACCTAATAGAGGTTATCAATCCAATAGTAGAGGACTAAAGACCTGCAGGGTTGACTAAATGTGATTGAAAATAAAAGTAGCCATTTCCATAAAACAAGAAAGGAGTTTACAAATCACTACGACTGAAGTACAAGCATTTTATGTGCTGCTAGACAGTCCTATATTCTGAGGACATCCGAAGCATCGGGATAAGGCGACGTCATCAACATTGGATCTGCTGGCAGCCACCAATGATTCAGACAGGTGAGTGTGGCTTCTTCTTGGCCAGGGTAGGCTGACGAATCAGACATCTAGCTTCTCACTTTCTTTCAAGCCACATCCCTTTGTCTCCAGCGATCCCCATTGCTAAGAATGTAGTCACACATCATGGTGGAAATGCAGTTTGTTTGCTAAATATTCCAACCCCCATTTAGCACAATTATTTTTTTTTTCATGCTCTCCATTAATACACTCAAAACGACTTACTACTACCACACCACCCACATGAGAGACAAGTACATGCAGCTTGTTCCTTGCCCGATACTGAGCCACCGCCCACACCCAATTGTAATGCCCAATTAACATTGAAAATTGCGTTTACCTTTTCTCACTGAAACACTTTTTTTTAAAAAAAAATGTTAAGTAAACTTATTAACTGATGATAGCCCTTCGACAACCCCCTTCCCTCCCATCGTCCCTCAAGGATGAATGCATCGCTTCAGACAAATCCCTAGATCAGACCCTGACCCTTGCTTCCTTCTATACTGCACCCTCTCAAACCTCTGAAGACCCACCAGCACCCTTTCCCAGATCATCCGTTCCCGAGTTGCCCTTGCTGCATACCCACAATTTTTACAAGTATTAGAAACCCCAAAAAGGTCATGTAAAACACCCAATCCTGCAACAAGCACTCCCAAAGATGGAGCACAGAACCCCACCCCCACAATGGCAATTAATATCCAACAAGTGCTATTCCCATTCCCATAACCCTAGCGCTCTTCCAAGATATAAAGTCTCAGCCAAATTTCCAAGATATCTCCTATGAGCTGATCAAAGATGAAATTTTCACCCTCTTCATAGCATCCACATGCCCATGCTCCCATCATTTTGGATAGAGCAACTTTTATCCAAGCCAGTTCTCGAATACGTGTCATTTAAAAACCCACTAGTGTTAAAGTATTTTCCCCAAGCCACAGACGCCCAAATACTATCATATATCATTTCCGGACTGCCTTCCAAATACATTGCATGCATGACTGACAAGACTTTCACGCAAATGAAAACCTGATAGCAGACCTGCAGAAAAAATTGGGAGACAAGAGTAACTTATCCAACCCTGCATGACAGAAGAACAACAGGAAATAGTGCGAGCTATAACCCATGTCAAATATCTACAAACATTTTATTCCTACTCCCCAATTTTCCGCAACCTTTGCAGACCGCATTAGCTGTCCGAGTATCCACTCACATGGTAGTAACTTCCCCAACCTTCCCTTTTCCGCCACTTCATCCTGTCTCTCAAGTAATCTTTAACCAACCAACAGCCCCTTCCCTCCCTTCCTTCTCTCCAGTTCAAGTCAAGTCGGGACGCGCTAGCAACCGGTGTGGAACCACCCGCTCTGGTAGTGACGCGCCGTTGCCGGATTGATCTACTTCAGGATTTTCGCGAGCCCACAGAGACACGTGTAGGATTAAACATCTGGATAAACAGTTAACAACAGGACCCTTCCATTGTTCTCATTCCTACTCTTTTCCTATTTAAAGGAACAACGTTAACTACTTCTGTTTTTCATTCATTTTTTACGTTTTTACATATAGGTAGCTCGAAGCATTAATAACACATGTACCAAATGCATCATTAATGTTACGAAAATCGAGCAATTGCCAAGCGTTTCATTGTAATTTATTGAACTCTGTATTGCCATAGCCTGTATTGTCATGTAGCTTCCAAAATTAACTCACTTCATACACCCACATGTGCCTGCCTCCCCGATAGTACAGTTGTAGGGTAAGCGTCGTCGCTTTGTAATCAAGGAGTCCTGAATTCGAGGCACAAGTAGTTCGGATCCCACTTCCAAATGTAGGTCCATTCCAGATTAGCCGTAGTGAGAATAAAGTGGACTTTAAAACACCAACTCAATCAATCAATTCACATACAATTGATTTGTTCTTGATAAATTCTTCTCCGTAATACAGTAACTCAGTTCTGTTTTAGAGGTGAATTTTTGTACGTTCCGCAAAATATATTTTAAAAACGTGTTAACGAAACGAAGTTGTATGTAATTTGTTTATACATAATTCGCCCTAATTTTCAAGAAATACATTTCATTTGTACGTTCTGAAGCTTCAACAATGTTACAGAAGTATAAATTCCATGTCTTTACAAAAGGGGGAGTTTCGTATACAAAAGAAATGGTGGTCACAGCTGCGGTCGGTATCGAGTTGCGAAAAAGAGGAACGCCGCAGCGTGAAAAAGAAGGCAAAGAGAGGCGGCATGAAATCAAAGGAGAACGATTTGCCACAGTTGTTCATAACACAAGACGCATTTTCTTTTGTAGGTAACTATGATATGATACAACACAAGTAAAAAGATGCCGGTAGCTGATGCTTGCAATGTACCATAATAAAAACACAACAAAGGTTCTTCCAGTGAAGGCTTTCGGTTGCTGTGTAGAGCAGGAAGAGAAAATGTTTCATGCTTGCCAGAAAGTAAAATTCACACGGAAAGTTAACGTTAACCTACAAGAAACTTCAGATTCAAACCTCTAGATTCGTGAATTTATCACTTTACGACGGAAAAAAAACATATATTAGCATACTGATACGTACGTGCATAATTTCGCGTGACGTTTTATTTTTTCTCGAGCTTGCCAACAGCTGATTAGTCTGACCGCCTGTTTGTGCGAACGTGGCAACGCAGAAAACCCCCAGCCACATAGCAGCCATCGAGGAGACAGAATTTGGTCATGCTCTGCATTCTGATTGCACACCGCTTCTTATAGCGGCCCGACTTGTAGACCACTTGGCACTCAATCCACTCTCACGACTACCTCCCCTCCTACACCATGGCCCACTGTGCCATATCCCAGCTTGTCTTACCCTCAAGTTCCCAGAGCGACCGCACAGCAGCGCCTCCCTCTATCTACCTACAACAGACCGACACCTAGCGGCCAACCCACGAACCCATAGAATTGCTATCCTCCCTCCCAACTCAGTAGTTTTCACCTCGCGGACCCAAAAATGCAAAATGCAAAACCAATGCTTTTGTTACGTCACAATGTAGTGGAATTAGTAAAACAAATTCAGAAAAACAATCAAGTAAACAAGTTGAACGTACCTAATAACCACTTTAAAAATAGATTCAATAGAGCCGAAAAACGTGGCCAAGGTAATTTCAGAAGAAACTCGAATCGTTACCACACAAATCCTCTTTGATAATGGGTCACAAATTAGCATGTACGGACGTACAGATGCGAACCTTAGAAAATAGTGTCTCCTTTCTCTTAGTTGGAGTTGGAAGGTAGTTGAAAACATTTCATTACTCCTGTATTTTGATATCAGATAGTGAAGGGGAATAAAGTCCTTGCATACAAGGCTGCCAGTACATCGAGGCACAGAGTCTGAGATGTAGGCTTTTGCACGTAAACTTGTTTCTTGCTTGTTTTCTGTTGGAGTCTTGTCAGATATTAACTAGGTAGTTTATGGAGGAAATTATGTGTTCCTGTCTCTGTGTATATGGGGGTAGGGGTTAGGGTGTGTGCACTGACACTTAATTGTTTCTAATTTGAACGTATTTTCATTATTCCTCTCCATTTTTCATTTCTTTATCTCTTTTTTGCTGTCATGGGAACGATCTAGCTCAGCAATGAAAAAGTGAAAGAAGGATAAATATATGAAAATTCAAGGCATGAATAGCTTCACTACTTCTGTCGAATGTTAGTAGTCGTAAAGCTACAAATCGGGGGATCGAGCCGGCCAGGGAATCGGGCCGCCTCGGCCAATCCATTTCTTTGGGTAATTTTCATCCAGCCACTGTCTCACGCCCAGGCAGAAGTATGGACAGGCGTCATCAACAATCATTTGATCGAGCCATTTTTCCTGCCCCAAATCTTAAATGGCATCACTTATGAACATTTTTTGAGGAACGGGATGGCAATGTTGTTGGAGGAGGTGCTACAAGACGTGACATGATTTATCAGCATGATGACTGCCCAGCTCGATCCCCCGATCGATTTGACGCCTTGCGACTTTTACATTTGGAGCCACATGACAAGACCAGAGGCCTGCACAAGACCTGGAGCAGACCCGTTCGCGAGACATCGCTCCTGAAATGCCATGCAACCTGCGCAACATCCTCGCTTGAGCAGCTTGTATGTCCACCTGCCCAGATCGTTCCTGGCAGGCATTGTAGACCCGCCGGGTACCCGAAGTCTTACGATACCTAGTAGGTCTCAGTTCGTTCTTTCCATCAACTGCAGACCCCTCCCTCTGCATGACGTAGTTGCTTCGAGTAGAAACTGCACCGGGCTCACACCGTTCTGCAGTGTTGCCAACTGCAATAGATTTTCACTACTTAAAAAAGGGAACTCAAAGCTTCGTAAGCCACATCACCAATGAAATTAGATTTACGAATGTTGCTACCCCCCCCCCCACACACACATTGAAATAGATTTTCCGTGGCACAGGATCCATAAGTATATGTCGTAAATAACCAATATACGTATACATATATAGTGATATAGGGCAGGACTGAAACATGTCACGTTCGACGCTGAGGTCGCGAGTCAAACAACACACTGTTCTACTGCGAACACCAGGGCCGTAGCCAGCCAGGGGCATTGCCGTTACCCTCGTTTGGGGGGGGGCAAGTACTTGGATAAACGTAACAACAACAACAATCACAATAATAGTAATAAAGTAGCATGAAAGGCATTATTATCCTCATAAATCACGCAAAACGGGGTAGAAGTCGGTTCTCACGCATTTGTGTTAAAACAGAGGATTAGAAATATTTTTTTTCAACACGTCAATTTCACATTAGCTAATAATGGAAAACAAGCACACAAACTATTTTTGAAAGAAAGAAAGTGCATGATAAATGCATTCCGAATGTACATACATATGGCATGTAAAATTTCCATCTACAATATTTTATTTTCACATGGAGCGACGTATTACATAATCAATTCATCCAACTCGTAACAAACCAACATTAATAGCAAATAATATCACGGGCCGCCATAGCATTCTCTGTTTTAAAACTTTTCTCACTTAGATCGTTCGGCGCTCAGGGCCGACTCCCGCTACCCCTTTGCTACGGCATTGAACTTGATGAGACTTGTACTTTAATGTTTGACCCCCACCCTGACCCCTCCGCTAGACAATTTCCGTCCAAGGTTGTGAGCATTGCACCCTGCCCCCTCTGGTTGCGCCACTGCGTGCCTGGTTAAGGCACCATGCAATGAAAAACAATTAGTTTTCAGTGAGGAGATTTTTGTTTGCTCGATCATTCATTTAGATAAATGAAACTGTAATATTGCGTGCATTTCCTGGCAATAAGATAAAAACTGCTTACGCTGAACTGAAATCGCTAAGTATATAAATTCTCCTTGGAGAAGAAGCTCCTCCTAGGACTTCGTAGGATTCAGTAGCTACGTAAGTAGGCAACACTGGCTGCAGCCGTCCACGTGGTGATGAAACACCTGGAGCGACACGCTGCCGGAGGGCTGTTTCCTTCCAGCAGGTTTTGCAGGCGCCCGGGTCTTGTTGAATGCCAGGTACCATGTAAGCGCAGAGCGCCTTGAAGACCAAGAACCCGGGTAAAGACGCAAGTCGACTCGTTGCCGTGGGCAGGCGAGCAGGTAAACCTGTTATCGCGTGCAAGCGGGCAGTGGGTAGGTAAAAGGCAGACTATGCTGGCCTCTAGACAAGACACCGGTACACTCGCAAGAAGAGCTCAGGGAGAGGATCTTAACAGCTGGTCAACACATCAAAGACACCATTCACATCACGAGTTAAGTCCGTAAAAACTTGCGTGCCTGCATTCGTAACGGAGGTGCCCACTTTGATTGATTTGATTTTGATTTGATTTAGTTTATTTTACTTCGCGTTTTGTGCCTCTTGGCTAATTTGTGAAGATGAGGATGAGTGATGAAATGATGAATGGACATTCACAAACAACCAAGCCCGACCAGGATTCGAATCCGGGACCCTTGGCGTCGCAGCGCGATGTGCTAACCACTCGGCCACAGGGTCGGGCGTGCCCACTTTGAGCAAGACGTGTAATGTTCTTTAATTGTATTGTTCATTGATTCCATTCACATGAAGATGAATAAAGTATTATTTCTTGTACACAAATGTGAATGTTAGCAACATTTGTACCTTGTTGGATAGCAGATGACACAAGGAAGTAATTTAAGTAATTTGTACGCTTCGTGTCATAAAATTTTTTGTTATTAATACGTTGCCAAGTAAACTAAGAGTGCATTTTTTTTATCATCACTTGTAAGTTTAGACCCACCCGGTACTTACATGTGATGGTTATTTGGGAAAAACTTTTTTTCAACGAACCACTTATTCGTTAGCTATCAGAAAACGCTGAAATAAGTTCCATACACTGCGCAGTTTTTTCTCAATTCATGTTTTTATGTGGAAAATTGTCATTTTTTTAAAAAAACAAAAGAAATTCGATTATCTCGAAAACTACTAATTTTCGGACGGGGTATCATATGGTAAAATTTATTGCAAATTGTCTCTACTTTAACCCCTTTCAGGGAATACATCTAATTACCAGTCACACTGTATATCTATGGTCAAAGGAATTATTTTCCTTTATTTTTAATTAAAATCCCGTGTTTAATGTGAGCATATGTGCGTGTGTGTTTTATTACAATTAAATTAAGTGGATTGTTTAAATGTAAATACAATTAAATTAGTCACTACAAAGCATTATTTTGTTTCATCTCTTACATCAGGAACTGCCTTACTGACCAAAAACTTGGTACTGTTACACACTGCTGATAGCACGTAACGATTTCCTTGAGAGGACGTCGCGGTTGGTCCAAAGCATATAGAGATGGAAGAAAACGGTTCTGAAAATGTTTCCAATTGCGTTAGTTTGCAAGATTTAGGTCCATGTGCACGTTTAACCGCATAATGGAGAGAAACTAAGATCTCGCACTGAGTGAATATAAGATGGTAGTTGACAATTGTGTTAAGAAGAACTTGGTATGTTTGAGAATGTTAAAATAGATTTGTTATTGTGGAGAAACCGATATTTTGTTATTTCAGGTATTTGCGAATGAAGTTATGCACTGTAAGAACAACAGGTTTGGTTGCGAGCACACAGGGTGAGATCTGCGCAGAAACTCGAAATGTGTCGCTCTGAGCAAGTACGAAGTTTAACTAGGCGTTGGTAGCTAATCCATCAAAATTTGTTTCAATTGTATGCATGTCGACAATATTTTATATTGTTAGCGTTGGCTGTGATTTGGAAAAACAGGATGCAAAAGCGAATTAAGAGTTCTTGTTACAATGAATTTATTTATGTTTTTCAAAGTGAAAATTTGTGAAAGTCGAAACATTGTTTGTCAAAGTAGATTTCTATCTGAAGGCAATATTTGGAAGTTGAAGTTACTTTTCCAGATATGCAATTTGTTCTCCGATATTTGTTAATCCCAAGAAAAATATACTGAAAAGTTATTTTTAAAAGTTGAAACATTTTCTGAAAGACTTTGGAAAGAGAGTGGAAGAAACTTATGTTTCTTGTTAGCTAGAAAATATCAGACGAAGTAATCGACTTCTGTGTTTTATGACGATTATCAAGCAAACTTGTCGTTATTTTTGTATGTCGACAATATGTTATGTTGTTGGCGTTGCTGTGATTTGGAGAAACAGGATACAGAACCGAATTGAGAGTATTTATTACAAGAAATGTATGTATGTTGTTTGAAGATGAAAAGCTGTGAAAGTAGAATTATACCTCAAGACAATTTTCCAAAGTAGTTGTTACTTTTTCAGGGCTGCAATTTGTTTTTTTGATGTTCGTTAATCCCTAGAAAAGATGCTGAAAAGTTATTTTTTTAAAAGTTAAAAAAATGTGAAGACGTTGAAAAGCTTAGTAAGAAAATTTTGAAGGATAAATTCGTCTCCCATATATTGTCAAAGTTAAAAGTTCTGACGGTATTATTTTTGTCAGAGTAGAAAATTTGTAGAGGCGGAAAATGTTTTCAAAATCGATGTTGTGATTTTCCAAGTTTTATTTGTTTTCGCCCAACAGAAGTAATATATTGAAGAGCAAAAGTTCTGTTTTATGCAATTATAAAGCCAATATTTACCGAAAGGCAAAAGTTTGTAGAGTCGACATTTTTCAAGTAACTTAGTGAAACAAAATTCAAAATGAATGTTAATGTCAAATGTTTCTGAAAGTGAATACGAGTTTCTATAAATGCATCCAAATCATTTCGGAAATGAAAACGCTTCTCAAAGCGAAGAAATATATGTTGTGTGTTCCCGAACAACGAAAGTTGTTTCTTGATGTTTGTTGATCCAAAACAAGCAGATACGGAAAAGTTATTTTTAAAAGTTGATAGAAATTCCCCAAGATGTGTTTCGAAGCAGAAGAAAGTTTAGATCATATTTTATCTTAACACAATCTCGAAGCAAACATTCGACTCCCATGTTTATTTCTAAGTGAAAAGTTATGAAGGTATTAGTTTTGTGCGAGTAACTGTGTTTAGAAGATGAAATTGTTTTCAGTTATCGAAGTTGTGATTTCCAAAAATTGGATTATTATTTGCTCTCTCCCAATAGAAGTCAGATATTGAAGATCATAAGTTCTGGGTCATGCAATTTTAAAATCAATATTTATTGAAAGGAAAATGTTTGGAGAATCGAAATTTTTCAAGGTACTTTAGTCTCTCATCCCCCCGAGATATAGTCGCTGGCTAGAGGCGTAGAGAATAGCCTCCAGCTTCGCTCACACCTATGATCTTGCAATACTTCGAGTATAAAAGAGCGAGACGCAACGTGTCAGACCCTCTCATTGCTCTTATTGCTACCATCGGCTGGCAACCGTAAAGTGTACAATTGCACTGTATCGATCTGGAGTCGACACGACGAGGTTTACGGCTGAGCAATGTGAGTGAGTGATAATTTCCTTAACGGATATAATCTCTTCGAATATACTTCTTAGAATTAAATGTGTGGAACGAGACAACGGTATTTTTATTGAGGATCTACCAATCTCCCAGTGCCTTCTCTATCACTCCAAGATAATAGGTGTGAGCGAATCTGGAGGCTAGAAGCGAACACGTTCTCTACGCTTCTAGCCAGTGACTGTATTTCAGGGTGGTAGAGACGACACCGGGAGATTGATAGCTCCTCAATAAAAATACCGTTGTCTTGTTTTTTTTTTTAAGTTTGTAGCTTAACTTTAACTGAATACGTTAACTGAAGGCGTTTTCTGGCTCTACTTTTATTTCTTTACGTTTTATTACTTTTACTCCACTAGTTTTTCTTATTTAAGCTCGGTTTTATAATTGTATTACGTTATGTTACATTAATATTAGCACTTACTACTTTTTCTAAAAAAATATACTTTATTATAATGAAATCTATCTCTACGCTGTAGTCTACGTTATTCTGCTCGCTACTGGGTTTGAAGACAGGCGCCATCCGCCACGTTACGAGCTATACTCTACCGGGTTTGAACCCCGGCGCCTCTCACCACGTTACGAGCTATACTCTACCGGGTTTGAACCCCGACGTCTCTCAACACGTTACGAGCTATGGTTCTGTGACGCTTGGCACTGTTGAGTCTGCGTCTGTCTGTCAGAGCTTTGGTGAGTGGGGCGCTGAAAGTGACTGTTACCACATCCTCCATCGAATGGTCTTGAGGGTCTGAATATGTGATCTGTTTGTTGTGAACGAAAATTTTATCATTGGTTGTTTTGGTAAGCATTGCAAGTGTAGGGAGTTGCGTTGATTCTCTGAAGAAAACACAATCACAAAAGGACAAGCTGATTCTTTTAAGATATCTATATTCTACCTGAAAAGCACTACATTGAAGAATAACTGAAAAGCAATACTGATCACATCATACGACGATTGTTCTTGGTAATGTCCAGCTGCATGTCATCGCGATTCGCGCCACGTTGCTTCTCACTCCCTAACCGTTCTCTCTCCTTGGCGCCCACGCAAACAGCTGATACTTGGACTACGTACGCCATCTCTTGACAACAAAAGTAATTTAACCCACATATCTAAACATAAAAATGAAAACAAAAATAAATGAAACACATTCCTATACATATCCCCCCCCCCCCCCTCTTGATTGGATAAATTCCAATCAACAGATTTGCTAATTCAATTGTCATTAGGTAAGGGAATTAATTTGTTCACTGGTCTTTTAGTAAAACCAGTTTTTGATCTAATTTTTGCAACACGCACTGAGCCGTCTTTACCAGGAAACGTCTCTTCCACTACTGCTATATTCCATGTAAGTGGAGGTGCCTTGTCTTCTTTGACCAGAACCACCATGCCTGGTTGAAGATTTTCTGTTGAAGCCGTCCATTTACGGCGCTGTTGTAGTTCGTGGAGATAATCCTTCGACCATCTCTTACAAAAATGTTGTTGTAATTGCTGAATGTGTTGCCATCTAGAAAGACTGTTTTGGGGCAAGTTAGTTAAATCAGACTCAGGTATGGACATGAGAGGTGACCCTATAAGAAAGTGACCAGGTGTTAAGTAAAAGGTGTCACTGGGATTATCAGATATTGAGGTCAGGGGTCGGGAATGGAGGCATGCTTCAATTTGCGTTAACAATGTTGCAAGCTCTTCGTATGTCAAAGTAGTATTTCCCACTATCCTCTTAAAGTGATATTTCATAGACTTTACAGCGGCTTCGCACAATCCTGCAAAGTGGGGCACGTTAGCTAGAATGAAGTGCCAGTTGATTCCATCTTTTATTGCAAAATCTTCACGTCCACCTTTTAATTGTTCTGCTTTGAAGAGTTGACTGAGTTCTCTCAGTTCTCTATTAGCTCCAAAAAAATTTAGTTCCGTTGTCACTGTATATGTTTTGACATTTTCCTCTCCTGGAAACAAATCTGCGTGGAGCTGCGATAAATGCCTCTCAAAAAGATAAGGAAATAACTGCTTCAATATGCACTGCCTTAGTAGCCATGCACACAAATAGCAGCATATCCCTTGGTTGTGATTCTGCTCTTCTGTTTGTTCTTATGATGCAAGGACCAGCATAATCTACTGCTGTATTTAAAAATGGACGTGATGGTGTGACTCTTGGGCTTGGCAATTGTCCCATAAGTTGATGTGACGTTCTGGCTTGCAACTTAAAACATATTAAGCATTTATGCAAGACAGATTTTACTGTTTGCCTGATATGTGGAATCCAGTATTCCTGAGCTTATCAACAATTGAGGCCCTGCATGTAATAAACAACGATGTTCTGATTCAATTATGAGTTGCGTCAGATGATGCTTGGTAGGCAAAATGAATTGATATTTGCTCTCATATGGCAATTCTGAATTTTCGAGTCTTCCACCAACTCGTAACAGCTGTCTGTCATCAATAAATGGATGAAGATCCTTGATAGGATTATTTTTAGATACTTGTTTTCCTTCTTCTAAGTCATGAATTTCTTGTGGAAATGAAATGCGTTTCACAATTAAGATACATTTCATTAGTGCTGCACGTAATTCAACATAAGAAAATCTTCATGTTCTCTTCGAAGCAGGATTCTTAGCATCGTAAATGAATCTATAGCATATTGCTACTACACGAAGCAATCTCTGTAATGTGGATAATCTCAGTATGAAATCTGCTTCTATTACATTAATCTTGCTAAACATTGATGTAGCAATCTTCCTTTGTTCTGTTATGCATTCTTCTAGTTCACTATTTTCCATAACAACTAATAGCCAAGTACCTTCTTTTAACCACGTAGGTAGATTCCACCAATTTTCTGAATCCTTGAGGGCTCTTGGTTCTACTCCCCTTGTTATCAAATCTGCTGGATTGCACTTAGATGTGACATGATGCCATTGGTTAATCACAGAAATTTCCTGGATCTGTGCGTCACGGTTACCTACGAAGATTTTCTTTCGAGTGGGGGACGCTGCTAGTCACTCAAGTACGATTTTAGAATATGTCCAAAAATATGTACTGTCAATTGGAATTCTCAAAATTGGCGTTGTTTTCTTAATTAGTTTAGATAATAGAAGAGCACTGAACAATTCTAGTCTTGGCAAAGTGAACTTTTTTATTGGCGCTACTCTTGACTTTGCGCACAGTAATATAAAGTTGATTTTTCCTGACTCATCTCTTGATCTGATATAAATGCAACAACCATAAGCTCCATCTGCTGCGTCACAGAACCGATGTATCTGAATGTCATTTGTACTTTCTGTTGTCAGTACAAATCTCTCTACTTAGATGTGAATTATATCTGGTAGTTGTTGATACAAATTTGTCCATTGGTTTCTTAAATCTGAATCTAATTGTTCATCCCACTCCAATTTACAACAATTGACACAACTTGTCGTTTGGTTACGTTCGTTAATGGTGAACAAAAGTCTCCATCTTTTGCTACTTTGCACGAAATTAAAAATTTGTCTGTAGATGGTTGCCAGATGAGGCCTGTGTTTATTTCTGCTTCATTATTGAACTGAAATGGTAAATGAACTTCTCTGTGTTCTTCTGGTACTGCTTGCACCAATTCCTCACTATTGGAGCACCATTTGCGTAAAATGAATCCATCTCGTTTGAAGAGTTCATTCAGTTCAGACTGTAATTTGAGCATAGTTTTAATGTCTTCACCTCCTGATTCTACATCCTTTAATAATATGTTGGATGCATTGGGAAAGTTTTCGTTTTCCTGTCTTGCAAGCATTTGTAATGCTGCAACAGCTTGGTACGGCGATGAGGTTAAGCCATAAGTTACAGTTAATAATTCATAAGTTTGTATTTCTTCGTATGGTGATTTTCTCCACAATATTCCTTGATATTTAGTGTCATCAGGATGGACTCTAATGTTGCGAAACATCTGCGCTATATCTGCTGTAAAAACTATCTTGTGCGTTCTGAACCTCAGTACAATAGAGTATAGATCTTCTTGGACTGTAGGCCCTGTCATTAGAACATCGTTAATGGATAGTCCACTGTCTGTTTTCGATGATCCATCAAATACAACTCTCACAGGTGTTGTAGTACTTTCTCTAATAATAGCATGATGAGGTAGGTAATATGACTCCTTGTTTTCTTGATTAGTAGTTTTAATTTGCTTAATGTGGCCTAATGATTCATAATTGTCCATAAGTTCACAATAGTTATGCCTGAGTGTTGGCTATGCTGTTAATCTTCTTTCCAACTCATGAAATCTCTTGTCTGCTTGTTGAAACGAATTCTCTAATTCCGTATGATTTGGTTTTAATGGTAGCCTAACCATAAATCTACCATCCTTCTGCCTGATGGTTGTTTCTTGAAAATGCCTTTCACAATCCATTTCTTCTCTGCTCTTGATCTTTGTGAATACTTCTTCTAACTCAAAAAACTTCTGTAATTGTAATTGAAGGGTATCTTCAGTACGAACAAAACATGAAGTAACTGTTGTAGGTTCTTCACATTGTTGAGGCATAGCTCCTGCTAAAATGTATCCTAACTCTGTATCTTGAAGTACAGGATAATTTCCTATTCTTGTTCTTCAATCTGAAAGTAGTAGCAAGAAAACTAGTTCAGATCCAATCAACAAATGTATGCTGCCTGGCCGATGAAATGAAGGATCAGAAAGCTGAATATCCTTTGGAAGATTCCAACTTCTGCAATCGATTGCCTGTGATTTTTGGTAAAACAAGACACTTCGCTGTTGTTGTATAATTAGATGTTCTAGACTGGATTACAACATCTACACAATGTTTAGTTTCAAGACACGAATTGTTTATTCCCTGAACTGGAACAACATAGTTTTCTTTCTTCAGTCTTAGTTTTTGCACTAATGATGTACTTACAAAATTTGTCTGACTTCCACTATCTAAGAGAACTCTGCAATAATAAAATTGTCCAATGTTGCCCTTTACCTTCACTAAGACAGTTGACAATAAAACTTGTGAAGTGTGTCTTTCTTTGACTGCACAATATGAAGATTGAGGTGCTTCATCTCTTGCCACATTGTTGCTTTCTTGAGGAGACACCCTGGAATTCAATTGTTGTTCATTGTTTGAATAGTTACTGACCCTCGACAATCTAGGTCTTTCAAATGTATCCCTGTGCAAGAGAGTATTATTTTTCAAATTACAAATTTTGCAATTTCCAGATTTACAAAATTATAATGAATGTTTTGAAGATAAACAATTAAAACAAAGACCTTTCTTCTTCACAAATTATTGCTTCTATTTATAACTTGCGTGTAAGAAAGTCTCACATTGGTACAAAGTATGATTTGCGGAACAGTACATGCAATGAATGTTAGTGGATGTTCCTAAATACGTGCTGCTTTGTTTCATGAATTTACCTTGTTTATCATGTGATTGAAACTGCTTAGCATTGATGTCACTATGTGTTGGTTTCATGTTTTCTAAAGCTTGACACCTGCGCTCTACAAATGCAAAAAAATCGGTCAAGGTAGAAAAGTAATCATGCTCTTGTGATAATTAAAATTCCTTACGAGTATTGTGATCCAAATGAGATACAAAATGTTGTGATAAAATGACTTCGTCCAAAGGCACCTCAAGTTTAAGAGCCTTTAAAGCATTCAGATTTGAGGTTGCTGTATCTACAAACTGTCTCAATTCATTAGCATCTTCTTTACGCACCGACTAACATAATGTGATGCCATAAGCCTGCTATTATCATATCTTTCAGTGAGCAATTTCCATGCTACTGTATAATTTGCAACACTGACTTGCAAGTTTGAATTGAGCTTACTGGCATGTCCCTTTAAAGAGGACCGCAAATAATGAAATTTTTGTACTGCTGGTAATGTATTGTTATCATGGACCAACACTTTAAAATTGTCCTTGAATGGAAGCCAGTTTTCATAATTTCCATCAAATGAGGATATGGAAATCTTTGGAAGTCTAAGTTGCGACTGAACTGACGTAACAGAACTAGTACTAACACTGGGCTGATTCATTTGATCATGCCGCATCACTATTGTCTCCATTTGAGACCTAATGCTGTAGTACCTTTCTTCAAATTCTATTCTGTGAACTTCCTCTTCGGCTGCTTCCGATTGAAGTTCCAAACTGGTTTGAACGTCATTGAATTTGTCCCACATGTCAGTCAAGTGACTCAATCTCAGTTTAATTTCCTGATCTCAGTTTAATTTCCTAAACACTCTGTATATTAATGACAAATGCATCGACGAATACTTTCATAAGGGACAATTGCCCTTTGTAGCTTCCTCGCACAACTTTTAAACGTTTAATCTCTGCCTCTGTCATGGTGAAAGTACCGTGCGTCCATTTCGATCTGCAGCCGAGAGATCGGGAGAAGCGTGGCGGGCGGCGCTGACGGAGAAGCCGACATTTGCGGCCTGTAATGCCCGCTTATTTTTATAGACATATGCAGACATTTATATAAATATTGCAAAACGATCACTAACCTGTGTTATAACACGCAAAAGTTCTTCTGTAATTCATCCAAGTTCTGCTCTTATATACACAAATAAATACGCTATAGAAACGATGTTAAGAGCCACAGATAAAAAAGCATTTTATTCATGGTTTTGATCAGTAACGTCCTGCTTAAGTTTATATCCTTGAAAGAGTTTTGTGGCGATGGGAATCGTTTGGAGGTTTCGAATGTGCAACACTGTATCAGGATTACACTGCAGACGAAACCGATAAAAGTGAATGGTTTTCGTGAGCTTCCTCGCAATCCGAAATATCCGAGCTCGAGTTTTTTGTTCCTTCGCGACTAGATGAAGACAGAGTTGTAAATATAGTGGCGAGCAATGTAAACCAAGAGCGTGTTAATTTCGTACTGTGCGCAAGAGTGTTATTCTTGGTTACTTGCAGTTACTTGTTTGTGTTATTGTAGTGTGTATGTGTGACGTGTCAGTGAGACGATTGGAATGCCAGCCGCAAGATTCACGTTAGAACAAAGATTTTTTTATGTATGACACGTACCTACGTGAAAACAAACTCGTGTAGAGACTTGTATAGGTAATTTGTACAGAAATTCGCATGCGTTTCAACTCCACACAGAGATACGGTTAGATATTTTGTCCTTAAATTACGAGAAACTGTATCGTTAAATTTTAAAACACCTAAGCAAAAACGACGGATTCTAACCGAAGCAAAACTCGATGATATTGGTGCAGCGTTAGAACGTTCTCCAAACAAACCTATACGCCGTGTTTCACAAGAGGTGGGCGTGTCAAAATCATCGGCACATACAGTCACGAAGCTACTAAAATTAAAACCATACTCTTATAACACAGGTTAGTGCTCGTTTTGCAATATTTATATAAATGTCTGCATATGTCCATAAAAATAAGCGGGCATTTCAGGCCGCAAATGTCGGCATCTCCGTCAGTGCCGCCCGCCACGCTTCTCCCGATCTCTCGGCTGCAGATCGAAATGGACGCACGGTATAACTGATAAGGTTTCACAACAATGCAATTAATGAACGTATTGTAATGTAAAGAAAGGAAAAGGAAATTGTACTAAAATGAGCCTGATTAACTGCAAATTTCAGCGCTGCCGTTGTTGGACACACAATTGTCTCGCCGGTTGGACACTGCTGCACTGCTCGCACGAAAAATCAGCTGGATTTCCTTCCTCGCCTTCTGCATATGCTTGCTGCGCAATAAATTTAGTATCGAGGTTCCGGAATGTCCTTTCTGCTACCCATACGAAATGTTCAGTTTTTCACGTGATATGTACGCTAAGCATTATTGTACATAAGCACACTTGACGACACTATCTTTGAAACAACACAAAACTAATACTATAGATTAATTTTGTCCCACCGAACAATCAAAATGAACGTTATACTTCTCGCGTTTGTTTCCACGCACGAATCTCTGCCATGTTTTGTATGCTGCAAAATATCCGTTGTTATAAAGCTGTCCGTTACTCCAATGTTGGTTTCGAGATACGAATTTACACAAGTGGACCACGTAATGTCAACGTAAAACGAGAACACACCGTTGAAAGTTTTCTTCACCACACAGATCACTGTTCACAAAGACAGGTAGAGATAAGACATCCGGCCCGGAGGACCATAAAAATGTAGGGAGTTGCGTTGATTCTCTGAAGAAAACACAATCACAAAAGCACACGCTGATTCTTTTAAAATATCTATATTCTACCTGTAAAGCACTACATTGAAGAATAACTGAAAAGCAATACTGGTCACATCAGACGACGATTGTTCTTGGTAATGTCCAGCTGCATGTCACCGCGATTCGCGCCATGTTGCTTCTCACTCGCTAACCGTTCTCTCTCCTTGACGCCCACGCAAACAGCTGATACTTGACAACAAAAGTAATTTAACCCACATATCTAAACATGAAAATGAAAACAAGGATAAATGAAACACATTCCTATACAGCCAGAGTTACATAAGGAAAAATTGTTGTGCGATCGGAAATTTTCTTTCTCCTCTATTTGATCGTCCTTGGTTAGAGCGATTATAATAAAAGGGTTAAGATGACATTTGAACGTTTTGAGCAAATTATTCTTGACGAGCTTGTTGCTGCTGTTGTATCAAATCATTGTAAGCCGTGAGTGTTTGAACAACTTTCTGATTTGTAAGAGTCATTGCCTAGATTTGTGTTGCCAGACTAGACATTTGCACGTCTTGGGGTCGTTGAACGTTCCTTGTACTGGTGCTACATTAATGAACTTCAGAATTTGCTATACTGCTGGAAATTCTACCTTCGAAAAGATTGAACTTCGAATCAGGTTTTGAGGAATGTTTTTCTTTCTGGTCAGCATTTTCTCGTCTTGTGTCTGAGGTTGAAGATTGCTCGGAATTAAAGCTAAATATTCTAGTGAACATTTCCCGACTTTGCCTGTTTCGATAACATTATCCTCTTTTTTTCTCGTCGCAGCCTAAGAACAAGATCATCGAGGCTAGCAAACTCCTGTTCCAACGCTTAAAGGTACTTCTCTTGTAGTCCGCCTATAATCGATTAATTAGTTTGTCATCTGTTATGTTTGGTACATTTACGGACACTTCTGATTTGTAATAATCTTATTGAATTTCAGTGGAAAAGTTTCAACCCAGAAGTGTCCGTGACTGTACAAGTTTTGGCAATAGTGCTGCTTTGCTTGTGACATATTTCGTTACTGATTCCCCCTTTCGCTGTATTCGGGCTCGGATCCTATCTTCCACTAAATGCAAGTCTCCATTGTCGGGAAACGTTTCTGTGAGGTTTTATTTTAGAGTCGTAAGTTAATTTCGCAAATCGTGGTTCTTTCCTTACATTTGCGAACCATTGTAATGCCACGCCAAGCATGGCTAAAGCATTACATTTATCAGCTGACCATCCATTAAAGGTTGCTAAATTATCAATTCTAAGTAGAAAATTGTGCACGCTTTCACTGCTTTTTCAGGCTAATGACGTGGATTTGAACGGGCTAGAGGAGCTCACCACACTTTCGAAATTTGCGAATGTGCGTACTTGCGTAGTTGATTATTCTATTAATTGTTATACACTTCAAAGAGGCCTGAAAACTTAGTAGGAAATGAGGCCCGGGGGCAATTATCCCCTTGGCATAAACGCCAGTACCCAACTCTTCTGTCACACAGGGTTTACGGTCTATGAGTTAAATGTCACCATCGTTTAGAGGAATTTTGTGAAGTTCCTTCTCTTCCCCATTGAAATTTGAGGAAAATCCTGTCGGGCCAGTTCTTCCTATCTAGTGTATTATGATATTGTAATATACGTACAATGCTCGATGTGAAAATTCCTAGGTGCGGGTTTGATTGTTCGAGTTTGAGGAAGAAAGGATCCTTGTAGTATCAAGATGGAGACAATGAAGTAGGTGGGGGATGCTTCTGCAAAATATCCTAGCTGGGTGATGCTTTTGGAACATTTTTTTATATGGGTGATAACATCGCCAAGCTTCCTCTCCCACACTGATGACCTATTAATTACAGGTCTTCTTTCATGAAAAAATATTATTGTCATTGATTTGCATTATTTTACTTCGTTTTTGTGCCACTTTTGGCTAATTTGTGAAGATGAGGATGAGTGATGACATGATGAAATTGATGAATGGACACTCACAGACATCCATATCCAACTCGTTACCTCTGGCTTCGTAGCGCGATGTGCTAACCACTCCGCCACGGGGGCCAGCTCTTTCATGAAAATGTGTAAGAAAATATTATTTTGAGGCATATCGAAAAATCTGCCATTGTTAAAATTATGATTACTGATATCGATGTCCACTAATATGACAATTAAACACCGTGTTCATGTGTGATACGTGGCTGCAAGCATACAGGACAAAAATTGCTATCTCCTGAGCAAATGTAAATTTCAAATGAGACCTAGGCGATCAAACTGTTATCTAATAAAATAATTTACATTGATGTTCTCTATATGCCGTGAAATTTCGTCGGTGGTTCACAGCAAAACCCTTGGTACGTACGTACATGTACTCCTCGCAACACCTTATTTGTTGCGAACCCTGAAAAATTCGAAGTCCTAAATTCTTAAATTTGACAACATAGAACTTCTGAGCCAACATTTTAGTAGCCAATTTTGCAACAGTTCTTTAATCTCAATGAAAACACTTTTGTAAGTTTTTTCAATCTTTCAAGTCCAGGAATTTAAAAACCCTATACCAGTAATACAATGCAGAATAAATAAAATATCGTGAGAATACATACAATTGTTGAAAAATATTGGCAATTATTCGTTCTGAAATTGAAAATGGTGATATTTATGTGTCGTTTGAAACACTGAACAGGCTCTCCTCCTAGAAAGAATTGCTGTCACATTAGAATGCAAATATGAAAGTTTCTTATGATTTTAGACGAAATTTCAGTAAAGATATCTTACACAATACCAGACGATTCTGGAAAGTGTGTACTTTTCTTATCTGTGGCGAGAAGTGGTTCGGATCTCCGGCAGAAGGTTGTTTCTACTGAGATCAGTGTGTTTTACAAACCTTTTTGCTAGCGATCTCATGGAACAGTTGGTTAGACAATCGCTCTCATATACTTTTTCGTCATGAACGAAGCATCGCTGGTTCAAATCCCACCATCTGCTACTTCTTCTCTCTTGTTATCTACCGAGTACGAAGTGTTGTAATAATGTTATACAAGATTATATTAAATCACACAGTAAGTATTTATGAATTCCTTGAGGACTGTCTTTGCTCACCTTTCCTAATTTTTTCTCTAGGGTAGTAGTATGTTAACACACATTAAGCATTTATATGTAAGGAGACCATACTTCCAGTTTTGACCGAGACAGTTCCGTTTCGGAGGTGTGTCTCGGTCATTCTGTCGATATTTTAAAAATCCTCAATGTGTTCGTTTTATAAAAATCAGAAGGTTGTTAGAAAACCAAATCTTAATTTTGGACATTTCATGCTAAATAAAAACTAACGTCACTCCAACAATCAAAATGCCATATTGTCATCGAAAATATTAGAACAAACCGTACTTTTCTGTCTAAGTTGCGGCCTTCCCCGATGGCGCAGTGGTAGCGTCGTCGCCTTGTAATCAAGGGGTCCCGTGTTCGATACCCGGTGGAGGTACACCGTGGTTCGGATCCCAATTTAAACTGAAGGTCCAGTACTTTAGTGTGCATAAAATGAACTTAAATCAACCAACCAAATCTGTCTAAGTTGTTTCGCTTCGCAGGTTTCATTGTTTTACTTGGATTTCGTTCAGTGAATAAGCATGGCCAACATGCTGTTGCAATACGGACGTGCAAAATGCATTTACATTTTAGCGTCCAGACACAAACTAAAAGACAATTCCTTTAAAATTAGTGAATACTAATATATTTTGTAGTTGAGAAGACGAAACAAAGCTGATCGATCAGCGGTAATTTGCAAAGATGAATCATAACACAACTCGAAAAGACCTGGATAGGAAATAAGGTTTGTTTGTCTGTTAAATGGGTGCAGATTTTTGTTAAGCTTGTAGGGGAGCACACAAGGTATAAACTCTTTGTGAAAGCGGTGGAAATGGGTCTTAACGCTTGCCTAGCACATTTACCATTTACATGTCTCAACAATGAAGTCTCTCTTGTTGGTAAGAGTAAATTTTACCGAGAGTTGGGGTGAGCGGTAGTTTTATGAACAGTTTGTGAAAAATGAAGCTGTTCTCAGGCAGATTCGTTCTTCTGATAAATACTTCTCGCATTATTCAACTTCAGCCTAGGCCTAACATTAAAGGTTGATCAGGAGAGTGGAGAAACACTATGTAATTCATACTGGCCATTCTGAGCTTTCAATTATAATTGAAGGGCTTGGGAGTAAAACATGGTAAGTGACAAAATGCAGGTCTGAAGATATTGCAAGTAGATGTTTGAAAAAAATCTGAGTTACAAATTAAAATAATTCTCTAAACTATTTACAGCAAATGCGATTCACTTGTATGTTTACTATCATATCTTCACGATATTGCATCCTACATTGATGGTACATGCTATTTGTCTTAGGGTTGTTCAAGAAATTGTTGTAGTTACTATACTTTGCATGCTATGATACTATCAAAATGAGTGATCAGGTACCGCCTTATTCAAGTTGACTTATGATGTCAGTTCAATAATATTTGGACATTAGTATTTTTATAGCAACTGTAACAATTTGTAATACAAAACTGAAAGCCATTAATAATTTTATTCAATAAACAATCACGTGAGCTACTTATTCTAACAAATTTCGTTTTCGTATGCCACGATTTCATGTTTCGTTTATGACTAAAATGAACACCATTAGAAAAGTATATATATATATATATATATATTTTAATTTATTAATTTGATTACATGGCGAAGTTAGGGCATTAATGTCTTCTCTTCCACTTAACCATTAATTACAGTGGTCAATTCTTTTTCTTTACAATTAATTGTATTCAATTATAAAATGAAAAATGTAACTGAAAAAGAATGTAATAAAAGTAAAATTAAAATTAAAATAAAATGAAAGTAATGAAGTTTGCCTAAGAGGAGTCAAAAAGTGGATTAACCATTAATTATAGTAGGTTATTTTTTACTGACACAATAAAAAATATATCTGAAGAGTAAAATTAAAGATAAATGCAATATAGTTTCTACATGAACACACACACACACACACACATATATTCACGCACAAATACCTATAGACAAAGCAAATTTCGTCCGGAATGGGACTGACAGTTTTTAAAAGTGTGTTTTATTAATACGGTAAGGAGTAGCTAATCCGCGCGTCAGGTCAAGTTTCCAGCAGGTTTTATGTATTAATCCGCGCGAGTACGGCGCTCAGAATCATCCATGCCAGTCTTACCTGAACCCCCGTGATCTTCGTATCGCAGACAATGAGAGAATCGGCGGTATTGCCAACCCATCTACACATCAAAACCCGTACATGCATGTCAAGCGGAAGGTATTTCTACTTCTTTAGTCTCCTAAACCACACAATTCTTAATTTTTAAATCACTTTCTGTGCATAAACTGTGTAATAAATGTGTTATACTTTAATCTTCGAAGCATGAGGGTGCGTGTGCAGGGGAGAATTAGGTTGTATCGAGCGATCAAAAGGAAATAAAGTAAAAGTAACCGACAGGCTTTGAATTTATGGTGAGTTATTGCTTTTGGTTTACAAATATTAAATGTATTAAAAAGTTTGTTGCACCCTTTCCAAGCATCCGTTCCTTATAAGACATATAAACTTCAAGTTTATAGACCCCAAAAAACAGCGTCATTTGTTATTGATGGTGTTATACAATGTACCAAGTAACGACAAGTATGTTACGTAAAATAACTTTTTGAAGATCCGGAATGAGCAGTATAATTTTGTATTCAAAATTAAACTTATTTTTTGCTAGAGAAAAACTATGCCATTTGTGTTACGGATTCCTTACAATACCAGAAGTTACTGTTTGCGCGATAATATTAAGGGGGTGCAAGCAAGGATAATGATATTTCATACATCAAGTACGGGTGTTCTTTGATAGTGTCCCTTCATCAATTTTTCATATCATCACTCATCTTCGCGATAAGCCAAAAGTATCAAAAAAGCGAAGCAAATGAAATAAAAAAATGTTTAAAATAACTTTTTGCGAGGAAGAAAGGTTCCGGTATTCTCCATATTTTTTTATGTCTCTTAGTATTTGACTCAAGGACTACTGAAAACATTGTGTTATGTCCATAAATGATCGTGATTCTACACACATGCACGCCCGCGCGCCCGCACACACTTCTTTTGTTAAAAAAGTCATTAATCAATTATATTCTCAATTTTAAATCACGCTACGACGACAGGGGTCCTGAATTCGAATCCCGGCCTGGGCATGAATGTGTGTGAGTGTCCATTCATCAATTTCATCATATCATTACTTATCCCCATCTTCTTAGGGCCTCCCCGATGGCGCAGTGGTAGCGTCGTTGCCTTGTAATCAAGGGGTCCCGGGTTCAATACCCGGTGGAGGCACATAGTGGTTCGGATCCCACTTTAAACTGTAGGTCAAGTCCCGATTAGCCTTACTGTGCATAAAGTGGATTTAAAACACCAAATCAAACCAAACCAATCATCCCCTTCTTCGTAATTAGCCAAAAAGTGGCATTAAAGGGAAGTAAAATATTTGTAATGAATCACGATAAATGTAGGTTTAAAATAGTACGGTCTGCAACACTGGTGTCAGACGGATTGGTGATTCGACGCGTGTTGTAACCGTCTTCAAGTCCACCTCGACTCGCTCTTGAGTTTAAGTGTTCATTCGCCGCTAACGACAGCCTAGTTGACGATCTGGGGTTCCAAGTTCGTCTGCTCAGTGATTGCAGCCGATCAGGTACATATCTGCTAATATATATATTATTTCGCCTACATATTACAAATTAATTAACTGTTTCCTTGCAAGTATGCAGTTATGTCGGAATCGAACCCGTCTCAACGGAACTATATTCTGCGCACACGTTTGGGTCTACATGTGCGAAAAGGTGCTGCAAAGTTGAAACAAAGTTAGAAACAAAAACATGCATTTCGAAAGCAAACTCAAGAAGTTTTATTGGAAGCCTTTACAGCTCAGCATAGCTCAGCGTAGATCAGTAGAGCTCCCCATGAGCTCCGTTTGTTGCATGGAGAATGTCTAGCCTGTATTCAATCTCCCTCCACATGTTCTGTAGCTTCTGAGGGGTTACAGAGGCAAGAATGTTTCGAATACTGTCCTACAGTTCCTGTAGGTCATTTATCTTTTGGCCAGAATACACCCATGTACCTCCAAGGTAAAATGTCTAGAGGGGTAATGAAAATCTTTTGCAGAATATCAATGAAAAATGAATGTCTTTTCGGCTTTATATCTGCCTTAATTTCGTACAACAACTACACGTAGGATGCATTTGTGCACGACTTCGTAAACAGTGGTCCTTGGAAATCCCAGCTGCCTGGTTCCCTCCCGTATTGACTTCCATAGGCTACGCCTGCTTTTTCCTGCACCGACGCAATTTTAGTTTGCGCGACAGAAAACGTGGAGGGAGTTCGAATACAGACTAGACATTCTCCATGCAAGAAACGGAGTTCATGAGGAGCTATACTACGCTATACAGAGCTGTAACTGCTGGTAATAAAACTTATTGAGTTTGCCTTCAAAATGTATGTTTTTGTTTCTAGCTACTCCATACCGTATTCAAATAACACACTTTTAAAAACTGTCAGTCCCTTTCCGGACACCCTGTATACTGCATTGTTTTCTGTGAATTTATTCTAGGTCCAAATCGTTTAATATGTGTGATTTTAATTGTCTTTTGAATGTTACAATTGAGGAAGAGGCTTGGATTTTAGGAGGCATTCTTTTGTTCATTGTATTGCACTAGTATTTCATTCTAGAAATTAATTAGTTCTAAATGATTGTGATTAAAAATAACAATTGAGGAAGAGGCTTGGATTTTAGGAGGCAGTCTTTTGTTCATTGTATTGCACTAGTATTTCATTCTAGAAATTAATTAGTTCTAAATGATTGTGATTAAAAATAACTTTCTTATCTCTATATGGAGATCAATGTTCGTATAAAGGAAAAAAATGTATGAACTGTTCTTCAGCTTCACATATCTCTCTCATATACACAGAGATCAAGGCTCTATTTATTATCTCAGCATGACAAGCAGAATCAATTCACAAATGCATCTCTTGATTCAATAGCTGTGTTACGTAGATTATCCAAATGCGTACAATGACAATATTAGATTTTTGTGATTCAATAACCAATTTATACATAAGGTTGATTTATCTGTCTTAAAGACAACAATAATGCCCCTTGTCGCTTTCTGTTATGGTTTTCATTAACTTGACATATTTGTAAAGAATGGTTTCAAATGTCCGTAGGGCTTATAATTTTAATAAATTTCACTGAAATTTAGCTCTTATGGATTAAAATATTTAAAATATATAACCAAGAAGAACACATATTTGAAATTAAATATCAACAGTACAAAATTTGCTTTCATCAAAGACACAAATATCATTAACATGAAAGTTAACTAAATTACAAACAGCGACCATTAAAATATCGTAACTTTTAAAATACCCATTACAAATTTATTAAATATATATTATATAATAGAAACAAAATATTCCAGCATAATTGATACGATTCAGAGGATCATATCACATATTCCTCAAGGGCAATAAATTAATGATGCTGCATGTAAAGTATGATCTCAAAGCAGACTTAAATGCATATACCCAATTCAAAATGAAACGAATTTCTATGTGACTACAGTCTATCTAGTAGAAGGAACGTATACGCCTCTCTATTAGATCGCAGTTTAAATCCAGGTACGAGAGTAAAATTTATTTCGAAACTACCACCATGAGCACTGCTGCAGGATATCACATTTTACATGCAATAGAATATACGTGGCCATGCACAGTTTTACTCGCCTCTGCATTGGTATTCTCTTCATTCTCCTCATTCATTTTCGGTGGTATATATTCCGGATCTTTGTGGGATTCATATACACTTTCTAACATTTTCTCATCTTTGCTATGGTCTAAATACTCTGGAACTTTCTGAGACACGTTGCAATTCAGCAACAGCAATTTCGCCGCCATCTTTACTACTTACCATACTTTACACGAAAAAACTTGTAGATGCCATAACTTCCAACGTCCAGCTCTGTCATCTGTTGACATACAAAAAAATCACTACGAGTACCGTTCGACTTTATTTACGATGGACTACAGGAAATGCTTTGTAACTCAATAATGACGAAAATTTCACTTACCATGTTTTACTCCTGAGACCTTAAATTAATACCTTATGATAGGTGAAAACAAAATTTTATTTGTTGTTTATTATGTATCATTTATGTGATCCATTTTATAACAATAAATAATAATAATAATAATAAATTAATGATTAGCAAATTTTAGGAGGGGTAAACTAACTTCCTTGACACATCCAGGTTTTGAGTTAAAATATTATGGTCGCCCTATTTATGTCACGTGTTCCAGTTTAAATTGTAGGTCTAGTCCCGACTAGACTAACTGCATAATGTGGACTTAACAATACATACACATAATCATACAAACAGAATGTTCTTTGTTGTTCGTGATCTTCACTGCGGATCTAAAATATACATTGGATTTCCATTATATAACCACACATTTTCTGCTATATTCAATGTTTGAAACTACCCTCCTCAAACTTATCTTCACATGATTCTGCGCATTCCACGCTGCACCTTGCTTGCTACGATTCAAATACCTTCCGGAAATACCTGAAAGTACATCGTCGCAGTTTGGTGACGTACTTGCGAACATTCTTCCCGGTATTGATTCCCCATCGAATTGTGAACTCTCAAGTGATGCTGCATCTATGTCCTCAACACTAATTAATGTTGGAGGGCTTTGTTAGTTGGTTGATTTGGCGTTTTAAGTTCACTTTATGCACAGTAAGACTAATCAGGACTGGACATACAGTTTAAAGTGAGATCCGAACCACTATATGCTTCTACCGGGTATCGAACCGGAACCCCTTGATTACAAGGCACCGACGCTACTACTGCACCATAGGGGATGGAGTGCTTGGTGAATCACCGAGACGTGATAAATGTGTTTCTTTTTAAATTTCCTTCTGAACGCAAAAATAGACTCAGTGGAACTGAGCAAGATGTATAGAGTGAGTGTAAATTCTACTCATACATCTTGCTTCCTCCTGGGCGAGTTCCATATATTTATAATTTGAATTTATTTTAATATATTTGCTTCTTCTCACGGATTTTTTTTCACACTTAAAACGTCTTATCCATAATATGCAAATAACCGTTGACTAGAGACAATTATTTCGTAACGAAGTTGACAGAACTTGTTAAAAATCGAATGACTAGAAAGTAATTTCGTTCTTTTGCTTTCTTCAGTATATTTATGTATACCTGTACTACTTAATAGTATTAGTATTAATGGTATTAGTAGTAACAACAACAGCATTAGAGCATTAGGAGTAATAGTAGTAGTAATTTGACTATAATTATACACGGGAAATGTGAATATTTGGATAAAAAGGTTTTAGAAATACCCCCCCTTTTTCCCTTTAATGAAATCTTATGTACTCTACTGATATCAACAGTTTGTATTCAGCTAACGGGTGGGATTTGAACCTCCAACCTTTCATGTTTGACGAGATTTAAAGATACCAGCTTCTGACCAACTGCTCTCTAACAACTTACTGACAATCTACCTTTAGAAATACATTGACGTTTGTGAAAGGATCCACCTTCCTGTGTTCCAAGCACATTTTCTACTCAAGTCGTTAAAAAGGATGATTTTTTTAGAAGTGTTCGATATTATGCAGCTTCTTTTCAAACGTTAGAATTCCAACTAATGTAGGTAAGCCTGTGAAAAATGTATTGCTTTTTGATGATAAATGTTCTTTTTTAATAAAATTGCAAATAGTTTTGAAACTACTCAATACAAAACTACTTTATAAAATTGAAAGCATAAAATGAAACATGAATAAATTAAATGTAATAATGAAAACAATAAACAGTGTATTATTTAAAACTAGTGTCTATATTGAGTGGCTGGAACTAAGTATATTATTTGCTTAGTGGATCACTGGTTTACTGAAGTATCTATGCTATTAAAACTTGCTTCTAAATCCACACACAGACGCAAACGATAACACTGATAAACAATGAAATACTCCTTTAAATAAAACTAAGTGATCTTTATGTATTCAGATGTGCTGATAACGAATATCGCATCCGTTTTCCTGTATCACCTAAATTTTTTGCAGAGCACCCACATTTTATAGTTTTATGGTTTCAGGTCTCCGCACCCTGCTCCGCATCCGGCTTTACGTTTGGTTCCTAGCAAATGGATAAGAACCTTTTAGCGACATTGTGTGTTTATGACTGGCACTTAAGGCTCGGCTGGACCATTGGCATGCAAATGGGCGAATTCTTTTCAAATTTTCCTTTCCATTCGAAAAATTTCTTGCATATTTTAAAATATGAAACATTACATCAGCTTAGAATCCCTTCTAGAGCATTGACGTGAATTTTCATGTAGTTTCCTTTCATTGTTGTCTAGATATTATCAATAGTTTAATAGACTTATGTAATCGCAAAACTATTGATAATATCTAGACAACAGTGAAAGAAAACTACACGAAAATTCACGTCAATGCTCTAGAAGGAATTCTAAGCTGATGTAATGTTTCATATTTTGAAATATCCAAGAAGTTTTTCGAATGGAAAGGAAAATTTGAAAAGAATTCGCCCATTTGCATGCCAAAGGTCCAGCCGAGCCTTAATATTTCGTGGAGGAAATATCTGGCAGTAGAGTAATTTCCTGTTTCTCTGTTAAAATTTGTTCTTTTTTGGGTTAGTCTAGTCTAAACTTCCATTCCGATAACTTCGCGAGTAGCCGTATTTTATGTTTGAGTATGTTCGTGAAATTGTGAATGTAATATTGTGTATAGTGAAGTGAAGTGTAAGTTGTATTTTAACAAAACGATCAGAGCATTCTTATTTTTTTTTAAAAAAAAAATATTATAACTCAATTAATAAGTTTGCCATGTCACGCAAATGTGTGAATAACCCGAACTTGCTTTGTTATGTTTGCGGGGAATTTACTCCGAAGTCACAGAGAAATACTATCACTCCTATAGTAAAAAAAGCATATGAATTGTATTTTGGAAGTAAAGTAGACGAGGGAAAAAGCTGGGCACCAGGTAAAATTTGTTGTAATTATTCGCGAACTGTACATGGTTGGCTTAATGGCACTCACAAATCAATGCCCTTCGGAAACACTGTAATATGGACAGAACAGAAAGATCATACTACGGATTGTTACTTAAGTGGGATATAGTTCTAAATCAAAACATTCTATATTTTATCCTGATGTTCCTTCAGCCAAGAAACCTATGAGTTATGATTTTATACCAATTCCTAAGCCTCCTAAAGAATGGACAGTGGATGAAACAGAATCAAGCAGTGCTTCTCCAGATGACGAACCTGGACCCTCATATTCAAACACCGATCCAAATTTTCCTGATCCAAGTATACCTCACTTTACTTCCCAATCCGAACTAAATGATCTAGTCAGAGACCTCATCCTTTCTAAAGTTCAAGCGGAATTATTAGGTTCTCGTCTCCGAGAGTGGAATTTATTACAAGATGGTGTTAAGGTGTCATATCGGAAACGCCAACAATCACTGACACATTTATTGTCTGTTAGTAATGAGTTAACTTACTGCAATGATGTAGAAGGCCTTCTGCAAGAACTTGGAAGGAACCACAACCCAAACGAGAGGAGACTATTTTTAGATTCATCTAAGAATAGTTTTAAAGTAGTATTGTTGCATAATGGGAATATATACTCATCAGTATATCCACCATGAAGGAAACATATGGCAATATGGATACAATATTAAAAGTGATAAATTATGAAAAATATGGTTGGCAGATATGCGGAGAACTCAAAATGATTGGTATACTGTTAGGCATGCAGTCAGGGTTTACAAAATTTTGTTGCTTTCTTTGCGAATGGGACAGCCGGGCAAAAGATAAACATTACAACATTGTGGATTGGCCAATACGAAAAAACTTAATTCCTGGAGAGAAGAGTGTTAGGAATCACCCTCTACTTGAGAAAGACAAGATTTTGTTACCACCGTTGCATATAATGTTAGGACTGATGAAAAATTTTGTTAAGGCTTTGGATAAACACGGTGAGGGTTTTGGGTACTTGAGAAAAACATTTCCTAAACTCAGTGATAGTAAGTTAAAAGAAGGCATATTTATTGGGCCGCAAATCCGTGAAATCATTCATGATGACAACTTTGTGGAATTGCTAACAGAAAAAGAGAAATGCGCATGGTTAGCTTTGAGACAAGTATGCTGTAATTTTCTTGGAAATGTGAAAGCTGACAACTACAAGGAACTTATTAAGAACTTGTTGAAGTGTTTTCAGTGCATGGGGTGCAATACGTCCTTGAAAATTCACTTTTTACATTTGCATTTCGACTTTTTCCCCCCTAACTTGGGCACGGTTAGTAACGAATGCGGCGAGAGATTTCACCGGATATTTCTGTCATGGAGAAACGATATGCAGGAAAATCGGTACAGAACATGTTAGCAGACTACTGTTGGAACCTTAAGGAAGAGGTTTCTGGTGGCAGTTACAAACGGCAGAGTTCAAGAAAGAAATTTTGAAAATGTCAGTAAAAATGTGTTTTTTTTTCCTTTTTTTGCATGAAATTTCTTCATTGAACAGTCAAAATCAGTCCTATATATATTTTTTTAATTTTTTTTGTATTTCATAGTTATTCACTTCAATATTTAAATCTTATTTCATGAGCAAACACACAAAAATAATTTCAAATTTCGATGTATTATTATAAATGGAATTAAATTTTTATTAAAAACAAAAAATGAAAATCCAGGAAAAACTATAGGTGATACAGCATTTCTACTTTCAGATTGGGATTCAGCGGGGTCGAATTATAAATAATCACCTATTTTCGTTCAAAGGAGCAAAAAAAAGTTTGAATTTGTTCATCAGTGTAATGTTGCCATTCTTAGTAACCCAGTGTTAAGCTGTCATTTCATAAAGTGATGTTTCTCACAGTTTGCCATTTATATTAATTCTAACTAAATAACTAACTCTCTAGTCTTCTTAAACCCGAAGGTTCATGGATGCAGCAACACAGGATTTCCATCTGTCCCTATCTTGAGCAAGATGTATATACTCTTTTCCATCCCTACCGATTTCCTGTAGGTCTATCTCAACGTTGTCCCTAGAGACCTGCACAAGACCCGGAAAAAACCCGTCTGCGAGGAGGCGCGCCTACAATAATATGCAACACACACGTCAAGTCCAGGTGTTCGAAATCGCGCAAGTGAGCTTCACGTCACAGTCGTGCACAGGCATCGATTGCTTGCCAGGTTTTTCTATTACCCGGGTTACCCGGGTCTTAAGAAGACCCGTGAGACTCGATGTAGTTCTTGCAGGTAGACGGCGAGCACTAGTGTCAGTGTTGCCAACGGCCATTATATTTCACTACGCATGGAAATATTTGAATTTCTGCTAGGCGCAGGTGCCTTGAGGTTGTATAACCATTGGCGTAGCAAGGGGTGAGCGAAGTGGGCGACCACCCTGGGTCTCGCGCATATAGGGGCCTCGCGTCCTATGAGGTTGATACGAAAAACGTAATAAATGGAAGTGAGAAAGATAGAAAAGGCTAATTTTTGTGGGCAATAAAATGAAAACATTTTTTTCTTAATCTGGCTTTATATTCTAGTTTAACGTTATAATTTGAACGAATACGTCAAATCAGAGGCGGGCGGGAGCTCTAAGCCTAAGGGGTCCCAAAAAGTCAAAACAATTCTCATTTCTCATGTGAAATATTAACGCAAAAATTGCTTGGACAATTTTATCCAATTATTATTTTCTTGAATAGAAAGCGCTTTGCCTTGGTTTTTCTTCTGTCTCGTGACCTTGCATAGCCTACACGATTTTATTATGTTAATGATAAAGCACCTCAAACTGCCACGGATCAAAGTATGGGGCATTTAAATGCTTCCGGTGTTTTAAACTGAGGAAGGGTATGGATAATATTCGCAGTTCTTCCTTCCTTCCTACAACTTCAGATGCAGCTATTGCCCTCTGTAACGGGCACGAAGATGATTTATGTTCAGAATATCCTGATAAAATTTTACGTTCCAGGAATGTGCTTAAATCTGAAATCAAGTGCTTTGACAAAGTTTCTTCTCCTGATAGCTCTACACTAGCTTCCAGTGTTCTCTTTATCCTGTATCGTCTTCTGTTTTTTTTTTCCTACTCTTCAAGTAACAACCACAAAAAAAAGAACTATCTTTCTCAAAATTGAAACTTAGGAAAAACTTCGAATGGCATGATTCAGCCCAAATTTACCGGACTCAGTAATCTCACTCTTGAACGAGAAAGGGCAAGATCTAATGTAAAAGTATCATTCGCTGCTCAGAAGCCAGCTTTCTGTTAAGCAAGGTGGTTTGATTTAAATCAAAATTTAAATGGGGGAATTCTATTTTTAAAAACTAACTTATTGAAATCACTTTAAATAAAATTACAGAATAATGTACACAAGAAATTTGTAGATATTAGAATCACTTTTTCTGAAAGTATATTAATCTCGTATTCATTCAATGGTGTTTATTATGCTCTAAGAAAGGAAATAAAGGAAACAAAATATATGTCCTGATGGGGTGAAGCTCATACGAAAATAAATGTAATATGTCATCTGAAAAAAGCACTTAAATTTCCCTTGATTTAAAATTCAATAATTTTTATAAGCAAAAATAGCACATTTTTAAAATAGAATAATGTAGAAAATACTAATCACGTTAAACCGTAAATAGTGTAATTTTCATTAAACTGTAAATAAATATGGCAGCTGATATTTGGCTAACTAATATGTTGTAATATGTGAAAATTCAGAGGTAGAGCATCGATTTGTATAATTATTAATGTAAGTGTAGCCATAACCAGCCATTCTAAGTAATTACATACATTTCCTGGAAGAATCTGACTGTACTTGAGGGACCCAAATTTGTTTCTTGCGGACGCGTACTTTGCGATTTTGTTACGCCACTGCGTCAAATATTTAATATTACAAGAACATTAAGACGTAACAACAAAATGAGATTCACAATTATTATTATCATCTAAGCCCTAAAATTCAAAGTAAACTGGTACAATTAATGTGCAACAAAGTCAAAATTGCTAATTAAAAAAGTCAAATTAGCTATATCAATTGATTACACCAAAGATTTCACATTTATGGGGCAAATGACTATCGTTTTATGATTTGTTGATGTTGAAACCGATTGTGTCGAAGAGTAGGTAGATACTTTGGGCCCCTAGACAGGATTGTGGTTTAGCGCAGCCCCTCCCACCCGCTCTATCAAGCACAGACATTTTATGTGCGTCCTTCGATATTTTCTACTTAAGCCATGGTTTGTGACATTTACATCCTACAAATTTTGAAATGAGGAAACAAAGAACGACTCATTAAATAATATATAGGTTATATTTAAAGGTTCTTAGTTTGTATTTCTGATTTTTTTAAAAGAAAATTTAGCATATTTAAGGATATTTCAGATGTCTTACTGTCTAAAGAATATCTTAGAAAACGTACTATTACTACTGCCTTGGTTAATGAAAATTCCAGCAGCGTGTTAATGTAGCTCTGCCAAGTGTAAATTTCTCTGTCGCGTACTATTAAATATAATTTTCGTCAGAAATTAATTATTATTATAGGCTATTATATAAATATAATTATTTGCTGACGTTTCCTTGATGACTGTATATCGATTCACATTGATATTTCAAACTTAAAGAACGAATGGAGCCTTGCATTCTAATCTCGCCCAGGGCCTTGCGATATGTTGCTACGCCACTGTACCTAAGAGTTTTGTAACTTCTCAAATTAGTTTCATTATTATGTCAAACCAACTACCACATATTTTCCAAATTTGTTTCGAAGGTCTTCAAATAGGTTTTTGTGTCTTATTAATTTTATGTCACTTTTCTGGTCTTGAAATCGTAAATCTATTCTCGGTTTCATTTTTACGTTGTTCGTTTGTTGAAATGTGTAAATAGCATTGCCTGCTATTTGCACCCGTATGAAGATACAAGCTAACAATAATTATATTTTGCATCGTATTACTATCAATGCGGTCTGTAGAACTAGATAACTAGCCACAACTTTTTTTGTACTGGGTACAGAGTCTGAAGAAAACCTTGCTAGAAGGTTGAAACGTTACGTTTAGTTTATGTTTTAAAATTAAATAAATTTCTGCGTTGGTCAGCATATTGAGTTTTTCATATCATGTAAATAAGGCTTACTGGTGTTACAACAACATGAGCGAACGACGATTTGTTGAAAGAGATGACAATATTCAAAAACCTTTTATAATGCAAATTCTGATTTCATGTTCCATTTTATGGACCATCGTGCCTTAGTGTCGGGGGAGGGGGGGATCTTGAACAGCTAATTCGGATATTGAATTGGCAAAATTACACAAGAGAGAAAATCTGTTTGATTGATTGATTCATTTATTTGGTCAATTTATGCACAATAATGCTAATCGGGACTGGACCTACAGTTTAAAGTGGGATCCGAACCACCATGTGCCTCCACCGGGTATCGAACCCGGTACCCCTTGATTACAAGGCGACGACATTATAGTGGAACCACAAGGAAGGAAAACCTGCGCAGACCCCATCGCGCTGGTGGGTGGGGGAAAAAGACAGGAGGAAGGAGCCTTCAGAGCGGTCAACGTCAGTGTTGCCAGACCTATTGATTTCTCGGTAGGATTCCATAATAAACTATTGCTATGGCACCTCCGACGGCCTGCTCAAAAACAAGTTTCCTGGTCACCTTACTTGAATATGGAGGGGAGAGTGGAACTCCACTCAGCCATGAAAAGTGCTGTTTGAACTGTGAAATTATGCCAAACGATGTGCTAGGACATTATTATTATTTTATTACTACATTACCATGGGCGTCCGGAAGGGGGGGGGGGGCGTGCCCCACCCCTGGAAAATGAAAATCAACCAAAAATTATATATTTTTCACATATAATTTCATTTCAGCTGCAATAATTTGTGTTAATTATTGCATGAATATGATACATTGAAAATTAAGCAATGTTTTTTGAGGGAACAACACTATTATTGGAGAAAATGTGCCTTCTTTGCCCTCCCTGGAAAAAATACCTTCCTTGCCCCTGCCTGGAAAAAATCCTGCGGACGTCCATGTACATTACTATTTTTAGATGGTTGTATTTTATCCCACCCGAAAATCTATTTCTATTTTAGTTATTTTACGTCGCTTTTGTGCCTCTACGCGTAAGTACGACAATATGAATGAATGAAAAACTGATGAAATGAATGAAGTGACACAAACACAGTGAAACGTCCTTGCCTTACTAAGTAGAAATACTGACTTCGTAGCGTGGGCAAATTATTTTATATATGTATGTATGTATGTATGTATGTGTGTGTGTGTGTGTGTGTGTGTCTATTATACAGGGTGTCATTTTAATGGCGCCCACGGACCACAGAAACGTGTAGAGGACATCAAAACAAACAACTTTTCTCAGTAACATTTTTCTCGTTGGTGCATCGTTTCGGCGCTACAGTCGTTCAAAAAAGACCGTTTTGCCGCCTGGATGCTGGCAACCCAACACAACATTTGATCGTATCTGTGACGTAATTTCCTGCGGCGAAACGGCGCACGGGAGGGTTGCAAGGAACACACAAATTTTGTGAAAAATGACATAATACCAATCACATTATTAGCTGTAAAACGAAGCGAGAAACGCGTCCAGTAGGCCGAACGTCATAGCCTACCAGCCAGAAGATCAGCAGTCATATCCGGGGAAGGGGAAGTGAACCAACGATATGAGAAATGGTAAAAAACGTATTCAAAATGAAGTGTCAATATCGGATTTTGTCTCAGCCTACATGTCAAATATCAACAACAATAAATTGTATTGGGCTTACAGCTTACATGTGGCTGTTTACGCCCAGTTACGTGTCAATTATATTTGCAAATCTCGTTGCAAGGTTGATGTCTACAGGTTTGTGTCCAGATGCCTTGTTGTATTTTTGTGCCGATAACAAAAGAATCCGAGGTTCACGTTGTTACATTACGGCTAAAACACACGTACAACCACAGTAACGATCTAATGATGAATCAGTAGCGAATATACTGGCTTGTTCACAGTTGCAAACTATTACATGTGTATCCGGTGCGTAGATAAACACAGTCGTCGGAGAGCTTGTAACTACTATTTTTGCCACTTGCCTCATTATGCCCTGAACATACATTATATTATGTGTTGTTTACCTTTGGAATTTTTAGTTCTTTAATTTATATTTTGTCATCTGTTCAGTATGTCACATCACAGACAACTAGTATCAGAAGGACGAAGTGGATAGACTAAATTGTAGATGAGAACTTGATAACTAGATTTGCAAATATTTGACATGTAAGCCGAGACAAAATTCGATATGACTATTTCCACTTGAATTAGATTTTCTTTCTACCATTTTTCGTAACGTTTGTTTACTTCCTCTTAGATTACAAAACGAGTTTTCTCGTTTTGTTTTACGGTACATAATGTGGCTGATTGTAGCTATGTCATTTTTCACAGAATATGTGTGTTCCTGGCAACCCTGGAACGCATCGCTTCACGACGGGATATGACGTCACGAATGCAATCAAATGTTGTGTGTGGTTGCCAGCATTCAGGCGGCAAAACAGGCTTTTTTGAACGACTGTAGCGCCGAAACGACGCACCAACGAGAAAAATGTTACTGAGAAAAGTTGTTTGTTTTGATGTCCTCTATACGTTTCCGTGGTCCGTGGGCGCCATTAAAATGACACCCTGTATATTAAATGCAGCAACATACAGGCAGCATTACTGACGAATAAAGCATGTGAGTGTTAATAACAAGAAATTTGCTACAGAACGAAGCGGCATAGTTCAATTACGAAGAAAATAATGCACCCCCTCCCCCGTAGTTGCTTGGAACTTTAATCGGCTTGAAAATACTTAATTTTCTATCCTTAATATACTATTCTATACTTAAATACTTAATTTTCTACAAAATTATAAAGCGGCATGGACGTCCAGAAGGAAGTGCAAGAATAGTCGCCACCCCCCTCCCTTTCTGGAAAATGAATGTTGACATAAAATTACATTGCGCACGCCTATGCCGCCCCCGAGAAGGTCGATCATCGGATTTTGTAGTAGATCTTCTGGTTTCCCAAGGAACAATCTCCCGATTTTTTCAAGTCTGACCTGGCAACACTGCTCCGAGCACCGATAACGGCAGGGAAGATGCGCGAACGCTTTTGAGGGAAGGTTTTTTCCTTGTGGTCGAGCTATACCACTGCGCCATAGGGGAGCACCCCCCCGCAAAAGTATAATGTAGAACAACCACCAGTAACACAAAGTCCAAAATATTTACGATGGCACTTTTTACAAAACTTGGTTCGTACTCCTTTACAGGTGTCAGCAGTGGCGGCAATTAGGGTCGGGGCCGAGAGAGTGCAGTTGCCTCCCCCCCCCCCGACTTTTTGAAACTTTTGCACCACGCTAACCTCATGTATCAAGGGAAATTTAACTGTTCTTCCCCGCCCTCCCCCCCACTTTTGCACCTTGGCCCCTTAGTTTTGGAACCCAATCGCCGCCACTGGGTTTGAGTGATACAAATGTTTTCTACCAAGGAATAAATGTCTGCAATTTCAAATTGATAAAAGTGATAAACATTTTGAGTGCTCCTAGAACAGTTAGAATCTAAAAGTTGGCAACGGTGACTGCGTGACTCATGTATCTGGAGACGGTGCAAAACCGGAATGAGCGTTCGCTGAAGATAAGCGAGCTTCGTCTTGCAAGGCCTTCCAGTTACCCGTGGGCTTTCGATGCTTGACGGGTCAAAACCCAGGTATATAGTTTTACTCGCCCGCCCGACCAGCCAGGCGGGCCTAAGTAAGCGATTGTGACCGATATGCAGCCCTCTGGTTGTCCCTTCACCTTCGTCTTAGCCTTCCTACAGGTATCTTAGCATCAGGTTTCCTAACAAGAATCCTGTAAACTCCTCTTTCCTCTCCCATTCGTGCCACATGGCCTGCCCACCTATGTCTTCTTGATTTAATTATTCCAATAATATCATGACATGAATACAAATTATGTAACCTTCTCCACTCACCTGTCTCCTCATGCCTTTTTGGTCCAAATATTTTCCTAAGAATATTATTTTTTAATACTCTATATTTATGTTCCTCTTTCAATGTAAGGGACCAAGTTTCACACCCATATAATACTACAGGCAAAATTACTGTTTTGTATATTTTAACTTTTAGTTTCTTAAATATTAAACGAGAAGAAAAAAGTTTATGAAGAGAAAAGTAACATGTATTTCCTGAATTAAGCCTACTTTTTATTTCCTGTTTAATATAATTTTCACTTGTTAACATTACTCCTAAGTATTTGAATTTGGAAACTGGTTCAAACGAGTTGTTATCAATAATTAGATTTTGATTATTACCTAACACTTGGTTTCGGCCTGTAAGCATATATTTAGTTTTCTCTTTGCTATCTTCCAAACCTATCTCTTTAGCAGTTTTGGAAAATATTTTAGCATTATTCTTAATTGTATTTATATCATCCCCTAATAACTCTACATCATCTACATATGCTAACAACTGAGTCACACCGTTTAATTTTAGTCCTTCGTTAGTTTCTTTTACCTTTATAACAGCACATTCTAAGGTAAAATTAAAGAGCAATGGAGATAATTCATCTCCTTGTTTTAACCCATCATGAATTGTAAATTTGTGAGACACATTAATACCCACACAAATTTTACTTTCTGTTTCACTGTTGATTACTTTTATCATACTAACAAGCTTCTTAGGTATTCCAAACTCGACTAATATATTATATAATTTCTCTGTTTTGACCGAATCATATCCTTTTGTGAAATCCATGAATAGCTGATGTACATTTTGATTATGTTCCCACTTTTTTTCAAGTGTCGGTCTTATGCGAAAAATTTGATCTGTAGTTGATCTGTTACGTTTAAATCCACATTGATAATCTCCTATAATTTCATTAGCATATGGGGTTAGTCTTGTTAAAAGAATATTAGATAATATTTTATATGTTGTTGAGAGTAGAGAAATTCCACGGTAATTATTGCAGTTCATTTTATCACCTTTTTTAAACACAGGAAAAATTATCAATTCAGTTTCTATTAAAATAATACATGATTTATGTTGATTTATACCTTGAAAAATTGTGTAGTTATAGGCGTTGTATACATGCAGTGAGAAAATAAGAAAGATATCGACTTTGTATCACTGTACTCACCAGTCCCTAACTACATAGAAACGTTCTTTAAAAACTGCAAGAACTTCATCACCTCCCCACCCCCGCCCCTCTATAAATTTCTGACTCTTCCGTATTCTAGGATTCCAGAACAATTTCTCTTTTGATGCAGATTAAATTTAAAATATTTGTAGATGACAATGCAAACTTGTTTCAACAAACTAGAAATCATCTTTAATTTAAAATATAAAGGCATGTAATTTATAGTCATAGTGAAAGTAGGTATGATCTGACAGCTCTATGTTTGGTCAACAAGTGTAAAAAAACTTTGTTAAGAAGGTGAAATCTAAGGTGTTTTTCGAAACTAGCAGGTGAAATCATAGATTAAAAATGCGTGTGGTATGCACTTCCCGCATCCCATGTATTCGAGTATCTGCGGTTACACAATTAGAAAAAAAAATCGCTGTCTAAATGGGGATTTGAACACAGACATGTTGGAGCCTTATTGGCAATTAATAAAAGTCCCTAACCGGGCTCGAACTCTCATAGTTCAGAACGTGAAGCCGTAACACTATCTTCTCAAGTACAGCTTCTACTGGTAGGTGAATATTTACTTATCATTTGAATTGCTTCACCACTGGTATTCTGTCTCGCTTATTTTCTATCAGATGTAGTTGTTTTCCCAGACCGCTGCAATTTTTTACATTCTGCCACCCATGAAGATCCTTGTGGAGTACATTATTGTGACGTAACTCCCAGACAAAATAATATATTGCTTTCAAAGAATTCGAAGTGGGAATGGTGTGTTTAGTCACATATTTGATCATAAAACTATTCATACTTGAATTTTTGCTCAGAACGCCACCATCAACCGAGCATTTACTATCTGGACATATATGTACGTCCCTTTTCTTTTCTCTCGTCTGTTTTAATGTAAAGACACTTGCACAAGAATTGCAATTCTATTATTCAAAGTTTTCGGAAGCGCTAGGCCCCTCAAAGCGCGAGTTCTTGTCCTATGGCGCGCGTTGCACACTCCTAACGGCGGTACTGCAGACATTCCGTGCTTACGTCAGAGAGAGAAGGGCGAGGAAGCTGTTTGAGGCTTGTGCGAGACCCGTTGCGAAGTTACAGCATGAATCATTACTTTCCTAGTTCCTCGGGTGTTAGTCGAGTCGAAGGTACAGAGAAAGAGTGCTTGGCTCCGGGAGAGGTGTTCAACGCGTGCAGTAGCAAAATGAGTGAAGAAACCAGTGCTATATTAAATTTGGAAGAATTTCCACACAATGAACAAGTGAGTAAAATTCTACATTAAAAGTTTGCATGTCAAACTTACAAGGTGTATTGTATTAATCGAGAGGTGGGCCAGATGCGAAATCAGTGGTGTAGGAGCCGCCCTCGCAACCTCCTCAATGTGTGGGGGTTGGCAGGTGTACGGGCCCCGCAAAGTTCTATCTGTGCTCCTGAAATGAATGTTTAATCCCCGGATTTCAACATATTATTTGAGACGTCAAATGAATAGAAAGAATCATTTTTGTTGTCGGTGAATATATAATACATATGAACAGATATAATAATACAGTGCTTTTCACTGTCAAGTCGTCCGTGGACCGTGTATAGCACCGGTCAATGAGAGCGCATTTAGATCCACAGCTGTAAGCTGACCTTGGCACCGGACGCGTCAGTGCTTCAGAATTCAGATAATTTGTGTCCAGTTTGCACGTGGTTGTGAAGTGTTAAGATGTTAACAAGTGTTTTCGTTTACGTATTACTGGTGTTTTTCTACAGTGCAATTTAAAACAACGAATTTTTATGTAGAACTCTTACGTCATTAGGAATTCTTGTAGAGAAGTTAGAAGGCATTTTGCGGCAGAATTCCAAGATGTTCCAGTTCCACACACAGACAGTATTCGAAATCTTGCGAAACATTGTCTGTTCTTGATAAAATGCGAAGGGTGAGACGGCGTGTGCTGAGAGGGAAGAAACTAGACGGCGTTGGAGCACGATTGGAACATACACCTCTCAAATCCTTCCCATGCCTTACACAAGAACCAGACATTTTCATGGCGTCTGCGTGGCGAGCTACAAAGCTTTGAAACCTGAAGCCACGCATTAGAAGAATTGAACGAAAACATCAGGCGAGAAATTGCAGCAATTTCGGAAGAGGAACTCATACGTTTTAGTAAAAATTTCCTTAAAAAATGCGAGCCTATTTCATTACATAGTTTGCGGTTCCAGTTACTCGGATGTTGCATCCAGTTTGCCGGAAGATAGTCTCTCACCGCTCGGCGCGCTAGCTGCTGCTCCACGGGCGACTTGAAAAGCACTGCACATGCACATATACCGCGTTTGTTAGAACCTGTCCCGTTTCCCGCGCTAGCGATCGCTCGACAGTTTCGGTGCCAATGAGAAACGAGGAAAAAATCGTCTGCTGGGCAGCGAGGAGCGAATGGAAGCCAGAAGAGAGGCGCTTACGTAGACGCTGTTGCGACGTTGCGTATTTTAATTGGCTGCCTGGCTTTGACTTTCCCCAGCACGGAGAAAAGCCAGCAACCAGCTAGCGCGGGAACCGGGACAGGTTGTTACAAACGCGGTTTTTTTTGTAAGGGCCTCCCTCATGGCGCAGTGTTAGCGTCGTCGTCTTGTAATCAAGGAGTCCCGGGATCGGTACCCGGTGGAAGCACATAGTGAATCAGATCCCACTTTAAACTGAAGGTCCAGTCTCAATTAGCCTTTCTGTGCATAAAGTGGAATTAACACACGAACTCAATTAATCAATCAAATAATACATATGAACAGATTTAGTGCGAGTCAATGGACACAACAAATAACTTTATTACTCACTGCTCATTGTTATTGTTATTTTTTTATGTTGGCGAAAAAATGCCGAGTGGGTTTTGAAACGACGTATCATAAGACGATGTCTGAGCGTACTGGCTCAGAGAGAGGTGCCCAACCAACCTGACATGTAGGTCCCATCCGGAATGCTGAAATAAGTGCTCGCAGATGTCCATCGATATGGGAAAATTCAACTCATACCTTTACACATAGTGTGTCATAAACTCATCGACTCTATTTTGTCTACAGTTACGAATACAGCACGAAAAGTTAGTTGCTCAAACAACCTCTTTTTTTTAACACAGATTAAACAAGTTTGGTAATTCATTAACTTTTACCACAAATATTAGTTTTACGTGTGGTATTTAAAATGCAACTTGTCACCAAATACTTTCAAGGTGGTTCCAAACCTCTTTATATTCAAATAAGAGATAAAATAAATTTTCCAAATTGCCCACAAATGTTTTTTATTGCGTTAATCTCGATTTTTAGCTACACTACAACACGGTAGAAAGAGATAACTTTTATTTTAACTGTTTAGTTAAAGACACTTTAAAGGGGCCCCGAAACTAAATAGGACGTAGGGCACAGGGATCACGTATTCTCTTGTTCTAAGGACCAGCACCCAATCTTCATATGGACAGGGTACATTCTATTTGGCGATTTTCTTAAATTCATTTGTTCCCCTTATTGAAATTTTGTGTATATTTCTGTTGAAACTATTCTTTTTCCAGTGTATAATGATTTATTTATAATTTACAGTGATGAAAGTGGAAATCCCTAGTTGAGAGCATGCTTGGTTGAGTTGGGATACAGGAGCTAGGATGCTTATATTGATAACATGGGGACAATGCAGTAGAAGGGGTATGCTTATGGAAATGATCGTAGCTGGGGAGATGTGTTTTCTTTATGAAAGGTTTCATAATTAGATGATAACATTCCCCTGCTTACCTGCTCTCTTCCCATTTCGAGAACTGGTAAATTATTAAAATGGAGGTGCTTTTTCAGGAAAAAGTCTAAGAAAGAAATGCCAGTGATACATCGAAAATAAATGGAATCGTTAAAATTATTATGAATAATATCGAAGTCCACTAACTTTAAAAATTATGTCCGTGCGCTAACTAGAATTTGACGGTCAAGTCCATCCGATATGCTTTCATTGAGTGACTAATTTTCAGTGTATAGAGTCCCATCGCCGTTCTATTATCCGTATTTTAAGAGTGCAGACCGCGCTATTTCTTTGTAATATTTTCTCTTCCAGTTATTTTTCATAGAGATTCATATCATTCTCATTTCGTTACCAGAAAATAGTACACTGACATATAAGTCAAACTAATAAATTCACTTTCAACTGTGCATCTGTGTTGGTCTAAACTTAAAACATTGCTTACGGTAAACTTCTGAACTTTATCTTTGAGAGATACAATATTTGTAGGCAAATCTAAAACGTCGTCTATGATAACTACAATATATCGGGACGGATGTTGAACTTCTTATTTTACACTTTGCTGAATAATACGGGACGGAGGAAGGGGTGGAGGTTTTGGCGGGTGAATTACATTTAACTGTACAACTTCAACATGTGATGCAACATCATCATAAGGCTGATCCACAGGAGGTGGGTCGTTTTTAAGCTCACTTAAGGCTAATTCGTTGGTACGGTCTTGGTCACAGGGAACAAATTTCTGCGTTGACATTTACAGTAACAAATTACAAAAATTGCAAAAATACTAATAATAAGCTCGTAATAATAATATGAGGATATTCAAAAATATCTGCAGCAGATGGATAAAATTTGAGGCTTTTACGTATGGAAGAAATCCGTTAAACATAACTAAAATCGCAATGACTTTCATGTTGCTAAGCAACAAAACGAACAGTTCTTCAAAAAAACTAAAACGTATTTTAAACCTGCCTAGTTTACATTATTACGTATTTTAACTCAACTTATTTATTTCTTAATCTAGGCTCAATTTATCTGCTTAATTTATTTATCTGATGTAATTTATTTATTTTCTAAATTTTTAGGCACTGTTTAATTGACTTATTTTCTTTTAAAATTACTGCAATCTTATCTTATTTACTCTCAGGCGTGATCTTTATTTTTAAATACTTAAAATCCAATCAAATCGTACTGAGGTACAAGGTAATGGGAAAATTAAAACTTAACAATAAATGGGAAAACGGTGTGCTTGTAGTAAAATTTAATTTCTTGCACAAGTGTATGGGGGAGATTTGTTTACTACTGTACATTTGACATGAATGGTATATACGTTATAGTGTTCTCGATAATTTTTGTTCACTATGAAGTCCCCAATATGTTGTTTGGGGGGGGGCACGGACAACTGTGCTACGCCACTGCGCCAAATCAAAGTGAAATCAATCGTCGTGAGGACACGCTGGAACCACTCTCAGTCGCCCTTAGTACTTCGTTGCGGCACACGTTCAATTCCTATGAGCACAGGTACAAACATTTCTTCACATTTTTTATTTGTCTGGTTCTTTTCACCCTTGGCGCCACTCACCGTGTAGCATTCTGCACTCTAATGTCACTTCGTTCTTACACTGTCTGTGTAGGAAAGTGTCACGTGGTTGTTGGAATATTGGAGAAATACTGTCATATTTGTTTGAAAACATTTTGTTCCTTGGCAGAATGTACAGTCAGCAGCAATATAAATGGGGGATCTAGATCCTGCCTTACCTGCAATTCGTTATGTGTGTTGCCTAACTCTATGGCGATAGAAGACCTTTCCATTGAAATGTTGCTATTGAAGTCGGCAAATCGCCGTAAATTTAGGCAACGTTGACCGAACAATCATTTTCTTTCGTAATTCTTGATACTTTTTCTTTGCGTAGTTGGCATTTTTCTCTGGAATGTAAAGTGGTCCAGCCAATGCGGAAGAAGAAGCTGGGAGAAAATGTTATTATCTTCTTTATCATATTTTTTGTGTATTTATCTTTACTCCCATCTATTACTATTCTCCTGGGATATTTACATAGCGAGGGATTAACTTAGACCTAGTGCATCTAGATTCATAGAAGATTGCGAGTAAATTAACGTGAATTGTGCAAGCGCAAAAATTACGCATGTAAAGAGTTCTAGTTGCGTGAGTGTGACAAAATACGCAATAAGGGTCACAGCTTTTGCAACAGACACCAAGGGACCCTGGTAGAATCCCTCTGCCGGTCATTTAACATCTGGAGACCTGAGGCTTTGTTTACAGTAACAAAAACATATTTGTGGTTTCCCCTGATTGTTTGTAGCTAATTGAAAACATAAATTTCAATTTTGAAAATATTTTTATTTTAGATTAATGAATAATTGTGGTGTACATATGTGCACCTTCGGTTCCAATTATGGATTTTTTTTAACATTACCTGATTTGTTCATTAACTTTTATTCATTTTTATTCTGACAATATTGAACGTCTAAACCACTTTTTAAATTAATTTTCCTCACTGTACATGTATGTGGCAGAATGGTTAGTGCTATCATTTCTAGCACCAAGGGCTCTAGTACCAAGCTTGTGGTCCCAGGTCCCAGGTCCCAAATGTCAGTTCTATAATTTGTTAATCCCGATTTTCCCCAAATTGTTTGGTGAGAATGGGGAAGAAGTGTTACTTCAAAAATATTATCGGACACTAGTCTCGAGAGCTAGAAAAATGATGTTGACCCCATGCGCTGACCACTCACTACTTACCTGTTGAGAATGTCCAAAATGTCCATACATTACTGCAGGTATAATTTGTTTTCTAACTTTCCTGTTTTCTTTTCTCACTTATCTGAATGATAATAGCAAGAATGAATGAAATAATTACATTTTTAGAGGATGATTGTGACATGATTTGACGAAATTATGTGCAAGAAAACTTAATCCAATTAGTGCACTATATATATATATATATATATACATACACACACATACTACTGACTCACTCACTAATTAGTGACTGAGTCCTTACCATGACATATTTTTTATTTGACAACTCTTCCGAAATTCCCTATTCATCTCATTTAGGAATATTTTATATCCTTATCAGTGGCGGCGATTGGGTTCCAACACTGGGGGACACTAGTAGGCAAGGGTAGTTTATTTTCCCGTCGTAAATAAGGTATATCATATTTGCAGGAGCGAAAGTGGCAAGGAGTGGGGGCAACATCAACCAAGTCCCCCATAATCACCGCCTCTGGTCATTACTATATTTCAGCCGGACCCTGTGGCTGAGTGGTTAGCACATCGCGCTGCGACGCCAAGGGTCTCGGGTTCGAATCCCGCTTTGGCATGGTTGTTTGTGAATGTCCATTCATCAATTTCATCACTCATTCCCATCTTCGCAAATGGTATGCATGCACCGTTTAGTTGCACAGTTGGCATATTAGCCGAATTTATACGTGCTAAAAGCTGTCGTGATCAAATTAATATGCATTGTGATTTATTGGAAATTATAAATAACCAATGACTGGAGTGAAAATTAGCGAAATAAATATGTATATTTGTGTAGCCTATTTCCCGCCAAATACGAATCGTTCTGTATACAGTTCCTTCTATCAAACTTTAGAATCACTTTATGAGCAGGGGTCTTCTCCTATTATTGTAGGGGATTTTAATTTCCCTCAGATAACAGGGGCGGATCACAATTGCTTATTCTCAAACCAAGCTTGCGTAGAATTGAGTCACTATAGTACATCAAAATAATATACGAATATTGCATAAATAAACAAAACTTAATTAGGGTAGAAACAACCAAATAATCTAGGGGTTATATTTCATTCTAAACTTACATTTCAGGTGCACGTTAACTTCATAACAAACGAGGCTTAGACTTCTGGGATTTATAATGCGTACGTGCAAAGAGTTCAAACATCTCGGAAGCATAATGATGGTCTATAATGCTTACGTTAGAGCGAAAATTGAATACGCAAGCATAGTGTGGCACCCTCAAACCCAGCAAAATACATATAAACAAAATAGAACAAATTCAAAGTAAATTCTTAAGACACCTAAAGTACGTACAGTGTCTGTCAAAAGTTTTAGGACAACGACATTTCAAACTAGGCAACCCAATTTACACAAGGCGTTGGTGGGTTGCGTGTAGAGTTAGGCTCAATTTCAGGGTTGCCACATGCACAATATATATTTGTGAAATACGCGAAAGAAATGAAAATAAGTATTATTGTATAAAATTATTAAAAATATCAATATTATATCGCAAATGACGAAATTCTTACTAAAAGAAAGAAACTAGGTTTTCTAGTTTTCATCGCTCATGAGCCTAAGGAGAGGATAACAGGTTAGAGGAGACGAAAGGCGACAAAGGAGAGGAGAAAGAGAAAGCGAAAGGAGAAGAGGAAAAGTAGAGGAGAGAAAAAGAGAGGATAGACGAGGAGAGGAGAAGTAGTGAGAAGAAAGGAAAAAATGGAGGAGAGATGAGGAAAATGGAGCAAAGAAGAGAGGAGAAAACCGAGAGGAGAGGAGAGTAAAATGGAGTAAAAGGGAAGAATGAAAAGAAGAGGAGAAGAGTGAAATGGAGTCGGAAATCAAAGGCCGGAAAGGAGATAAGAGGAGTGGAGAAGAGTGGGATGAGACAAGATGCGAGAAAAATAGAGAAGGTGATATGAGATAAAAGCAGAAGAGAAGGAGGGGAGAAAAGAATAAGAAGGAGAAGAGAATAGAAGAGAATGGAAACGAAAGGAAAGAAGAGGTAGTTGGACAAAATATCGTCTCGGCGTCAAGAATTGATGCATTGATCAAATTATCGATATGAAACACTCAATAACGTTTTGAAATATATTGGAGAATGTATTAGATCGGTGCCATATGCTTTTTGGCTGAGTTCAGAGCAAGATGAAATCTTTCACGTAAGATCATTGATTTTTCCTGCGATTATACCACTAAAAACATGAATGTAATTTTAATATTCATAAGAATTATCCAATTTTTCTCGACTTCTCGGTTCGTTGAAATGAAGATGTTGTAATTTAATATTTCCCCTCCCCCCATCGTTAATTCCAAACTGAATCATTCCGTTTCACACAGCGTGGACAATGAACACAATGAGATATGTCTAAAACTTAAGAAAATTTTCTGCCACCGGAGGGGTTTGAACCTACGACCTTCAGGTTGACAATCCTTAACGATAACCACTACTCTTTTTTTTTTTTTTTTTTTTTTTTTATTGTCTCATTCTGATCTACAAGTTATGGAATTACATTGTTTTTGACATAAGTGTAGTACTGCTATTACAATTCGTATTTCTATCTGGTTAACCTTTACATTTTTGTTTGACCTAAATTAAGTATAAAGCACTGATAAGAAATTTGCATACCATTTCTTCCTTGCTTGGAGAGGAATTTTTTCATATTGTTCTTGCAAGAAGATACTGAATTGTTTCTTAAAACTGCTCTCGTCATTGTGAAATATATATAATAAGTATTCTGTTATCAACCATTGTACTGCTCGTTGTTTCGTTGGTGGATAAAAATTGAAATCAGGAAAAACTATATCTGTATCCGTAAACTTTGTTAATGAGGTGCGGCATATACGACTGAGCATTGTTCGCAATTGGTTCCACGCCGTGGAGGAGTTGCGACACTTGGTTATCCTGTGGGCTAAAGAGTCAGGCACGTTGCATGATATACAGTTAGGAGAGTAGGGCCTCCCCCATGGCGCAGTGGTAGCATCATTGCCTTGTAATCAAGGGGTCCCGGGTTCGATACCCGGTGGAGGCACAAGTGGTTCGGATCCCACTTTAAACTGTAGGTCCAGTCCCGATTAGCCTTACTGCGCATAAAGTGGACTTAAAACACCAAATCAAACCAATCAAACAGTTAGGAGAGTCACTGATTCCATATTGGTATGTCCTATCTCTTGTCACTATAACACGATGAACCACTTTGTACCATATTGATTGGCCCGCTTTTGAAAGGTGTTTGGCGGAGACATTTTCCCATATTTGTGGCCAATTATGTGTATTGAAATCCCTGACTATTCGTGGTACTGTGTGCTTGAAACTATTGATTTCACTATATAACTTTTTAACAGATGGTGTAATTGTCTCATGTCGTAATAACTGGTAGCATACCTGTAAAGCGATGTCCTTATAAAACGAAAATCTTTTGGGGATACTTTGGATATCGATGGGAGCTTCTAATGGAATGTCCTGTATTATCGTTTGTATACATGCTTGGGTCGTTGACTCGTGCAGTGAGAAAGCTGTTTTAAGGCCAGTCTGTACAAACAATGCTCTTGCCTGTGTGTTCACGTGTATTAGTGCCAAACCACCTGTCTTCTCTGATAACGTGACCTCATTCATTGCCACCCGGAAGATTGTATCGTGCCACAAAAAGCAGCCAACAGCTTTGTTGACCTTGGCTAAGTGCTGTGTTTTGAAGGGCAGGATTTTTGCTACATACCAAAGTTTAGAGAGAGCAAAAACGTTGATAAATCTTACTCGTGTTTTTAAACTCAGAGAGCGCATCTTGTTCACTCTGAGGACGTAGATTGCCCTCTCGCACGTGAGATTACTATTGGCTTCGATCGTTTCATCGATATTTGCATAGAAGTTGATACCTAAAACTTTTATTTTCTTGTCTACAGGGATCTCCGTATTGTTTGTGAAAGGATTCTCCTTGCCAAGGGGCATTAGGAATGACTTTCGATTGTTTAGTTTTGCTCCTGATGTGAGCTCAAAAGTATGTATTTGGCTTTTAACACTGTACAGATCTCTTTCATCCTTGAGAAAAATCGTGACGTCGTCCATGAAACTGCCAACTTGTATTGTGGTGGAAGCCATAGAAATGCCCTGTAAATGATGCTGGATACTAAACAAAAAGGGGGCTATTGTGAGGACGTACAATGTGCTACTCAAGGGACTACCTTGTAGTACACCTCGTCGCATTTTAAAACCTGTTGTCAAGAAACCATTTATTTTGAGTTTTAGCAGCATATGATTATATAATGTTTTTATCCAATTAAGAAAAGTGTCTCCGAAGCCATATGCTTCTAAGACTTTGTACAGATATTCGTGGCTCACTCTGTCATATGCTTGAGAAAAATCTAAAGATAGAATTGCCTCTGATGCATTCTTATTTTGTTTGGTAATAATTACGTCTCTTATCGTTTGTAGCAAGTGATGTATACTTTGGGACGTATTACAAGCGAACTGTAAATTGCCAATAAGTTTAACCATATATTGTTTTAAACGCTGATTTATGCACCTACTTATAAGTTTGATGTCACTGCTCAATATGGAAATTGGCCTAAAATCTGTGACGAACTTTGGATTTGCCTTTTTGGGAACTAACACTATAACTCCCGTGCTACTGGTCTTCCCTATGGTCCCTGTTGTCAACACTTCGTTGACCCATTCCGTTAATTCGTCTCCTATTAGATTCCAGAAACATTGATAGAATTCTGATGGTAATCCATCTTCGGCTGTAGTTTTATTCCTCGGAGCTTTGAATACTGCATCATGAACCTCCTTTTTACTAAACGGTTGTGTGAGCTCAGTTCTTTCATTTTCTGTCAGTGACGCAGGGAGGTAGTTCAAAAAATTGCATTGCGTTTCTGTTGGATTAAAGGCTTGACCAAGAAGATTTTTATAGTATTGCAAAAACCTGTCGTGTATACTATGAGGGCTGGTGACAACTTCACCGGAATCTAAAGTTAATTTATGAATAACGTGACTCCTGGCGTGTTTATGTTCTTGAAGAATGTGACTTAGTGTGGCTTGCTCGTCTGGGTCTATAGGAAGAATCTTGCTCTTTATTATTGCTGCAGATTTTCGTTTCCTATGTATAGCAAGTAATTGCGCTTTTATTTCATTTGCATAAGGACGATCGAAATTACCTTGCAATGCTAAACGATGAAGATCATTCAAGACTGCATACAAAAAATTATATTTGTTTCTTTGATCTCTACTAACCTCTGCACTGAAGAATTTACTGACCTGACGAAATTTAGGCTTAACTCGAGTTTCCCACCACTCGATTAGGGTCTTGTGCACTGGCCGAGAGGCCTTGAGTTCGTTCCACGTTTCCCTGATTAGCTGGACATAACTACCATTGCGTAATAATGTGCTATTTAAAAGCCAGTATCCGCTACCTTGTCGGGGTTTGATCAAATCTAAATTTATTTTGAGAATTGGGACACTATGATCACTAAAGCATACTGGAAAATTTTGAACACTAATGATATATTCCTGAAATCTTGGTGCGACATAAAACCTATCGATACTTGACGCACTATTGGAGGTGATATGTGTGTAACCTTGACTTTCGCCATTGGTGTGTATCCAAGCGTCACGCAGTTGTAACCCCTGCGTTAATTCATAGAGCGCACGTGAGAAGTTGTATCCTGGATTTTGATCTTGTGAACGAATTACGCAGTTAAAATCTCCCACTAGTATAGTGTCTAGTGTGTGGGATGTCAACTCGGGTCCTACAACTGTTGAAAAAAAATCTTCTCTTTCCCGTCTGTTTTGGCTTCCTGACGGAGCATACACATTACAGAGAAACACTGAGCCTAATTTGGCACTTATTTGTCTGCCCGTGGGATGGGGCACTACATTACGTAAATCCAAGTGTCGCCGACATGCTATGGCAGTCCCTTGTGCAAAGGGAGTAAAATTGTTGTAAACTTTAAACATGTTCAGTACAGAAAAATCGTCTATGGCTACCTCTTGTAAGAGGGCCACATCAATAGACGATTTAATGAGAAAGTCATTGAGAGCAATTATTTTGGTCTTACTTTGCATTTGATTCAAATTTATAGATGCCAAGGTAAATGTTTGCATGATTAGAACTGTCCACAAAAGAAAACTAAACTTACTTATATTCTTCAACATTACTAAACTCTAATTTCTGCCTAGAATGCATTAACTATGCTTTCCACTAAATAAATCTGGGGTAAGTTTGTTACTCGTCGAAGGTTTCTCTTTAATTACATTTCCTGAATGACTTGTTAAACTACCCTTTGAAACATCTTGTTTTGGGGTACCAGGTTCTACTCTAAATTCGTTATGAACTATTGTGGAACTTACGCATTCATTATTTTTCTTCTTCTTTCTACGTAGCACCATGGACTCTTCCGCCACTGACCGTAACCTTGATACAGATCTTGACCGTGATTTCCTAGGAGAGGTAACTACGGGAAATTCTGCGTCCGCGAACAAAGCACTTGGGGGTGGGGGCGGGGGTATGTGATACATCTCCTCTGAAGTGGTTAATGTTGGCTGCTCCATCTCTTCCCTTCCTGTTGGTGCATTCTTCTCACTAACTTCCTGTCTGGTACCTGTCTCCTCGTCGGTGATTCTGGGGCTATCCGTGTTCCCTCCATTGCTATCTCCTGACGCTGGGACTTCTGCAACTAACGGAGCTGAATCTCTTGGTTTAGTCCGTACGGGTAGCACAGTTGGTTCATATACCATCGGGACATTGTCAGCGGGCATATTAACCGGACCCCTGCGGGGCTGGTTCCCTGAGGATCGACGCTTAGGGCACTGAGCAACTACATGATCCTCCCCCGAACACGCGAGGCACGTACGCACCTGCCCAGGGTATGTTACCCAATAAGAGTCTCCATTCATTGTTACATATGAGGGTATGGGTTTACGTAGTATCATTTTAATCAAGACACGTCCAGTTGGAGTAGGGTAAATGTGATCTGCAGAGTATGTCTCGTCTTCAATTTTTAACACTTCCCCATAAGACCTCATGACACGACTTATCACTTCTGCACTTAATTCAATTGGGACTACATGGATTCTGACAATTACATGCCGCTGGTGGGCCCATTCTACTTCAACTTTATGATCACCATCTACGTCACTGTAGATTACCTCAGCACCAAAATCATTTAGTAACCTTTCTCCTACCACTTTTGTCGCAAATTTCACGTACAAACACTTACGAAAGTAATCTATTTCAAAACTGAGCACTTGGTTCGTAGGCACTTGGTAGACATCATGAAACCATCGATGAAAATCCAATGACGTAGGTCGCGTTTTGACCTCACGGAAAACAAATTTCAAGGTGTTTTCTCTTTGTGTATTCATCGTGAACTATTTCATCGTATCTTCACTGGCTCACGGTTATTGTAGTCAAAACCTCGCTTGCACTCCAAAGGAAAAAAGAACTAACACAACACTAGCAAACCGTATACGGCCCTAGCTAACTCGGACAGTTCGATCACTAAGCCTTCTCACGCGAAAAGCGGAGCTCGGTACGAACTGATACCTGCTCGAGCTGCAGGCAGACTGTGGGTTTGAACCTACGACCTTCAGGTTGACAATCCTTAACGATAACCACTACTCCACAAGCTTTCGCTCCCGAGAACAGGTAGAAGGAGCTGACCAATGTGAAATGTAGATGCAACTCTCCTCCTACATGTAATGTGCAAACAATACTTGTTTGTAACAAAGAAAACTAAGGTAGAACGAATCGGCGAAAACATTTAACGGAGAATTGCACATGTTGAAAACTTTTCATTCGATATTTGCCGAGGTATCCTTGCATTGATCTCGAGTGGTAAAAGGTGTAAAATTAGTATATCCTGAATTGCCACAAATATAAAGAGTTATTTCATTAATATTTGTCAATGTCTTTTAAAGCAGTACAGAATTATCGTTAGAGTATCATAATTCAGGATCGGATACATGAATATATCCCTTTGAACGTGCGTCAATTCATTTTTTATTTTTTTTTATAAATTCCAGATGCAGAACAATGTATTCACTATACACTGCTTTTACAAATAATGCCACCATGCTGTTGTTTAATAAAATGAGAATCGAAAATAGAGAACACTTCGTAAGGAGGATCGATTCTAGGACCGCTAGCAGGCCTATCGAGAACACTAGTCACTACACCTCGCTTTTACCTTCCGTTGAAACATCAATTTTTAAGTATTCTGTCCTTCCAATATTGTAGTTGTCGTTGGGTATACATGTAGTTAAACTTTTACTTTAATTTTGAATTGTTTTCTTGTAGTATAGCAGCTATCAGCTTCCCCGATGGCGCAGTGGTAGCGTCGTTGTAGCGAATTTACAATACCGGACCCCTCCCCGATTTTGTAATATTTCGCATACTCACTAATTGAGGCCTCGTAATCACGAATTTGAAGTAAAAATTTGGGGGTCACGTGTAGAAATTGCAAAATATGCGAAATTGAGTGGTCCGAGATCGGCACGATTGCTTATTATTTAACGGAAAAATTTGTGTTTCCAATACTTAAAAAAAGAAATATAGCCTACATTCCTGATATTTCTACGACCCCAAATTTTAAATATGCTTGCCTTGCCTAACCTAACCTAACCTTACCGAGAATGGTCAGTGGAGCTATCCGTGAATGGTTTTGCGCTAATTGTGAAAAAGAACCAATAAAAAATTCTTATTTTCGTATCACTTTAACGGCAAACGTTCATCATCGAAGACGCCATTTTCGTGTTCTGCAATTTTACGATCGATGCACTGTTGCCAATCTTACCTGCAATCAAATCAGTCCACATTCCACATGTTCGTCTACATCGTGATTGTCTCCAAGTATGAAATCAACAGTGTGGCAACGCTGTAGACAGCGTAACTATTTGCGAACGTCAATTCTTCATATCAGCAAATATGGCTACCATACTTGCATACGGAAAATCATTGCGAGAATTGAAAAGCTTATTTTACAACTACTACACGTTAATGAACAATTTCTTCACCTCACCTCACCCGAGATAAATAATCGCGACTAATTATTTCGTGAGTATAAGCATATAAATTACATAAGAGTCCGGTATTGTAAATTCTTTCCGCGTTGCCTTGTAATCAAGGGGTCTCGGGTTCGATTCCCGGTGGAGTCACATAGTGGTTCGGATCCCACATTAAACTGTAGGTTCAGTCACGATTAGCCTTACTGTGATGATGAAAAACGAGAATATTAGTAGTTGTGAAAATACCAGTTATTTCTTCTAACTTATTATTGTGATTAGATATTATGAATGGGAATGGAAAATATCTCTCTTCCTGTGATACTGTAACAAACGAAATGCTTGTTTACTGACGCAAGTCTCGTGTCCAGAACAGTCTTATGAAATGTATTTGCTGTTGCGCAAGTTAACACAAAATTATTACACCGTTTGCAAATATGTTTGCGTACTGCCAAATGTGAGAAACATTATACGTAGACAGGCGAAAAATTTTATTCATGAAATCACATCACATTTGACAGTGTTTGTCAAGAGATACTCGTGGGACACTGTGTTAAGGTGCTGGACTAAATGCTTCTTATTTTTCTTCCTCGAACAACAACAATTTTTAAGGTAGAGCAACAGTAGTTCTGCCCTTTCTAATTTCTTTAAAATTCTTACACATTCCTTTAATTGAGTTAAAAATAAAGATATTACTTGCATTTCTGTCATTGACGTAGACCAGGTACGTATCCAGGATTTATTTGAGGAAGGGACCAGACCCAAAATTATATATATATATATATATATATATATATATATATATATATATATATATATATATATATATATATATATTTATATATATATATATATATAGGGAGAGAGAGAGAGAGAGAGAGAGAGAGATTACAAAACAGTTCAAATTGTGCGAACGCCATTGAAAATTCATTATAATTCTATGTTCAGAAAACGACGGAAGAACATTGGTCGAATTTCCTTTCTTTCTCTTTTGAGAGAATACTGTATATACTTCTACAATAGCAATCGCGTTCGGAAAAGGTGAAAGAAATTACTGTTTTCAAAGGCAGACAAGCTTGGTAGCGTAGCTTGCTGGCGTTCAAAGTGACCCACGCTTCTTATCGCAAAACACTGTGCGTCGATGCACAACGTCTGCACCCAGCAAGTTACAAGTGACCAGAGTCGAATTTTAAAGAGAATCTGAAGAATGATAGATTTCATCAGAGGCGACTAGGTGGGCACTAGCTCAACATGCAATAGTTTAAGTCATAATTCCTGACAAAGAGAAAGCTTATTAAACATGTATTCGAATAGTAATACGTGCTTTATCCTGTAACATGTAAGATACTTATTGGGATTACAGCGTAGTAGTGGCAACAGATCCATGAAAAACAAAATAAAACTGGATGGTTGCTTTATTATAGATAAATATTTTAAAAATATATTTTCTTCATTCCCTTTTTTTTCTTATTTTAATAATAATAATAACAACCCATGGCTCCACAGCCCTGGAAGGGCCTTGACCTATCTCCCTTCTGCCAGTCTCCCTCCACACCTCCTCACGAGTGAGGAGATTTCCCTCACTCGTACCTCCCCAATTTCCTCACGATGGTGGGTTGCTACCGGTGCTATACCCAGGCCGAGAACCCAAAGACTGAACACAGGCGAACTCGAACCCATGACGTCCCGCAGTCGGAGTCCAAAGCACAGCGCCTTAGACCGCACAGTCAAGGAGGGGGACTTTTCTTATTTTACTTTTGGCTAATTGCGACGATGAGGATGAATAATGAATAGAGAAATAAATAAAGAAGTTCACGCACAAAGAAGAGGACGAATCTTCAAACCTCTTACATTACGAGTTCAAGCCCTAAATATGAGGATTTTAACCTTAAACCTCAATTTCAAAATTATATAAAAAAATGCTTATTTATACTAAACTTCTGATCGAGGACTAAATTGTTTGTAACTGTGAAACTACCCCTGAATGCAAATTCACATTTTTTTTTCATATGAGTAAGAATTAAATGTGTGGCACACAGAGATACCTTTTGCGACAACAGTTAATTCTGTCCTGTCCCAGCATCTCTGGAGCAAAGCCACGCATATCAGAAGAGAAGGAGAGAGAGAAAAAGGGCGAAGGGGGGGATCGACTGGACAGAGCGAAACAGTGCACGCTGCTGGGAAGGCTGGTAACTGCAGTGGCTTTCCCCCTCCACGCAATCCCGTTCCACTCACTTGTTCATCGCTTCTCAGATACTTGTTTTCGTTCACCTGCTCCAGAGATAAGTGGGACAGAGTGTAGTTCGCATATATGTAGCAAGTAAACAAACTTATCTCAGAATGAAAATTCCACAGAGTTTTAAAACTTTGCTTCAGCAACGAATGACCGGAAACGGATCACATATAATTCCCTTGCAAAAATCTAGTAGTCTAAAATTCATTTGAAGACTTGAAAGTATCTATTTACTAGATTCCATGTTGTAAGGAACTATTTCGTAGATGTTCATGTAACCTTTATAAAATTACAAATAAATTATTCACAAACTAATACGCAGAAAGGCATTCAGAGTTAAATGCATCAGTATAAAGTAATTCTAGAAGTACAGAGCTATATCAGAGTATTGAACTTTTCTCTTGCAGGATAACGTTTACAATATTGAGGCGAGAGAATGATTAAGAATTTTTGCTCCAAGGGAAACGAAGGGCGTAGTGTATTGGTTAGAGTTCTTGAAAGCATTGATTGCGGTCCCAGGTTCGATCCTCCATATTAGAAAACATATTTCCCCTTCTATTAAACAAGAGCATGGTAACATTATTTGTAATAGCAGTGTAAAGTGGCTACATTGTTATGCATCTGGAATGTATATATAAAAAAATATAAAATGAATTGACACACGTTCAAAGGGATATTTTCATGTATAAGATCCTGAATTATGATACTCTAACGATAATTCTGTACTGCTTTAAAGACATTGACAAATATTAATGAAATAACTCTTTAAATATGAATGAAAAGTTTTCAACATGTGCAATTCTCCGTTAAATGTTTTCGCCGATTCGTTCTACCTTAGTTTTCTTTGTTACAAACAAGTATTGTTTGCACATTACATGTAGGAGGAGAGTTGCATCTACATTTCACATTGGTCAGCTCCTTCTACCTGTTCTCGGGAGCGAAAGCTTGTGGAGTAGTGGTTATCGTTAAGGATTGTCAACCTGAAGGTCGTAGGTTCAAACCCCTCCGGTGGCAGAAAATTTTCTTAAGTTTTAGACATATCTCATTGTGTTCATTGTCCACGCTGTGTGAAACGGAATGATTCAGTTTGGAATTAACGATGGGGGGAGGGGAAATATTAAATTACAACATCTTCATTTCAACGAACCGAGAAGACGAGAAAAATTGGATAATTCTTATGAATATTAAAATTACATTCATGTTTTTAGTTGTATAATCGCAGGAAAAATCAATGATCTTACGTGAAAGATTTCATCTTGCTCTGAACTCAGCCAAAAAGCATATGGCACCGATCTAATACATTATCCAATATATTTCAAAACGTTATTGAGTGTTTCATATCGATAATTTGATCAATGCATCAATTCTTGACGCCGAGACGATATTTTGTCCAACTACCTCTTCTTTCCTTTCGTTTCCATTCTCTTCTATTCTCTTCTCCTTCTTATTCTTTTCTCCCCTCCTTCTCTTCTGCTTTTATCTCATATCACCTTCTCTATTTTTCTCGCACCTTGTCTCATCCCACTCTTCTCCACCCCTCTTATCTCCTTTCCGGCCTTTGATTTCCGACTCCACTTCACTCTTCTCCTCTTCTTTTCATTCTTCCCTTTAACTCCTTTTTACTCTCCTCTCCTCTCGGTTTTCTCCTCTCTTCTTTGCTCCATTTTCCTCATCTCTCCTCCATTTTTTCCTTTCTTCTCACTACTTCTCCTCTCCTCGTTTATCCTATCTTTTTCTCTCCTCTACTTTTCCTCTTCTCCTTTCGCTTTCTCTTTCTCCTCTCCTTTGTCGCCTTTCGTCTCCTCTAACCTGTTATCCTCTCCTTAGGCTCATGAGCGATGAAAACTAGAAAACCTAGTTTCTTTTCTTTTAGTAAGAATTTCGTCATTTGCGATATAATATTGATATTTTTAATAATTTTATACAATAATATTTATTTTCATTTCTTTCGCGTATTTTACAAATATATATTGTGCATGTGGCAACCCTGAAATTGAGCCTAACTCTACACGCAACCCACCAACGCCTTGTGTAAATTGGGTTGCCTAGTTTGAAATGTCGTTGTCCTAAAACTTTTGAGAGACACTGTACAAACTAGATGGTGTTTACCCTCAAATGGAATCCCGTGAGAGGCTTCTCAGATATTTTAACCTAACAACTCTCAACATGCATCAGCTCATTTTCCTCCACAAAATTTTAAATAATCTCATTGAAGCTCCTTTCGCCCCGTCACAGCTCCACTTCTACGTCCCCGCATGCAAATTACGACCAAGAAGGCAACTCTTCAGCCTCCGTCAAAATAGAACCAACGCTCTGGCAATATCCCCAATTTGGAATATGTGTAAAACACTTAATGATACCATCAAAAATGAAAACAGTGTGAACTTATTTTGCCCGACCGCAATTTTGAAAAGGGATCTACTAAAATTACATAAATTACGATAGAACCTAAGACTTGTATGTTTGTTAAATGTTTTCTGTCTTATACTAATTAAATTGATCTGTGCAATTTTTCAATAATATTATCACAAAATTATTTGTGTAATGAACGCCATAAATGGGTAGGCTAATATACCTGTTGCGTTCAATTTCTGAAATAAATAAGTAAATAAATACATCAGTTGTCTCAGAACATAGAAAAAAACTGTAGGCTTAGTCCGGATTAGCTGTTATGATCGTAAAGTGGCCTTGACCTTTATTTATTTTTTTCCTTTTCTTTGGAAACATACAAATTTAAACAGAAGTAATTTTATAAATGATGGCTAGAAAATTATGACAAACAGGTCGTAAAAAATCATTATCTCATACTGTTTCTATACAGGAAATGTTTAAATACCACACTAATAATAATATAAATATATGAAGTCTCATATTATGTGCCAGAAACAAACAAGACATATGTAAGTCTTGACATGTTATTTTATTGCAATTAATTTTCATTTATTATTTGTAATATATACGCAAGATAATTCCCAGCAGAAAGTAACTGTAAAAATAACTTACAGTTACCTTTGAAGTACATTTAACTGTAACTGAGTTATTTTCAAAAATGCGTAACTGTAATCTGTTACTTTTTTAAAGCAATTAACTGTACTGTAACTGGAACTCCGAAATCCTTAATTACAAGGCGTATCACGCCGCAGACGTGAATCGAACCTAGGACCCGGGTATCATAAATAAATAAGCTAATCACGTTATAAAAAGGGTCCCGCTGAAGCATTGAAAAAAGAGCTTCTTAAAAGCTCATCGCGACAGCGTCCTTCAGCGGAGTTGGAAAAACTCCGCTGACATTGCATTAGAAAATGAAATAAGGAATCAGCGTTCTTCCTCAGGATTGCCGTTGCGAGAGGACGCGATCGAAGCAACCGTCGTAACGGCCGATAGTTCGAATTTCACATAAATAGGTCGCGTGAGAAAATATCAGCCTTAGTTGTCTTCCGTCAGTCAGATGAAGTAGTTATTACAAAAGAAATCCGTGTCTAGTTGTTTGCAGTTTACGCAAGAGAGCTCTAAAGGCATCGTAAGTTCAGAAAAAGGAGCAAACCAACGATCGGGAAGTTAAAGTTATCGTTAGAATATCGGTCGGCGAAAGTACAGAGTTTGGAGCCCTGAGTTGCTCCCTCGTCCGTTTTTCTTTCAGAGTAGGACCACGTCGATCCAAGGACCAGCGGAGAAGCGATCGCCGTAGAACTCCAGGTAACGAACATTCCTTGTCTTTCCTTCCCCTGCCTGTTCAGTCAAAGGTAGTGTTTAAATATATGTCCGTGTGTTCTTCTTTACGGGGCTAGTCCCCTTGCAGTTTTAGTTACAACGTTCCTCTCGCCTAGCAAGCGAGTGGCAAAGGCTTTCATAGCCTATCTTCGATCCCCGCTCTTAGACTTTATACGTGGTGGAGGTGCGGGGCACCTCGACGGAGGCGGGTGGAGCCTGGTGCGAACTACAGACTGCGGGCTCCACAATTAAATTGACGGGAGAGAGTTCGCTTACAGGGTGCGGCAAGGGCGGAACCATGACTGGGAGCCTTACGTCATCGTACTGAAGTAAGATTGGGGGCGGACTTATAATTTCCAAGACTGGGGGATTTTGCCCATGCGGGGACGTGTCTTCGTGGAGTGTCGCCGTTGAAGCGGTAAAACCTGCATTTTCATATACGTGCAAACTATGAAAGCTACATCCGCCTCCGAGATCGGTCATGCTGATGTCATCCACGTTCTGCGATTGAACTTGAACGGGTCGTCGGCCAGAGCAACGGTGACACATGCAACTAAGCACTAAAAACAAACAAATGGCCAAGAGAGCAATGATAACAAACGTACCAAACAAATAGGGGTATGTAAAGGCTTGACGAATGAATTCTTTAAAAGTTAAGGCTTGCACTTGCGGGAAAAACATACTTAAGAATAATACGAAGAAAAATAACGCCATTCTGATAAGTCGGGCGCTAAAGCCCCAGTTCCTCTTACTTGAACGGAACAAAAATATCTCCGTCGCTTACTTAGTGAAGGCAGGCCTTGCCGGAGTCACTATTATATGTATTAATTGATTCGTAGTCTCTGTCGTGGCGCAATATCTTTATAAAAAATTAAAACGAAGTCATTGGTATATCATTTATTTCAACGTATCTTGAATCGAAGCTGAGCAAGAATACCACTTGGGGGGGGGGGGCGTTAAATCAAGTATGTCCGCGCAAGCAATGAAAATTACCATGTACCCAAGATTTTCGTTTCCCGTGCCGCTTAAGGAAAGGGGAAAGGAACAAAAGGGGTGGGAATGAATTTCTTCCACCTGTAATAAAAAAAAATAATATGCGTAAAAATGTGAACGTATTTGGAAAACCAGTTTTAGTCCATCCACACACCAAATACGGAGAATTGAATTCTCGCTATTCATTGAACGTGTGCTAAGCACACGACATAGTAATAAATCAATACAAAAGCCATTGGTGGCTTAATTCGTTCATCCTTCCTGTTTTAAACAGAAAGTGTCCCTTCAGGTTCGAGCTCGTCAGCTGGACATAGGGGACGCGTAGGGGAAAAAAATAAGCGCCGTTCTGAATTGTTAACTTATATCGTTGAGACTACTACACTGTGCGCTACATATAAACACTCTTAGTGTTATTTAACAAACTTTGCTTCGTCTGAGCCTTCTGGAATTTGGTGTGGGTGACTCACAATGTCGCTAAGCGCCACTGTGGTGGTTGGCTCTAACTAATACTTTTCACAACATTTTCGCATAATAGGTAAATAGGTAAATAGTTATTGATTAGCCATGTATATTTTAAGTTAAAATGAACCCCCCCAAAAAAAGCAGCCACTCAATATCACAAAAGACCATGCAAAATATTCTACAACAATCTGCTTCATAACATAAAAAAACTGCTAAGTTCCGAAAAAGTATGGAAGCATACACACTCAATAATGCTCAATATGCATACACTTCACATGCAATCCCCCTGCAAAAGGCACATAGCAGACTCTCATCTCCACTTTGGGATTACTAATACTCATAAATACTACATTGCCTGCCCTTGTTTGAATAGCGTCGATGCAAACTTCATAGCAAAATATTGAAAAACGTCAGATGTATGTTCGTATAAGTGTGTAAATGTGTGTGTGTGTGTGTGTGTGGGGGGGGGGCGTGCGTGTGTATAAAAGAGAATATATGTGCATTTACCAGAGTGTGGTCTTACATAAATTGATAAAAACAGCAATATAGAACCTGATAGAATAGGAAATAGTAAAAAATAAGGTTTTTAACATGCCAAAGTAATTAGTTTAGATTGTTAATTATAAGAAACATAAGTTAATTACAAGAAATATAAATGAAATGCGCTAAATAAGTACAATTGTTTGGTTTGAAGGTAGTGAATATATCGAATTTGTGCAAAAGTTTGCATTATAACCAGTGAATTAAACAACGTTTGCGTTAGAATAGCACAAAATAGGATACTTATTAGATTAATAACAAACTTTCTGATGCAGTAAAATATTGACTAGGGCTGAATGATTCAATTACTGTAAAATATTAGTCTCAGATTGAAGTAAATAAAGTGTAAACAATACCCTTTGTTTGTAAAATAGGGTTGTTAATTCCTTTGATAGCAGAAATATAAAGTTGTACACATTAATTTGAGAGTTTTAGCAATATTTGTCCTGAAATGGATATAAATGTAACTTGTTAAGCGTGCCAAATACGAAATATTTAAAAAACAGTACCGTATAACCTCAATTTTGAAAGCTAACAGTACTCTAGTGTTTCTACATAGGCGTCTGTAGTGGTAAAATACATCCAGTCCTTAAGATTTTTGGCCATCCATTCATCCTCAGCGTCACGATTAGTCCCAAAAGCAAAAAAAGCGAAATCTTGTGGTTGTTATAATTTCTACTTTTCATGCAATCACATACACTATAGTACTAAGTTTAGGAATTTTGGCGTCTTCCTGATTGGTCTGTTAAAGTTAGTAATCAATAAAAATATGCGTACATAGAAAAAATCCTGAAATAGTTGGATTCTCAAAAGTATGTACAATCAGTGTTCTTGCTACATTTAGCACCTAATAAAATATAAATTGAAGTCTAGTTAGTGTTGGGCTGTAAAATGTTTTGGTACATGTAGTTACTTGAAATAGCAAATATTGGCTGTGTAACTGGTAAAGCCCTCAAAAAAATCAACTTCGTTTCCTCGTAGTACTCCCTGAAAATGCTTCTTGCACGCTAATAAGGCTCTGGCGTGTGTTCCTATGCCTCCTACTAGCCTCTGTAAAATTCATATTGACCAGTGCTTAACCATTCAACATGCTGTAGAGCCTAAGCTTTAAGCTTCAGTCAGTGGAAATTTAGTTCTCAGGGACATATAGTGATTGTAGAATAAAAAAAGAAGCCTCAAATAATACAGCATAACAGATACAAATAACCCCTGGTGTTAATCAAACACTCAAAAAGTCAAGTAGTACTTGAAACGTACCCCGAATAAAAGACTATAAGGGTAAATAGCATGGTAAGAAAAGTTTGGCAGGTGGACTTAAGAGCCACGTAGTCATCTGCTAACATCGTCTTGTCCTGTGATTTGTCATTATATTGTTAAGTAGTTATATTTAAGGGATGAAAGAAACAATATTAATAAACATTCAGTTATAGTACTCTTTGTAAAGGGGTTTCAGTGCTTAGAGACATAATAATTTTAGTTACAGTAAAAGTTTGGCCTCTTATAAGTGCAAAAAAAAAAGTACAAATATTAAACATTTCATACAGTTTATCTAGAAAGCAAAAGCAAAAATACAATAACTGCGCAACATACTTAAAAAATAAGCAAGCCGTGATATTCTACTGCCCCATAATAAGTCTAAAATATACTCGAAAATACTCTGACATAAGGTTGACGGCTATCTGAGATCGAAATTTTCAAGCTTTCTCTCATGCATAAAGTGGCTCTAGGAATCATTAAGCCTCAATAAAAATGGAAACATGCAGTAAAAGCACTTGGAGAGTTGTTGTGATCACATCATATGAAAAACATGCAAGAACAAGAATATATGGAACCCTACTCATATATTTAGGAAACTTTACCTACCCTAACAGTAAGAAAATACCGAGGAAACTCTAAAATAAACAAACTTTCCTACGAAGCAAACCAAAAATAGCGTAGTGGAAGTCAATAAACCCTAACAACAACAACAAGATTCAACAACTACATCAAAACAAAAACAACAACAATAATAATAATAATAATACTAATAATAATAGTAATAATAAACTTTGTGGGTACAGTTTTACTTAAAAGTACTTCTTCCTTAGTGATTAGAGAAATTTTTTAAATAAAGAACAAAACTCAAAGTTAAGAATTAAAAATATAAGATACAAAAGGCAATAAATAGAAAAAATAATAAAAGAAGTTGAAAAAATTATCTTTGCAAGTCAAAATTGCAATAAACACTTCTGCAAGAATAGATCAAATTGTGATATTAGAGTAAAAAATGGAAATAAACTTTTAAAATAGCAAGTTAAAAGTTGAAAAATGTCTTTGTGAGTCCAAAATTTAATAAAAAATGTTGCCTGAATAGAAGAAATTGTGATATTAGAGTAAAAAATGGAAATAAACTTTTAAAATAACAAGTTAAAAGTTGAAAAATGTCTTTGTGAGTCCAAAATTTAATAAAAAATGTTGCCTGAATAGAAGAAATTGTGATATTAGAGTGAAAAAATAAACCTAAATTTCAGCTAAAGTTGAAGAAACACAGTTTGTGTGTCTAAATTCCCATGCGAACTCTTGCTTGAATCGTTCAAATAGCGTTTTCTGAGTAAAAATACACAAAAAATGCGAAATATTGTCTCTAACAGTAAAAACATCTGGTCAATTTTACATGAATCCTGATGTTTATAACCCAATAATCAAATGGGCCGTGGTTCGCAACCCAGAAATAAGAGCAAATAGTGGATCGCATCCACTTTAACCTGTAGATACTGGAAGTGAATGTTCCTAGTTCAGCCAAATTCGTTACGCCTTACGTTAAATAGTCTTTGCAATGTTACAAAAGGCGGCAGAAATACCGCGTAGATTACTTCCACCAAATAAAATTGGAACCTCAAAGAAAATCAATACTCGTGTGTAAAAATTTGGCGACACTTGACTTCCATTCAACTTCGGAAGAAGACCAAGCGATGGGGGCCGTAACAATAGAGAACCTTTTTTCCCCTCACGTGTCCATGAACGCGCGCGGTTTGGGGGTGCCGATGAATGCAACCACATAACAGGTTCTTCCGTAACAGGTTAATATTAATAACATGGATTCTGCTCGCATACTTCGTTTTCATATAGGATACATCGTTCAATTTCTTCGCCTTTAAAGCGAACATGTGTTATAATATCTTCTACCTCCGATCGAACGCGTCGGCACCGGTTGAATACGGGTAAATCCGGATCCTTAATTATACCAAATATTACTCACCACCGACGCCAAAATGGCCGAAAATGTCTTTTGTACAATAATGGAAAAACCATTAATTCCAAGTTCCCACATCTGTATAAAGCACCCATGACTCATATCCGGCAGAAACGCATTAATAAAATACAACAATAGTGTTAGAATAGTCCGAAAACGAACTCCATAATAGTGTCTTTTGTACCTTAATGGAGAAACCATTAATTCCAAACTCCAACGTCAGTATAAATCATCTGTGACTCATATCCGGCAGAAACGCATTAATAAAATACAACAATAGTGTTAGCTTAGGTCAAAAACGGAATACATAATAGTGTCTTTTGTGCACTAATGGAAAACCATTAATTTCAAACTCACACGTGTGCATGAGTCATCGATGACTCATCTCCTCCTCCACCCACGACACGTGGCGCTAGATTAATTAACAATAGCGTCACCCCTCGAAAATGAATAAAAAACCCATTAATGTCAATTAAAGGGTCTATTGTTAGGCACCAAGTGTTTTACCATCTACTCATGCAATAGATAAAATGCAGAAAAACGCAAGTTCTGCTGGCGGGCCGTGTTATATGAAAATAGGGCGGGGCCAAGATACATATCCCAATTCGTGTGAGCATTATTTACAAAGTTTTTAAGAATCTGCTGCAAGGAAAAATGTCCTTTTTCCTGGAGGCCCAGCGGATTATGGCACGCCGTGGGTGCGAACTTGAGGTTCACTCCGAGCTTTTCATTCAACTCCTGAAAAAGCTTAGAGGTGAATGCGCTTCCTTTATCGGTATGGATGGTCTCTGGGATCCCAAACCGGAGAATAATCTCTTCATACAGAAAGTCGGCAGCCGTTTGAGCCGACACGTCGGGAGTCGAACGTGCGACCATATACCGGGTTGAAAAGTCAGTCGCCGCGAGTATATATTTATGTCTGAGCGGTCCTGAAGCGGGATAAGGGCCACTGAAGTCAATCGCGATGGATTGGAATGGTTTTTGCGGCGGATAAGTTAATAACTCGCCGGCCGGATAACCGGGCGGCTTCTTATTCGCTTGGCACACTGCGCATTCCCTGATTTTCCGCTGTATGAAGTTCTTCATAAAGGGAAAATAAATTTCTTTGAGGGCTCGATTGTAAGTTTTGGAAAAGCCCATGTGGCCGCCTCCGGTCGGCAATGAATGGAGAGATTCAATCACCGTGTCACGGAGGGCGGTCGGTATGCACAGAAGCTTCTGTGCACCCCGAGGCCATTCGATGGAGCCGATACAGCAACCCATTTTCGATGGAATGGTAACACGCCTGCCGTTGGAGGGGGGCGGGGGCTTGGCTGCCCTCCCCCTGTGGATCCTCCAAAATGCGAATGATACTGCCGAGGGTTTCATCCGCGCGCTGATGAGAGGCAATATCAATGGTTTTATCCTGCATGAATAAAACCTTGGTCTCTTCCAGTTCTGGCGCGTCGTCGGTCGGTTCTATACCAGTATCCCGGGACAAGGGGTCCGCCGGATTTTGAGTACCGCGGCAATGGGAAACCGTAAAAAAATATTCATCTATCGATAAGGACCAACGTAAGAGTTTAGGGGAGAGAGATTTAGCGGTGCGCAGATACGTTATACTTTTGTTATCGGTGAACAAAAAGAAGTGGCGTCCTAAAAGATAGAACCTGAAGCTCTTTAACGTATAAAGAATGGCCAACAGTTCAAGTTCAATGATCCCGAGCCTAGTCTCGTGATCTTTCAATTTTCGTGAGCAGTACGCACAAGGGAGCCACGCCCCTTCAGAGTTTTGTTGCATCAATATCCCGGAAATCGCGGTAGTCGATGCATCAGTATAAACCCGAACTTCTTTGTCAGGCTTATACGGCAAGAGAACGGGGGCCGTAATAAGCGCCTTTTTTAATGCTTCAAAGGCGTCTTGTTGTTCCTTTTCCCATTGAAAACGCTTATTCTTTCCTACCAAAGCCTGAAGCGGTGCTGCAATGTCCGAGTAGTTTTTAATATACCGCCGGACGTAGGAAGTAAGACCCAAAAAGCGGCGCACCTGACGCACGGTTTTGGGCTGGATGTAGTGCGTAATAGAATCGAAACTGGGAGATGCGGACCGCGAGTTACCACGCCGCCACTGTTGGCGTTGGTCATTTCGGTCAAACCTATTGAAGTTATTAGACCGGGGACGGTATTGGCCTTGGCCGCGACCAGAAAATGATCTTTTATTATTATTATAGAATCTTCTGTTTGTCTGCCGAGCGGTTAGCACATCGCGCTGCGACGCCAAGGGTCCCGGGTTCGAATCCTGGTCGGGCTTGGTTGTTTGTGAATGTCCATTCATCAATTTCATCCTTTCATCACTCATCCTCATCTTCGCAAATTAGCCAAGAGGCACAAAACGCGAAGTAAAATAAACTAAATCAATCAATCAATCAATCTTCTGTTTGTCTGACCGCGATAATTATTGCGGGGGTGGTAGAAGTCATTCCGTCTTCCGTCGCCCGGCGACTGCTGGCCGTGAGACGGACTGGATAGCTCATCCAGCCGAAGAGTCAGACTCTTCAGCTGATCTTCAAGGCCCGTTTCTTTAGGGACAGGTTGCGGGTTCGATGTGGCCATCTGTTTGTGCTGGAGCGCGTCGAGTTGCGCTTGGAGGGCCTTCACCTGGAGATCAAGTCCCGGGGATTCGCGTGAGCGTGCAACCTCGGGAGAGAGCACCGGCGTTTCCGGTCTCACGTGCGCGCTGTAAGGCGGCGCTCGCAGCTGGGCGAGGAGGGAGTCGGTGTTCGCTTCCGACAATAAATCTTGGATTTTGCGCTTCCGAATAAGAAATTGCAATTTCTCGAAAGCCTTTAGATCCTGTACAAAATCCGGGACGGAAGCATATTCCTTTTTATATGTCTCCCGGATAAACTCTGGCTGAAGACCTAAGGTGAGGTGTTTAATTTGAGTGGCGGGAGACATCTCGGGATCGAGTCGGTACAACATTAGGTGTTTGTCACGGATGTAGTCCGTGACGGCTTCTCCGTCCTTGTGGAGGCGAGCTTTAATCTGATCCTCCAATTGCAACTTGTCTACGGAGCCTGTAAATTCCGTAATCAGCTGTGTTTTCAGCTGATCGTAGGTAAACACCCTACCGGCCTGCGCTGTTTTCCAGGCTTCGAATAAACGAAGCGCCGGAACCATTTTGAGTTTCGTCGGCGTATCCCAATCGTTAAGGGTGGCGAGACTCTCGACACGGTCAAAGAAGCGGCGAACGTCCTCGCCGGTCGTGCCGTTAAACTGCACGCCGTCAAGCATAAACGGGTTCAGAAACCCGGAAAAAGCCATCCTCGGGCGGCGCTGTGGGACTCGAGCCAAGGTACTCGCGGGACGCTCCCACGTGTGACGATTAAGCAAGATGGGGCTTCGAATTGGAGTTGATGCGGCCGTAGGGCCTGTGTCGTTAAGACGAAAGCCGACCGCGTTTTCGGCTAGAATCGCGAGATGATCGAGCGTCTCATCTAATTCGTCCGGGAAGGGAAGAGAACGAAAGGTGTGATTAAGAGGGTCGTCTACCTCGTTGAACTACATGAAACATACTAAAAGGAATAAAAGTCGAACAACAACAAAAAGTAAAGGGAAAGTTACTCAATTTTAGAAAATAAGCTCAAAAAATAACAACAATAATCTCGTTCATGCATTTCGCGGGGGGAAATGTATGAAAAAATAGCCGCGCAAAACCTCCACCACGTATAAAGTCTAAGAGCGGGGATCGAAGATAGGCTATGAAAGCCTTTGCCACTCGCTTGCTAGGCGAGAGGAACGTTGTAACTAAAACTGCAAGGGGACTAGCCTATCTTCGATCCCCGCTCTTAGACTTTATACGAAGGTAACTGTGTCATCGCATCACCACAAACAAATGGTATTTACATAGGTCCATTATCAAGAAGTCTTCATAATTGCATATTCTTATAATTTACTACATAACAAACATAATTACTAATGAGCCATTGAAACATTCATTTAGTTTCTGAATAGCACACAAAATCTGAATGTGTTTCAATGTCAGAATTGAATTTGCTTGGTGCAGTCCGACATAGGCTATACGACTTTATTTTTATTCATGCTTACATCTTGACTGTTGATGTTTTACAGCATCTTTTCATTACATTTAATTGCATTAAGCAATATCAGGCGCGGAGCGTCCATGTAAGCCGTGAAAGCCGGCTTTACAATTTAATACATCTAGTAAAATGTATAATTATGTGGGAATCTGTAAGCCTTCTGAATTATGCCTTAAAAGTTGCTGACCGCGAGCGAGCAGAGCTAGTGCCTACCCTCCTTCTCTCCGACTACCTACCCTATCTGGGAGAAGAAGAGCGGGCCGAAACCCTACGTGTGTAAACCTTCGGCCAGAAGCCTACAGAAGCGTTGCAAACCTCATGTTTAGAAAAAAGTGTTGTTCAGGGACGTCCGTAGTATTTCTTTCCACCCGGGAGGATTAAACAATGTATTATTTCATGGGGTGGGGGTAAACTAGGCATATTTCCACCATAATAGAGTTGCCTCCTCAAAAGATACTAATTCAATTTGAAGTTTAATATTTTTGTGCAACACTCTTACAATAATTAACATAATTTGCTGTAACTGAAATGAAATTATATGTGTGAAATATATAATTTTATGGTTGACAGTAATTTTCCAGGAGGGGCCTCCCGTCCTTAACCTTTCCGAACATCGATGGTGTCGTTTATACTCTGAAATTTTGATTTGATTTGATTTAGTTTAATTTACTTCGCGTTTTGTGCCTCTTGGCTAATTTGCGAAGATGGGGATGAGTGATGAAATGATGAAATTGATGAATGGACATTCACAAACAACCAAGCCCGATCGGGATTCGAACCCGGGACCCTTGGCGTCGCTATACTCTGAAATTATGCTACATGCTATTATATTGTTCTAGGCTCTATATATTATTAATATTAATTTATAAAGAAAAAAAATATTTATTATTTTCCGAAGACTATTTTCAAGTTCAATTGCAGAGTTTTAGAGTTTCAAAATTTCATTATACTATAGTTAACTAAACTACGGAATTTCTTCCGTATACTAATATAAATTAGAATGGTTCAACCAACGGGATGGGTTCGAAGTTAGCGTGAAAAGATTGAGAAAATTCAACCCCCACGAACAGCGGCCCTCTTGTTTCTTTTATATGTCCAACTGTCCAACGACTTTTTAAACTTGTCTGAGATTTAACACCATTATGCTTGGGTGGCATCACTGTCTAATCGTGAATATGCGCCCAAACGGGCCACCGAGACATATCATATTTTGGAATTTCAGTAACTAGTTCATAACCTCTATTCGTCAATTTCCCAAATTCTTGTTTGTAGACGACGTTCACTGGCGTAGACAGTTCCTCCCTTGCTCTTTTCCTGCATACAGACATGGTTTTTACAACTTCCAACTCTGCAACATTCGGAACACACTGATGAGGTTTTCTTTCCAAAACGTCGTTGTTTAATGTTGTCTTTAGGGATCCCTTGCACTTCAGCCGGCGTTTCTTTACACATCTCCAGTAGATAACATTTTCAGTCTTACGGCCAACACGATACTGATGTCCGTCCAGAAAGAGACAAGGTTTACCCTTGGGACTGGTAATAACTTCCATTGCGCATTCACCTGCAAGGAAAGAAAGAAGAACATTTGAATGTGCGCTTCGCCCACGATCTTTTTCTCTCTGTGCGCAGATCACACTGGGCGCTCCTCCCACGTGAGCTTCTCCCACTACACCGAGACACCGATTTCCCCGCAAGAGGAAAGAGTTGTAGGGTTTTAGACAGGAAACAGTGGAAACTGGCCGGATGTACATTCTGTAGCAAGGCGATCTTGATATTGCTGGTGTTTTAACAATTCGCATTCTTCAAGACCACACTTGACAAAGACCAATAAGCACATCATTAACTCAGCGATAACAACAACAGATTATATATCCCCCTGAGGTAAAGATCGGAAAGCTAACAACCACCGCACCACCTCCCCTCCTCACTTAGAGAACTTTATTCAGTGCACTCACTGTCAGTCAAAGAGTAGCAGACGACTTTCTAAGTCTCTATTGTAACTGCACCATCTGGTAACTATGTATGAAGAGTTGGTTGCAAGGAAAGTTGAGCCAGTGGTGTTTCAAGGATGTTTTTTTTTCCAGGAAAAGGGAATTTTGAAGCAAAGAAACTAACAGGAATGGGAAGAAGAGAAACACCTAAAAATGAGCCAGAAACGAGAAAATGATAAAATATAATAATATATACATTAATGTGCTTAACGCTTGTTTATTGCTTGTAGAATAGTATACACATCGGAAATATTAAGATCTAACTAACAAACTCTCTAGCCTTCTTAAACCCGAAGGTTCATGGCTGCAGCAACACATGCTCTCCATCTGTCCCTATCCTGAGCAAGATCTATATACTCTTTTCCATCCCTACCGATTTCCTTTAGGTCCATCTCAACGTTATCCCTCCACCTTCGTCTTGGCCTTCCTACAGTTCTCTTACCATCAGGTTTCCCAACAAGAATCCTGTAAATTCCTCTTTCCTCTCCCATTCGTGCCACATGGCATACCCACATAAGTCTTCTTGATTTAATTATTCTAATAATATCTGGACATGAATGTAGTTCTAAATAATGTAACCTTCTCCACTCACCTGTCTCCTCATCCCTTTTAGGTCCAATTATTTTCCTAAGGATCTTATTTTCAAATACTCTCAATTTATGTTCCTCTTTCAATGTAAGGGACCAAGTTTCACACCCATATAATACTACAGGCAAAATTACTGTTTTGTATATTTCAACTTTTAGTTTCTTAGATATTAATCGAGAAGACAAAAGTTTATGAAGAAAAAAGTAGCATGCATTTCCTGAATTAAGCCTGCTTTTTATTTCCTCTTTAATATCATTTTCATTTGTTAATACAGGATGATCCGTTTGAGATGTCAGAAAAGTAAACCTTTATACACAAGAGGTTAATGTACGTATCTGTGAGCAGTTTGTTGTAATATAAGCACAAAGGATGTAAGTTTCGCATGAGTGTAGATTTACCGACTTCAGCTGTGTGACGGCAGTAGCATGCATGTAATACTCGAAAATTTCGCATACCATACGACATACTGTGTGCGCTGTTGTGACGTGACCACTACCTTTGTTACCATGCACATTAGCGCCGCCATGTGGCTGAAGTTTGTAAACTTCCATTCATTCGAAACTTACGTCCTTTCTCCTTATATTACAACAAGCTGCTCAGAGATACGTACATTAACATCTTGTATATAACGGTTTACTTTTCTGACATCTCGAACGGATCACCCTGTATTACTCCTAAGTATTTGAATTTGGAAACTGGTTCAACCGATTTGTTATCAATAATTAGATTTTGATTATTGCCTAACACTTGGTTTCGGCCTGTAAGCATATATTTAGTTTTCTCTTTGTTAACTTCCAAACCTATCTCTTTAGCAGTTTTGAAAATATCTTAGCATTATTCTTAATTGTATTTATATCATCCCTAATAAGTCTACATCATAAGTTTATGCTAACAACTGAGTCACACCGTTCAATTTTAGTCCTTCGTTAGTTTCTTTTATTTTCCTAACAGCATATTCTAAGGCAAAATTAAAGAGCAATAGAGATAATGCATCTCCTTGTTTTAACCCATCATGAATTGTAAATTTGTCAGACATATAAATACCCACACGAATTTTACTTTCTGTTTCACTGGTGTATACTTTTATCATGTTAACAAGCTTCTTAGGTATTCCAAACTCGACTAATATATTATATAGTTTATCTCTTTTGACCGAATCATATGCTTTTTTGAAATCAATGAATAGCTGATGGACATTTTGATTATATTCCAACTTTTTCTCAAGTGTCTGTCTGATGTGAAAAATTTTATCTGTAGTTGATCTGTTACGTTTAAATTCACATTGATAATCACCTAAAATTTCATTTGCATTTGGGGTTAGTCTTGTTAAGAGAATTTTTGATAATATTTTATATGTTTTTGAGAGTAGAGAGCTTCCACGGTAAATATTGCAGTTCGTTTTATCACCTTTTTTAAAAAAGAAACAATTATAAATTCTTTGCAATATTGAGGGATTTCTTCTATATTCCATATTAAACAAATTAATTTATGAATTTGACATATTAACGAATTTCCGCCATATTTAATTAACTCAGCTGGTATTAAATCAATTCCAGGTGCTTTGTTATTTTTTAGCCTTTTAATAGCATCTTTAACTTCAGTCAAGTTAGGTTCTGGAATTAAGGTTCTGGTGTGTGTACTTCATTTACTTCTGATCCATCTCCTAAATGAACATTTAAAAGGTCATTAAAGTAGCTCTTTCATCTATTTAAAATATTACTTGGGTCAGCCAAGAAATCACCGTCTTTATCTTTTATCAAGTTTACATTAGTTGCCAACCCTTTCTATATTCATTTACACCTTTATATAAATCTCTGATATTCTTGTTTTTGCTGTTACCTTTAATTTAGTTAATTTTGTTATTCGAGTAATCTTTATTTTTACTTTTAAACGTGCGGATAACTTCTCGCTTTATTCTATTATAATTGCTTAGATTTGTATCATCAGAGTTATTTAACCACCAGGGACGTAGCTAGGTTGATCAGTTTGGGGGACCCAAACGTAAGATATTTTCTATCAAACTATTATAAATTAACAAACTACTTATACACCATATAGGCCTATACTGTATACATACATTATGTATATAGTTTTGGAAAGGAAAGGAGAAAGGGCCTCCACGGTGGCGCATGGTAACATCGTCGCCTTGTAATGAAGGGGTTCTGGGATTGATACCCGGTGGATGCTCATAGTGGTTCGGATCCCACTTTACACTATAGAACCAGTCTCGATTAGCCTTACTGTGTATAAAGTGGACTTAAAACACCAACTCAATCAATCAATAAATTGGAAAGAAACATAATTTTCTTTTGTTGCCCCCAACAGTCTACGGATAAAGACTCGCGAAATCCACAGCCATTATTCGGGAAACTAAATGGAGAATGAACTAATTAGCTTAGTGGATGATACACCAAGAACAATGTTATTTAGTATTTAGATTTGTAAATTTGCTCGAAGAAAATTGAGAAGTAGATAAAACTCTTTTCCGTGGTTTTAGATACAAAGTGCTGGAACCAAGTTTACAAGTATTGGCAAAAGTACAAATATGAAATGTGTGCGTAATGAGTTCAAGCTAGGTATCTCATGTAGCTATCTATCTATACAGTTCATACCGGAATCGAATGCGGTATCTCTTAGTTCAAGGCGACCGTGTTAAGCACAATTCTATAGGGCGGACCCGAGTATTCTATGGCATCTGATTGTTCACTTGGGAAATGATGACGATAAGAAATTTTATGCACATGTCTAATTTCTTAAAATTAATCTTATTTATGTGTGGAAAACTGAATATATAATGGCACTGGATAAAACAAAATTCCCACATGCTCAAATGATTACGCTCTCGTCTTTGGTTCGGCAGGTTCAACAAGGGATCCCGGGTTCGATTCCCGATGGAGGCACATAGTTGTTCGGATCTCACTTTAAACTGTAGGTCCAGTCCCGATTAGCCTTACTGTGCATAAAGTGGACTTAAAACACCAGTTCAATTAATGAATCAGTTCAAAGGTTCAAGGTTCGATCCCTGGTGGTCAGGGTGGTAGCCAGAATTTGATTTCGGAAGGTGCTTATCCCTTATCGGCAGCCACCATCTTCAGGCGAAAAGGTTGGGGGGAGGGTAAATGCGCTGAAGATGAATTTGTTGGTATATTGCAACTAACCATATACAAGATGTTTAATCCTGTTAATGAAGTAAATTTAATTACTACTACACATTACTAAAATCAGATATTTGTAGGATTTCGGGAGAGGACTACAGCCCCCAAGCCCCTTCCCTGGGTACGTGCCTGCTTGTATTAGTTCCAAAATTTCTGTGCTGTTCCAACATCGTGAGGACAATTTAGGAAATACTTGAAAACGATATGGAAGCAAATTTGATGACCACGCTCAACAGAACGACAGAAATCTTCGCAGGACTTGCCGGTCAATATTAGTTTTATTGACTAATTGTAAGTTTTTCTGGGCCTCCTCGATGACGCAGTGGTAGCATCGCCGCCTTGTAATCAAGGGGTCCCGGGTTTGACACCCGGTGGAGGCACATAGTGGTTCGGATCCCCGATTAGCCTTACTGTGCATACAGTGGACTTAAAACACGAACTCAATAATTGTAAGGTTTTAGAAGAACTAAACATGGCTTTTTATGCATCGTTCAATCTTGTTTCTTTTCACCATACTTTTACAGTTTTTGTTCCTAAGAATTCCACTGAGTATAACACACTACGAAACCAGAGGTCCAAGGTTCGGACCTTGGACAGGTATGGTTGTATCATGTCTGTCCCATCGCCATTCCTTCGGCTCATCATTCCTCCTCATAGTCGCAATTAATCCAAGAGTTAGAAAAGCGGCCTAATATAGAAATATTGAAATGATTGATTTGGTTATTTTACTTCGCTTTTCTGACACTTATTGGCTAATCGTGAAGATGAAGATGAAAATGAGTAACGTGAAATTGATGAGAGGACCATCATAAAGAACACACACGTCCGGACCGGGATTCGAACCCAGGGCCCCTGGCATCGAATTCCACATTGTTAACCACAGCACAACAAATAGAAACAGAAAATGCTTGATAAGTAATTTGCTCCTACATAACTCATGATTATATTATATAAGTATTATTCGCTGTATGACTAGGGATTAATTATATTTGTATCTAGCCAACCTTGCCACCTTAGCAGCAGCAGTTCCCGCATTTGCAGGTGGAGGCTAAATGAAGAAAAATCAAAGAAAGTCAAAAATATATACAAATTTTGTAACATAATACTTATAGAGCATGCAGACTGCTGTAAATAAAATTGCTACATACCTAGTTTTCTTCCTTAATTGAAACGTGGTTTATTCTTCATTATACATGAGATCAACCACCTTGGAAGTCGAACCCAGAATCTTGTGTGGTAGTCAGACTCTCTTAGAACGTCAATATTTTGGACATTTGGTCGATCAGTCGATCCTGATCCATTGTTTCCATAGGAAGAAAATCTGGCAGCTTATCATTCGACATTTCACTCGCTATGTAGGAAAACGAGATCACAAACACTTTGTGATTCTATCTTCTCGCGTTTACAGAAGTTAACCACAAACCCTACTTCAAACTGTCTGACAGATATCAATTGTTCACCAAATCAACAGATGAACCGACCGCTTCGATGTTTCTCCGAATTTTCAGAAAGTGGCCTTTTCCTCCTTTCCAGGGCTGGTCATTAGCAGGAGGGTTGAGTGCATGTGAGAAGAACCGCTATGTCATTCATTACCGCGCCGAAAAAGGGACATGCAATAGAATTGTGTTCTTGGAATTTGAAACGCATGGGGATATCTTTTCTGAAACATAAAATAATAAACCCAGAAAGTTCTACCGTAGCCACCCGCAGCTAAATCTTCCTGTTTGTGTCGTCCTTTCAGCGCCCATGGTGCCAGTGCAGAGCCAGATGAAGAGAAAGTGCGGGTTTTGGGGGAATCCTAGATCTGGTGTGCAGCAGGGAGGAAAAGTGCATTTTTAATAGTTCTCAGACTTCCCTGACCGGGGCGGACCACAAACCATTAACTGCGTCCTCTGCTATCTGCTAATACATCTGTTTGTGTTCAAAAAGCAAGGAACAGGGAAATAAGAAACAAATTACCTTGTTTGGGTTCGTGCTACTGAAAATTGAAGAAGTGTTTCAAACTGCAAGCAAAATTTACTGAAGAATTATTTTGCAATATTTGTCATCAATGTAAAATTTCCAGCAAATACAGAACAGTTTCCCGGGGCCACGTGGACGTTTGCCGGGGCCAGTGCCCTTGCGTACCCCCCCTAACAACGTCCCTGTTAACCACCTAAGTCTAGCCTGATTTCTTATTTCTATTAGATTATGACATTCATGATCAAACCATGGCCTACTTTTTCTTGGTTTATGGTATCCTATACTTTCTTTAGCTGCTCATTCTATTGCATTACGTATGTGCTCCCAATTCTTATTTACATCTCAGGCCTCCCCGATGGCGCAGTGGTAGCGTCGTCGCCTTGTAATCAAGGGGTACCGGGGGAGGCACATAGTGGTTCGGATCCCACTTTAAACTGTATGTCCAGTCCCGATTAGCCTAAGTGGACTTAGAACAACAAATCAATTCAATACAAATCTTATTTACATCTGTTTCATTTATATCTTCATCATCATTTAAATCCTGCAAAACATCAAATCTATTTGACAATTTAATCTGGTAATCTTCCTAATTCTTTCATCAGCAAAATTTCCTGTATTAAATTTTAAATCTTTTAGATGTTGTTGCTTATGATATATCCCTGCGAGTCTTTCTCTTAATTTAACAATTACTAAATAATGGTCACTGCCACAGTATGCACCTCTATGTGAACGAACGTCAATTATACTAGTATGCCTTCTCTTATAAATGAGAATATGATCAAATTGATTATGAGTTCTACAATCTGGAGAAGACCAGGTATATTTTTGGATATCCTTATGTTTAAATGTGGTACTTTTCACAATTAAATTCTTTAAGGTTGCAAATGTAATCAATCAATCTTATACCATTATCATTAATTAAGTCATGAAAACTTTCTTTACCAATCTTGGGTTTAAATGTCTCTTCTTTGCCAATCTGTGCATTACAGTCACCTAACAGAATTTTGATATCATACTGAGAAAATTTATCAAAGACCTGTTCTAACTCTGCATAAAAATCATCTTTAGTATTATCATCATTATCTTCCGTTGGTTCATGTATGTTTATTAAAATAATTTTACACCACCTACCCTGTAAAACTGCATTAATAAATTCTACTGTTTTAAGGGCTGAGATAATTCTATTATTTATGACGAAGCCTGTTCCAAAATTATGATTTTCAGTACCACCATAGAAAAAAGTATAATTTTTAGTTTTTCAATTACCTTCTCCTCTTCGTGGACAGCTACTACATCTAGTTTATACTTAACTATCTCATTAACTGTACACTGAAATGCCCCAGGCCGGTAAAGGCTCAGAACATTCCAGGTGCCTAATTTATTATCCTTATTCCTAATATAGATCTTATCCTTCGTCCAGGGACCTCCCAAAGTAGTACCCGCCCGGAGATCCGAATGGGAGACTATTTTACCTCTTGAATATTTTACTTTGGGAACATCCATGGCCTCATATTGCTGATTCTTGACATGTCTTTCTCACAGTGTAGAGTTGTCAGCTTTACGCCTAACCCCCAATATGAATGGAGGACCGCACCTGTCGTTGGTCAGCGGATCCCTCGAATCTAGCTGGGAGGATCACATTGTAGTCCACTAACCATACCCCACTTCTGCCGATTGTGGGATGCTCATTGAGCCATGACAGGACAGCTCTGTAAATCCCAACAGAGCAAAATGTTGACCATTTCACTTCGTTGGTTGACTCTCTGTTTTTAATTTCAAATCTGCTTTTAGTAATTGAGCTAAATAGTGCATTTTTTTCTATAAGTTAAATGTTTGATGAAAACTTAAGATTGAACAAGTTTTACAAATTATCATATTAAATGTGAACCAAATATCATTAATTACATTTAATTACATAGTCCATGATTTAAACACTCTCCGAAAACGCACGAAAACTTATTTATGGTCTGTCTCTCTTTTACACTCCCCTTAGAAATAACTTACATCTCCTTTGATAGAAATTTCTGGATAAACTTCTACAATTAGTTAGCATTAATTTTATATTTTATTTTTGAATTTAATTTCTCTCTCTCTCTCTCTCTCTCTCTTTCTCTCTCTTTACGAATTATAGGGAATTCTAAGGCCAAAGGGGGAATTTATCTATTTCCGAAAGGGATATTTCACTCCGAGATCAGAATATCACTGCTTTGGGCAGTGGCCGCTTTTGGGTTTGGTTTGTTTCCCCTTTCTTGTTGTGTGCATCGTTAAATTCTCGTTTTTTTTTCCGAATTCCATCTATTGAGAAGTGGGCGGTGTGGTGCAGTTATCCCTGTACTGTGGTGTGATACGAAGTACATTATGGAAGAAAACGAGTGTGATTGTGTGGTGGAGAACTTGTTGGAGACGCCGTCTTCCAGCAAAGCTGCAAAGAAGAAACTTGTGGATGTAGGTAGCCCCACTCCTTCTCTAGCAGGCATGGTAACGGAAACAAAAAATAAAGTACACCGATTTTGTGACTGATGGTACAAAGCTGATACTTAGTTATGTTGTTGTAAAAAGTCTTTAGCACTTTTCTGTTGGCCCTGCCTTCTCTTTCCAACAGAAAAAACTGCTTGGACATCAAAAGGTGTCGGTGACGCTAATAATTATCATTTATTAAAGAAAGCACATGAACTCCCCGCAGCACACGTAAATTCAAATATTGCGTTGCTGAAATTTGGAAATACGCGAATTGAAGATTGTTTAAACCTTGCCTTCAAATTAAACCGAGAGAAACACAACGAAAAAGTCAAAGCAAATAGACACATCGTTGGTTGTTTAATCGACACTGCTTGTTTTTTGGCGGCACAAGAGCTCCCTTTCAGAGGTTATTTGGAAGGTTCAGAATGAAGGAATAGAGCTAATTACGTAGAAATTCTTCATTATAGGGCAAGTTATGATGAAATACTGCGTCATCATTTAGAATCATCAACAGTTTTTGCTGGCACTTCTCACGATATCCAAAATGAGTTGATTGACGCGATTGCAACTTTGATGATGAACAAAATAAAAAGAGAAGCGAAAGAATCATTATTTGTGTCTGCCATCGAAAATGAAACAGTAGACGCCTCTCAGAAATCCCAACTTTCATCGGTGCTACGTTATGTAACTTCAAATGGTAACGTAGAGGAGCGGTTCATAGGTTTCAAGGATGTCAGTGCCGATCGCACGGCTGCTGCCCTGGCAGACCATGTTTATGGTGTAATAAATGACTTCCAGTGTGGCGAGAAATTAGTCGCTCAAACATGTGATGCAGCAGCTGTCATGGCTGGAGAACACAATAGTTTGCAAAAGTTGATAAGAGACAGGTATGAGACAGCGTTGTTTGTCCATTTCTATGCTCACAAGTTAAACTTAGTTCTCAAACAATCTGTGGAGGGCATCAAAGAATGTAAAGTATTTTTTGAAACTTTGTCGGCTTTTGCAGCATTCTTTTCTAAATCTTCAAAGAGAAAAGCAGCGCTGGACAAAATGGTAAGCAGACGTCTGCCATCAGTTGCTCCTACTCGATGGCTCTATGCAGAGAGATTGGGTAAAGTTGTTTCCCAGTTGAAAACATATCTAATTAATTTCTTTGGATCAGTGATACAGAATCAAGAGCAGTGGGATAGAGAAACGCGTCTCTCTTCTCGTGGATATTTTGCTACTCTCCATGATTTTGATTTCAATTTTATGTAAATTGTATTTTCGGCCATTCTTCTACCCGCTAAAATACTTTCCGAAATTTTGCAAACCAGAGTGAATGACATCGGCTACTGTACTCGAAAGGTACAAGAGTATCAAAGTTTCTTGAGTACTAAGAGGGAAGACTTTGAAATAGTGTCGTCCGAAAGAGACATTTGGAGAAGAACACTTAAAGGTGCCAAGCAAAATACAGAGAATTGTTCTCATCAGTAATGAGAGGAAAGCTTCTTATCGAAGACTTTACTATGAAATTATTGATACCATGAAAGTCCAATTAGCCAACAGATTCTCCGATATTTAGAAACTAGAATTTCTTTCCTTGCTAGATTTTAATAATTTTCAAAATTATTCTCTAAAATTTCCAATAAATGCTTACGAATCATTATTGAAATCATATGGGCGATATTTTGATTCTCTAATTTTGAAAACCGAACTTACTGCTATTTATTTGTCGCAGGAGGTTTTGAAACATTCAGTCTTAGACCTCCATAAATATTTAATTTCAACAAACCTGTGCAATGCTCGTTCGGAAACAACAAAGTTTTCTGCCTTAGTTTGAACCATACCTGAAACTAGTGCATTTGTTGAAAGAACATTCTCTACTTTGAAGAGGATACACACCTACCTGCGCAGCACACAAAACCAGGAGAGACTTACTAAGCTATCGCCGATGGCAATAGAGAGAACACTCTTGAAGGATTTAATGAAGAACCCTATGTTCCATGATGCTGTGATTGACATCTTTGCCGAGAAAAATCGCCGCCTGAATTTAAACTGCAAGTTGTAATGGAACGGTAGCATGTAAGAAGTAAGTTTATTTTTAAATTCATTTAGATAGAGAAAGGGGTCCCGGGTTCGATATCCGGTGAAGGCACATGGCACAGTGGTTCGGATTCCACTTTAAACTGTAGGTCCAGTCCCGATTAGCCTTACTGTACATAAAGTTGACATAGAACAACATTTCAATTCAATCAATTTAGATAGAGGTTCTGAATCGAACTATTTTCGTTCTATATTTTATCTAACTTTGCGTATTTTTTATTGTTAGGTTACTCATGATGATAGGAAGAAGACTGACGTAATTATTAGTTCTCCTCTCAATGTATTCGATACCCGGTGGAGGCACATAGTGGTTCGGATCCCACTATAAGCTGTAGGTCCAATCCCGATTAGCCTTAATGTGCATAAAGTGGACTTAAAACACCAAATCAACCAGCCAATCCTCTCAATGTAGAAGAAGAATGAAATAGCAATGAAAACACCACGCTCATGGATGTTTCCAGAACTTTTAATGTGGTGTAGTGTCACTTTGTTTTTAAGGGGTGTAAGGTTAAATTTAGTGCAAAAATTAGGCTTTTGTGAAAAATTCTAGGGAACTGAAGAAATTGGAAGCGCGGAAAGGGGGGGTCGATATGTCAGCCCCAAAATAAGCACAACGGGAAATAGCCTTCATCATGCTAGGTTTACACTGTTGGAAAGGTCACGTTCCGCCACTGATCAGTATTAATAGAGCATTCATTCGCCGACCTCCGTGGCGGAGTGGTTAGCAAAGCGAGCTACAACATCAGTAGTCTCTGGTTCGTATACCGGACTATACCTTGTCTTTTATATCTCTGGAGCTGGAGAACGAAATCAAGTATCTTAGCAAGTAGTGACGCGATACGGCTCCACCAGTGAACACGTGAGAGGGAACGGGATTGCGTGGAGGGAAGGAAAATGACTGCTGTTACCAACCTTTGCAGCAGCGTGTACCGCTTCGCGTTTCCTACTGGATTACCTTCCCTTCTCTGCTGCTATGCGCGGCCTTGTTCTAGAGATAACCGAGTCAGGGTATAAGCATGGTTGTTCTTTGTGAGTGTCCCTTCATCAATTTTATCACAACATCATTTATCGTCGCGATAGCCACAAGTGGTAGTATAGCGACGCGAAATAACAAAAATCAAGTGAAAGACAGCATTAATATATTTCTGGTACAGCCAATGGCAAAGATAATAGTAGGCAAATTGTTCATCGTTATTTTCATTATTGGGACTCTTCGATTGCGTTGTGGTAACGTCGTTGCCTTGTAATCAAGCGGTCCGGGTTTCGATAGCAAGTGGAGGCACATGCCGCAGTGGTTCGGAACCCACTCTAAACTGTAGGCCTAGTCCCAATTAGCCCATCTGTACATAGATTGTACTTAAAACAAAAATTCAAATTCGAGCTATTTTTCATTATTTCTTTCTACACACTGTGTTGCTTTAAGGAATGAAATCTTGTTGATTCGACGCTTATTTCAATTCATTATCATCACAGTGTAGAAATTAAACTGAATTAAATTGGTGGTACAATTCGCCTACTCTTTCTGTTGCAGTTGGGTCTGCTATTAGTATTGCAAGTAGTGTAAGTTAGTTGTTTCAAAATAGTACTTAGTAGGTATGGTCTTTTTTTACCAATTGAATATCACTTTTTGACATACTTTGACAATTTTTTGTCGATGTTTTAGCGTTTAGCGATGTTTTAGTACAAATTTTCACTATACTCATTTTTCCCCCACTCGTACTTGGTAGGTATATCATGATGTTACGTGATACAACTTAACCTATCTTTTTTTTACGATTATTTAATTTTTTTACGATCCTAAGTGATATAACTTAACCTATCATTTTTTTTATTTAGGTACTGTTTGAACGTTATTATTTGAGGATCATATTTTGTTGGTATTTTTTTTTTATTAATCGAATATAAGTTTTTGACATATTTTGACAATTTTTTGTCGATGTTATAGCGTTTAGCGATGTTTTAGTACAAATTTTCACTGCACTCATTTTTTTTTCTATTTGTACTTGGTAGGTATATCACGATGTTACGTGATATAACTTAACCTATCTTTTTTTTTACGATTTTTTTAATTTTCTTACGATCCTAAGTGATATAACTTAACCTATCATTTTTTTTATTTACGCACCGAACTAACCTACAAGGGGGACTCCGTTTGTTTTAATATTTCAGTATTATAAGGTTTTCACAAATTTTATATAACCTAAAATGTGTTGGATGTTGATTTTTAGTATGTGGCAATTTTTTATGAATTTAAAACTGCTCTGTGACCCTCTCGTTCTTCACGTCGTGGGCGAAGGACTTCTCTGCAATCAGGATGACGCTGCATAGAGTATCGGCAGGCAGCGCGGAACTCGCAAACACCCACTCTACAAAAATTCTACTATATGATCTTTCACTGGCTAACCTAACCTAACCTAACCTAACCTAACCTAACCTACTCTAACCTAACCTAACCTAACCTACTCTAACCTAACCTAACCTAACCTACTCAAACCTAACCTAACCTAACCTAACCTAACCTACTTTAACCTAACCTAACCTAACCTACTCAAACCTAACCTAACCTAACCTAACCTAACCTAACCTAACCTACTCTAACCTAACCTAACCTAACCTACTCAAACCTAACCTAACCTAACCTAACCTACTCAAACCTAACCTAACCTAACCTAACCTACTCAAACCTAACCTAACCTAACCTAACCTAACCTACTCTAACCTAACCTAACCTAACCTAACCTAACCTAACCTACTCTAACCTAACCTAACCTAACCTAACCTAACCTATTTTAACCTAACCTAACCTACTCAAACCTAACCTAACCTAACCTACTCAAACCTAACCTAACCTAACCTAACCTAACCTACTCTAACCTAACCTAACCTAACCTAACCTAACCCACCCTAACCTAACCTAGCCTAAAGCAAGGAGCTAATTGTACAACAATTTGTACCTAATTGTACAATACTTGTACCTAATTGAGAGAGCCTTCTCGTAACTTACTTCATGCACAATTTATATGATTTTACAACTGTGAAAAGAAAGCATATGTGTTCTGTATGCACATATTCATTCTTATTTTTCGAAGTTGAATGGAAGCACGTGTTTTTTACGCTCTCGTAATACTGACCTTGCCCCAGTGATTTTAAATTGCGTCCATCCGGTTTTTTTTTCTGTGCTATTTCCGCGTGCACGCAACATTCGCTTTCAATAGTTTAATGAAATACAGAAGGAGTGTTAGTTTAGCAGGCTCCGAGTTTTACAATTTATTAAATTAAACAATAATTTATGTAAGAATATACTTGTACTTACCGAACACAAAATAATAAAAGCACATGTGAATCTTTGCGTGCGTTCATGTTATATGACGACTGAGTAAGAAATAATGTTGACTCCCCGAAAGATAAAAGTTCCTGGTTCGACATCAGATGCATGCAAATTTTATGTTTTGCTCTCCAAAATCTTGATTTCTATGTTTGTGCTATTTGCCATACAGCAGAGGAGAAGAGGGGGGAGGGGAGGGGGTACTATTAGCGCCATCTATTAGCAAACAATAGAAATAAAAAGTAGGGTCAAACTTTTTCAACACCCAAAAATTTTAAACGTCCTCGTTTAGTAATACGATCAGCAGAAGACGTTTGAAAGAGTACTCTTAGTCGAGAAAGCTAATTGCTAGGGCCCATATATTGCTAAAATGTTCTTTGATTTGCATATTTCTCATACCGCCATATGTTGTTCTAGTTGACTTCTTCCAAAAAATGCTAATTAGCGAGAGTTAATTAAGCAAGGCAAGTAAAAGAAGCAAATAGGACAATATGTGGCGGCGTGGAAATATGTAAAAATTCGACTCGATTCGAATTAAAATTGGAGGATATTTTGCATTTTTTTCCTATAATGTACAAAACATTTACCGTACATAATCTTTTCTATTTACAACAGTATAAAATAAGAGGAGTGTGTGACAATATCCATATTAATTAGGAAGGTATGTTGTATGCTAGGTTAGCTAATTGTGTCTTCACTGTATAGAGGAAAGATGGAAAAAGAGAGCTCTACAAAAACTAACGCTCTTAACAATGTTGAACGCCCCGAGAAAATTATATATAAATAAGGCATAAGCGTATTATCTGCTTTCATGTCAGATTTTCCCGACCTGTGAGCTGTAGTGTTTAGGCGACAAGCGCCGCGCTCTAATATGATACCGTTGACAATATTGAACGCCCCGTGAAAATTATATATAAATAAGGCATAAGCGTATTATCTGCTTTCATGTCAGATTTTACCGACCTGTGAGCTGTAGTGTTTAGGCGACAAGCGCCGCGCTCTAATATGATACCGTTGACAATATTGTACGCCCCGTGAAAATTATATATAAAATAACATACCTGAAAATTATATTCACAGTAGATTTATTTTTTAAGTTTTGTAATTACCCCAAGAAATTCTATATAAAATAACATACCTGAAAATTGTATTTACAGTAGATTGAATTCTTGAGTTTTTGTATTCGCACACAAGAAATTCTATATAAATAACATACCTGAAATTCTATTTACAGTAGATTGAATTTTTGAGTTTTGTAATCACTCCAAGAAATTTTATATAAAATAACATACCTGAAAATTGTGTCGCTATATACTAGACTTTTTGATTTCTGTGATTTTGGAGAAAACAATGGCATCCACCACCAGTTTCAATCGTAAAAATGATAAAACTGAATGTGTTACTTGTGGGAAACTAATCTCAAGGAACAATTTATCGGTACACAGGGCAAGATGTAGCGAAACAGGTTCGAGAATTAATCGTTCGTTACCTTCTAAGCCCTGTGCTCGATGCGGAAAAATAATCAGCATTACAAATTTAAGTAAACATCTCAAAATTTGCAAACCATCGACCGAACAAGGAACATCGAAAAGGAAAATTGATAATTCAGAAACGGAAGCTTCCACTTCCAAGCAAATTAAATTATCTAATGAACGCAAACCAATTAGATCTGCATTTAACGACCAACTCCAGGATTTTTCAATTAAGTCAGAACCAGGTCGTGACATCCTTAGTTTCTTGGATGAAACGAAAACATCTGTACTAAATATCTTAAAAGATAAACTTGAAAACAACTCTATAAAAGTATACGTTGTTCTGTTTTCTGAATACAAGAAAGTTGATGGCACAACGAGTATTTTTTATCATCGTACAAAAAACCAGACTCTTTATTTGGCGGACGTCGAAAATTTGGACAACTTCTATTATAAAGTTTCCAACGAGCTGGTTAAGAAACATGACGATTTCGAGGCTAAAGGGTCGGGATGGTCTCTATGTGGAAGTCCTCACACGTTAACTGTTTACGTGAACCGATTCTCGCCTCTTCGAGCTTCCAGCTACGTTCCTCTTCCACCGAACATTCAACACAAGAGGGCTGTGCTAAATATACAGAACAGCGATAACAAGTGTTTTCTCTGGTGTGTGTTGGCTGCACTGCATCCTGTTCATTGCAAAAATAACCCACAGTGGGTTGGACATTACAAACAATACGAGACCGACTTTCAAAGTGTAATGTCTGACATTGAATACCCGGTGACATTGTCGGATATAACAAAGTTCGAAAATCGTACAGGAAAACGCATCGCTATTAATGTGTATTCCTTCACGTCAGATAAATATCTCGTGCACCCTGTCAGGATAAGCGATATCGACGATGACGATGCCTGTGTAATAAATCTCCTTCTAATTTCCAACGAGGATGTTCATCACTATACGCTAATTCGTTCACTATCACGTTTGGTCAGAAGTCAATCAACCAAGCATGCAAACAACATCGAAGTTTGCCCGAGATGCCTAACCACGTTCGACGATCAAAAACAACTCGATTATCGAAATTACACCGGACGTCAAATTACTATCGAGAAACTTGCCGAACATAAAATTTACTGCGGCGACAACAGACCGGCTAGAATGTTGATGCCCGAAACGAACGAAGTCGAAGAATTCAAAATGCACAAGGCATTGTTGGAACATCCCGCAATCATCGTCGCAGATTTCGAGGCGTTCCTCAAACCACTCTCCTACTGCGAACCGGATCCCGAAATTTCCTCCACAACGCCGTACCAGCTTCATCAACCTAATAGTTTCGGCTATGTTGTTGTGCGACGTGATAAAATAAATGAAGCATATATATACCGCGGGCCAAATGTAATCGAACACTTCCTGGAAAAAATGGTGGAGGAGGTTGAGGTAATTGGTAGCGTACTGCTTACATCAAAACCGATGGCACCTTTAACTGAAAATGAACTTCAAAATTACAATTCCACTGTGGTGTGTCCGGTATGTGATCAAAGTTTCACTGATGAGAACAAAAAAATATTCCACCACGATCATTTCAGCGGAAACTACATAGGTGGAATTTGCAACACGTGCAATCTTAAAATCCAGAAACCTAAATTCATCCCCATATTCTTTCACAACGGAAGCGGATATGATTTTCACCACCTGGTGAGACATCTTGGCTACGATCCGAAACGTATAGGTGTCTTGGCCGAGAATGAAGAACGTTACATTAGTCTCAGCAAGCAAGTGTCGATTCCGGGAACGAAAAATACAATCGAGATGCGCTTCCTGGATTCGTATAGATTTCTCTCTGCAAGTCTGGATGCTTTAGCGAACAAACTCACCGACGATCAATTTAAAATAACTAGAGCTAGTTTTCCCAACGTAGACATAGAACTCGTTAGACGTAAAGGGGTTTATCCTTACGAATATGTCAGTGATGGTTCTAAATTTAACGACGATGCTCTTCCACTTCCAAGAGAATTTTACAGCAGACTCAGAGAGAAAGGAATCGCGGAAGAAGAATACCAACACGCGCAACTCATGTGGGAGAAATTAGAATGTAGGACACTCGGAGACTACCACGACGCATACTTAAAATTGGATGTGACGATACTCGCGGATGTTTTTCAAGCGTTCAGGAAAACGGCAACGAATATTTATAAATTAGATCCAGCGTATTTCTACAGTCTACCGGGATTAGCGTGGTCGGCAATGTTATTCCAGACAAAGGTCAAGCTGGAACTGATATCGGACGTTGACATGTTGCTATTCATCGAAAGAGGGATACGAGGTGGAATGGTGCAATGCGTACAGAGACATGCAAAAGCTAATAACGTACACATGAAAGAAGATTACGATTCAAATCGAGCATCGAATTACATCTTCTACGCCGACGTTAATAATCTCTACGGACATGCCATGGTTCAGAAACTTCCTTACGGGGGATTCGAATGGTTAGATCCCACTTCGATAGATATTATTCATTTCGACGATAGCGAGTGTGGTTTCTTCGCAGAGGTAGATCTCCAATTCTCCGACCATCTGCACGACACGTTTTCGGATTTGCCTCCGACCCCCGAAATCAAATGTCCACCCGACTCGGTTCAAGACAAGCTTTTGTTAACATTGAACCCTAAACAGAGATACGTTGTCCACTACAAGAATCTCCGGTTTTTGATTGCGAAGGGTGTTCAGATAGTGAATGTTAGACGAATACTAAAGTTTAAACATTCCACGTGGTTAAGACCTTACATAGAAATTAACACACAACATAGAACAGCTGCCACTTCCGATTTAGACAAGGACTTCTTTAAATTAATGAACAATGCGGTGTACGGAAAGACCATGGAGAATGTTAGAAAGCACGTAGACGTGAAATTAATTTCCGATAAGAATAAATGTCGGAAGTGGATAGCCGATCCTAGATTCAAGTCGAGAAAAATTTACAACGAGAATTTAGCACTTTTCAATCTACATATAAAATTGATGAAATTCAGAAAACCAATTTACGTTGGCGCAACGGTTCTCGACTTGTCGAAACTTTACATGTTCGAATTTCATTATGACGTGATGAAACCCTTCTACAATGATAAAATATCACTTTTGTACACGGACACCGACAGCTTCATTTACAGCATACAAACACCTAACCTCTATGAAGACATAAAAAATCCTTCCATGCTTGAGTATTTCGATACTTCTGCGTATCCTCAACCCAACAGATTTGGGATTCCTTCCCTCAACAAAAAAGTCCTAGGTAAGCTGAAAGATGAATGTAACGGTGATATTATTGTCGAGTTCGCGGGTTTGCGTTCGAAGATGTATGCCATAAAAACAGAGAGTAGTGTTACGAAGAAAGCAAAAGGTGTGGGCAAAAATACGGTGGAGAACAAACTCACCTTCCACGATTACATCGATTGCCTCAAGACCAGGTCGTCGGTTCTAAGAGAAGAACAAAGAATCCAGAGCGTCAACCATATCATCACAACAAACGAAGTTAGGAAGGTAGCATTAGATCCGCACGACGATAAAAGATGTATTTTGTCTTGTGGAATCCACACGTTGCCTTGGGGACACTATCGTTTAGAAAATAGTAAAAATTGTAGGCAATGCAATTGAAAAAAAATGAACTTAAATAACTATAACTAAAATAAAAAAAACTTTGACTGTCTCAAATTATCACATACACAATAAAGAACTAGCAAGGACAATGAATCTCTTTGGTTTTCGAAAGCAAACAATGGAGACTGTACACCGCAAGGCAGATCATGAATTTCTACCTTCCATGTTATCTAAACTCAACGGCCTGTTGATCAATCAATTTTCAAAACGTTGCTCTTCTTGCTGGAACAGTGACGATTTCGGATTCGCGACGATCGACGTGACGAGGAAACCCAACGACGGAAAATACAGAAACAAAATCAACGACTTTCTAAACGTTGCAACGTTGTGAGAATAAATAACCAGCATGCCTATGAATTTGTTCGGTTTCAAAAAACAGATCATTATGGAAACCATACCAGATCATGAAGTCTTACCTTCCGTGTTACCTAAACTCAACGGTCTGTTGATCATTCACCTCAACAGCATTTGGACGAAACTGAATGACGATGTGGGCAAGATGTTTTATGTTTTTAATAACAATTTAGATTTCTACGAAATTCCGATCGACGGGAAACTTCAAATCACCGTGAATCCGGAAAACGCAGGCGAAATCAAAATTTCTACCGGCAAGAACATTTTTCGAATCAAGCACGACAAGATGCTTTCTAACATTACGTACGATGTTTCCGCAGGAGATTACCTGTACGTGGAACTCCTCGGAGATTACGACAAACTCATTCCTCTCTTCGTAGAATTACGAATCGTCTATCCTATTATAAATAACCGTTAACAAAATGCCTAACGATATTTTCGGCAACACCAAGCGTGTGGACCACGCAGAAGAGATTCTCATGTTGGACATTCGAGTTAAGAAGTTGAGGACCGATTTGATCGCTTTGCAGGAAACCTTAAACAAAAGTTTAGAGTCGGAAATCGCTACGCTCCAAACGCAATGTCTCGACCCCATTCTGAAAATCGATTCCGAACTGAAAACGCTCATAAAAAATTATGTCGACGTACCTTCTTACGACAACGTTCAAAATATACAGTTGAGCGTGGATTCGCTTCAAAATGATTTGGCCAAATTACAGCAATTTCAATCGAAAAATGAAGATTTGGAAAAATTGAAACTCGAAATCGAAGAACGAACTTCCGCAATAGAAAAAAATTTCTCTGAACTTCAAACCGTCGTGAACGATATTGATGTAGAACGCTTGCATGTCGTTGTTTCCAAATTACAAGAAGAATTCACCAGCACGTTGGAAGAAATTAAATCCAAGTTGCAGACTTTGGAAGATACCATGACGAACCTACCATCGTCGGACGAACTGCAGGTCATCGGTAAAAGCGTCGCGAACATAAAAATTCAATTGGAGGCCTATCGAGATTTCGAACACATTCAAACCACCATCGCTACGCTTCAGGCGTCCTTGGAATTGATCAACGAAGAAATTAAAAATATTCACGCTGAAGCGAGAGCGTTGACGAGCATTCAAGACACGTTGAGCACGGTTCAGCAGAAGATCGAATATTTAGAAAATTTGAACGTCGAAACGAATCTCGCTCATTTTCATCACGTACTCGACAACATACAGGGTGACTTGGAATCGTTACGGACGAGCGTGCCTTCGAGCGAAGATTTGGAAAAATTGAAAACGGCGGTGACGGCACTATCCGATTCGGGCGACATCAAAAGTTCATTGAGCGATCTCGAGAGTAAAGTGGCCAATCTCCCCACCTCCAAAGAATTGCACGCTTTGAAAAGAAACATATCTCGAATGCTGAAACGACTAGAAACAGAAACGGCGAACGTGGAACAGATTCGAGACGAAATTAGTTCGCTGGTGTCGACGCTGCCCACTTCGCAGAGCGTCGCCGACCTTCACACGCAGTTTACAGAGATGCGAAGCATCGTGAACGATCTTACCGAGAAGAGCTCGAAATTGAATCAAGTCGAGAACCTTCAGAGCATCGTCGTCAACATCAGAGATCAAGTTGGAGTGCTGGAATCCACGCAGGAATCGACGCAGGCCTCTTTCGGTGCCAAGTTGCAAGAACTCAACGAAAACTACAAGCAGTTGAACGTGGAAGTGAAAATCAAACCGTCGTTTTCTGCCGTAACGGATACCATAGTCGAGCATTTGCTGCCCATCGAAAATAAACTCGGACAAGTTCACAGTAACCTCGTTAGCGTCGACACTAAATTCGCCAAACTGCATTCTCTGCAAGCCATCGAAATCAACAGCGTACCCAATCAACAGAGAATCTCCACGTTCGTCGAAGGTAACAAACTGTACATGTTGCATCCTTATCATCCGTACTACAAGTTTCTCCTCGATGGCACGATTCAGATAAACGAATTTTCGTACTGGTCTCACGGCAGAAAAGCTAGCGTTCCCACCATGACTTTGATATCGAATCGTGGTGTCCAGAAAGCAGGAAACATTCCTCTGGCACGTTGGAACGAAACGCGCAACATATATGAAATACACGAAGACGAAGATCTTACTGTTTTCGACGTGAGTGCCGGCGATAAGCTGATCATTCAAAACACGAGCGAAGTGCCACCCTCTTTGAATCCCATCACGCTTGTGCTTCTCTTGAAACGTAATCTCTAAACAAAAAATGTCTAGGCAAGCCATCGTCGAAGAATTGCATAAACCTGCACGCCGCAACTACGAACGTTTGGCCGTGGTAACCAAGGGCATCGACGACCTCTGGCAAAGTGACCTCGTGGAGATGAGCAGCGGCAATTTGAAAAACGTACATAAATTGAACAAGGGCAACAAGTACCTCCTCACCGTCATAGACACGTTTTCGAAATTCGCATGGGCTCTACCTTTGAAGGCGAAAACGGGAACGTGCGTCACGGAAGCATTCAAATTAATTTTTCGCAAAAGCGGTGGCAGACGACCACGGTTTCTGCAAACGGACAACGGTAAAGAATTTTACAACGCCGTATTCCAAAAGTTTATTCAAAAACATGGCATTCGACATTATTCGACCTTCAGTCACATCAAAGCCAGCATCGTGGAAAGATTCAATCGAACCTTGAAAACACACATGTGGAAACGATTCACGCTTCGGGGAAATTACAAATGGGTCGACATCCTGCCGGAACTCGTCGACACCTATAATGATACGGTGCACAGAACGATAGGCATGAAGCCAGCTGACGTTACCAAATCTGACGAGCAGCGTTTAATTTCTACAGTTTACTGTCCAAAGTACACTCCCGCGACAAAAAAAGCTAAATACAAAATTGGAGACCGGGTGAGGATCAGCAAATTCAAACGCACCTTCGAGAAGGGATTCACAAAAAATTGGAGCACGGAACTTTTTACGGTGGTTCGAGTTCTACCTGGAAACCGACACACGTATATAATAAAAGATAGTAGCGGCGAGATTTTGAAAGGAAGATTTTACGAAGAGGAACTCTCTAAAACGAAACACCCCGACACGTACCTCATCGAGAAAGTATTGCGTAGGAAAGGTGACAAACTGTTTGTCAAATGGCTGGGACTTCCGGAAAAGAGTTGGATCGACGCGGACGAAGTGATCTTGTGAGTACGTGGAACGTGGTGAAGCGTCTACCGGATCCGGAAAGTCAAACGAGAAAGAAAAAAAACGGCGAGTTGCTTCCCGACAGCATCCGCTGTCTGATCGTAGGTCCTTCGGGGTGTGGGAAAACGACACTGCTCGTGGACAATTTTCTCCTCGCACCGAATTGGTTAGATTGGAAGAACAGGCACCTGTACGTGTTCTCGAAAAGTTTGGAGCAATCCAAATACCAGCAACTGATGAAACTGTACGATGGTCTGGACATTGCAACGTTTGCCTCGGAAATAAAACCACTCGACGATTGTCGTGAAAATTCAGTCGTCGTGTTCGACGACGCCATCCTGGAAAATCAAAATGAAATTCGCAACTTTTTCACGCAAGGTCGTCACAAAGGAATGGATTGTTTTTACCTAGCTCAAACGTTTTCCAAAATTCCAAAACAGTTAGTACGCGACAACGCTAATTTCATATGTTTGTTTCGTCAAGATCACACCAACCTCAAGCACGCGTACGATGACTACGTAGGCGGAGACATGAACTACAATCAATTTTCGGAACGCTGCTGCTCTACTTGCTGGAACGGTGACGATTTCGGATTCGCGACGATCGACATGACGAGGAAACCCAACGACGGAAAATACAGAAACAAAATCAACGACTTTCTAAACGTTGCAACGTTGTGAGAAACGACGTGTATAAATAACGTCATGACGAAACGAAAAATCGAAGACGAAAATCTCAAGCTTCGCGATTACCTCGCGAAACGCTTCAAAGGTTGGAAATCCGAGAATCGAGGATTCTACGAAGAGAAGAAACGTCAGGATCAACCTGTGATCGATGCCATCAGCAGTCTAGGTAAAGAAATTAAAAGTGTCACGGAACAAAATAAAAATTTGATCAATGAACTCGTACCGCTCGCAGCTAAAAGTTACGCCGTACCCACACCCATTTCGAGCATTCCTTCGACGCCGTTCGAACTGAAGGATGCACCGGCACGACGTCGAGCTATTGGTAGCACGTCCTCGTCTTCGGATAAAATCGAGTTGGGACCTTTGGCACGAGACTACCTGAGCACGGGGAAATTCGACAAGGATGAAGTGTTCGGATTGTATCCCAGCATGGAAACCAGCGAGGGTGGTGGTGTGGTGTGGAAGATTGGGAAATCGAAGGTGACCTTCGAAGGCAACGACATTAAAGTCAATTTAGGCGACAAGGATAGTTGGAACAGGTATCCGGGTACGGTGGGACTGTGGGAACTCGTCGCCAAAAAGCAGCCAAAAGATTACACCGACGAAGATTACCAAAGTTACAAGGAAATTCTGATCATGACGGATGCCTTGTACCAGAACAACGACGCCTCGCAGAATAGGGTGAAATCGAGCAGCGGCGAGAAGTACAGGAATCTCATCAAACCGATTTGGAACCAGGTCAAAACAGGCAGCGGCGTCAAACGCTACAACACGTTACCCAAAGAATTTGTTTGGGTGGACGACGTTAGGAAACTCGTGGATCGATTGTTGGTGATAGCCGGCGAAGAGAATGCAGGTAACCGTAATTTCTACAACGAGAAGGTTGGCATCGTGGACATGATCAGCACGAAACTTTCCAACTTCATCGTGAACGACGACAAGGGCATAGGTTACCTGATCAAAATCATCAACACGCTGCCTCCGAAATTCTGGAACGTGGCCGAAGGAAAAGGACTCGTGAACGACATCATCAACAAGTTACCTTTCGAGATGCATTTACCTGGCTACCAGTACTGCGGACCGGGTACCAAACTCGAGAAAAGATTGGAGAGAGGAGACAAGGGTGTGAATCCGTTGGACGCGGCATGCAAAGATCACGACATCGCCTACAACACCACGCAGACGGATCTGGACGCACGTCACGAAGCAGACAGAAAGTTAGAGCACGCAGCTTTCGAAAGATTCGTGAGTAGAGACGCATCGTTGGGTGAACGGGTCGCCGCACTAGGCACCACCATCGCCATGAACACGAAACAAAAATTGGGGTGGGGTATATAAATAACATACAGTAAAAAAACAACATGGATTACATAACTAATTTGCCACCCGAGCTACTATCTAAAATATTCAAAAAGGTAGTTAACGGAGATGTTAATAAACTTGTAAACATAGCAAGAACAATGCCGGAATTTCGCATCCCTTGTGAAATGGTTCTCAAGGACCTTCTTCGGGAGATCAGCGGCCTGAGGTGCGGTGATCTCAACATTCTGCTTTTGGCTGCAGGGCAAAAATTGGACGATAGGTCGGACGAACTGTACGAGGCGATGCAGGGAAGAAGACAGTATACTGATGATTGGTACAAGTCTATGCAGGAGAGGAAAGATATCACTACGCACATCCTCGCGTTTTCCGAAGCACGAACTTTCTTCCTCTGTTAAAAAATAATAATATATATACGTGTCAAAAAAAACTTGATATATAAATAACACACATCGTGAAAAAAAAATAATCTTCGGTATATATAAATAACACACATTGTGAAAAACAATTAAATTTCTCTCTAACACTTTGAAATTTTTCTTGATATGACGACCGAAAAAATAAGTGATCTCCAAGCATTAAAACAAATGCTAAATTTGTCAGTCGAGTATGTAAAAATTCAGGAATTGGAAGTCGACAAACCTTACACGATAACTTCCGGTTCAATTGTTTCTACCCAGTATGGTCCCAAGGTACGCCTGTTGCTCAACGCACAATACAGTCTATTTTTACCAGATCGATACGCTAACATGTTATCCGACGAGAAGCTATCTATTTTAATCGAGAACAAAACTCGAATCGTGTACAAGGGGACAAAGGAACTTCTTGGCAAGAAAACGAAGCACGTAATAGAATTTGTGTAACGACAGCGAGGCCTTGAAAATATATAAATAACATACCGTAAAAAACTACACAAGAAAAAATCTCAGAATATATATATAAATAACATACCGTGAAAATAACACATAGAGCATCAACATGAAGCCCAAGGGTGTTGTGTACCAGATACCATACTCCAATCTAAAAAATCTAGGTGCTCTCGATGGGTTACTCACCAAGAAACAACGCGAGAAGAAACGTTCTTGCTTGAGCAAAGGACATGGAATGAAATTGCTGCTCAGCACACCTCAATTGAAAAGATTGCAGCGTTCGCGGAAACAGCAAAAGGTCGGAGGTTTCATATTCAGCATCCCGGCCATCCTGGCAGCATTGGGGGCCGTTGGAAGTTTAGCCGGCGGAAGTGCCGCCATCGCAAAAACCGTCATCGACTCGAAGAAGAACAAGGCGGAATTGGAAGAACAGAAACGTCACAATCTGGCCATGGAGAAGAAGGGGAAGGGCGTGATGAAAAAGTTTAAAAAAAAGAAACAGAAGCACTCACCAACCGAGACATTGAATCTCTGATCGAACCGTTACAAATCAAACACTTCAGAGGAGTTTTCATGTCCGACTCGTTACCTTCAACCGTGAAAAAAAAAGAATGCGGAGTAGTCAACTTGGACGGTCAAGAAAATCCAGGCACGCATTGGATATGTTACCACAAAAATGATGATAAAGCATTCGTTTTCGATTCTTTCGGAGGTGTTCCACCTGCAAATTTAGTCTATTATCTGAAAACGAACAAAACCTCCATATACTACAACGACGAACGCATTCAAGATTTCGGAGACGTGAACTGCGGTCATCTCTGCCTCTCCGTGCTCGCGTTTCTCTCTAAAATAAATAACCCTACGATCGAGGATTTCCAGAAAGCATTGTGGAACCTCAAACAGCATCACTAGGATGGGCGTGTTCCATCTCACGAGCGAATCTTCAATCTTGAAACTCACGCTGCACGACGACATCGTCTATCCTAAATCCGTGGCTCTGCGTGCATTCTACAGCATGTACCTCATACCTAACGTCACCCAGCACAACAACAAAATTAGCGTCGGAAGCGAACACATCGTTGTCACGCCAGGACAATACAATCTTTCCACTTTGCAAGCTCAATTACCCAAAGGCACATACCTTTCTCAAAATTCGGTCACGCACAGAGTGGAAATCCTATCCGCGACGGAGACCGTGGACCTGGGCACCATAGGAGAACTTTTAGGTTTCGAGAACAACACCAAACTCGAAGCTGGCATCAAGCACGTAGCAACCAACATTCCTAAATTCTTGGCCATAGAGACTCTGAACGTACACTGCAACGTGGCCGAAGGTATGATCACGAAATCTTCGGACGGATTGTTAGGAAGTCACAAGCAGACGGGAATCATAGCCACTTTCAAACCAAGTTCCGAGTTCATGGAACCGATCATCTACACGCCCTCTTCGCCGATCTATTTTCCAGTATGTCGCAACCGCATAGACGACATAGAGTTGGTGGTGACGAACGAGAAAGGAGACGTGGTGGATTTCGCAGGTGCCACTACGACGGCCATCGTGGAGATCAACGTATAATAAATAACCATACATGTAAAATGGAGCAAATCGAAAGTTACGAATTGCAATCTTTCCCTCCCAACCGTCGCACGTTCGCCAATCTGAACGAGGCGAACAGGGAGATCGAATACGACGTGGACGTAGGCGACGGGTTCATTCATCCTCACAGAGCAGACCTCTACCTTCAATTCGACGTGGTGAAGAAGGAAAGCGGAGACGCGTTTCCCGCAGCAGCAAACTTGATACTCGTGGACAACTTCGTGCCTCACCTGTTCTCGCAGGTGGAGGTGAGGAAACACAACACCGTCATCGACAGAATAGATTATCCAGGCATCACGTCGACGGCGGTGGGAACTTTGAAATTATCCAAAACGGACGCAGCGTACTACCAGGCCGGGGGATTCGAAGCCGGAACCAAAATATCGACGAGAAGTCACACGGTGCTCTTTCCCATGCGTCTGCTGCCTGGTTTCTTCTCGGACTACAAGGAGATCATGTGGAAGGGAGGACTGAGGGTCACGTTTCGAAGAGCGCCCAACGACAACGACGCACTGATGCGATACGCTACTTTGGGTCCGGACGGCACCACGCCGATAGCCAACACTTTACCCGAAGCAGCAAAATGCGCCATCCGGAGCATGGAATTGAGAATGCCGGTGGTGGAATACGAAACAAACTACGCCCTCAAGTACAAAGCGGAGATCTTAAAAAGTCCGCAGGTGTTGATTCACTTTCACGGTTACCAGTGCGTGCAGAAAATGGCGTCGGGAAGTCACATGGAATTCGACGTGACGACGCAGTTCAACAACATACAGTTCGACATGCCAGATTTCGTCGTAGTGCTTTTTCAGACCGGGAGGGACAAGAATCAGGAAAAAGATTCCAGCAAGTTCGACGACTGCAAGATCAAGAACGTTTATCTGAAGAACGGACGCAACGAAGTGTTCCCGCGCGAGAATTACAACCTCGACGTGACCAAAAACGATTACCTCAAACTTTACGAAGCGTTCTCGGCTTACAAACGCGTGACCGAGGGAAGCGTGGACATGTACTACACGCCCAGCGAGTTCAAAGCACGGAGACCCATGACCGTCATCAACACATCTAAGAGAAAGAAGGTTGTGGTCAACGATCGAACCAACATCAAGGTCGTCTGCGAGTTCCACGCTGCCTTGCCCGAGGATACCCTATGCAGTGTCATCCTGATTGCAGAGAAGTCCTTCGCCTACGACGTGAAGAACGAGAGGGTCACGGAGCAGTTTTAAATTCATAAAAAATTGCCACATACTAAAAATCAACATCCAACACATTTTAGGTTATATAAAATTTGTGAAAACCTTATAATACTGAAATATTAAAACAAACGGAGTCCCCCTTGTAGGTTAGTTCGGTGCGTAAATAAAAAAAATGATAGGTTAAGTTATATCACTTAGGATCGTAAGAAAATTAAAAAAAATCGTAAAAAAAAAAGATAGGTTAAGTTATATCACGTAACATCGTGATATACCTACCAAGTACGAGTGGGGGAAAAATGAGTGCAGTGAAAATTTGTACTAAAACATCGCTAAACGCTATAACATCGACAAAAAATTGTCAAAATATGTCAAAAACTTATATTCGATTAATAAAAAAAAAATACCTACAAAATATGATCCTCAAATAATAACGTTCAAACAGTACCTAAATAAAAAAAATGATAGGTTAAGTTATATCACTTAGGATCGTAAAAAAATTAAATAATCGTAAAAAAAGGATAGGTTAAGTTGTATCACGTAACATCATGATATACCTACCAAGTACGAGTGGGGGAAAAATGAGTATAGTGAAAATTTGTACTAAAACATCGCTAAACGCTAAAACATCGACAAAAAATTGTCAAAGTATGTCAAAAAGTGATATTCAATTGGTAAAAAAAGACCATACCTACTAAGTACTATTTTGAAACAACTAACTTACACTACTATTGCATTTCTCATATGCAGTCAAGGACATTTCTGCGTTGTAGCGATTCCAATGAAAGTAAATGCGGCAGTTAGAAGTGCCCGTGACTGTACTAATGTGCACCACAGAGATTGCAGTATTTTCATGTACTATATTCCAAACCCGTCTGGAATGTGTAGTTCTGTTTCAAGCATTAGTTCATTAAAGTCAAGTCCTTCACATTCAGATTATGGCTCATACCAAGATACAACTTGTGTAATAAGTGCTTCCGCTAATCTGATACTGCCGTGCCGTGAGGTGTTGTGGAATGCATCTGGCTATTGAGATAACATTCCCGAGGCCTCCCTTATCAGCACTGGGCACTGGCTATATTTTGAACAGGATGCAGACAATAACTTGAGCGTTATCGATAACCACAACCAACAAAAGCGCCAGGAATGTAGATTCATTAATATTAATGAAGTGCAAAATTACACGTCTTGCTTAAGAGTGTGCACCAGCTGGATGGTAGAGCTCCTCGTCCCTTTTAGGTCCAAATATTGTCCTAAAAATTTTATTTTTAAATAATCTTAATTTGTTTCTCTTTTAATGTAAGGGACTAACTTTCACTTCCACAAAATACTACAGGCAAAATTACTGTGTTGTATATTTTAACTTTTAGTTTCCTAGCTATTGTACGAGGGTCACTATTTATATTTTGAGCCTTGGCAACACTGATTGAAGTTAGGCGCGATTTGACGTTTGCACGGAATCGTCTGGCATTATTGACCATAACGTACTTCAAATGTTTTGTCAATAGCTTCATTTGTGTTGTCTATGTTGCCTTGGAGATTGCGCGACAACAATAAAATGGAATTAACTCGTGAACATTTTCGTGCGATGATTTTTTACGATTTTCGACGTGGATTATCAAGACAAGAGTGCATCGATCAACTTACTTCCACATTTGTCGATGAAGCCCCATCCTTTGCCACTGTGAAACGCTGGTATACCGAATTTAATCGTGGCCGCCATTCGCTCACCGACGAGATTCCCGAAGGTCGTCCAAAATCAGTTGTTGTTCAAGAAAACATTGATGCTGTGCAAAACCTAATACTGCAAGATCGTCATGTGACATACTGTGAGATTGAGGCAACCATAGGCATTAGTTCCACCAGCATATATAAAATATTACATGATCATTTGGCTGTGAGAAAGGTATCTTCTCGTTGGATCCCACACAATTTGACAAAAACTCAAAAAGACGCTCGCGTCAATTGGTGCAAACAAATGCTCAATAAATACATTCGTGGTGCTTCAAAAGACGTATATAAGATTTTAATAGGTGACGAATCATAGATATATGCATATGAGCCGGAACGTAAACAGCAGTCGACTGTATGGGTGTTTCAAGATGAACCCAATCCAACAAAAGTTGTTCGCGCTCGAAGCACATCGAATCAAATGGTCGCCTGTTTTTTCGGGAAAACTGGTCATGTGGCAACTGTGCCTTTAGAGGAACGTAGAACGGTCAACTCTGAATGGTACACAACAATTTGTTTGCCAGAGGTCTTCGGTCAAATACGGAAAACAAACAAACGCCGTCGGATCATTCTTCATCAAGACAATGCCAGCTGTCACACATCTCGTCTAACAACCGACTTTATGAACAGTCAAAAAATCGAATTGATGGGTCATCCGCCGTACAGTCCTGATTTGGCACCCAATGACTTCTTCTTGTTCCCGAATGTCAAGAATAAATTGCGTGGACAACGATTTTTGTCGGCGGAAGACGCCGTTGATGCGTTCAAAAAACATTTTATGAAGGTGTCTCAAGAAGATTGGTAAAACTGCTTTGACAAATGGTTCGAACGAATGCAAAGGTGTATTGACCATAAAGGAGAATACTTCGAAAAACAATAAAGCAGTTTTCAATGCAAAATTCCTGTTTTTCATTGTTAGGCTCAAAATATAAATAGTGACCCTCGTACCATAAGATAAAAGTTTATGAGGAGAAAAGTAACACACATTTCTTGAATTAAGTCTACTTTTTATTTCCTCTTTAACATCATCTTAATTTGTTAGTATTACTACAAAATATTTGCATTTGGAAACTTATTTAAACGAGTTGTTATCAATAATGAAATGTTGATTATTATCTACCACTTGGTTTCGGCCTGTAAGCATATATTTAGTTTTCTATTAGCTAACTTCCAAAACTATCTCTTTGCCTGCTTTTAAAAATATTTTAACATTATTCTTAATTGTATTTATATCATCCCCTAGTAAGTCTACATGATCTGCATTTGCTAACAACTGAGTCAAACCATTTATCTCCTACATGAACATTTAAAAGGTCATTAAAGTAGTTCTCCCATCTTTTTAAAATACCGCTTACATCAGCCAAAAATTAGCCGCTTTTATCTTATGTTAGGTTTACTCTAGGTTGCCACTTCTTTCTAAATTTATTTACATCTCTTTGTAAATCTCTGATGTTTCTATTTTTGCGGTTTGTTTCAGTTCCGTTAATTTTTCTTTTCAAGTAATATTTCTTTTTATAATTCTAAACGTGAGGTTAGCTTCTTGCTTTATTCTATTATAATTGAGGACTAAAAGTGGTAAACGTTGTAAGTGCCAAAAGCGAAATTGTTGGGAAATCACATTGTTCAGCACATCAGCCCGTAGGAACCTTAACACTAGTGCCTTTTTACACGCCCTTTGAACTACGTATAGGGCTACCAGCCACTTTTCACGTTTACCACATTATCAAGCATGGCACATTTCACAGTTTAACGTGGAAAACGGTGTTTGAAATCTTGTGGCACTTACAGCGTTTACTAAATTTAGTCTTCAATTGCTTATATTTGTATCATCAGAGATATTTAACCAAATAAATCAAGCCTGATTTCTCTTTTCTATTAGATTATAACATTCATTGTCAAACTACGGCTTACGTTTTCTTGGTTTATGATATCCTATACTTTCTTTAGCTGCTCAATCTATTACATTACGTACATGCTCCCAATTCTCATTTACGTCTGTTTCATTTATATCCTGAAAAATGCCAAATCTATTTGACAGTTTAATTTGAAGCCCACAGAGTAAGGATGTGCTTTGTCCATTTACTTGGTCTTACAGGAGAGTTCGTTATTTCCTTCTTATGAGCATGTTCTTTCCCTATATACGCTTTGCAATGGATGGAAAAAGCACGTTCAATTCTTGTACAATTCGCAGTTAGAAACACCTTTCACAAAGCTATCTGATAGCACCTTTACCTCAATTTGGCTAAAAATGGACAAAGCACGTTCTTTCCCTGTGGTCTTCTTTGGTTACCTTTATTATTTCATTCATCAGCAAATTTTCCTGTGTTAAATTTTAGAACTTTCAGATTTTGTTGCTCATGGTTTTCCACTGAGAATCTTTCTCTTAATTTAGCAACTAAATAATGGCCACTGGCACAGTTAGCACCTCTATGTGTACGAACGTAAATTATACTAGTATGCCTTCTTCAACTAGAATATGATCTATATGATTATAAAATCTACCATTTGGAGAAGACCGGTATATTTATGGATATCTTTAAGCCACAGGTATATTTATGGATATCTTTAAGCAGTGGCAACTATGATGGGTAGTGCCAACGTGATCAAGAAATCGAAAAAAAAACCTCCGCAATGCCCCCCCCCCCCCACCGTCCCTCCTTGAGGTTGCGTCAGTGGCCAAGATGTTTATCCTCGTTTGGTAACGTGGAAAACAACGTGTGTTTAAGTAATAACGTACTAATCCGATTCATCTTCACTCACTAATCTATCATTATACACTACAGGACACTTCCCTAAAAATATAACAATTACAAGAGGTAAGGAAAAACAAATCCTATCACCTTTCCCTACTCCATGCACACGTATTCTAACTGGATGTCGAAAATATCTTTGTTATGAAAAGAATTGTCGAAATGCCAAAGGAAACTCGCATAATCATAGGATTTTTTACATTTATATTTTTTAAAAAGTCTTAATGGCTCTCTTGGTGCATCTATCTATTATTAAAAAATGTTCATTTAACTTTGGAAAAATACTAGGTTCGTTTCTCCAAAAGTAGGCAGAAATTACTTCCCCAACGGGTCTTACAGATCAGTCGTAGTTAACGACTTTTCTCTGAAGGTGGCAACTGTGTCAACACTGCGAAAATTCCCTCGCCTTGCCAGGCGAAGACGGGCACGGTTTCTTATGGGCTAACACCGCTCCCTGCCACTTTGTTTTCGGCTCATGGTGGAAATGTTCCTCGCTGAGACTTCTTCAACCCTCTGCACGTGTGTCAACTTGGTTAGGTCCATGGGTTAGGCCAGCTCTTTGTCGGCAAAGACTGTTGCCTCACGAGGGTACGAACGAAACAGCTGGCAATGCAGTGAGGAGGTTGGGGCGGTCGTCACGTCAGCTTTACCGATTGCAAGATTCGAATCTCCTTGTCTGTAAACTATCTATGAATTCATTTAACAATACTTGGCGAGGTATGCGTTTCTTCTGATGGTAGTGCCATGGCAAGGCGGCTCTACCTTTGAGCCGCCGCTGTCTTTAAGTTTAAAAGTGGTACTTTTGACAATTAAATTATTTGAGGTTGCAAACGTAATTATCTTATTCCATTATCAGTACTTAATCCATGAAGACTTTTTCACCAATAGTGGGTTTAAATGTCTCTTCTTAACCAATCTGTGCATTACAGTCACCTAACAGAATTTTCATATCATATTAAGAAAATGTATCAAAGACCAGTTCTAACTCTGCACAGAAATCATCTTTATATGTCGTTGGTGCATGTTTGTTTATTATTAAAGTAATTTTACACCCCCTAGCTTGTAAAACTGTGTGTGATATTCTATCATTAATAAATTCTACTATTTTAAGAGCTGAGATAATTCTATTATTTATGAAGAAACCTGATCCAAAATAATGATTTTCAATACCACCCTAGAAAAATGTATAATTTTTAGTTTTACGATTACCTTCTGCTGGCAACCTTACTTTCTGCACAGCTACTGTGTCTGATTTATACTTAATTATTTCATTAACTGTAGACTGAAATGGCCCAGACCGGTAAACGCTCAGAACACCAGGCGTTAGGTACACGGTTACATGATCAATTTCTGCATCAAATAATGCGTCTTGGCAAGGGCTATATGACACTGAACTGCACAAATATCGCTCTCGCCAGAAGTGTTCGATAAGAGATTTATGAATTTAACGATTCAATTACGTAATTTACGCTAAAACATTAGAAAGGGTCGTTAAAGAATAATTTTCTCCAGGTTGTGTTAATGTATTTTTCATAAAAAGTGTAAGGTAAAGATACCCTTTATTCAGTAAATTTTTCAATTGATTCTCTTACCTTTGGCGCAAAAAATAAGGCTCTTTCTCTGTTCTGTGAGAATTTAAACGCATTTAAAGATTACAATACAAATTCTGACGGCGGCCATAGCAATGACCAGGTGCGTCGCATGGTAATGTTCACACAAACATCCAAACACCCATGTAATATATTTCCTATTAAGTATACTTTAAAGGCACACACACATATCTATTCGCAAAAATACTTTGTTTCATGTTCGAGTAGATACGCACAATTTACTTTGACGCGACTACTTTCACGTTTTTATAACTTTTCTAGGTAGTTGGTAGCACTTGCTATCTCGTTGTTCATCGAACGCGTTGAAGACAATTTCTTTGCGTTTTTCATAAAACTGACAGCTAAGGGTCTGTTTGCCACTATACCTTTACTTCGCGGTGCGAACCGCAAGACATTATTACATTCGACACCAGAGAGTAGCTCATACAAAGGTCCTCCGCCCTTGTTTCCTCCTTGGGTCTCCCTTTTACACTACATAGTTGCCAACATTACTGAGAAGTGTCTAAACCTGGAAGATTTCAAATTCAAGCTGGCACTGAAATTCACGGAATATCGACGAGTGACTTTTCTGACAAATTTAGGTATTCTTCAGAAACCAGTCTGCTTGAGTTGCATAATATCTTACCAGGTTATTATACTTATGATTTGCACATGTGCGTCTGAACGGTTATTCAGACCTGTGCGTTTTCTTAAATGCACATTGCACTTAGACATCAGCACCGTAATCGACTTTTTTCATACCATGAAAGTAACTCTCACCAACTTAAATTGCAAAGAAAAAGACCGACCACGCTTGCTATGTTACAATTGACAAGGTATACATCCTTATGCAGTTTGTAGAGTACACACGTTGTACTCTGATATGCACGTGATGTTTATGCACGTGCGTCAAGGTTTACGAAATTAATACCTTGTACGTACAGTGTCTCTCAAAAGTTTTACGGCAACGACATTTTAAACTAGGCAGCCCAATTTACATAAGGTTTTTTTGGGTTACGTGTAAAATTAGGCTGAATTTCATGGTTGCCACATTCACAATAGATATTTATGAAATTCGCGAAAATGTAACAAAGGGAAGCAAAGAAAATAGACATTTGTTTGTCAACATTTTCCTCAAAGTAAATATAAAACGGGATCGAATGAGCATTTCATGTTACTCCACCCACCGACCACCAGACTAAAGTATTCTAACTCTGAGTTCTTATTATGCTCAGAACTTGTATTATCCTATATTTCCAAAAAACGCTTTTGTTTACTTTTTGCAACAATGAAATCTTACAGCTGCGCTAATCGTGCTCCGAATGGTATTTGAATTGTTTGTTTCAAACGCTGAAAATAATGGGAGTGTTTGTGAATATACGTTAGGAAGCGGAGAAAAAAATATAGAGAGGGAGGGAAGAGGGGAGAGAAAGGGGAGTTCAGTGTTATTTCGTGACTGTTGTGAGAAGGTGCGGTTTCTTCTCGTCTCTCCCTCTTTATAGTTACGTTCAGTTTCTCGTTATTAGTGCTTTCCAGAAATTGAGAAAGACGAAAACAGACAATATTGGATTACAAATCCGATTTCCACCACCGTCATCATTTCCTCTGATCTTCCTGTAAAATTAAAAGAATGTCTGCTGGAAATGTCCACTGATAGATCACTTGAAATAAAATTCCAAAACGTGTCTATTTGCGAGTTCTGGTGTTACGCACGCAAAGAGTATACTGAACTTAGTGTAACTGCCATCACACGCTTTCTTCCCTTCCCCTCCACTTATATGTGTGAGCAGGGGTTTTCTGCATTGACAGCCATCCAAAAGAAAAAAGTTGAATACCACTGTATTATATCATTGCATGCTTTACAATGCGCCGCGGTGGCTCAGTCGGTACCGCGTCTGACTATCATGCTAAAGGTCCCGGGTTCGATCCCCGGCCGGTTCAAATCCGGCAACTTTTCTAACGTTAGAAGCGGCCCCGGCGCCCACCCAGCGTCGAATAACATGGGTACCTGTTATTATATAGAGGGGGTAAAGGCGGTCAGGGGCGCGATGCTGATCACATCACCCCCACTCACGACCGGATCAAGAAAGTGTGGGGCGTTACCCCCACACCCCCTATACGCCTTCATCGCGTGGTGCTATGCACAGGGGAACACTTTACTTTTTTTTTACTTTACATGCTTTACAATGATGGTAATAGCACTTGGAAAAATTTTAATCCTGATGACGTCAGAGAAACAATGCGGTCGTCGGGTGTCTTCCGAACAGGTAGAGAGATTCGCACATTTTCTGCGATGACCTGGGCCAGCGAACACCATTGCCTTCAATAGGAAATGTAGCGCGAGTGTTGGCTACTGGGAGTAGTACTGGCCTCTCGTTCCGATGCACTAAACTTATCGAATCCCTTACGTATTTCTAGCCGTTTCATTCTGTCGCTTGGCTTATTTCGTACAAATATGAGAATATTCTGACTTATTTTTTACTTCTTCTTCAAAATATTTAAAATGCAGTATTTTTTTTATTTTTCTAAGAAAACGCCGCATCTGCCGATGACCGGACGCCTCGCCTCGGTCGTGACTGTACCAAAGAGTCTGACTTGTGACTCACTTCACCACGTCCTTCCAAGCATCGTACTTCTTCCTCTAACCATGTTCGTTCTAAGATTGACCAATGACCTCTCTGCTCCCAGACATTTATTCCGATCGAATTTACTAATAATGCCGAATCAGGTACCTGTAGTCTCCTCCTTGATTGCAAATGTTTACACCTGTTTACAACGATGGCGATCAAAGAAGCTCGGCAATGTCTGGAAAGAGTGATGGCTAAATGTCTGGAATTTGGAGTTCTTTGTACTTAACATTGTCAATGATTTTATAGACTGTTACGCTATCAAAGAAAATTCTCTTGTAGTAACATTTGAGTTACGTTGGTTATTTTTCTTTCAGGAGTACAGGACTGCTTTCTTGGGTGAGGCACCAACCACCAGAAATGAAAACGCCCTATGGAGAAGGTGTGCACGAGCCATGAACTACCTTTCTTCGGTGAGTCATATCAGAGACTGGAAACGAAATGAAACACATCATATTTCACAAAAACGAACAAAAAATTTAATTTATGCTGTGTCAAAAGTTAGCCGCTGATATAAATGATATCCAAATGCTTTTGGATTCAAACGTAATGCTAACTAAACAACAATTCAAAATTAAAGAATAATATATATTTGTTGCATATTGAACATGATATTTTTTTCTTCTAGGAAAGATTCGCAATTGAATCGGTCATTCGAACAACGCTGTAACCAACATTTTTGCGGACAGAGACTTTAAGTTGAAATATACGTGTATAGTGCTTTTTGTTTTGGGAATATAGTAGGTGACAAATTTTATGAACAATTGGAAGATATCTCTGCATCGTAGGACTTCCTATTTGAGGAAAAACTTATAAGAGAAAGCAACTGGGCCACTTGTTTTGCTGTTTGTGTGGCATTTGGTTTGTATTGGATACAACAACAATATAATCTATTTGGACACCAGGTTTCAGTGTTTTATGCTTTATTCTACTTTCTAAAGTGAGCAATGGGTGTGAAGGACAGATTAGAGAGACGGTATCATAATTATTCCAACACCGTCATAATTTCTGACGTCAATTTGGTAATGCAACGAATATTCCCTTAATCTAAAGAAGATCCATTGCCACCATGAATGTCTATTAAGATTAAAATCTTAGTTGAAATCTTCGAATGCTCCAATAGTTATAACATCCATGATTTTGAATGAGGTTGTGATGTCATCTGTTTATTATTTGTGGTAGTGGCGGCGATTGGGTTCCAAAACTGGGAGGGGCAAGGACAGGTTACTTTCCCTTGGCAGATATGGTTTAGCACAGTGCGGCGCAAAGGTGGCAAAATTTGGGAAGGGGGTGACTGCCCACCACCCTCCTCCACTGATTTTCTGTAACTCGTGTCATATATTTTTGTTTGTTTGTTCTTTAAATTTAACGTGATTGTATTACGAGGTTTTACTATAAGGTGGATAGAAAAATACCCTTTTAACAAAATTTTTCGGGTTCTCCAAATAATTCGTCTGGTGCCCTTATTCCCGATTAAGTTTCCTGATTCAATTTTATGTAAATCTGAAAAATTAATTTAGTTCGTGTATAATACTGAGCTAGAATGATCGTTATGTGTGTCCTCTTGGTACCCGTACCATTTTAGTTTCTGCCAGGGAAGAAACTATTAGCGTAAAAATAGTTTTTATTTTTCCAGTGTGTTCACATTTTATTCTAAGTTGCCTATCGTGACGGTCGTGACGACAAGAATGAAAAATTATGAACGGAAGAAAATTGAGACCTGATCGTGACTCGCCGCGGTGGCTCAGTCGGTAACGCGTCTGACTACCATGCTCAAGGTCCCGGGTTCGATCCCCGGCCGGTTCAAATCCGGGAACTTTTCTAACGGTGGAAGCGGCCCCGGCGCCTACCCAGCGTCGAATAACATGGGTACCTGGGGGAAACCCTGGGGGGGTAATGGCGGTCAGGGGCGTGATGCTGATCACATCACCCCCACTCACGACCGGATCAAGAAAGTGTGGGGCGTTACCCCCACACCCCCTATACGCCTTCATGGCGTGGTGCTATGCACAGGGGAACACTTTACTTTTTTTTTTCACTTTTGATCGTGACTCGCACTAAGAACCTTCAGAGGTCAAATACTGAATCAAACTCATGAAACTACCAGGGCATGAAAATCAATCCATCTGCAGTGCTGGAAAGTTGAAAAAACCCTGAACGATATTATTCAAAATGGCCGATTGTAATGGGACATGGGGATGCTTTGAAGAACCACTTTGATGGAAGCAATCAGAATCTCAAACTGCTGTTTTCTTCGGTTAGTATGAAATACGCGAAAGGAATAAATCCAAGTATTATGTACTTATATAAAACAATTAAAATTATATCGAAAATAAAATACTTTGTGAAGTAAATAGAGTTCGTCTAATTTAAGAAAATCGATTTTCTACTATTTCATAGTTGATGAGTCTACACAAAGAAAAACAGGAAAGGGAATGGGTGGAGAGAAGAGGAAAGGAAATAACAGAGGGAAAGAAGATAAGAAAGGACAGGGTGATGAAGGAAGGGGAGGAGAAGATAGGAGGCGAGAGGAGAAAAGGAGAGGAGAAATAAAGAAAAGAAAGAAAAGAGATGAGAGGAGAGACGAAGTAAAGTTAGCAAGGTCGAAAAAAGAGTGGATGAAATGAAGATGAGAAGAGAGTAAGAGACGAGTTAAGGTGAGGCGAGAGGAGAAGAGGAGACAATAAGACGGAAGTGGCAAATGTAGTAAAAGAGACAAAAAGAGAAGAATGAACAGGAGAGCAGAAAAGTGCAGTGAATTTGGGAAATGAAGAGAAGAGAGGAGATAAAAGGAGTGGAAAGAATGGAATGGAAACAAGATTCGGAAACAGGAAGCGATATGAGATAGAAGCAGAGGAGAAGGAAGATAGATAAAAGGAGAAATAGAGGAGAATAAGATAATAGAGTGGAGACAAGATAAGAGAAGGGATAGTGCCAGAAAATATCGTTTCAGCGTTAAGAATTGATGCATTGTTCACATTATCAACATGAAACAATAACACTTTTAAGTTGCGATCTGATTCTGTGGAGGAAATACTTTTTGACTGAGTTCAGAGCATGATAAGTTCTTGCGCGTGAGATTTTCGATTTTACCTGCGATTACACCACCAAAAACATTAATTTTATTTTCATATTTATAAGAAATATACCATCTTTATTCACTTCAAAGTTAATTGAAAAGGATATATTATTCTTTAAAAACAAAATAATGAAAATAACCAAAAAATTCTGTTTGTCATCGTTAATGACAAACAGAATTATTCCAATTCACAGGGCGTGGGCAATGAACAATGGGATATTTTTAAAACTTACTAAAATGTTCTGCCAGCCGAGGGGTTTGAACCTACGACCATTAGGTAGAAAATCCTGAACCGTAACTACTGCCTTTCAAGCATTCGTTGGTTGGTTGGTTGATTTGGTGTCTTAAGTCCACCTTATGCACAGTACTGAACCTACAGTTTAAAGTGGGATCCGAACCACTACGAGCCTCCACCGGGTATCGATCCCGGGACCCCTTGATTACAAGCGAGGACGCTACCACTGCGCCATCGGGGTGGCCCCACAAGCATTTGTTACTTGAAGGAGGTAGAAGCAGCTGAACAATGTGAATTGTAGATGTAACTCACCTCGTGTATGTATTCTGTAAAAAATAATTGATATAAACAAAGAAAACCAAGGTAGTTTGAATATTGAGAAAACTATTCATTCTACGGGGTGAGTAGGTAGTCTATCATTTAAAACTTTATTTGTCAATATCTTTCAATCCCTACATCATTACCATGAGTTCATCATAATCACGATCGTTTAACATTTATTTTAGATGTGAAAATGTCCCTTTGAACGTACGCCAATTCATTTTATTTTTTCTTAATGTAGAAATTAATAGTTAGATTAATAATAGGAGAAATATTCTTTTAAAAGTAAGAACACCTTCTAATGAGAACCTGTGACCGCTGGAGTTTAGTCAAGAACTATAACCAGTACACCACGCATTAGCTTTCGTTGGAACAATAATTTTAAGTATTCTGTTGTGCACCAAGGTACATATCTGTATACAGGGTGTCACAATACAACTTCAACAACGGTTGGGTGATATAATAAAAACAAGCAGCTTTTCCTAATATACATTACCTCGAAAGCGCTTAGTTTCTGCGCTGTAAGCGTTTAAAATCTAACCTGTATGTATGCCACCCAACAAAGCAAACGACCACTCTGACATAACTTCTAGGGGTGGCGGCAGAGTTGCTATTAGCATCATTTGGCAGTCTTACCTGAGTAAAATACCAAAGGATAATGATACTTTCGATGTTGTAAGAAGTATTTACAGTGTGGCAATCCTGTGTCAGAGCGGTCGTTTGCTGTGTTTGGGTTGCATGCATACAGATTACATTTTAAGGCTCACAGCGTAGAAACTAAGCGCTTTCGACGTAATGTTTATGAGTAAAAGTTACTTGTTTTTACGACACCCTGTGTATATATATAAGATATTGCAATGCCATATAATATTCAGGGTCAAGCATATGGAATTTTTGGTTACCAATTAGTGTCTTGAACCAGTGTACAGCCTGAACAAGCATCGTTATAACTAGTTACAGAAGGGTCCAAATAATGCAATCATTGCACAAGAAAAAGTACCCTCAAAATTATTTAGAGTTGATAATATTTTATCATTGACAATACACTCTATAGATTGATACTACAGTAATGCTCTCCATATTGTCAATAGTGAAATGGTGACAAATAATTCCACAAGAACAAAAATCTTGTTTCAGAGATATTGGTTTGATATTTGTTGAAAATTCAAGAATTAAGATTGAAACTCACCAACTTCCACCAACTTTCCCTTCTTTTCATTTTTAGCTATGTGCACTAATAACTTAGTTGCCTATCGAACCTGACTTTTGAGATACCCTGTATTTCTAATAAACGGTAATCTAAACACCATATTTATGTACATTAATTCAAACAATATTGTGTTTTATTTCTGTTAGACTTTTACTTTTGAATATTTTGAATTTATCTATCAAAATCTGTTATCATCCATTATCTAACCTACCATACCCTACCCTAACCTAACCAAAATGTAACATATCGCCGGAAAACATTTTCAAGCTTTGTACACTTATTTAATAATATTGTATGTATGACATATAATTCTTTGGAAAAAAAATTCCCATTTTTGAGAAAATTACTACCAAATTTTCTTTGCACCACTTTCAATTGTTTATTATCCTTTGCATAGGCATGCTATATCTCGTGTGAAAGAGCCCTTCAAGACATTTCCAAAGCCGTCCGAATCACTTCGATAGGTGCTCTAGTGGCCGAAATATTGCAATTAAATTTAACAAGAGGTTGGAAAGAATGGTCAAAATCACACAGTTTGTAACACTGTAATTTCGGAAAAAAGAAAGATATCGTTCTGCAACCTTGCATATTTCCCTAGCTCATGTAGCCCATCCAGTATGAAAAAATTCAATTGAATCAAGAAATGTAAGGTTGAGGACCTTGTTGTTTTTTTCATGGAAATTATCGAGTTGAAAAAAAAGAACAATTTCCTTAAAATAGAGGAAATCTATTTTTTTATGCCGGCTCCTGTGGGGGAGTGGCTAGCACATTGCGCTACGACTCCAAGGGTCCCAGGTTTGAATCCCTGTAGGGGGATGGGTGTTTATGAGTGTCAATTTATCAATTTCATCATATAATCACTCATTCCCATCTTTGGAATTAGCCAATATTGACAGAAAAGCAAAGTAAAATATACTACAGTAAGGTGGTACATTTTCGATCACAAAGAATTAAATTCAATATAACTTGAAAAAAAATAGGCAGCAAAATTTACAGGTTTTTTGCCAATAAATGCTTACTTTTTACTAAAGACACTGGCATAACATGACATTTTTAGTTCTGCTACTGCAGACAGCAGAACGAAATTTCGGTCGGATAATATATGATTAGAATTGTACCTAGGTAGGTACAAATCTGATCACCGTGCGGTACATTTGGATCAACAATGAGTGAAGAAACAGTATCCTTAATATGCAGTGGCGTCGCGTGCGATTCACATATGAGTGTTCACAATAACGTTTTTGTACTGAATGCAGATTTACTGCTCTCCCTTGTAACTTCATCTACAATTGAAATAGTGAGAATAACGGTTGAACTTATTTTCAACAATTTTCCCCAAAAATCACGCTATAGAAGTATTAAACTTCTTCACTTCACGGCGCCCTTAGTGTTTCAAGATATTTCCACGGCGCCCAATCCAGAACGAAGGACTATCTAACACTGAAACGCTCAGTTACTTGTGAGGTTGCTTGCCTTTCGTTAAGAAATAAACACATATTTCAAATTCAGAAACATTTTTTTATGTAAAAAGTATTAAATAAGCACATATTTGAAACATTCATATCATTGACTAACAATTCAGTGAAAATATTGGAACATTTCGGTGTCCCAGGGCGCCGCGGCGCACACTTTGGGAACCAGTCATTTAAACCGTATAGTGATCTTATGCATTGCAAGAATGGAATCGTTCTTGTGGATTCGATTCCCTTGTATTTGAGCAAATGGCAACAAACGCCAGGATGTGTCCTTTGCCCATCCACCCATCCGGGTGAATTGATCAATTACAAGTACTGGGCAATGAAAAAAAAAACAATTTTAACAATTCTCTTTTAAATCATATATTTAAATACTTTTAAATGTATCTATTGCACACAAGACTACTTGCTGATTTGCCCGAATAAGTTGCTCAAGAACACACACACACTAGACATGCTCCTTCATTTGCTTTAGCTGGTCTTGGTGGCGGAGAATCCCTACAAGTTCGATGTTCGCAGAAGCAGAATTTCCAGAACCTACCCCCAAAAAACCCCGCTCACGATCCGCCAGGAAAGCGAGGAAAAATGCTTCAGACCATATGACCTTACGTCCAAAGAAACAAAAAAAGGATGACGTGGTAAGTACAGCAGTAGAAGTACAGCTTAAGTCCAAGAGTGAAAACTCTATTCAACCAACCCCTTTTTTTAGGAAAAGAAGAAAAAAGTTTAGAACTAATAGGGGCAGGGACAGATAAACCAAGTGATACAGTAATGCGTACAGTTCTTGTCTCGGGTAGTGACGAAGAGATATAAATGAGTCTGCCCAGCGTCAAAAGTGGAACAATTGCAAAGCGTAAAGTACTAACAATTATTAATGCATTGCTTAAATCAGATCCTTACATCCATAATGTATATATTCACATTAGCAACGATTAACCTTAACAAATTACAAAGTCAGAATAAACTAATGGCGTTAAATGATTTTTTGACACAGTCGAAGGACCTCCCTGATGGCGCAGTGGTAGCGTCGTCGGCTTCTAATCAAGGGGTCCTGGGTTCGATACCCAGTGGAGGCACAAGTGGTTCGGATCCCACTTTAAACTGTAGGTCCAGTCCCGATTAGCCTTACTGTGCATAAAGTGGACTTAAAACACCAATCAGGACACAGTCGGATATTGATATAGCCTTCCTACAAGAGGTAGGCATTGACAATTTTTCATCCTTGGCAAGGTACAATGTTCATAATAATTTCACTGCCACATATCAAGGCACAGCAATAGCGGTGCATCAAAGAATTGATTTACATAATGTTACCCTCCACCCATCAGGAAGACTAATAAGTGCGGAATTAGGTCCTTTGTTCTTATGTTATGTATACGCGCCTTCAGGAAATCATAATAAGCATGAACGAGAACATTTTTTTTTTCTACAATCCTAAGTCCAGAATTAACATCGCATACATTAAATGCGTTAGTGGCAGGTGACTTCAATTCCGTCCTAGATAGGCAAGACCAACAACCTGGTTATAATTTTTCCCGGGCACTCTATGAATTAACAAAAGGTTTGCAGTTACAAGATGCATGGAGTTGTAAACATAGAGACCAACCAGGATTTACACATTTTAACTTGAGACTCAAAAGAGAACAGGCAGAGTTTCGACCAAATCGCTCCTGTATTGATCAAATTAACACCTTGCGGATAATTTTGGAACAATGTATAGAATGGTCATCTCGTCTCTATACAGTTTTCGTTGACTTCGAGAAAGCATTTGACTCAGTCAACAGAAATGCAATGTGGAAGGAAGTGAAACGATATGGAGTGCCCACAAAAATTCTTGATCTTATCCGAGAAACTTATCGTGATTATGCATGTAGAGTTATACATGAAGGCCGTGTATCTGAACCAATAGATGTGCAGTCTGGAGTGAGGCAAGGTTGTATATTATCACCTACAATGTTCCTGATCGTGATCGATGCAGTGATGCGAAATGTAATAGAAGGGAAAAGACGTGGTATCCAATGGGGATTGACTAACAGACTAGAAGACCTTGATTTTGCAGACGATTTGTGCTTCTTATCTGAAGCACATGGTGATATGCAAACAAAACTAGCAGATCTGATAGAAAGTGCAAAAAAAGCAGGACCTGTGATTAACTCCAAGAAGACCAAGGCACTGAGGATTAACTCCACAAAAACAGACCCGTTTAATATTGGTGAAGAGATTATTGAAAATGTGGATAGCTTTACTTACCTGGGTAGTGTGGTGGCAAAAGACGGAGGGGCTGCACAGGATGTTTCTCAACGAATCCAAAAAGCAAATGGCACCTTTGTGAGGCTCTATCCAGTATGGAAAAACAAGAAGATATCTATGAAGACCAAACTTCGTATTTTTCGAAGTAATGTTAAGTCTGTACTGTTGTATGGGTCTGAGACATGGAAAGTAACAAAAACGATTACCTCTAAATTACAGACCTTCATCAATCGCTGCCTGAGAAAAATTTTGAATATCTTTTGGTCAGAAGTGATTCAAAACCAAGAACTTTGGAGAAAATCTGGAGAAACCGAGTTGTCCATACAAATAAAGCGGCGAAAATGGAATTGGATAGGGCATACGTTGAGGAAGGAAAATGAGGCTGTCGAGAGAGAGGCACTAGACTGGAACCCGCAGGGAAGAAGGAAAAGAGGGAGGCCTAGACGGACGTGGCGAAGATCTGTTCACGCTGAGGCCTTGGAGGAAGGAAAGAGCTGGAATGCAGTGAAGAGAATTGCCGTCAGTAGGACCAGGTGGAGATGCTTTGTTGATGCCCTATGTTCCACAGGGAACAACAGGAATTAAGTCAAAGTAAGTCACTCTATGAATTAACAAAAGGTTTGCAGTTACAAGATGCATGGAGTTGTAAACATTGAGACCAACCAGGATTTACACATTTTACAACTCAAAGTTCTTCACGCATCGTCCGATTTTATATAGCGAAGGGTTATAAAGAAAATGTACATAGTGTAAGTGTGTTTTCCGTTTGCTTCAGTGATCATAGTGCCTTAATTTTAAAAATAAAATTGAAACAAAACAAATCATGTATGGGAAGAGGATACTGGATGCTAATTGTTCAGTATTACCGGATAAAAATTATGAACTGCTAATAAAAGACACTTGGCTAGAGCTAGTTAGGCGTAGATCACCCATTAAGACCCTAACAGACTGGTGGGAATTCATTGTGAAACCAAAATTTCGTTATATTAGTAAAATTTATAGTATAGAAAAAAGTAGAGATTTTAACAATATGTATAATTTCTATTATGCCGTGTTACACGATTTACAAAGTCTAGCATTACAAGGTAATGTAAATATGCCTTACATTAACGAGATGAAATCAAAATTACTCTCTCTACACCGAAAAAAGAGAAACATCGTAAAAATTAAAAGCAAAAAGTTACCTTTGGATAATGATGAAGAGGCAAATTTATATCATATTTTACAAGAGCATAGACAAGTTAAAAGTCACCTAATAACAGAGATAACAGATTACACAGGAGAGATTACAACTAATCCCAGAGTAATTCAGAGTACATTTTTACAATAATATTTAAAATTAATGGATCAAGCTCATAATCCCGTAGAATCCCATTGGGACTTTACGAACCAAGTAACAGAAAGAATAACTGAAGAAGAGCGAACGGAAATTAGTAAACCCTTTACGAACACCGAAGTAAAAAATGCAGTTTTCAAAGCGGCCAGAAATAAATCAACGGCAGAGGATGGCCTGCCCTCAGACTTTTATCAAACCTTTTGGAATCTATTTGGGGATGTTTTCACGCAATGGGTCAATGATGTATTACAGAGTGGGAAATTGGAATCCTCAAGTCGAACAGGAATAGTGGTTTTCGTTCCAAAAAAACGAAACCTAAAGTGGTTACTGACTACCGCCCGATTACAATTCTAAGTAGCGATATTAAGATTATCAGCAGATGCATAAACATCTGCCTAATTCCTTACATGCATAAAATAATAGGGGACACACAATATGCATGTAATCCTCAAAGAACAATTCATCATTTATTACAAACTATACGTGATGTAATTATTACAACACAAAACCAGCAAGTCAACAAAGCAATTTTATCAGTGGATTTCTCACAGGCTTATGATAGAGTAAGTCATAAATATATGTACAGTGTTTTACGGGCTTTTGGTTTCGGAGATACCTTTATAAAATGGATACAAATTTTGTACGGAGACACTAAGTTAAAACTAAAACTTAATGGGTGTCTTACGAAAACATTTCCAATGAAACGAGGTGTTTTACAAGGAAGTCCACTCAGTAGTGCATTATATGTATTAACACTGGTTCCCTTACTTAAAAGATTATAAGAAATAAATGAAGGCATTTCTGTCATGTCAAAAACTATTAAAGTTAGTAGTTATATGGATGACATTACGTTATTGTTAAATAGCGAAAGGGATTTGGAGAATGCACAAAGGTACTTGAAATATTTCGAAAATGTCTCGGGTGCAACAATTTGTTTAGTAATAACACTAGTGTACGTGTTGCACAGAAAGTGAAAATACTAGGTATACATTTTTATACAAATATCCGAGATACCATCGAACATAATAGTCGGTTAGTGACCGAAAAAGTGATATATACTTTACGTGCAAATCAACTCAGGTTTCTTTGTTTGAAATCGCGAGTGAGATACGTAAACATCTACGCTTTATCGAAGCTTTGGTAACTATCCAAGACATTGACCATGTCAGCGAAGCAAACAGCTAGGGTAAAGCAACAGGTTGGCAAATTTCTCTGGCATGACTCGGTGTTCCGCGTGGCCATGAGCGAGCTATATCTCCCGGAAAAGAGGGGAGGTATGAACTTAAAGAGTGTGGCGATACAATCAAGAGCTTTATTTCTTCAAAGCGGTCTTTCAGCGATATATTCTCCAATTGACTCCACTACGCAACAAATAATAACTACAGTGTTAAAAGATGTACCATTAACAGCACCAAAGGATATAATAATTATTCCCAGAGAATTAATGTTTTATACAAAGATCGCTATTCATACATTTTATAGAACTGTGCAACATACTTATGACAGTCCTTCTGTCAGACAGATTTACAGAGAGCAACTTAACGCAAATATAATAACCGTTCGAATCGAAAGAGAAAATCCCAAATGCAATTGGAAACAAATATGGAACAATGTAACGGCGAAACATCTAACGAACAAGGCATTATCTATATGGTACAAAGTGATTCAACAAGTAATTGTAACGGCAGATAGATGTCATAAGTATGGTTTCAGTAATTCTCCAAATTTTTATAATTGTCGTTCCAGATTCGATTATCCATAAGATAACAGAATGTAAGAAAGCAGCCACAGCTTGGTCAAAATTAAGAACAATGCTCAGTAGAATTTGTCGCACTTCACCAAACCAAGTATCAGCAAAATACATTATCTTACCAGAGTTTCATTTGTTCCCAAATACAAAGCAAAAATCAGTTCAGTGGTTAATAGCACAATACCTACTGTTTTTATTTCCTGTGGGAAAAAATATAATTACTTGGATTTCGGACTAACTCTAATACAAGAATATGAACAAATGTCTTTAGATTATAGAAAATTACATTATGCCAACTTTTTAAATGTAATAATTGAATAACATACCTGTAAGAATTGTAAAGATTTACTGTAATTGTTTGATTTAAAATGGAACTAATAATAAAAAAAGAGTGATTAGCACATCGCGCTACGAAGCCAGAGGTCCTGGGTTCGAATCCCGGCCTGGGCATGGATGTTTTTGTGTGTACACTAATCAATTTCATCACATCGTTACTCACCCCCACCCCCATCTTTGCAAATTAGTCAAAAGTGGCACAAAAATCGAAGAAAAATAAAACAAATCAATCATTTGCTTAAAATCCGCCAAGTTTAGCGAATTTTCGCTAAAGTCTGCAACTATGTAGCACAGACTTTTCGAGTCCTCCTAGACATGCCTTGTATATGCTGCACTCTGGTGCCGAATGTAGGAAGTATTGCTGCATGCATCAGTGTTCGCACAGCGAAGTGAACATCTTCGGGGGTATATTGGCCAACAGCCACTCAGCTGTAGTTCTATGCAACACGCACAGCAATTGTGTTCAACGCCCTCCGTGGAACTCCGTGGGAGTCAGTGTTACCAACTATCTAGAAAAGTTATCAGACGTGAAAGAAGTCGTGTCAGAGTAAATTGTGTGTATATGCTCGTACATTAAACAAAGTATTTTCTCGAATAAATATATGTGTGTGCGAACTTAATATGTTCGTAATTTTAAACATGTACATGTGTGTTCACGTGTTCATGCGAACATTATCAGGCGACGCGCCTGTTAATATATACTACAAGTGCAACTTCTGCTATGGCGTAAACCTACAGGAGCAAAATAAAAACAAACTGCATGTTCTATTAGTTTCATAACTTCGTTTCACTTCTCATCGTTGCATAATTTAAAATATAGAAAAATTATGTATAACTATGCCTAAAGTATTTTTTTCCGTTCTCTTAATATTAGGCTACCTTGTAAATACTACTCGGATGTTATATTTGGGAAATAAGTTTTTAATTTTTTGCTACATTACACTATTTTATGTAGCTATATTATTTTAAACATACTATGGTTTAAAAATATAAAACAATTAAAACGGAAGAAGATCTTTTTGTAATATTTATAGATAGGTCTATTCTTAATATGAAAAAAAATCACAAGGATTTATTGACGTGTGTTCCTTGACTTGCTGTCAGTATCATGACAGGAAGTCCGTTGTGTCTCTCCTAAGGGTGGGTCACATTATTTCCTACTGCAAAACGGTACGCAGCTACCCGCACTTCCTTCGGTGTCAATCCCAATCCTCGCCCTACCAAATAGACCAGTCCCTCCACAATTGCGTCTTCCATCTGCTTGGAGAAAACTGTTGGATGGCCAACATCAATCCTGGAAGGGGAAGAATACCCGCTGCTTCTTGACGTGCCATCGTCACTTTGTTTTAGAGGGTGGCAAATTGAACATGATAAAGCTGCGATACTCCGCGTATAGATAGGTGTCCCTCTAGAATACTCTGCACGACATTTTCGAGAACTCGGGACGAATACTGTTGATATACCTTCTTCGGTGTTCGTTTGCGAGGCATCTGTAACAGAAAAATGAACAACGCATTTACTTTGTGAAGTAATATGTTGCACGCGTTACGGTAATGGAACTCAAACTGTATACCTCTCTGATCGAAATTGTACCATTTCCGTCGATCGAATATGTATGTTCCACTTTGTGCATGGAAACAAACATTCCTGTAGCTCCCTTATCTCTCACTAGTTGGCTACACATGTCACATGCTACAGCCACCACAGGTTTATCCACGTTTGACCTAAATTACCCTGTCCTACGTTCAAGCATAAACACGGGGCACGCAAAATGACAGGCAAACGTTTATATACAAAGCACCTATCCTATCTACAACGTACTCACCTTGTCATACATGCGTCTGGTTCTCCGGGTTTTCCGTAGAATTTCTCGATGTTTCTGCACAACACACCTGACACCCCACGCAACAACTTTCAGTCCTCAAATCAACGTTGCCAGTAACAGGAAGCAAAATATTCTACTCTTTAGAACAGGTGATCGAAATAGTACCTATATCGAAAATATACCACCCTACCCTAAATCAAAATATTTTTCTTTCATGAACTATTTTGTGATTTGCCAAATAATTCTGATTGTTTACGTATTTTTAAGTACGCAATAATTAGTTTAATTCCTTTCCCCTATTTCATACATATCTATTGCGCATGCGGCAAACCTGAAATTGAGACTAACTCTGTACGAACCCAGTAACGCCTTGTGAAACTTGGTTTGGATAATATAAAATATCTCTGTCCTAAGACTTTTTGTGAATTCTAAAGAACACTGTACCCAAGAAACAGTTTCCAAAACTGAGTGAGACTGAAGTAACAGCATGGCATTTTAATTTTCCACCTAGAATTACAGGGACGTCGTTAGGGGGGCACGCGGGGGCACTGGCCCCGGCAAATATCCACGTGGCCCCGGGAAACTGTTCTGTATTTGCTAGAAATTTTACTTTGATGACAAATATTGCAAATAATTCTTCAGTAAATTTTGCTTGCAGTTTGAAACACTTCTTCAATTTTCAGTATCACGAACCCAAGCAAGGCATTTCTTTCATATTTCCCTGTTTCTTGCTTGTTGAACACAAACAGATGTATTGGGAGGGGATGCAGTTAATGGTTTTGTGGTCCGATCCAGTCAGGGAAGTCTGAGACTTATTGAAAATGCACTCTTCCTACCTGCTCTACACCAGATCCAGGATCTCCCTAAAACCCGCACTTTCTTTTTATCTGGCCCTGCATTGGCTCCATGGACGCCGAAAGGACGACACAAACAGGAAAATTTAGCTACGGGTGGCTAGAATTTTCTGAGTTAATTTTATGGTTCAGAAAAGATATTCCCATGCGTTTCAAATTCCAAGAACAGAATTCTATTGCTTCTCCCTCTTTCGGCGAGGGAATGAATGACATAGCGGTTCTTCTCACATGCACTAAACCCTCCTGCTAATAACCTGCCCTGCAAGGAGGGAAAGTCCACTTTCTGAAAATTCGGAGAAACGTCGAAGAGGTCGGTTCATCTGTTGATTTGGTGCACAGTTGATGTCTGTCAGTTTGAAGTAGGATTTGTTGTCCGAGCGATGGTAAACTTCTATAAACGCGAGAAGATAGCATCACGAAGTGTTTGTGATCTCGTTTTCCTACATTGCGAGTCGAATGAGAATCTGCCAGATTGTCTTCCTCTGGAAACAATGGATCAGGATCGACTGATTGACCAAATACACAACATATTGGCATTCTAAAAGAGAGTCTGACTAACACACAAGATCCTGGGTTCGACACCCAGAGTGGTTGATATCATGTATAATGAAGAATAAACCTCGTTTCAATGAAGGAAGGAAACTTGGTATGTAGCAATTGTTTTTACAGCAGTCTGCATACTCTATAAGTATTATGTTACAAAATTTGTATATCTTTCTGACTTTCTGCGATTCTTCATTTAGCCTCCACCTGCAAATGCGGAAGCTGCTTCTGCTTAGGAGGCTAGGTTGGCTATTCATACAAATATAATTAATCGCTAGTCATACAGCGAATAATACTTATAATATAATCATGGGTTATGGAGAAGCAAATAACTTATCAAGTATTTTCTGTTTCTATTTGTTGTGCAGTGGTTAACAAGGTGCATTACGAAGCCATTTCTTCTTAGGAAGAAAAACTGTAAAAGTAGGGTGAAAAGAAGCAAAGTTGTACGAAAGCCATGTTTAGTTCTTCTAAAACCTTCCAATTATCGAGTTCGTGTTTTAAGTCCACTGTATGCACAGTAAGGTTAATCAGGGATCCTAACCACTATGTGCCTCTACCGGGTATCGAACCCGGGATCCCTTGATTGCAAGGCGGCGACGCTACAACTGCGTCATCGAGGAGGTCGAGAAAAACTTACAATTAGTAAGTAAAATTAATATTGAGGGACAAGGCCTGCGAAGAGTTCTTTCATTCGGTTGCGCGTGGTCATCACATCAAGTCCCATAGTTTCGAGAGCAGAATTTGCTTCCATATGGCTTTCAAGTACTTCCCAAATTGTCCTCACGATGTTGGAACAGCACAGAAATTTTGGAACTAATACAAGCAGGCACATATCTCGGGAAGAGGCTCGGGGGCTGCGGTCCTTTCCCGAAATCCTACAAATATCTGATTTTAATAATGTGTAGTAGTAACTAAATTTACTTCATTAACAGGATTAAATATCTTGTATATGGTAAGTTACAATATACCAACAAATTCATCTTCAGCGCTCTTACTCCACCCACAACCGTTTCGTCTTTAGATGGCGGCTGCCGATAAGGGATAAGCTCCTTACGAAATCAAATTCTGGCTACCGGCCTGACCACCAGCGATCGAACCTTGAACCTTTCGATTAATTGATTAATTGAGCTGGTGTTTTAAGTCCACTTTATGCACAGTAAAGTTAATCGGGACTGGACCTACAGTTTAAAGTGAGATCCGAACAACTATGTGCCTCCATCGGGAATCGAATCCGGGCAGGTTGTTGAACCTGCCGAACCAAAGACGAGAGCGTAATTATTTTAGCGTGTGGGAACTTTGTTTATCCAGTGTGTTCATATGTGTCTTTCCACACACAAATAACATTGATTTTAAGATATTAGACGTATGCATATAATTTCTTATTATCATCATTTCCCAAGTGAACAATCAGATGCCATAGAAGACTCGGTCCCGCCATTGAACTAAGAGATACCGGATTCGATGCCGGTATGAACTGTATACATGAGATGCCTAGCTTGAACTCATTACGCACACATTTCATATTTGCACTGTTGCCAATACTTGTAAACCTGGTTCCAGTACTTTATATCTAAAACCACGGAAAAGGGTTTTATCTACTTCTCAATTTTTTCTAGCAAATTTACAAATCTAAAGACTAATAACATTGTTCTTGGTGTACAAGCCATTAAGCTAATAATTTCATTCTGCATTTAGTTTCCCGAAGAATGGCTGTGTATTTCGCGAAAGTATATCCGTAGACTGCTGGGGGCTACAGAAGAAAATTATGTTCCTCTCCAATTTATTGATTGATTGAGTTGGTGTTTTAAGTCCACTTTATACACAGTAAGGCTAATCGGGACTGGTTCTACAGTGTAAAGTGGGATCAGAACAACAATGAGCATCCACCGGTCATCGAACCCGGAAACCCTTGATTACAAGGCGACGATGCTACCATGCGCCACCAAGGAGGGCCTCGATCCTTTTCTTTCCAAGACTATATATATATATATATATACACACACACACATACATACATACATATATATTAATGTATGTATACAGTATAGACCTATATGTGTATAAATAGTTTGTTAATTTATAATAGTTTGATAGAAAAATCTTACGTTTGGGCCCCCCCAAACTGATCAACCTAGCTACGTCCCTGTTGAATTATAAGGGAATAGCTGAAAAAAAATCATCAAGACGAGTGCACGTAACTCCGTCAGAGGATTAAGACGAAGGTGGACCTCACATTCGATGCATACAAAGAAAAGGGTTGTAAATATAATTCAATTTGGGTTATATGCTATCTCTTCTGTAAACCCTTTAAAAATGGCGAGTAAAATGTTGCGGTTACAAGATATCCACACTACAATTTGGTTAACGTTTAACCTTATACTGGTGTTGATACCGGTATTGTGAGTTTACTGTTCAATTCTCTTCAAATCGCGACTTTAACGTCTTTGTTGATGTTCATTTCCTAATAATTTACATGAATATAATAATCTGACCTTACATTGTAGCTCTTTGAGAAATGTTCAATATGCATGAATAGACAGAAATGTGGGGTTAACTATCTAACAATCTTCTGCAAAATATTTTTCACTACCTTGTAGTATCGTGTAGTATCCACGAACGGATCAATTGAAGTAGTAGGTTATATAGAATAGAATGGTAGAATAATAGCGAGAGGTATTTCTCGCTTTAGCTCAGACTATGCACACTGAAAATGAATTTTCGTCATGCAGTTATATAGTTGCAATATTTTCAAGAGACATTTTTGAAAACCAGACTAATTCGATGAGAACCTCTATTCCAGTTGTACACTGCTCATTCAGCTATCTGCTCTTTCGTAATTACTAACCATTAACGTGTTATTAATTTGCGATTGTCTCATTCTAGAATATATTTGACCCATTTATTTCTATATTTTTGTGAACTCTAATCAACATAATTCAAATGTTTCAAGGTTAATATGAACATATTAATCCTAACAGGAAACTCAATATCACAATTAAATTATCAACGTACGTACATGTGCTCTCTGAATCATTCCGTTATTGGTATCAACAATTACTGAATTAATAGCCGCCGAAGGAAGGTAAATATGAAACATGTTTTCTACAGTCACGTGGATTTTCCAGGTCTACTACATTTTGTCTATGCAATGAATGGATATGTGGCCGTGTGGTCTGAGGCGCTGTGCTTTGGGCTCCGACTGCGAGACGGCATGTGTTCGAGTTGACCTTGGTTCAGTCTCTGGGTTCTCGGCCTGTGTATGGGACCGGTAGCAACCCACCTTCGTGACGAAATTGGGGAGCTACGAGTGAGTACCATAACCCGGTCACGGATATCTCCTATAATGACTGGGGGTTCGACCTGCTGACAACACATCATTCCATTAATGGTTGAAGATCTCCACACCTATAGGTAGGATTGTGGGAGGGAGATTGGCAGTCCAGAGATAGGCCAAGGCCCTTACTGGTTGTTGGGTCACGAGTTTTATGATGAATGGATATGTATGGTGATGAATGGATGACAAAAGTGTAAATGGATGACATTATCGTAAGTGCCGGAAAATTCTTAGCATAAACAATTAAACAATACAAATTTCAATCCTATAATTTGTAAATGTGGAAAATCGTGTGTGTTTTATACCTCTCGATGCGCCGCAGTGCTTAGTCATAACGAGATGTGACAAGATGACACTGCGGCAAGATGTTGGAGCTTCATCGACCCAGAAATGTCAGTGGTATCAGTAAGATCTCTCGTGTAGATAGTGTTCTTAGCCAATACAAAATATAATGAATGGGATATGGGATTTACCACATATAGACTTTCTGTATCTTCATACAATTGTTGAGGTAATCTTATTGGGTCACTGACTGCCTGCAGCTTGAAAAGGAAATCAAGTTTAAATAGGCATTTTCTTACTTCTCTAAAGATCCACATTCTGACAAATAAATGTATCAAATAAAGTAACATGTTATTTCAAAACGTTTGACAAGGTTCATATTGAAATATTAACCAAAGTTGGAAAATTATTGAAGAAGCCATTTTTAAATTGCATTTTAGATATTGTTTTTAATTTATTTTATGATTTAATTTTTTACTATACAAACTGATATAACTAAATTGGGCAACATGTAATTACTTGCAAGACGATGTTTTGAAATACGAAACAGAAAGGCGGAAATATGGGTATTACTGCATTGGTATTTATGTGCTGAAAATTAAATGCGACATAAACAAGGTTTCTTGAAACGCAAAATTTGTGTCATGTTTGTTTTTCCTCTTTCCAGGGGATGATCCGGCAGATTTCCATGATAACCAATCTCTGCAGGAAGCCGTCAAGGTTGCCCATACAATACTCTCGGTGTTCGGTAAGTCACATTAAACACTAATTTTTTGAATAATACATTTAATTTTTTATTAAATACAATAATATTTTGAGAGGTAGTGTAATAACACAACAATGTTGTGTTCATTAATAGAAATTTTGTTACATATTTTTTAATTCTTTTAGGAATTTCGAAAATAATGTAATAAAATGTTAACACTAAAATAAAACCTTGCTTCAATACAAAATCAACAAACTTCTGAATAGTCTAAGCTATGAGAATCTATATTTGCATCTGTATTAAGACATGTACATTGGGTAAAGTGTAAATGATCTTTAATCCAAGGTTGTTACATACTGATGTGGAGACTGCAAAGAATGAGAGAATTTTTTAAAACTAATAATGTCAAATTTTAGCAGAATGTATTGTCTTTTATACTACAGGGTGGTCCGTATGTGTGGAAACACCTGAATAAAAATTGAATGGATTGATATTTCCAAAAACTAACATTGCAGGTTTGTAATAGGGGTTGTGAAAAATGTTATAGGGCATATGACGATGACGGCCGCCATCTTGAATGCAACTTTAAAAGTTCAAATGGAAACCATGTCGTATAATACCTCATTTCAATAGGAAATTTTCTCACGAGTTCAACGGTGTGCATAATTTTGCTATAGCACCAACAGGGAAGAAGTTATTAACGTTTTTATGCTTGCTTTATCGTTGCAGGTGAAGTAACGCAGCATGGGTCTCACGCAGGCAGAACGCATTGAGATCGTGTTGATCTCAGGCGAACGAAGCACGAGGGTGATTGCAGACGATTTTAACCACCGTCACCCAGATAGGGTCCCCATCCATTATGGTACCGTCAGTAAAGTGCTTGCAAAATTTCGTGAAACTGGGAATGTGGCTGACAAACCAAAATCACGATAGCGTCCCTCCTCATTACGGAAATTGTGTTCGTCAGTACCTGGATGTGCAGTTTCCCAACACTTGGATTGGACGACGAGGTGCTGTGGAGTAGCCACCACGTTCCCCAGACCTCACTCCGCTGGATTTCTACCTGTGGGGACATGTCAAGGCCATCGTTTACTGCGAGAAAATTCGAGATATTGTTCACCTTAAAGAACGCTCCATTGACGCATGTGCCTGCATAACTGCAGACACTTTACGCAGGGTTTTGCACGAATGGGTATCAAGACTGGCTTTAACTGTGGAACGTGTTAATTACGAACACAATTTCCGTAATGAGGAGGGGCGCCATCGTGATTTTGGTTTGTCAGCCACAGTCCCGGTTTCACGAAATTTTGCAAGCACTTTACTGACGGTACCATAATGGATGGGGACCCTATCTGGGTGACGGTGGTTAAAATCGTCTGCAATCACCCTCGTGCGTCGTTCGCCTGAGATCAACACGATCTCAATGCGTTCTGCCTGCGTGAGACCCATGCTGTGTTACTTCACCTGCAACGATAAAGCAAGCATAAAAACGTTAATAACTTCTTCCCTGTTGGTGCTATAGCAAAATTATGCACACCGTTGAACTCGTGAGAAAAATTCCTATTGAAATGAGGTATTATACGACATGATTTCCATTTGAACTTTTAAATTTGCATTCAAGATGGCGGATTTCAAGATGGCGACCGTCATCGTCATATGCCCTATAACATTTTCCCCACCCCTATTATAAACCTGTAATGTTAGTTTTTGGAAATATAATGCCATTCAATTTTTATTCAGGTGTTTCCACACTTTTGGACCCCCCCTGCACATTATTTTTCAATTGATTATTTTCCAAATAATTATTAAACTCAAATGAAAGATCTTCTATCTCATAAATAAATTAAATATTAGATATATTAGGTTGAAGGATAAGCATAAATTGAATAAACGAAAGAAATACTTTACTTTCTTTCCTAAGTGGCAGTTTTATTCATGAGTAACAAAACATAAAATATTTAAAGGTGTAAAAGAAAATAGGTTCTCAAGAATTACTTTTCCCTTGCCGTAATGTGTGAAATTATATTTATATTAATGAACACATAATTTCACACAATATGGCAAGGGAACAGTAATTGTTATCTTGAGAACCTATTTTCTTTACACCTTTAAATTTTATGTTTGTTACTCATGAATAAAACTGCCACTTAGGAAAGAAATAAAGTATTTCTTTCGTTTATTCAATTTATGCTTATCCTTCAACCAAATATATCTAATATTTAATTTATTTATGAGATAGAAGATCTTTCATTTGAGTTTTGTAATTATTTGGAAAATAATCAATTGAAAAATAATGTAGTATAAAGGACAATACATTCTATTAAAATTTGGCATTATTAGTTAAAAAAATTCTCTCATTCTTCGCAGTCTCCACATCAGTATGTAACAACCTTGGATTAAAGATCGTTTACACTTCACCTAATGTACACATCTTAATACAGATGCAAATATAGATTTTCATAGCTTACATTATTCAGACGTTTGTTGATTTTGTATTGAAGAAAGATTTTATTTCAGTGTTAACATTTCATTACCTTATTTTCGAAATTCCTAAAAGAATTAAAAATATTTAATGAAATTCGAATAATCTGATTAGATTGAGGAAACAGAACAACTTACATATTTGAAGATTTGTATGTAATCTCTTTAAAGTCAGTCCCCACAACTAACTTTCTCTTTCAAAAACTCATTATATTGAACTGCAACTGCAGCCGTGAGCAGTGGGGCCAAGGGAAGAAGTTTCCTTCCTTATAATTTTACTTAGAAATGTAAAAGAGAGCTAGCTATCTTATTTTCGATATTAAACAATATTATACCCTTAAATGAAGATAAAGCATTTTCAATCTGATGAAAGTTCCAAGCAACGAGGGTAGATGTAATTATTTCTCATGTAATTGGACGATTCCTTTTCGTTTCCTAGGAGATTCCCTAATGTCAACAAGCTATCGTAGTTTCTTTATTAGTTGCCTTAAGTCTGTCTCTTTGCAGAGTAAATTGCTCATCGGAAATGAATAGATTATGTGTAGTTCTCTTGAATTAGACTCTGATACACGGAGGGAAAATTAAGGAGGGAAACTGGAAATACTGGTGCCAAGAAAGTTGGAATTCTTCTAATATGTAGAATGTGTCCAATATCTTCATTGTCTTTGGTTCTTCTATGTAGCAACGCATGCAACATTCTATAGTTCCAACGTACTAGGGACAGTTTTTAATACAACGAAAGTAGCGTAGAGAGAACGCAATTCTTGGTTCTTTAGGAACTGAAAATTCCCGCTCTGATTGACACGGAAGTTTCGCATTGAAGTGACAAGCGACAAGCAACAAGCAGCACGTGCCCCTTCAGTTTATACGAGAGCAATTACCCCATGTGTAGCTTGTCGTGTTCATCTGTCGCTTATCACTTCGATTAGAAGTTCCCTTAGTCTCTTGTCATCTCGCACAATTTCTGTTGTAAAGAAACTCAAGGAATCTAAAGAGTGTTTCAAATGTCGCGCAGCAAAAATTTTGATCGCTTATAACTAGAGCTGTGCCAATACCACCATTTGACGATACCGATAATGATACCGATAACATGACGGATCCCCACCGATACCGATGCCGATACCGATACTTGTATAATTCCAGTGTAAAATTAAAGGGTTAGTTACTGAGTCATGATAACTCGTGACATCCATAGGCACGTAATTAGAAATATATAATTAGGGTAGCCAGTCAGAGCCAAGTGTCTCAGAAATTTAATAATAAAAGTGCTTATAATTAATACGTTAATATAATTACTGGTAGATTCGTAATAATATGTAAATTAATTAATTAGTACTTAGGCCTAATTTCTCCGATGCGTATGTAGTAGTGTTGTATGCAACCACAGACTAAGAAACGGAGGAAAGACAACGTTAATACCTACTTTGTTCTTTATTTATTGACTAAAAATAGTGTTATTACATGAATAGTAAAAATACGCTATAAAATCAGAGATAAAACAGCAAATATTCATCATCAAGCCAGTGGCGGCTCGTGGTCTGAGTCTATAGGTGTGCACCTTGGCCTCACGTTCAGATGAAGTGTTGTTATTCCCACTCAATTATTCCTGCCCGTTTCTGCTAATTGCATTTGCAATCCAAGTTATGGCACACCTTTCCCTGATAATAAGACGATAGCAGGGTTATATTTCATAAAAAAATTAAAAAAGTTTTATTACAAAATCGAAATATCCTAGTGATTTTTTTAATCAATCATGGGAGAAGATGTGTTTTTTGGTATCTTTCGAGACCCGTAGAAAATTAAGCATTCGACGACCTGTCAAAATCACTCCCAACGCTATTCCAATAAACTGCTATGGTTTGTAAAGGATAATAATATTGCCAGAATTTTGTGTAATTGCCGTGTTTTAATAATATATATTATCTTTCTTCAATATAAATATGTCCCATCAGAAACACAAGTTTAATGGCACATAAACATTTCATCGTACACTTAAGTTAATTACCATTTGTAATGTACTTATTCACTTTAGTCTTTGTAATGAGGATCCTCGAAACCCTAATTAAATGCAACTGGTTCTTGCCAGCACCTTTCCAAAAAAATGTCTCAAATCAGTGACATAATAGTAAAAGTTACAGATTCCCGTATGCACTGAATAAAGAATTGGATTGAGTGTTCTGTGACAAAAATACAAGATTGAACTCTGATTACACTGTGCGACAATGAAAATTGCCGCAGAATAAAAACATGTGATTCCTATGGAGTTCAGTGCCCTGATGACGATAGTGAAAACCGTTTTTCGCTATCACCTAAACTTTTTTCTGAAAACAATTTTTTCAGCGCACGACTGCAGGTTATTGTTGTCGCGGCACTTATCAGCCCAGCCTGTTACTAGGGCTCGACATTGCATAGGAGAAGGGAGGATAGATAACCACTTGGTTGAGGTATAGTCAAGTATAGTGGAGTTGCAGTTATTTGCATCAGTCAGTTGCTAGTGGGATCAAGCAGTGTGTGTTCCTGCCGTGTGTGTTGTGCAAATCCCCTAACGTGAAGAATACTGTTTATGCGTGTTCGCGTGTTTCTTGTGTTCAGCGATGTCTACGATGTGTGTTAATTCACCAAACCTTTTCTGTTGTGTGTGTGGTGAGTTTACGACGAAGTCCCAAAGACATCCCATTTTCTCGCTCCTCAAAAAGGCGTACGAGTTGTATTTTGAATGAAAGGTAGATGAGGGAAAGTGTTGGGCACGTCAGAACTGTTGCTCACGTTGCTCCCGCTATTTAAGAGGTTGGTTGCATGGAACCCACCCATGCCATTTGCCGTACAACAGTTGTGGAAGAAACCTAGAGACCACATAACATATTGCTACTTTTGTTTAACGAAAGTAAGAGGAATCTCAAGTAAATCAAAACACACAATTTCATATCCAAATTTGGAATCTGCAATGCGGCCAGTTCTGCATTCTGATTCTCTCCCAGTTCCAAAACCACCAGTGGAATGGACACTGGAAGATGAAACAGACGACGGTTGTGATCACGAAGATCTTGATTACATGCCATCTACATCACAGCCCCAACCACAGCCATTGTCACAGGTACAATTGAACGATCTTGTAAGAGATCTAAATATTTCAAAAAGAGAAGCAGAATCACTTGGGTCTCGTCTTCAAGAAAAAAAACTGTTACAACCAAACACTAGTATATCATTCCGTAAACGACAGATTGGTCATTCCACTTTTTTCTCAATATCAGAGAGTCTGCTTACAGAATTTGGAATGATTCACAATCCGGAAAAATGGCGCCTATTCATAGATTCCTCAAAAACTAGTCTCAAAGCTGTTCTCTTGCTTAATGGAAACGAGAAATCTTCGATACCAGTGACCCATTCCGTTCAGTTAAAAGAAACCTACGAGAACATGAGACTACTTCTGAAGTATTGGGTTGGTGCGAATGAAATGTCCGGCCCAGGTGCGTCATTGCCAAAGGCCAAAAGAATCAAAACTACAATGCCTGGTTAATCAAAATAGTCGCCGTCTGCAGCCACACACTTTTGCCATCGCTCAGCCAACAATTGGATTCCAAGGCGGAAGAAGTCTTGAGTCTGCGACGCAAAGAACTCCTCAATGGCATGTTGCACCGCCCGATCATCAGCGAAGGTCTTCCCTATCAGGAAGTGATCGAGATGCCGGAAGAGATGGTAGTCAGTGGGAGAGAGGTCGGGAGAATATGCTGGATGAGGAAGGGTTTCATATTGCAACTCATGGAGAGCCTGCACCGTCCTTTGCGCGACATGTGGGCGAGCATTGTCTTGCAACATGAGGACACCATGTCTGTGGACCATTCCTGGATGCTTGCGGAGAAGTTGGCGGTGCATTTCATGGAGTTAAGCACTGTAACGATCTGCATTGATGGTGTCACCTCGCCTGAGAAAGACATGATGCATCACACCCACCATAGACCACCATACCAGCAACAACACCTTCCGTGGGTGGAGAGGTGGTTTCGGAAACCGGCCTGGACGTTGATCACGATCCAACCATTGTCTTGATCGTTTACGGTTCTCATCTGAAGTGACAATCCGATGCAGGAAACCATCCCGGTTATTCCTTACACTCAGAGAACTGCACACCTCCAGACGACGAGTCTTGTTGGCCGGTGTCAAATCATGTGGTACCCATGAGTCCAACTTTTTCACTTTACCGATAGCATGGAGCCGCCGAACGACAGTGGTATGGTGTATGCCTAACTCGTCTGCAATGGCACGAACACTTTTACGAGGGTCCGCTTCCACGGCGTTCCTGAGGAGCTCATCCGAACATGATGTTGGTCGATGACCACGGGGCTCATTTTGCAATGCTGTGTCACCGGAACGAAATTTGACAAACCAGCGGCGAATGGTGCGTTCATTTGCCATTCCTGCCCCAAATACACTGTTAATGTTTTTGGTGGCTTGCTGAGCAGAATGTCCGTTTGAATTCGTAAAGAAAAATTACTCGCAATTGTGTGTTCTCCATGGTGCACTTTCAGACGACCCTGTTCAGCAACACACTGCCTCCTGACTGTCTGGGTGCTCCAGCTTGTTTGTTGGACGTATACAGAGTTTATGACGTTAGACCCGTGACCTCAGTTAATCCATGTGTTGTGTTGTTGAGGTGAGTTTCCCACCAGACGTTAAAGCGGACATTTCATTCGCACCAACCCAATATATTGGCTATTCGAGCCACAAATGGAAAATTTGTAGTGATCAGAAAGTTCTGGGGCTTGTGCTGGGAATGCAGGCTGATTACACAAAATATTGCTGTTTTTTGTGTCACTGGGACAGTAGGGCAAGGAAAGACCATTATGTAGTGAAACAGTGGCTATTGAAAGCTTCAATCCGGGTGAAAAAAATGTGTCGCATGAACCCCTTGTTGACAAAGACTGTGTGCTGTTACCACCGCTCCATCTGAAATTGGGCTTCATGAAGAATTTTGTGAAAGCAATGGGCAAAGTTGTCAGGGGTTTTCAATTTTTACTGTCCAAATTTCCTGCGACTAGTACTGAAAAATTAAAGAAGGTATTTTCAATGGGCCTCAGATTCCTGGCTTGATGAAAGACATAACCTTTGAAGAGTTGCTGACAGATACTGAGAATGCAGCTTGTCTTGTCTTCAAAGATGTATGCAACAATTTCTTGGGTAACGTCAGGTCTGACAATTACAGGGAACTGACGGAACACATGCTGGATTGTTACAAGGCTATGGGGTTCAACATGTCTTTCAAAATACTTTTCCTGCATTCTCATTTGGATTTTTCCCGCCTAATCTCGGAGATATGAGTGACCAACATGGTGAGCGATTTCACAAAGATATCGCTGACATGGACAGACGATATATGGGATGGTGGTCACCAAACCATTTGGCAGATTACTGCTGGACACTCCTACAAGAAGTTTCACCATCCATCCACAAACGGAAAGTTTCCAGGACACGTTTCTAACTTGTAGGTACATTTGAAGCTTTTTGCAGCTTTCTCGTACCCTTTTTTTATGTTTTGTAATACAAACAATTAATTTTGTTCCATGATCTGGTATTTAATCCAGCTATAGGATCCTCCTGTACTGTAATGAAGTAGTTTCCAAGTGTCGCGAAAGTTGCTACTTTGTTTTTCATGAATTACAATATATTGCTAACTATATGAAATATAGTTTAAGTGGTACATGTAGCATATCTTTTCCAGAAAAATTGGTACGTGATGGAACATTTCTGATTTCATTTTCGTAATCAGCGTATTTGATTTAGTAAAGAACACCTCTTTCATCTCGCGGCAAGACACAAAGTTCAAATTGGTTGCACTGTGTTATTTGAAATTTTCGTTGAACTTCCAAATACAAATCTGAGCGTCTACATGAACTAATTCCTACGACATTGTGAATGTTTTTAATTCAAATCGATGACATTTTATTAATCTATTTTCCCTTCACCTTGATCAACGCATTACACTCATCGCATCTGGCCTTGCATGGTTGAATACGCTCGTCACTACACGCCACGCTCTCTCTCCTTCATTTCCCACCCTCCCCTCGTTTGGATCTCAATGCTTGGCTCAGAACCGTGTGAGGTGAGAGAGATCAAAATTTCCCTTGCTGAGAAAAAAATCTCTCAATTTGCAATGATGAGTAGGTTGTTCTCGATTCCATCACACGGCAAGGAGTGGAAAGATTGCAACACTACACGACCAAGATAGATCAGCGCATGCCCGTAGCTACTACGTCACAATGTTTTGTGCGAAGCGAGTCCGAAAGCCCTTGATCCAAGCCATCAGAGTCTTTCTGCTTCCTCTACCTCCGTCGAACACAGCGCCATTTCAATGAACAACTGTGTGCACTTCCCAATTGTGTTCATGCCGCCCATTCAACGCTAGTTACTCAGATAGAAAAACTAACGTACGGAAGTAAATGCAAGGTGATGTGGCCCGGGAACATTTGCTGTTTTGAACAAATAACTTTCAATTAATAAATATAATAAAAATTAATTACACTGCACATTTATTTGGGTGTGCACGTGCGATTGCGCGAATAGGCAGCAGCCGCTACTGCATCTAGCTTACGTGTAGCTAAGACCGCTAAAATTTGTGTAAAAGCAACTGTTCTGGCACGGAAATTAATGTCAAAGAAGTAAAGAATTGAATATTTATTGAATAACAACAGGAATGATAGTACCTCCATTAGATGAAAAGTAAAGTTCCTGATAAATATTTTATGTACATTATTCTAAGTAGTGGTGTACATAAACCTATAAAGGAACCTCCCCAATGTTGTAGTGGTACCGCTGTCGCCTTGTAATCAATAGATCGCGGGTTCGATTGATTGATTGATTTGGTGTTTTAAGTCCACTTTATGTACAGTAAGGTTAATAGGGACTGAACCTACAGTTTAAAGTGGGATTCGAATCACTATGTGCCTCCACCGGGTATCGAACCCGGGACGCCGGGACATAGTGATTCGGGTCCTACTTTAAAATGTAGGTCCAATCCCGATTAGCTTATCTTCTTAGTACTGCCATTCAAAGCCATATTTTCCCAATCTAATGTCAGCGGAAATAGTAATTGATTGATTTGCTTTATTTCACTTCTCTTTTTGTGCCACTTTTGCAGTGCTGACGCCAGGATTAATCATCTAGGGGTGCTGAGGTGGTGCGGAAATAAATTTAGGAGGTGTGATGCTGAAAATAACGAAAACGTTTCAAAACTGGGGAAGCAAGGTGCCAAAACAGTGGCGAGGGGCAAAGACAGTTTACTTTCTCTTGGTACATAAGGTTTAGCATATTGCGTAGCATATTGCGGAAACAAAAATATCACTCCTAATCGCCGCCACTGATTAACATAAATTACTGATTGAAATTAAATGATGCTGTTTCCCCCTTGACCTCCCCCCTTGACGTCCATGATGAAATGCATTAAGTCTTATACTCCAAGAAAGTGGTCATACAGTGTAAACATCCATATACACGTTGCAGTCATATTGAACTATGTAGTGAAATACAAAATAAAATTTTCCTTGCCTTTAGAAACACAATATTTGAATTTTCAATGTAACCAATGTACAGTCACGGACACTTCTGGGTTGTAACGACCCTACTGAAGAAGCACTGAAGCAAGCCATCCATGTCTGACCACCAAGCACCTTGTGACTAGACAACCCAATCAGCATTGCAATTCTGCGGCTTGTATACCAAGTTGTCAGTGCTAATATGGCAGTAGCTACAGTCTGTCAACACACACCAACTTTCACGTTTCCCGTAAAATGATTACCTTTCCACGTTTCAAAATCATGAGTGCTGTCTAAAGCAATACTTTGATACTTGCGTTTGCATGTTCGAATCTAAAGTAATACGAAACTTTTTTCCCAACAAATGACATTGAAACCATTAATAACTGTTTGCAATGTGATATTGATATCAAATATGGAAAGAATAAAAATGGAGAATTTCGCTTAATAACAACTTATAAATAGGGAGCGGAAGTTGATGAAATGTCATCTTTTTTCTGACATCTCGGACACGATGCCCATTAAATATACACAATATTACACTTCATCTAGAACCCAAAAAAGGTAATTTTAAAGTGCATTTTTTTTGCATTTGTTGCCATTTGTCAGGTTTTAGGTCATTTTCCCGGATTTTCGGCATTTACCCGTTATTTTTTGCAATATTCGGTATAGTGTTTCATCATATTTTGTCACTTCTTTAATTTTGGTAATATTCTTGAATCTTTTCACCAAGGTATATATATCTCGCAGGATTGCAATTTACGAGCAAAAGAAATGCTGAACTGGTGACAGTCTTTGTTGTGTCGGGGGAAACCACCAGGTACCCGTCTGGGGCAAACTCAGATTTAAGATCAGATAAGGAGAGGCTTGAAATACCATAGCTAGACCCCGTTTGCACTGAAAATCCTCGTTGCATATTTTAATTGAATGTGCATGTGCTATCATTTGGTGCCCCTTTTTTTAAAGCAAGATTGCATTTTGTTTAATTTCATTTTCATTTCAATTTTTAAACTGAAACTAACAAATTTAATGGTCATTTTTTGCATTTTACGTCATTTTTTCCCCATTTTTTAGGATATTCTATAGGTCATATACCTATATTTTTTAGGTTCTACTTAGGTACTTCTTCCGCTCCCTACTTATAAATATATTAAATTATGTGGATACCTGATGTGAAACGTACGATGCACGATCAGAGAGCCTGAATGTTGCATTGAAAACTGCAGAGAACAATTACTGACTTATGAACAGTGAAAGGTTTTTCCATGCTGCAATGGGATTTTATTTATAACTATAAATAAACAAGGGAGAAGGACACAGGTTGGTATGATGAACTAAATTGTAATCTAAAAGTTTTAATTGAAGAAACAAAACACGTTCGCGATTAAAAATAGGGCATTCAATTTCAGGCACATTACACTAATTGAAAGACTATTTTCAAAATTAATAATATTTGGATAACCGGCAAATCCAAACTTGATGTTAACCACGTAATGAACTTGATAATCATAGAAACATATTTTTTCTTGAGCATGCCCTTTATTTTGTGTCTTGATTGTTGAAATAATACGTTGAAACGAACAGTAGTATGTTTTGAGTGTGTTTAGAATCTCTTGTGTACTGCATGTAAATACTGAAGTCATTTTAGATTCCTAATCAAATAACAATTATTCAGTGTAATCCTTTAAAAGGAAAGCCTTTGTTTCTTTGCAGCTGTTCATGACAGAAATGCAATTGCAAGACAAGTTACCAAATTAGCAATAGTTCTCTTACATATTTGTGGTATGTGCTTGTCTGCCTTATACCGGATGATGAAGGAAGAAGATATAAAATATAGACAATTACTGTTCTTGGGTAGGTCGTTCTGCTTTTGTCAGAAAACCTGATCAGCATACTGAACCAAGCCATCACACGAGATACGACTTCAATAATATATTTCCGTTTCTGTGGCCAAATAACTCCAAAAAAAGGCAATAAAATTGTCAGTGTGAGGAGACGGAGAAATAATTTTCTTTTATCTTACATTTTACTCTGTCTGTATGCCTAGTGTGGTTTGTTTGTCCAAAAGCTGAAGACAAACCTCTGTCTGTTGTAACGCGTGGCATGTTTTCTTCCAGCTTACAAATCACGTAAAATACCTTCGTTCACTTCAGTGTGCTGGTTCTGCAGGCTCAAGGTCATGTCGACTGATAACGAGATACCACGTGACTCCTGGGCCAACTGTCAGCACCGAAGACAAGCTTCAGTAACTCTTGCGAGGTTCCTTCTATTCCTTGACAGAGCGTATGCTCCGTAATTATGTGCAGAAAACCCATGTTTTCTGTGTATAAAATTTACGTATGTTTGTATTGTGTGCTCAAATGTTGCAGTAAACATAACTCCGTGACACACAACAATAATTACAAGTGCTTCAAAGATTAGAAACTTAACAAGCGTTACTCATAAGACGATTAAATTATCCGATTGACATAAAACCAGATGGTGGGTTGGTAGCGTGTTAGTTTGACACTCAGGAGATACTGGGTTCGATTCCCGTTTGATTGCCTCCAATTTTTTTCTTAACTCGAGCGACTATATATTTCAATTTATTTATTGCGAACATTCTTATTTTATTTGCTGTGCGAATTGTTGAATTTTGTTTTCCAAACGATTACGATAATTTCTTGTGAATAGTATTATATGTATTTCTGGATTATTTTCTTGAAACAAATGTATACTTTTCGCCAGACATAACATTTTATTGAGTATGTTTGTAAAATGATGAGAAATGTGAAAAAAACTATCGTAAAAAATAATTTTCACAAATAAAATTTAAAACGGCAAACTAAAGATTTCCACCCAAAAATAAAGTAAAAATGTATTTAACTTTTACTCCAATAAATTATTAAATAAAATGCAATAATTAGTTGCTCGAGTTATTTCAGAAAAACATAAGGCAATAGAACGGGAATCGAACTCAAAGCCTTCTGTACGTGAAACTTATCCGCTACCACGGGGCCACTTGACCACTTGAAAATCATGTAATAGCTTCGCCTCATCAAGGCACTTGGAACTCATCGAACGTTCAAGCGCTTTTCCTCGATTTTTTCCTTCATTTTAAGTCCACTTTATGCACAGTAAAGAAAAAAAACTGGATCTATAGTTTAAAGTGGGATTCCAACCACTTGGAACCACTAAACCGCGTATCAAACTTTTCCTCTGGAATTGTTGGCTAGCGTGCGATATTACCAATAATCGGTTCGGGCATGGATGTGGGTGTTTGTCCCAATGAGAATACAGAGAATATACAGGAAATTGACATGTGTCACAACTGAGAAAAAAGTGAAGAACGAGGATTCTATTAATTTTAAAATAGTCTTTCAGTTAGTGTAATGTGCCTGAAATTGAAAGCCCTATTTTTAATCGCGAACGTGTTTTGTATCTTCAATTAAAACTTTTAGATTACAATTTAGTTCATCATACCAACCTGTGTCCTTCTCCCTTGTTTATTTATAGTTATAAATAAAATCCCATTGCAGCACGCAAAGACCTTTCACTGTTCATAAGTCAGTCATTGTTCTCTGCAGTTTTCAATGCAACATTCAGGCTCTCTGATCGTGCATCGTACGTTTCACATCAGGTATCCACATAATTTAATATATTTATAAGTAGGGAGCGGAAGAAGTACCTAAGTAGAACCTAAAAAATATAGGTATATGACCTATAGAATATCCTAAAAAATGGGGAAAAAATGACGTAAAATGCAAAAAATGACCATTAAATTTGTTAGTTTCAGTTTAAAAATTGAAATGAAAATGAAATTAAACAAAATGCAATCTTGCTTTAAAAAAAGGGGCACCAAATGATAGCACATGCACATTCAATTAAAATATGCAACGAGGATTTTCAGTGCAAACGGGGTCTAGCTATGGTATTTCAAGCCTCTCCTTATCTGATCTTAAATCTGAGTTTGCCCCAGACGGGTACCTGGTGGTTTCCCCCGACACAACAAAGACTGTCACCAGTTCAGCATTTCTTTTGCTCGTAAATTGCAATCCTGCGAGATATATATACCTTGGTGAAAAGATTCAAGAATATTACCAAAATTAAAGAAGTGACAAAATATGATGAAACACTATACCGAATATTGCAAAAAATAACGGGTAAATGCCGAAAATCCGGGAAAATGACCTAAAACCTGACAAATGGCAACAAATGCAAAAAAAATGCACTTTAAAATTACCTTTTTTGGGTTCTAGATGAAGTGTAATATTGTGTATATTTAATGGGCATCGTGTCCGAGATGTCAGAAAAAAGATGACATTTCATCAACTTCCGCTCCCTATTTATAAGTTGTTATTAAGCGAAATTCTCCATTTTTATTCTTTCCATATTTGATATCAATATCACATTGCAAACAGTTATTAATGGTTTCAATGTCATTTGTTGGGAAAAAAGTTTCGTATTACTTTAGATTCGAACATGCAAACGCAAGTATCAAAGTATTGCTTTAGACAGCACTCATGATTTTGAAACGTGGAAAGGTAATCATTTTACGGGAAACGTGAAAGTTGGTGTGTGTTGACAGACTGTAGCTACTGCCATATTAGCACTGACTACTAGGAACCGTTCTCAATGATCACGTGGCTGCATGTTTTTCGCTAATAAATAACTGCGTTTTTCAACACATACACAAATACATCGTCGCTTCGGAACATCAAATTTTCATCTTTGCTGCTTTCAGATTACCAAAATACGAAGTGGCTTGCAATTCAAAAGGTTATGCAGAAATCTCAGTTTTATAAATAAGGTTGGATGAAATTAGACAAAAAAAAAATAATAATCCTTCCGCTTAGCTCGAACTCGGGTTGCCCGCATGCTAGTTCGACACGATAACCAACACTCCAAACGAGACAACACGAAAGTCTCTCGCAACTAGTCGACTGAAACGCAAGTTAATTTTCAGATTGCTAATTCCCAAGGTATAACATGCCTAGGCAGATGTGTCTTGCATTTTCTGTACTTTTGTTATTTCAGTCGCTTTGGTCTCTCCCTAGGTTAATCACGGCAATAATGAGGAATATTTTTTTGACAAAGATGATAAACAGACACACAAGAATAATCACCCTCACAAAAAAAAGCCATAACTCGAGTCTGGAACCTTCGACGCGAGGTGTGTTTCTTGTTCTAACTATATCTGTGTGTTTTCGTTAGATATGAAATGAAGTAAATAAATAAGACAAGTGGGTGTAAGGGACTGGAGAATCGCAGCTACGTAACCATTGAGAAGATATCCATCGCCTAGACAGAGAATCTCTATATCCCATTGCGATAGAGAACTTATTAGAAGAATGAAAATACAGATTAAACGAACAAATTTGATGCGTATCCTTTCGTCAAAATGCCTAGAAAACAATATTACATACTTCTTCACTAATAGAAAAGAATAAAAAAAATGTCCTTGGTGGGGATCCAACCTAGACCTCACTGATGAAAGTTCTGTACGCTAACCAACACTCTATCAATAGCACCATGTTTTCTTTTTTCCAGTCAGTCTGTTTCCTTCCTCAGCACCTGAAGACAAAAATGCATGTTAATTTCTCTCATAATTGTTTCATTGTCTATTAATAGAAACCACGTATGTCACAAATAGACGCATTCTTTCTTTGAAAAATCCCATGTTTCGCACATCGTGCTTCTCCATTTGCTGTTATTTGGATATTCACTTGGAAGTTAAAACTTAGCTTTGTGCGTTTGTTTTCACGTTGTGACGTTCACAAGTCAATTATTTGCACGATTACAACTAAAACGCGAAGGTGAAGATACAACTTCTATAGGTCTATATATTAGTGAAATAACTGAGCAATATGCAGTTCACTATTACCTATATTTCCATTTTTGTCAGACACACTACTACATACTGACTATTGATTCTCGTTGCTATAGCAACGTTAGAATTATAAATATCTCGTTTATACAGCGTAGAGTGCAATGAATAACATAAAACATAATTAACGTTGTACAAAGTAATAATTATACATTTTTTAAACGTTAATATAAAGTGATTTTTATAATATGAAATTAATAATTTCAATAAACATATAATTATATTGTGCGGATTCACAGCACCGTCACAACATTCCCCTCCTCCGGGAAAATGAAAACTACGAAACAACGAGGAGGAGTTTTCATTTATAAATCAGTCAGATGTGTATCAACATAACTACAACAAAGTTACAAATGGACAATATTATCTGACATTCGACAACAACGTGCACATAAACAGATTTGTGCCTAACAGGTAATAACAAATCAGAACATAATACAACATTCAATTGTACAAAATAATAAACAGAATGGTTTCATTTTTTTCAAGTATCTACTCTCATAAATTTAATTCTCATACAAGAGTTGATTCCTCTTTTCTTCCGAACAGTTAAACACTCGAAGATTTGAAAAGTTCACCTTGTCATAATATTGCTGGTTCATTGTGTAAAGAATTGCATTATTGTCCTTAATTTCCTTGACAAGGAATGGCCCAATATACAAGTTGAACAATTTATGAATCTGGCTGTTAATTTTGGAACTAACTTGCCTATTTTTTATCATAACCAAATCTCCTGTTTGAAGTTTGATCGAGTTCAATGCATTCTTAATCTTCCTACTTCTTCTAGATTGTCTAGTCCTGATTTCTGCTAAAAACAATTTGCGTTTCCATGGCAAAGATTTAATTTGTTCTGGCCAGCTGATTTCTTCAAATATTGAGTCCTTCATATCTTCAAGTAAGAAAAGTTCACTAGGAGATAATCCGGTAACTGAAGAGCATGAATGATTTAATAACTGAATAATAGAATTTATTTTTGGATACCAACTGGTGTGATTATCATTGCAGAATAATCGCAGTAATCTAACAATCTCCTTATTGTACCTCTCAATAGGATTAGATTTCGGATTGTATGTAGTGGTAGTAATATGCTTAATTTTTCTTGAATCCATGTAGGCTTTCCACTCATTTGATGTAAATTGGCTTCCACAATCTGATAATAATACATTACACACAGGGTAATGTTTAAAATATTGTTCTTCAAAACGATTGATAATTTCCCTGGCAGTTGCTTTTCTTAACGGATAAATCATAACAAACTTTGACATAACGTCTACAATTGTGAGGAGGTATTCATATGTACGTGATCTTGGTAATTTTCCGATTAAATCAATAGAGAGGAAATCGTGAGGTTGGTGAGAATCGACGTGATATTCATCTCTCCGCAACGGCCGACCTACAATCTTTGTTCGTGCACATTCTAAGCAATCTTTGAGGTAATTTCTAATTGATTTTCTCATGTACGGCCAAAAATATGCCCTTCTACAAGCTGCTAAAACCTTCTGATAACCAAAATGTCCATTTAAATCATGCATTTTGTGCAATACCAAAGGTATGAGCTCACGTGGCACTACAAGTTTACAAATTTCATCTGAATTTGGTTTATAAAAAAGAATTTTGTTGTGAAGAAGATACTTTGAAAAAGTTTTATCAGTTGTACTATCTTCCAGGTGAGAAATTACATTATTGCATTTTTCATCTGCTCGTTGAGCTTTTAACCAAATAGAAGAAGTATCATATTGTGAATCTTCCACAATTACTTGATTGATATATAATTTATCATCAAGTGCAGAATAAGTAGTACAAGGCGGAAATCTGCTCAACGTATCAGCAATATTATTCGAAACTCCTGGGACATGATTTAACGTGAAATCAAAACACTGCAGTTTGAGAGCCCATCTCGTGAGACGAGAATTAAGTGATTGTGCAGTTTTAAGCCAAGACAACGACTTATGATCTGAATATAAGTTGAAATCAGTTCCTTTAAGATATATAGCAAATTTCTCCAGAGCAAATAATATAGCTAAACATTCCAATTCGTGTGTACTATATGTAATCTCTGCTCCTCTAAGAGCACGACTGCCATATTGTATGACACGAATTTCATCATTATCAACTTGCCAAAGTACACAACCCAATCCTTTCTGGCTTGCATCAACAGAAACACAAAACCTCAACTCAAAGTCGGGTTGACTCAATGCTGGTGCTGAAATTAGAGCATTCTTTAATAAAAAGAAAGCTTCTTGACACTGAGGTGTCCAATAAAATGGCACATTCTTGCGTAAAAGATGATATAATGGACTAGCGATATCTGAAAATCCCTGTATAAAACGATTCCTCCAATTTGCCAGTCCTAAAAATTTGCGAAGTGACTTTTTGTTTTGAGGAACAGGAAACTGTAGAATAGCTGAGTCTTTATCATGATCGACCTTAATCTCAGAACCAGACACCACATGACCCAAAAACTTAATTTCCGTTTGGAAAAATTTGCATTTGGCAAATTTTATGGACATGTTCGTCTTCTGCAATGTCTGTAGAACATAATCAAGATGTTCAAAATGTTTCTCTATTGTTGGGCTAAATATTAAAATGTCATCCACACATATCATCAGAAATGAATGAGTCTCTGGTCCAAACACCTTATTCATTCTTTCAACAAAAACAGAAACAGCTGATTTTATACCAAATGGCAAGTAACAAAACACGTGCTGTCGTCCTCGATACGAAAAAGCTGTGTACTTATATGAGTCGGGCGTAAGTGGTATTTGAAAATATCCACAGGAGAGATCAATCGAAGAAAAATACCTTGCACCCTTAAAATGTTGAAGTAGCTCGTTTATCGGTTCAACATGGGTAAGTGGTGAAATTACATGTTGGTTTAGGCGACGAAAATCCACCACTGGACGCCACTCACCATTAGATTTTGGGACGATATGTACTGGGTTCAAATAAGGTGAAGACATCTCTTTAATTATTCCCCAGGCTTTCCATTTTTCTATTTCTTTTTCTAACGCTGCTCTTTTGGCGAACGGTACTGGATATATAGGTGCCTTAATTGGTTCCTTTGTGTCTAGTTCAATTTGATAAGGTTCTACGAATGCAGATCGGGGTCGATCAGAAAACAAACTATGATATTCTATTATTAGATTCTCAAGCTGAGACTGCTGCTCCGTGTTGAGTGCTTCACACGACCGCACCTTCGTTGTGATCTGATCTAGAGAAGCGACAAGTAAATTTTGTACTTCTTTGACTATAGTAACTTCCTGCATCTGGCAGGAATCCCTATCAGTTGTGCTTTTGCTAGAATTTAATGGCTGAACCAATTCGGAACCAGTAGACGCCATCAAACTAATTTCGTTTCTTCTAAAATCGAGTACAGCTTTGTATTGCCTTAAAAATGGTATTCCGAGAATTAATTCAGCATGCAGTTGCTTCAATACAAACATCTCCAAAGAAAAAACTTCCGAGTTAATTGAAATAATCTTCCGACCACCAGCAACACGAAACTTCTGATGTCCTGCAAACGGCAATAACTTAAGTTGATCCACTGTATCCAGTTTGACACTCGGAATAATTGATTTTATACTGCACCATAATTCATAACTGACTAAATTACACTGGCTTCCACTGTCGATGACACACTGTATGGTAATACCGCAAACTGTTCCTGTGATCAGAGGTTGATCAGTAATAGGAGTAGGTATACCAGTATCATTTAAAATCCAAGTAGGTTCATCTTCGTACCAATCTAATTGAAAAAATATTGAAAGTAGATAACAATGATCAACTTCAGATAAAACGGAATTACTTAATACAGCATACTGACAAGTTGTGCCTATATTATCACTACGATATGATTTAGACGGACCCTCCATTATGTTAGTGCGAGCAAACTGGTCCACGTTCACCCGCGACGTTCGTTTAATGTTGCTTCAGGGACAGAAGAAATGAACTGTTTACAAGAAGTTTCTCTTGGATCGAAAGATGGAGCATTTTCATTTAATGGAGTATTCGCCACTGCAGTTGCATTGCAACTGTTTCCCGTTGACAACTGAGAAGACGAATATCCGCAATTGGCACATACACTGCATGGTTGGAATGAGTGGAAATTATTGTTAGAGAACTGAGAGTTAGGACGCAGTGTAAATTGCTGTTGTTCTTGCTCGTTTCTGGCATTAAAACTGTTGCTCATAAATCTACCATTATTGTTGAAGTATCGTGAGCTTTGTGGACTTCTATTTTGCCGGAAATTTTGAGTTCCTGCACCATTACGTCTGTAACGATTATATGGTCTGTTAGTTAGGTTAGGTTTCCCAAAATTATTATTTCTATTAAATATCATCGTCTTTTGGCTGGAGTTTGATTGTTGGTTTTCAGCAACAAACGGAACATCTGTACGTGGAATCTTAAATCTTTTATTTTCATCGCTAGAAGAAACAAAATGAACACTATCATTAGGTCTTACGTTACGTCTTGAACCTTGATTTCCATTAGGTTCATCATCGTTCACAAACGATGAACTTTTAGCAACACTTTGAACTCTCAGTTTTGCCCTTGCACTATTATTGTCTGTACAACCTTTCGAATTATTCCCATCATGTCGGAAATTTTTTTCACGTACATTATCATGAACATTAAAACTCTTGTTTGATCTTGAATTCACTAAATCCAACCTCTTTAGTAACGCAATTACATCATCCATTTTAACTAATCTAGCAGCTAATATTGTTTGTGCAATAGATGTGGGCAACTGATTGATTAAAATATCAATAACTTCTGCATCATTCGGACGATCAACTAAATTATAATATGCTGAATGCGTACGAATAGCAAAAACTTCCATACTACTCGTCGATTTAGGATCATATTTACGACTTCTAAGTTCAGATAATTGAGCCTGAGTTAACGAATAAGACGTGTAGTGATTCAGAAATTCGTCAACAAACTGTTTGTACGATGTAAACGAATCGACATGAGTATTATACCAACCTTCTGCAGGTCCTTGAAAACAATTAGTAATACATTCAAGCCTTTGCATGTCAGGAACTTGCAGTAAGTCTAAGTAGGACGTTAAAGTTTTAATAAACTTACGTGGGCTTGATTTTTCAGGATCTCCAGAATATTTAGGAAGAACAGTAAGTTCATTCAATCTTACCAACCATCGAGGTTCTTGAGTAAGCGAACGCATGCAATTGTCAGGATAATCACATCGATGATTCTGCGGATTTGCTGACTTTTGGTTTACTTGCCTCTTTCTTTCCTGACCAGAACCATCAGAATATAAAGAACGGGTTGATTGACATAACTTGTTAGTATTACTAGTTCTCACTCGATTATTTCTAGAACGTTTGTGTCTTTGTGAAGCAATGCGATTGTGTTCATCATCAGAAACATCACACGCGGAAGAATAAGATGATTTCGGAGAGGTTAGGTTCCGTGCAGGAATACCAGGTTGACAGTTACTATTCACACGAGAACTGTAAACTTGTACAGGATTACTTGATTCAACATTAGTCGAAATATTAGATGTTAACTTAGTAATATTTTCCTCACATGCTTCCACGCGCTTAGTTATTTCATCCTTGCTCACAACGGCTTCAAGTCTTTGAACTTGCCGAGACAATCCTGAAACATTGTTCTGGCATTCTGTAATCTGATCATTCAAGCCAGCAAGTTTATGAGAATTCTCTGTACAAGTAGTGTTTACTTCCTCGATTTTCTCTGTTAGTCCTTGCACTTCTCTTTCCATTTTCTGATGTAATGAACGTGTTGCTAATTTGCAGGACTCTGCAACTTCAGCTAATTCCTTTCGTAACGATGTACTCAATTCGTGGAGGTCAAGCTTGAGTAGTTGCTGTGAATTTTGAATTTCCTGTTGAGATTCCCTGATTTTTGTAAACTCAAGCTGTTGAGACTCTTGAGTTTGCCTCATTTTTGTAAACTCAAGCTGTTGAAACTCTTGAGTTTGCCTCATTTTTGTAAACTCAAGCTCTTGAGTTTGCCTCATAGAATCTTGAGTTTCCCTAATTTTTGTAAATTCCATCTGTTGCGACTCGCTGATTTTTTTTAACTCTGCCAGCAGATCAAACATTTGAAAAGGAACATTACTTTGCCTCGTTGACGTCTCTGCCAACACAGAAGGACGAATGTCAATTTCTTGAACATTTTCTTGACTTCTTTTCCATTGCACAAAAGCTTCAATACTGAACGGATCATAAGATGGATCACAATCTCTACAGAAATAATTTTCATTTAACTGGTATAATTCCCAATGCTTATCGGACAAACCCAAACATTGTAAATGATACCAATGGCCACAATTTTCACAAGCTACCAACCTTTCCTTATCGGGATCTTTGCAGCACTTCACCATATTCATGGCACCATTCTTATTTTGTGATTCATCAGGTTCATCACCACAATTGATAGATCTAGCTGTAAGACTTGTTTTGGATCTCAGATTATAAGGATTACTTGACGCGTACATAATATAAATTTATGTACAAACTAGATTCACGAGAACAATGGTGTAAGTTAACACGCAAAACACATCACTCAAGATCGTGCTGATAATGTTCCACAATACTGGACCACCAATTATACTGTGACGTTCACAAGTCAATTATTTGCACGATTACAACTAAAACGCGAAGGTGAAGATACAACTTCTATAGGTCTATATATTAGTGAAATAACTGAGCAATATGCAGTTCACTATTACCTATATTTCCATTTTTGTCAGACACACTACTACATACTGACTATTGATTCTCGTTGCTATAGCAACGTTAGAATTATAAATATCTCGTTTATACAGCGTAGAGTGCAATGAATAACATAAAACATAATTAACGTTGTACAAAGTAATAATTATACATTTTTTTAAACGTTAATATAAAGTGATTTTTATAATATGAAATTAATAATTTCAATAAACATATAATTATATTGTGCGGATTCACAGCACCGTCACAACGTGCATGTGTGTGAGAAGAATGGTGTGAACGTGTGTTCGATGTTTTTCTGGGCATTATTTTCGTTCAAAGCATTAATATAATTGTAAAATATGGAATTTACTGTAATGCAAGGAGTGAAAATATAAACCCAGTCCGTCAGGTTCGTTCCCAAACAACATTACATAATGGAACGTAACGTGGACCGAGTATTATTCCATGTCGAGAACACGAGAAATTACGATCGACAATCTTCATCTCGTATTTCTCTTTGGCATCACTACTCAATTTACAGAGATGTATACCCGTGACTGGTATACAAGCCACAGAATTGCAATGCTGATTGGGTTGTCTAGTCACAAGGCGCTTGGTGGTCATACATGGATGGCTTGCTTCAGTGCTTCTTCAATAGGGTCGTTACAACCCAGAAGTTTCCGTGACTGTACAGTCCCCATAAGACTTTTATGGTAGTAAATAATGCCGGAAAGGTAGGCAACACACATTGCAACTTTAGGTGATCGGGTGATTCTGTCTGTCTCAAGAGCAACTCGTCTTTGATGCAATAGCCAACAGACACAGGAAATGTAGGAAAGAGACGTGACTTGTCAGGTGCAATGTTGTTCGTCAGAATATTGCCTGTTCTCAAGTCAAGTCGCAGAACCGACAAGAGCTACACTTTATATGTCCGAAAATGATTCGCCTAAAAACGTTGAAAGAAACGCTACCATAATTCTTGGCTTAATTACAAAGGCTACTATGCTATATGTAGCTCGGTTGTTAGGGCGTTTGATTACCATGCGAAAGACCTGAGCTCGATCCCCGACTGTTGTGAATAGGAATTTTGTCCACCTGTTCAAGTAGCTCCGGCGCTCACCCAGCGTTGTATAAAGTGGGTACCTGTCGGAAATTCGGGGGGTAAAGGCGGCCAGGGGCGTGGTGCTGATCACATTATCCCCACCTTCGGCCGTAACAAGAAAGTGTGGAGCCCTAACTCCGCACCCCGTAAACGCCTTCATGGCTTGGTGCAAAGCACAAGGTAGCACTTAGCTTTTTCATTTACTATTCGTCAGATTTTGTTGGAACAGAACTTTCTAATCTCTACGTGGACTTTGTTCCAAGTTCCATAGGGATATACGTAAATAGGCTCAAGTTTTTCTTGACACAATTCATCCATGTTATATTTCGTTATAAAAACCACGGACGATATTCTGTGTGTGTGGGGGGTATAATTCAAACATGTGAGGTGATCCTTTTACCACTACTCCATTGTCCGATCCTTCGTATCCAAAATAACTCTCAATTCCACACACTGAAAATGTAGCACTTCCTACATCTTAGCATGCAGCAAAGTAATGTATAGGAGTATAGTGGTTCGAATCCCACTTTAAACTGTAGTTGTATTCCCGATTAGTCTTACTGTGCATAAAGTGGACTTAAGACACCAAATCAACCAACCAACACAATCCCGTTATGGTCCAGGTTATCGAATCCAGAACCTTCGTCGCGAATAACATAAGCAGGAAGACAATGTGAAATTAGGGAAGAGAAACAGAACCTAAAACCTACAACGGATAGATTGGATTAAGTCAACGATACAGCACGTGTTCTGAAATGAAGAAGAATACGAAAGTTGAAGGACCTCGACACACACACACACACTTTCACTCCACTCAATGGTAAGCTATCCTTCTTGCAGATAAGCCTTTACGTAGGCCTTCAAGGCCACGACGAGAAAGTGCAATGACGGGACCGACATTGTACCTGTTTCCTGCGAGCTTATACAATAATAGATATTTCGCTAGCGTCTGTACATATTGTTTCATTTGCAATTATATCAGTTACGTTTGAATAGTTTCCTAATGGTTACGTTATTTATAAATAATTTCTCGGGAGTTAGCTTTCTATATATTTGCACGGGGTTCTTTTATACAGCCTGCATGTATTATTTTTTTTCCTGAAACAAGAAGAAATTCCAAGACGCAAAGAGAGTTGTATAAGAGTAGATAACAAAAGGAAAGAAGAAAACGTAAATGTAAATGTTGAAATAAATTATTGTATAGATCGAGTGAATAACATTTTGTCACAGGGCTACCTTGATGGCGTAATGATAACGTCGTCATCTTGTAATCAAGGGATCCAGGGTTCGATATACGGTGGGAACACGTAGTGGTTCGTATCCCATTTTAAACTGAACGTCAAGTCCCGATTAGTTTATCTGTGCACAAAACAAAAACTAAAATAAGAAAATGTCAGAGTGTAAGTTTCATGTTCAATCACATACGAAACAAAAAATAATAATTTATTCCATGTTAAAGTTCATATCTGTAGCATCTAACCAACACAGTTATGGATCGCAAAATATTTTCTCAGATCCATTTTAATTATACGTATATGAAAAAAATAACAGAAGTAGAGGAACGAAGAAGCCAAGCGAACCACGGATGCCTTCTCCAGAATTTCAAATCTCGTTACGTAAAGTTCTGGGTTGAAGTCCCGGTCAGGCATGACTTTCTTGTTCTTGCCCTTTTATCTGAATTATTTCATCATATATCGTCGTAATAGTTTACCTACAGGAGAAGAATAATGACAATAATTGCCAATACAAAGCCAATAACAAACAGAACAACAACTCAATTAGGGAGATGTCAAGAAAGAAACAATACTTGACAGTGTCTCCGTCTCTCGCCTTCTCGCATTGAAAATTGCTCTCCCGTTCTCGGTCTCGACTAGTTAAATATAGAAATCGAAAACGAATGTGAAGATACATATATTTCATATATCCCGGTTTTGCGGATTTCGTGAGAGATGAAATAAGTACTCTCTGATCATGTTTATTTTTATTATTTTTGTTACGTAACATAACTTTTCTTCCTAGTCGCGGACGAGTGACCATTACATGGAATTAATGACGAAATACTCAAACACGTGTCACAAGGACGGTACTCAAACCGGGAACTTTGGTGACGAGATCGAATTTAGACCACTTAATGAGCATGTCCACCGAGTCTGCGTAATGTTGCTTGTTTCATGTAATTCGTAATAACTGTCAATATCCCACATTCATTATCAATTGTTAATTTATCTTATTGCTGTGATTAAGCTGATGTCGAGGAATTAGTTGAAAGGCAAAAATGCAAGATTTAATGATTCTGATCTTACTTCGTGGCGAATAATATGACGTGATATCCTTTACTTTCCCAATCGTCTATGAGTGTTCCATCCACAATATAGCCCGAGTCGCCCGATGGCACACTCATGGAACATCGTGATAATTAAACAATTCATGTGCTTCATACTTCATACTTGTATGTGAGGTTGTAAACGCTGACAGATGTTCAGATAAAACTTTGAAATGTCATATGAAAGAAAACCCACCCACCCAGTACCACCTCCCCCATTTTCTCTTCCTTCCCTGTCACGTTTTCCATGCATTGTTTTGGCAGCTGGGAAATAAATGCAACGCAATATATGAGACTTACGAGCTTGTTTTCTGTGTCCCAGCGTGGGTAATCGGAGCTGTCTTTCGTCAGTGTCTTGGGTGTTGTGTTTCAAGGCCTAAGTTGGTGACGAGAGGTTACAAATAGAACAAGGGACGGCAAAATGCACGGTCGCACCTGACTGCAACACAAGAAAGAGCATTTTCGAAAGGAAATGTGCGCTCTGCTGTTTTTGTTGATGAAATTCTGCCTGCTTCCCTTTCCCCTCCCGCGTACCCAATAGCGTCTTTGTGAGTGGCACACATTGAGGCAGGTCAGAAACGATTCTTAAGCAGCGGTTGAAACTTGTGTGTTTGTGTTCTCTGTGGTTCGTTCCATTTTTCGTGGTTCGTTGCACGTTGGCTGATTGTTCTTGTTTTTATTTTGGTAAGTCTTTTGTTCTGCAAATCCACTTTGTTCTGTTTATTCAGGTCTTGGATCAAACATGTCCGTTAAGAAGCGAATGAGCGAGAGGGAGATATGTGATTTCCTAGACAACACGGATGACGAAGATGACTTTTGTGCACTTCAGTTGCAGTATAATTGAAAGATGGGCAGAATTTAACGGCGACTTCGGAAATAAATGTTTATTGCAAGTGTATATATTCAATATTTTCAGAATGTATTGAAAAGGTAACCTGTAAACAATGCTCGTTTAGTTAATTCGTTCATGTTGTAAGGGAGATGGAAATGAAGAGAGAAATCAATAACACATTCATCATTGTTATTCAGTTTTTCTCGAAAAACAATAACACATTTCATCATTGTTGTTCCTTTTCATAACACGATTTCGTCGACACAACGTCAGTCTTCTGCACTGCGTACCGTGCCGTACCGCACGATATGGCAACACCGTGATGCGTGTTAATTCAGCTCTGAATACCAAATTAATTTTGCGGCAGGTATAGTAGCTCATGTCAAGAAACCAGTTTCTGAAATGTTATCGATGCCACGTAGCACCCAGCTGTTGTTTGTTGTGGGTGGGGCATGAGTCATGTGACTCATGATATCAATGCTCAATCCTTCCCCAGAACTCAGATCCGCCAGGCAAACTTAAGCGAATATTTTGTTATTTGGGTTGCATAAACAAAAGGTTTTTAAGACGTTACGAAATTCTAGGTCCCGTGGCCCAGGGAATTCCTTCTCTAACGTAACGTCAGAGAAAGTGGTTCTTGGGCCACGAGACCTACGATATCGTAACATCTTAAAGCCTGTTCTCTATGCAACTCAAATAACAAAATTGTCGCTTAGGTTTGCTTGGCGGACCTGGATTCTCTGGAACGATTGAGTATTTACAGAAGCGTGAGTCATACTCCCAGGCCCAGCCATAACAAACAACAGCTGGGTGCCGAGAGACCACCAGAAAAGTTTCAGGAATTGGTTTCTTAACAACAGCTACTCGTAAGGAAATGTTCTCTTTACTGATATTGGAGTCATTATCAAGAAAGTTCACTGAAATGGTAGTTTTAATCGAATCATCATCGCTCAACACACATGCTGCACATCCATTACGTAATCGTGATATCATCAAATTGTACGAAGCGTGTCTGCACCTACGTAAAGTGCCAGTCCCCGTGATGGAATATGTAGCGCAAATCCAGGGCTTTAAGAACAAATTTGTTTTGTTATTGCTTTTATTAGTAATTACCTCAGTTTTCTTCCTCTGAAGTTAAATTATTCATGACGACGATTTATGATTACATTAAAGATATGAATGAACATACACAATGAACCCATTTTGGTCGGAACTCTAACTCGGAACCTTGATCGGCAAGAAATAAAAATATCCATAAGGAACGAGTGTTTCATTGGAGATGTTACTCTACTTCCGTCATTTTATCACTAATATATTTCTTTAATATACAATAATAAATCACAACTACCTAAAAATGAATATTATTTTGCATTTTCTCATGTACATGTTTTTTACGGTTAGAGTGTGAACTGGCACCTGTTTATTTAGATTGTTCTTTATGTTTCGTGTGGAGTTGAAGATAGGAAAACTCCTTGTGGAACGATTAGGGCTATAAGAATTCCGTCCGTCACTGAGTGGTTAGCACAGTGAGCTATAATGTCTGATGTCCTGGGTTCGAATCTCGTCTTGCGTATGGGTGTTCTTTGTAAGTGCCCTTCATCAATTTCATCATATCACTCATCCCCGTCGTCGCGATTAGCAAAAGTTGAAAGAAAAATGACGCTAAATATGAAAATAAAAAGAGGATATAAGAATCATTCTTATTTCCGGACGTGTCCTAGATTTTATAGTTGTGTCTGGCCTCCGGAAGGAATTTGAAAGAAATCACGGAGTTCAGCTAGTGAGAAGAGCAGGACACAGTTGAGCTACTAAAAACAGTAGGAAACATTAGAAGTACAGTTCATCAACTGAAAACAGTAGGTGTTTCAAAACACCTATGGATCTACTGAAAACAGTAGACAGAATTTTCAGTAGGGAGTTGCCTAGAGAACCGGACTTTGAATCACCCCATATTTCTAATAACTGGCAATGTAAACATCAGCTTGATATATCAAAATATATTGTACTTCATTTCTGTTAGACTCTTACTTTCGAATTATAGAAATTTGTCTAACAAAATTTGTTATCATGCATTACCTAACCTACCATACCCTTCCAAGTAACCACCACCGTTCGTCCAACGTCAGTTTTTACGTGGTAAAGGTTGGCTTTACGTTGGTTGGCAAATTGACGTTGGTCTTATGTTGGGCCAACGGTGGTTGCCAACATTTGCCCAGCCATGGAAACGTGAGTCAAAATCAGTTTTAAACACAACTTTTTAATGCTAAGACAACATTCAGGAGAATGCTGAAAATTTTTGAGTGTACAATAAGTGACATGTAACAGTGTCTCTTTTCGAATATTTCAGTCACAGCACATACTGGAAATAGAATATATTTTTAATGAAAGTAGAAGCTATTTTTATCTTGCAGTAACTCACCAGTACTTTGTCAGCTGCCATGGATGAAAGATGTGTTAGGAATTGCTTATTTTTTGTCTTTTTGTTGTAGTAGAACAAGAACAATCTTAAAGGTATTATTGTGAAGGTGGTTAAGAAATGCTATGTGCAGACTAAATTCCATGAAAGATGGAAAACTAAGTAAACTGTAGATGGTTTTAGGGCTACCACTTGAAGGTACGGTGCCTTGAAAACAATGATACCATGTGACTGAGAAATTGTAGTGTATTTTCTTAATTTTCATAAATAACTTGAACTATTGTTTATATTTGTCCTCATAATAAATTGAAGACTAAAATTTGTAAACGCTGTAAGTGACACAAGAATTCAAACACTTTTTTCCACGTTAAACTGAAATGTGTCATGCTTCATAATGTGGTAAACGTGAAAAGTGGCTGGTAGCCCTCTAAGTAGGGCGTGTATAAAGGCACTAGTGTGAACGTTCGTACGGGCTGATGATCGGAACGATGCGATTTCCCAACACATTCGCTTTTGGCACCTACAACGTTTAGTCCTTATTTATGTATATATCAGAAAACGAACCTATCCATTCTTTAGTTTTCAGTACGTTGGACTAACGTAGTATAACCACACGTTGGCCCAACGTAGTAAAATCATACTTTAACCCAACATTAATACCACACGTTGGCCCAACGTTGGAACCACAGCCGAAAGTACCGTTGGCCAACGGTATGTTTTTTACGTTGGGCCAACCATTTTCAGTACAGTTGGCTCCAAGTTGGACCAACCACTTTTGCTTACTTGGGCTACCATAGCCTAACCTAAATCTAACGGAACTCCGGTTCAATTGGCCTCCCATTTTCAATTTGTGTACAGTTATTGACTAATAATGTATGTGTAACATATAATTAATTTTTTTTTTTTGAGAAAATTTGCTACCAAAATGTTCTTTACACAAGCTTCAATTGTTACTCTGATATAAACATGTAATATTTCGTGTGAAAGAGTCCTTCAGGGTCTTTCCAACGCCGTCTATATCACTTTTATTATAGGTGCTCTGGTTGCAGACATATTGCAATTTAAAGTTAACAAGATCTTGAAAAAAAAAAAATAGTCAAAATCGCACAGTTTGCACCACTGTAATTTCGGAAATACAAAATACATTGTTCTACATGTTTGCAGAGTTTTCTACGTCAGGTGAACTCCAGTTTGCCAAATTTGAAATGAATCAAAAAATGTAAGGTTATTTGACATGGAATGACCATGTAGTAAAACTTGGTCCCACTACTGACTTATCTGCACTTGTAGTTTAGCTTTGGTATCCATTTCCCTTTTTCTGGCTTAGTTGGTAATATGCATTGATATTTTTTGTTACTCTATTCATAACATCTTCTGGTATTCTTCGGTTACAGAATGGCAGAAGTACTGAAGGCTAAAATAACGACAGTAAAAGCAGATATGAGACAAGTTTTTTTTATTATTTGATTTAGTTTATTTTACTTCGCGTTTTGTGCCTCTTGGCTAATTTGCGAAGATGGGGATGAGTGATGAAATGATGAAATTGATGAATGGACATTCACAAACAACCAAGCCCGACCGGGATTCGAACCCGGGACCCTAGGCGTCGCAGCGCGATGTGCTAACCACTCGGCCACAGGGTCGGGCAGATATGAGACAAGTGATGCAAATAGGAAGAACGGATTAGAAAGAACACACATAATATGCGGTGGAATGGAACTAGAGCAGACAGAATAAACTAAAATGATAGTATCACATTGCCATTGCGGAACACTGTGGATTCAATGTTAAGGAGACAGAATTCTGAGAGTTGTACATTTTCGTCTTGCTCTCCGTACAAGGACAACGCTCTTGTAGCAACGAGAGAAAGGCAAGAAACAAGAAACAAAGACCGGACAAACATTCGTTACTATAATACTTCACCGACGTTCAATTTTCCTACATTTTCTCTCACTTGCAACTATCCTACAAAATCTTTTCAAGTTATATATTTGGTATTTTTTTTTCTTTTCATTGTTGTGAATCATAACGTGTATTTTTATCTACTCTCTTATCGCATCTGCATATTAGGAGCGTTACTGTTGTAATACTTTAATGTATTCCCTTATAGATGGCACTATATATAATCAACCCTCTCGTAGTTCACAGGAAACCACTAGAGACGCTGGTGCTGCGCTCGGATTTGCATATAAGCAGCGACGCGGCCGCAACCAGTCTGTGTTGAGTTCGTATGAACTTTCCAGCTTGTTCATTACAAGTGCGTAGTTGGAGATCAGTTAGTTCACTGAACTCTCCAGCCTAACTATTGCCTATTTTATGGGGGAGCAGCAAAAGGTTTCATCAGCTCTTGCCTTGATTCATCTCACCCAACGGTCAATACTTGCCGGGGCTTTCCCTGAGTTCATATTTTCCTGGAGATGAGGCCTGCTCGGAATGGTTTTATAAACCAGTCTGTGTTGGCTCTTCGGCGACTCATGGTTGAGCTCTGCTCCCGAAAATATCCCAGCCTAGCAAGCACACGGGTGCTCAGGAGAAGATTTTTAGAGTGCGGCCTACTTGTAGAATATACGTACTCCATGTAGTACAGCACGCCGGTAGATTATACGCATTGTATCGGGCTCAACCTTTTGCAGTGTAACCTACCTATAGAACGGAAATATTCTTCTTATCCGACCTACAGGTAGAATGAATACTCATTGCATCAGGTTACGGTTGGTTCGTGAATTATTTTGCTGTTGGGAGATGGCCTACTAGTAGAACGGAAACGAAAGGTATCCGTATTCTTCGCCGTACTAGTAGATTTTATACATCTCACAACAACTGTTGTAGAAGTGGCTTCGTCTTTTGGTCTACCTGGTAAAATGGAGATGAGGGATATAGTATCTCCACTCGGCCTACTAGGTAGATTATACGAAAGATGGCGGTCACCGTTTATTATTTTCACATTACAGGTGATTTAGCAGTTATTTAAATACTACAGTTAGCTTATATTAGTTAATTAAAGGAGTAAACTTAATTAAAAACTATAAAGATTATAAGTTTATATTATATTCATATTGTTTTTAGTATTCTTCTTTTATTGGTAGGATGGCAGATTAAATGTTCCGTGAATCGCAAAGTAATGTCCTATTGTCCCCATAAGCTAAAACTTGTTTCCAGAAGACAAATGATGCAGCATTTAATTGATGCCTTAACAAAATAAGGTCCCGTATTTCCCCACTGGTAGAGGAGGGAGGAGCTAGTTGTGGCAGGGGCAGGTTATGAAAGCGCAAATATTCTCGTTTCCTCTGGATGGAAGGAAACGATGAATGATGCCGTTACAATGCGCGCCAACCCAGGTGAGGTAGGTGAAGTTGGAGGGAATTTTGTTATACTGAAAAGTGTGTTCTTGGTGCTTGAAAGTAAAATTTATAGGCCATCTTCGAACAAGATCTATTCAGGGATACACTGAGGCAAGCGAAAGTAGTTTCTATAGTTCAAAGTTTTTCAGACTCTTCATAACAATAATGGGTTATCATTTTCTCTTTTTAAATGTTCGCTCATTAACAAAACACAAAAGCTTAAATTTCACAAAACTATGGTCAGCTGCCAAAATTGCCATTTCCATCAGCTTCCGAAACCACCTAAACCAATCAGCAGTAATTCTCCAGATGTTGTACTTACATCGACTTCCCTCCTTACAAATAGCAACGTGGATGTACTTGAACCCATTGGTAGCGATCACGCACCTATAATCTTTACAGTTGACGCACCTGCACCAACTCCTCACAAACCCTTTCTATAACAAGGTACTCCTACGATCAAGCAGACTGTTAAAAATATCGTAATGCAATCGAAAACACTGTGCAAAATACAGATACGCCAACAAACGACAGGGATCTGGATGATATAGTCCCATTACTCACTTCTGCTTTAACTGTAGCTGCGAAAAGTACCATCCCACTTCAAACCATCAATCTACATAAACCAAAATTATCGCCGAACTATCTGAAACTTATTTCAGCCTCCAGGTGTACCTTCCGGGAGTATGTTACAACAAGAAATCCTGAAGCGTTACGACATCATAGACAACTCCTCCGCATAGTACAAAACTATATCATTACATATAAAAGAAAGAATTGGATAAAAACGTGCAATACATTGGCTGCAACATCCCATCCATCCAAATACTGGCAGCAATTTAACAAACTCACAGGGAAAAGGTCAAGAACTAAATATCCCATTACAGTCCATGGGAAATCCGTAGACGACGACCAAGAGAAAGCCAACGCTTTTGCACATCACTTCCAAGATATCTTCACACCACAAACTGAACCACTACACAAAACAACCATATCACATACAGTACAACGTGTCTCAGACCCACATAACCGAGCTCTCAAACCTAACAATGACCATATTATGGATGAAAACGAACCTCTAACTTCCCCTATAACACCAGAAGATATCGCATGCACCATATCTCGGAAAAGGAACACTGCTCCAGGCTTCGACTCGGTAACCTACCGACTCGTCAAAGAGGCTCCAAGAACTTTTCTTCTAATCCAGGCCACCATATATACCTATATACTACGAACAGGCTACTTCCCGACAGAATGGAAAGTATCAAAATGCTGCTCTTCGCCAAACCCGGGAAACCTGTTCACGAAGTATCCTCTTACAGACCAATACAGCTCACATCGACCCTCAGCAAAATCTTTGATAAAGTACTTGTACGCAGATTGCACCAACATCTTTCATCCAAGAAGTTCCTTCCTGCACATCAAGCAGGCTTCCGACCATCCATCAGCCTCAACGACCAACTTCTGAGATTGATAACAACTATAACAAATCCCTATAACAAGTCCTTGCCATCGTGTCTTCTTTTTTTCGATCTGGAAAACGCGTTTGACAAAGTATGGCATTTGAGATTAATATATAAACTCCACAAATTCCAACTTCCACAATGCTACATTCGCCTTATCCATTCGTTCCCGGCAGGGTGCATGGCATTCATCTCTCTGAACTCGGCAACATCCTATCCAATATTCTTGCGCACAGAGTTTCGGTGGGGTCTGTTTTGTCGCCGCTGTTATATTTAATGTATGTAGTGTTGCTCACGGGACGGGACATGTCCCGTCTCGTCTCGTGTGTCGTCTCGAAAACGAGACGAGACACGAGACGGGACAAAGCTTTTGAAATTCGAGACGGGACGAGACGGAATGCCTGTCTCGTCTCGTTTTCGAGACGAGACACGGGACGGGACGGGACGGCTTTTGAAAAGTCTCGTCTCGTCTCGAATATCTCGAAAAAATAAAAGCAAAATATTTAATCAGTTGCAAATACTTGTTTGCTTGGAATAAAGTATTTCAATTAGAAACGTTAATAAGCGTGTATTAAGTCAAAAGAAAACTATTCTAGAGAGAGTAATGAATGAATTGAATACCTAAACTTATTTTCAATACTCTTTCGAAACAGCAATACTACCCATTTTTTTTAAAAAAAATTATTCCAGATTAATAATTTTATTATGTTACGATGGCACTCCAGATACTAAAACAATTGTGAATAACATCAAGTAAAAGGGCAGGTAGAGGTGGAAGGAGGGGCCAAAACATCGTGGAGTATCTGAGTCCGAGATTTATCTTGTAAACATAGTCTCAGCTCTATAAGTTGGAAAGATAAACGGACCGACGGATAGGGTTTATTATTATTATTATTTAATTTTTACATCAAAGGTTGTACAGAAGTGAATGTTTTTAGGAAGTAAGAAAAACATTGTATAAGTATTTATTGCTCCTCTCGTGTGCGAGCCATAGGCTGTGCGCACTACATCTATTCTTATTACATAACTATGCTTCCCTACAGACTACACTATCCGTTACATTCCGTATAGATGTTAACATTGCAGTTCTGGTAAATTAACACTTATTCCTCTTTCTTATTCCGTCTCTTTACAGCACTTCTTTTCCCCTTAAATGTTTGTAAATACACCCCCACTTTTTCTAATAGTGCCATGCTCCTTTGCACTACAATTGATTCGAACACTCTCTCCAAGCGTATGTTGTGTAGCTTCTCCTCCTGCAGAACGCGCGTGTCCTGACATAAGACTAAATGTTCTGGCCTATCATTACCATTGCGTAATACGCATTTATATCTCCCTTCCTAGTTTTTTAGTGCCTTGTGTCTCCATCCCCCAGCCTCATCCATGCCAACCCCTTTCTTGCCACCATGCTCACCTTCTTGATGTACCCTACTTGTCCCCATTCCCGTAACTCCCCTTCTTTGGAGTTCGAGCGATCTCTTAGTTTCACATTCCGCTATTATTTCCTGCCTATCTATATCTTCTAATCTTTGTTTCACTAATTGCAATGTCCCCTGGTCGACGTGTCCTCCCTCCCATATCCATCCCAGTCCAATTTCGTATAGTTTGCCTCTGATCTCTTTCGCCCATGTTCCCATTTCCTCCCCTTGTACCCGTTGCATCAGCGCTTGCCATTTTACCGAGTTCTCCCTTCTCGATATTATGTCGCCCAGTATTTAACCCTTCTCAACATATCCCACGTATGCTCCCTGACCAGTCCAAGTTCCCGTTGTACGCCGCAGTTTGCAGTGCCCATGCTGATAATCAAAGCCCTCTTGTAAAATGTGCATTGGATTCTGTTTAGTACATCGCCCCCCTTTGCTCCCCATATCTCCCTCCCGTACCCTATTGACCCTATTAATAATGTACGATACAGTTTTCCACAAAATGTATATCGTCCCTGCCATAAAGAGAACTGGTCCCAAGTATTTTATTATTTTTACCCTTTCTAATTCTTGCCCTCTGAAAGTCCACCTTTCGTCTTTTCCATATACATATCCGTTTTTGAACACCATAATTTTTGTTTTTGTGAGATTTACTTGCAGTTTGGATTCTCTGCTGTACGTATTTTTCCAACCCGTCCAGAACCCTTTGTAGGCCGGCATTTGTCTCTGAGATCAGAACCATATCATCTGCGAATAGTGTTGCCCACGAGACGAGACTTTGGCCTGTCTCGTCTCGTGGAGTCTCGTGGAAATGCTGTCTCGTCTCGAAAATATTCGTTTGTATTATGACACATGGTCAATCTCGTCTCGTCTCGAATTTTTAAAAGCCTGTCCCGTCTCGTCCCGTGGGCAACACTATCTGCGAACAGGAGCACCGGTACCCTTGTCGTCCCCACCTTGTGGGTGTCTGCTTGTTCACTCTCTATATACGCCACTATATAATATATATATAGAGTGAAGAGCAGGGGTGACAGAACACATCCTTGCTTTACCTCCGCTTCCGATTTTCGTTTCTCTGTCACGGTATCCACTTGACACCGTACACAGATTTCTACCTTCGAGTATTGTAGCAAACATGCCAATACAAATTGATGAGGAGTTGTTGGGAAAGTTATTAGGGAGTCCAAGATATTGGCAAGACTAAGAGAAGGAGATAATTAGGGACAAATAATCTTGCATTATCCCACTCCGAGCACCTGAGAGCTAAAGAGGAGGAGAAAATACGGGAAATTTGGAAAGAACTAATTTGGTGATTTTAGTGTTTACAGGGAACCATGACAAGATTTTAACACATGATTATTTGCACGGGTTGCGAAATTATTAGAATGTTATGGAAATTTCGGAAATGTCGTTGTTGAGAAAATTCTTGTTGTTTCCCTCAGGCATTCCACAGGTGGTTGGATTCGATTATTTTACGTCCGTTTAAATATTATTTCCAATGCTTTTATTTTTATTTAAGAAGAATACTATTCCTTGGATTGTAATAACGAAATACTGAGGCTGAAATACAATAGAATAGATTTCAAGTGAAGGAAGGTAACTAAGTTCTGTATAATTGTCGTAGGAGGAAACTTTGTTCTATGAGGGGACTCCCCGATGGTACAGTGATAGCGTCGTCGCCTTGTAATCAAGGGTTCCCGGATATGATACCCGGTGAAGGCACATAGTGATTTGGATCCCACTTTAAACTGTGGGTCCAGTCAAGATTAGCCTTTTTGTAAATCAGATGAACGAATGTTGTATCTGTTCTTTTTATTCTGTGAAGTAAGCCAAGTTTTTGAGCAAAATACATGTAGTATCTACTGTCTACATTTTCACTCGTTACCAAACAAATTTCACAAAGTAGTTTTTTATCAAACTTCAGAAGGAAGCTGACAGCAATGCCAGGAAAGGGGGGGGTGAGCTCAGCGCAGCCCCTGCCAAGTTACGGCCAGGGTGTATTCCGAGACTATTTTTCGCCGCTCACCACTGACAGAGGTTTCGCTTTGAACAATGGACACCGTTGCTTCAGGGGCGAGGTTGACCTGCAGTAGCGGGTAAGTGCCATAAATCCAGACCTAGGAATGAACGTTGACGCAGGGGAGGGACAATAAAAATTCTGTAATTTCCTTTGCTTGTGGACAGGAAGTTTTGCAGGAACAATAATACGAGGGTCACTTAGGATTCTTTTCAGCTGCTAGGAAAAGCTGAGATAAATGGAAAACGGCAGGCTTTGAATGAAAGAAAGACAGTGAACTCCTTGTAAGATAAACAAGTCCTTTGTATTATTCGCCGACACGCAAGCTTCCATTTTGAAGCTGAGGCTATCAGCAGTGAAGTTATTAGAGGGTTGGAAGCAGTGACGACGCCAAAGGGGGGGGGCACGGAGGCGCCCCAAGTCAGACACTTCGCCCCCCCGTGCCCCCAACTGAGGATAATTAAATATCGAATAATAAGAGAGTTCATTTATAAGAGTATGACGATTTTCACCTTTTCAAAGTGGTGTATTCTGCATGATATCACTTTCCTGCTTATAATACCAACTTGACTAAATTTGTTTTAGTATATATTCGAATGTGTGTGTGCGACTTTCGTTCAAGATTCCAGCGCTGACCTGGGCATACGTGATTTCTCATTAATTTACTTCCTGTAATCGTCGCGATTAACCTAAGTTTTAAACAGTTTTAAGAACTGGGAGAAAGCGTTGAATGTGGATGGTTTTAAAACATCATGGATATTTTGAGGACCACAAAACATCATCTGTAGTACGGGCAGATTATTCTAATCGTGGGTCGTTAGTGACAAAGCTAATTAGTAAAATACATTCAAAGTTGATTCAAGATTTGGCGGGTTGGTTGATTTGGTGTTTTAAGTCCACTTTATGCACAGTATGGCTAATCGGGACTGGACCTACAGTTTAAAGTGCCTCCACTGGGTATCGAACCCGGGACCAAAGGTGATCGGAGAAAAACCGACACTACATGTCAGTTGTTGTGGATTCATCGCGGTTTCTTACTATTCAGGGACTTGATTTTCGAGATGATGAGTCTGAGGAAACCTTAACGAAGGGAATTTCTTCGATACTCTTGAAGCTAATGAGGGGATATTATTCGGAAACGTATTGAACTTGAACCTTAAAATGCAAATTACATTTAAAATTCGATTCAAAACACATCGCGGGCAGGTTCGCCCTTTCTCGTACATCAAAGTCGAAGAACTTCTTCCCACGAACTCCATGGGCGCCTGTAATTGTGTAGCACAGACATACGTTAGAGTCGTAGAGTAAGAGTAAGTAATGCCAGGGTCAGAATATTTCTTTTTCAGATTTTTTATCCTGTGGTAACATTTCCCTGAAATGCGAAACACAAATTTTGCCCAAAACTCTTCTGCGTTACGAAGATGGCACTAAACTACTCCACTTAATGGATTTCTTTGAAATCCTAGGAAAATATAAATTGGCATTTCACAAGGTTAACACTCTAGTTGTATTCTCTGTAACAATTCCAGTTTCCAATGCAGCGTGTGAATGTGAAAGAACCTTTTCGTCCTTAAAATCTTTGAAAAGGCTTTCTCGAAACAGAATGCTGGATGCAAACTGCCTCATTTGGCTGTCCTTGGCATTGAGAAGAAATGTCAAGTCCTGGACGTACCAAAGGTGGGCAATGTGTTCTCCAAAGCACATTCAGCAGAATTCTCCTACAGGAGAATTGCACTTCACTAATTGACTTTCATTGTTTCTAATACTTAAGAAGATTAATTTCTTCCAACGTCACGTTCATTTTCAAGAAAATGAAACTCTTCGAAGCACATTTTTTCGTCATTTATATTATTATCTTTATAACTTGAATATTTATATCAGTAGTTTCATCTCATGAAAGACGATGAATTATAAAATTATGAATGTCTTCCAATACTGAAATAGGAAAAAAATAAAAAATAATTAATGCCTTTATTAAATAGAATCATATGGAATAAACTCGTAATCAAGAAAATTTAGGCAGTAAACGTCCACTCTAAACAAGGGACAAACACAAAACATCATACATGCATATAATAATAATAATTATTATTATAACTATTATTATATATGTTATATATGTAGTGTTTTCGGGCGTTGTGACTGCCCCCCCAACAATATTTTGTTGCCCCCTTCCGCCACCCCCGTTCACATTTCCCTGGTTGGAAGTAAATTTGTTAGGACGAGTAAAGTAACATTAGCTGTTGACAGTGTTGCACCAAAGGACATGATATGTGCTACTGTTCGTATAAATTATAGGAAATTTAAGCATAAATTTATAATTGTTGAGACTTGAGAGTTGTTTCCGACATTTGATCGTAGGAAGAGGTTTTCTGAGACAGAGTGGGATTATTTTACACATACATGAGAAAGGGTGGTTGTATTTTGCACGTTTTTTAAAAGTTCAGATAAAACGAGAATTTAGCCTTACTGTTATAAAAAGAGATAACGCAGTACAGGGAAAGAATAACTCTTCGCATTTCTCGCACCTGGTGGGATGCAACACACATGCAAAAGAGTATTGCAGGAAGTCTATGAACAAGGATGAAGAGGGATTTTCACCTGCGGGTGAATTAGTGGATTCTAATATTCTTAACGTTGATAGTGTATTTTTTTTAAGTCCACTTGATTTACAAATAGGCTAAATTGCGAACGGACCTTTAGTTTAAAGCGCGATCCAGTCCACTTTGTGCCTCAATTGGGTATCGAACGCGAGGACCCTTAATTACAAGACCTCGGCGTTATTACTACGCCATCGGGGAGGCATCCAATTTACACAAATAGGTTGATTCTAATAACACGTTATATGCATAATCTGATAATTATGCACTTTTGGTGCATCTAAACATATTTTTTTCAACTATAGCATGTCTAAAAAGTCATTAAGTTTGGATTTTGATAACTTCAGGAGACACGAATCTGAAAATGTGCGATATAAAATACAAATGCAGGTTTGCCTTCCATACGGGGTGGTTTTGTCACGTTTCTTCGCTTCGTGAAACAGACACTTTTGCAGGAACGGCTTCTTGCATCCGCCTGGAGTCTTGCTCTAGCTTACCAAAAAATATATTTGTTTAGCATAATCGAGGGTTACTTATTCCTGCCGAACAAGGATTCTATTGCGACCATACGGCTTTGCATATCAATAAAGATTTATGTACAGAAATATTTATTAGGAACTTCTTTTTTTCGTAATTTGGATTTAACATAATTTTTTGTTATTCAGCAAATATTCAATTAATCACCTTTTTTGTCATTAATTTCCTTGCCAGGACAGCTGTTTTTATGCAAATTTTGGCGTACTTAACTACACGTAAGCTAGATATTAGCTAATATTCGTGCTGTTATATTACTATTCTTGTACCGTCTTTGTAACATTTCATGTAACAATAATAATACTTTAGAATTTAAAGAAAAAAGGTAAATTTTTCATAGTGCACGAAAGTTCAACATTCAGATAGAAAGATAGTCTAGGGAAAAACATTTCAAAAGTATAGACAGTTGTATGGAAGCGAGAAAAAACACAAGGTAGATTTCATAAGATACCTAGCAATCAGTAACCAAAAACTGCATTTTTAATATTAAAGTCCTCATGATTAACGAACCTTATTTATTCTAACCACGCAGTGGGTAAAATATTTGGAGCTTTATCCCACTTTCCGGAAAAATATTTTGTGTTTCTGCTACTTTTGACTTTTCTTGGCATGATATCCCGGATCACTTTTACGAGACGAGACGAGACAAAACGAGACGGGACAGAACCCTTCGAGACGGGACACGAGACGGGACAAACGAATATTTTCGAGACGAGACACGAGACGAGACAGCATTTTCACGAGACGGGACGAGACAGACCAAAGTCTCGTCTCGTCTCGTCTCGTGGGCAACACTAAATGTATGTAACATATATGCCGAGGATGGATAAAAACACACACGTATTCCAATTTGCAGATGACACTGCTTTCCTAACTCTTGGAAAAACAGTTCAATCCATTAATAAACACTCCAAAAGGCCGTAGACTCCTTTATTTTCTGGTGCAATCAATGGAAACTATCAATAAACTCTGCAAAAACTAAGGCATTAGTTTTCCTACCTCCCCACTGTTGCTCCAAAGTACACCGAAACCATAAACTCTTGGAGATTAAAATAGAGGGTAGACGCATCTTACCTTCAAATCACGTAACATACCTTAGCGTTACCATAGATGAACAACTGACCTGGCATTCACACTTAGAAAGGATGAAGAAGAAGGTTAAGAACCGCCGAAATCTATTATGGAAACTTCTGGGTACATCTTGGGGATTACACCCGACAACAGTCCTAACCACCTACAAAATGTTCTTGCGTCCAGCCATCACTCACGGGCATATTGCTTGGATAGACGCGTCTGCCTCCTTCTACGACCAACTGGAAATCTTTGAACGGCACGCATTTACATTGGCTTTCCAGATTAAATTACTTTATCCGACAGTATTACTGTATGAAAGAATTTCCTTCCCGACTTTTTTGTATCACATCGAAAGCCTTCGCCAAAGATACATAAACAAAGCCATGATATCCGAAAACCCGGTATTCTGGAATACCATTCATCTTGATATCCGACATGATGCAGGACCTACACATATGTATACGCCATTACAACCCCTGCTTACCATGTATTCATGATATTTAGATGATCTAGACCCACAGAAATACGCCATATTTATCCCACCTTTACAGCCTAAGCAGTGCAAAGAATACTCCGACTCCAAATATCGAAATCCGTATTTACATTCTTCTCAACCACGCCCAAAAGTAAGTTAACACATACGAATCATCAATCTTAATAAGAAAAGGACCCTGCAATATAAAAAAATGATGAAAGACAAATCACTTACCGAAGTGACAACACCAATGTGAAGTTTGCACATCACCGTGCGGGAATACAAAAATTGGCTTTAACAGTGGGAACAGTCGGAGAAATCTGGCGTGAGCCGTCCTCGAACTTTATGTCCGTGCGAGCAATACTCTTTGGTGAAGAAGAGCTGGGGGAAGAACAATAAATAACATAATTTCCAATGAGAAAAAATAACTTATTGGTAACTGAAAAGTACAGACTCTTGTTTAATTTTTATTGTTTAGAGTCGCTTTCTGTTACTTTTGGATAATCACGACGATGAGGATAAGTTATGATATAATGAAATTGTGAAGGGACACTCACAAAGAACGCCCAAGCCGGGATTCGAACCTGAATTTGTAATGTGGCATGCTAGCCACGGAAGTCGGCTGCACATTATTGTTACTTGCAAAGTTATCGCATATGTGTCTTTTTTCTGTGTGTTTAATGGCAAGTACAAATCACAGAAAGTGAACTACAAATTCCTGATAATTTGGCAAAATTGTCTGGCAACCCCTAGGCAATGAAAAGACTAGATGACAAGATGATAGTATTATCAAGAATTGACACTTATTTCTTATCTTTCCATGGAGTAAAGTGAAGCTTTTTATGCAGTCGTGTGCTGCAGTTGTGTATTTGTAACGATGAACCGTGTGGAGAACTTATTGGCGCAAAGCTTTTCTATTACAAGTTTGGATGTAAAATAAACATAAGAAACGTAGGCTGGCCTAGGCGGAGTTTGAATCTAGAACAAGTGTCCAAGAAAAGAGGTAGTGAATTCAATCGCAAATTTCGTGTAGAAACTTAACGAAAAGTGAGATTGGTTGTGACAAGAGAAGTGCTTTATTTTGTTTCCCGTTTGTGCTGTGCGGTGGAGAGATTGCATGGTTCAATGTGGGAGTGAGGGATGTTTATCACGAGTTAAAATAATTTAGATGCACGAAGCTTCGCATGCGCACATGGACAATGTTCTCAACTTTGCTCTTCTGGCTAAAGTAAACATACAAGCACAGTTGGACAGTACATACTTTAAGTCTCTTTTCGTGAACATAACGATAGAGTTTCGAAAATCAGATAGGAACTTAGAAAGCAGTTCAGAACGAATTGATTCACTATGTGCTACTGGTATACCACGAATAAGTTTCTATATAAATCGAGAAGGCTCATTTTTTGGGCGGTAATAGCTGACTAAACAAAAGAAGTTTCGTCCGCATTTCAAATGGATAATTCTCAGCTTTATATTGTAAATGGAAATCCAGTTAAGATATTTTTTTTAAATACTTCAATCCAGCTCAGTACAAGGGGTAGAACAGCGTGTTGCAAATGAACCTCACAATCTAATTGGTTGAACATTTGACGGTGCATCAGTAATGAGTGGGTCAGCAAATGGTGCACAGACTATTCTTCGGCAACGTTAAAGATGTGTAGCTTATGTTCACTGCAATGCGCACCTGCTGAATTTAGTTATGTCCAATGCGGTATCAGTCAACCGGTATTGCCTACCGATTTGCCCTTACAAAGACCTGCAACGACAAGGTGGAATTTTTACACAAGATTGGTGAATACTGTTTACGAGCATAGGAAAGATCTGATCCAATGTGTGGAAGCAATACAAGCAGCAGGTCACATTAAAATGGATTTTATTCTGGAGCCCCTGTGGAGGCACATAGTGGTTCGGATCCCACTTTAAACTGTAAGTTCAACCCCGATTAGCCTGATTGTGCATAAAGTGGGCTTAAAACACCAAAACAGTCAATCAATTAAATCTACTCTGAGCAAGCAGCCGGCCTGATAAAATAAATTGAGTTTAACTATTGGCTGTATCTTTGTCATGAGATAATGCCCAATGTTGACATATAATACAATGAACTATAGAGCAGAAAAATAGACTTAACTTCTGTCGTTAAACACATTACCTCTTTTCTGAAAAATATGTCGAAAGTTCGAGAGGAATGTGATGAGGAATCGGAGCATGAGGATGCTATATTTTCGGTTAAGCCCAGGAGGACTACATATAGCAATGGAAGCACCTAGGCAAGGGAAGTATATGATGTAATTATAAACCAATTGAACGATAGATTTTCCTATAGAGGTCACCTTATTGTAGCCAGTTTATTCTTGTCAGAGAAGTTCTCAATCTACAATGTTTCGTTTCCTACTCGTATCCGAAATCACCATGAAGTGCTTATCCACTCTTGGATGAGAAAATACTGAGGACAGAATTAATGACAATATATTGCAGGGATGAATTTAGAAAATAATCTAAAAGATACATTTGAGAAATTTGAACATTTGCATTGAACATTTGCTTGTAACAATCCCCATGACAACAATAGAAGCCGACTAATAAGATCGTTTTTAATACTACTCTTAACCGTGTAAAAACATTTTTGCGAAATACAATGGATGAGGACAGAATAACAGCTCTAGACATGCTTTCTATTGAGCACTGACATTACAGATTTTAACACCGTGTTATCAACAAATTTGTCTGCTTGAAGAAAAGAAGGATGGATTTTACTTACGTACATGACAAACTGCTTGTCGAAAAGTTGCATATTTCCCCCTGGGTCCCACCTACTGTTATGCGCTTTTGTAACACACGACACGTTTGTTCTCATTAGGTGGTTAGTCACAGTTTATGGTTCCGCCCTACCTTATAGTCTAGTCCGTTGTATACACGAATTTCTGTTGCACCGTCCCTCGCCCAGCACTAGGTTCGCCACGAGTCCACGGTTTGGTTCCCGACAGACCCGTCACACTTTGCTGTCGAGCAGCCGGACTCCGACACGTAGATGCTTATCAGCCTGTTCACTTGCGGTCACTCAAAATGCTTTCTATCGTGTTACATCACAGTCTGAAACCAACTGTCGGGTTCCCCTTTGTCATTTTCCCTCGTCGCTGTCAACCTTCACTCCATGCTTGCCACGTCTTTGGCGTGACCACCGTGTCGAGAAAGGAGCCAAAGACAGTTCTCGGATTGTCGGCACTATTATGAGTGGCCATGTGGCTGCCGCCTTGTCGGGGCCCCCAAAGATTCCTTCACTGTTCGGTGATGTCCTCTCGTAATCTTATCCAGACACACACAATCACATAAGTCTGTCCATCTAGCCGCTGGATCCTGGGTTTTGAAATGTTATGTAACGAATAACATGTTCACACATTGTCACTACACGACACACATTGTAAGGTATCACTATACTTGTACAACATCAAGGTACCCCTTTGATCAATCAAATTTAGGTTCCTCATACATTATCAAATTTCTCCAATATCAATCAAATACATATTTCTCATGTAATCTCAATGTATCCCTCCTTAATATGAAACACATGGTCCCCACCCATCATTACAATGATATATCTCTACACATACTATTACAATGATTCGATGCTGATTTTAAAAGATATGGTGATTGAAGGATGATTCAACGCCGGAATATTTTGTATAATTTTGAACTGCACATACTGAAATGTGAGTTCCGATCGCTTCTGCGGACAAGCAAATCGTAGTTGGAAACACTGACATGCCATGATTGCCATCCCTCGGTTTTTTTAAAAAAGGACCACTCATTGGACATAAGTGCGGAAACCAATGAATCAAAGCCTCCGTATGCATTTCTGGACATAAGAAGTGGCGAAAACAATGATCAGAGGCCTTTAGGTACGTACAAGAAACCAAGCGTCTGCCCTACGTTGTGACATGTAGTCTGCAGCTAGATATAAGCTTCTTGTTTTAATAGGAAAACGCGGAATTTTGTCCAATTCGGATAGAGGCAAGCGCATGAATGAGGTCAAAATACCGGTAGAGTGCGGTATCAAGAAAAAATTTAGTTTAGCCCTGAAATTGTAAACAAATTGTTTCAATGAAGACCTCCATCGCGGCATCGGATTCCTAGAGCCTAAAAAAGGATGCAGAGAACGTGATCCTAAGCGACAGTGGGAACTAGCAAAGAAACACATTGGCCAATGTCAAATATATAAACACGCATTAAATGACACAAAAAGACAGCAGATATAAAAACATTACTCAAGATGGAAATTGTAACGTGAAGTGTTTAAGAGTAAACACTTTATTTTATACACGGCAGGATTATTTAAGTGTGGATTGTGGATATTTGTAACAATAACGAATAAATTTATTTTTCAATTTTGATTTAGAAAGTTTCAAAGTAGTTAATACTCTAATATTTTATTAATATATCTGCATATTTTCCAGATTTCTGGTATGAGGTTCTCGACTGCAAGGCTTGATGAAAATACCGAAACTTCACCATTGAATGAACAAGGAATTTGCCTTGAAGTTCCGGAAAATTACCGACTGTTGCCCACACCATCCAACGAAGATGGTGAAGAAAGGGAAGTCAACACCGAAGTTGACGAAGATCTCAAAGTTTCATCTCTATCATCAGAGGATGAACGATATGGTCAAAGTATGCAAATTTTTCTTAAATGGAAAAGTGTAAGTATACTGTGTTTACTGCAATTAAATACAAATCACAAAAGTATAATTATCCGGCAACACATTAGCCGTCCATATCGAAATGAAGAAGAGGAGAGAGAGAGTCAGATTCCCGGGACAGAGTATAAGCCTTTAATTGAACACATGGATTTCCACCACTTTCCTTCACGTCTCCTTCAGCCATACTTTCCACGACATCCGACCCCTTACTTTCTCGTGCGTACCTGCGTTTCGACACCCTCAAACGCGAATACGGGTGTCAGGGTGCCAGCACGAAAAATATAATTTTGCACTGTATAAAACGTAGGAATTACAAAATTAAAGAAAGAAACTGAGAAAAGAGAAAGTTCCATTTGTATCTAAATTAACTGTCAATTAACAGACGAAATCCAGCATAAATGATGGCTTATAATGGTGGAGTGGGCGGGAGAGACAGTAGGACGAGTTAGTGGTCTGTCTGCTCGACTAGATCCCTCTATGACGAGCAGCTGTTCACACACTTTCTACTCGAGTCTATCAAAGTGGGTTAGTGGCTGCAGATGTTTGGTGTTCTGTTGTCAGAATGAACCCATTTGCAATCCGTTGATCGCTGTCGTTGGCGAGTAAAAAAATAAAGCTCTAAAATGGCTTAAACAAGTTGTTTTTTTTAACGAGAAACTAGTAGAAGTCAATAATGCACCAGGACATTTCTAGAAAGATACCCGGCTTCCTTGATTTTACAATTTTCAATAGTTCTTGGTTGTACATACGTAGAGAGTATTTTCAACATTTGAACTTTACTTCTCCCATGCAAAATCCATTAAGTCCCATCTTCTGTACTTGATTTGATATGCCTCTTGTTTCTTTTGTGTGTTCCTCTAATCGACACTACATACATTCCAGACACTCATATTTATGGTACAGCTCTACAAACTTTGGGTCGGACTCGGACCACTTCTTATTCATGTTGATATTTTGAAAATGCAATTAACAAGCGAACTCACAACAAGGTTGCCTCTATTCTACCACAGCACAGACTACTGTCCTCAGAAAGCGTTTACATTGGCCGAGTGGTCTGTTAAGTTTATACGCGAATGAAAAAAATATCTGTGGGGGAGAAAGCAAATCGATCGAGTCGCAGTCCTCTGTGGACAGCTACTCGCCTGTCTTGACTACTGGAGAGAGTACTATCTACAGTTCTCTCCCCATTTGTTTACACGAGGAGAGTAGCTCGCTTTACCGTACTCGCTCCAGCTACCCTCCTGTCTACTCGACCAATGTAAACCAGACTTGACAATTGTTTGGTGCGTAAGAACCCCCGCCCCGTAAAAAGAAAATATTGGCAGTCCGAGGTCATTCAGTTTGGACACGTTATTAGTTTTCCCACCAATTTTCGTGATGTAAAATTACTTCCAATTGGGTTACTAGTTACGTTATAAAACATATGATGGGGTTGATAGTTTGAAAGTTTGTCATTGTTGTGTTGGGTTGCAAGAATACATTTCTTTATTGGATCCAGTACCACTTTACTCTTTCAAGAATTTTGAAACAAATCAATAAACTACGCATTTCAATGTAGAGAGTGTAGTGTGATTATTAGCTATTTTTCAATGATATTAACGATCGAAGCTAATACACATGACTTTTGGAATATACTTTGTAGCTCTATGGATAGTTTTATTATACGTATTATTTTCTTACAGCAAACTTCATTGTTGAAGTTCTAGAACCAACCATCTCTATTCCGAATCTATCAGGGAGTCATGACACGTTTTACATCAGAAGAAAGCCAGATTTTTAAAGAATATCTTTGGTTTCAATTGTGGAAATAAATTAACATTTTTCAAGAGTGCTACAAAAGATGACGTTCTTTCAGAGAAGTTTGTGTGGAGTAATATCCTAGTGCTCATCTAGTGTGTGAAATGTAACTAATAGAGCGAAATGTTCAATTCAAAAAGTGCCTCTCAGAAGTTGAAAAATTGTATGTAACAGAAATTAGTTAATACCATCGAGTGAGTACCTGTGTGTGGTCAGGCCTACCACCTCTTGTTTTCTTCTTATTTTTAAAAGGTGAATATTTTATGGAAATTTGAGAATATATTACATTGTTCGCTAGGGTATTAGAAATGTTTCTGCATTACATTTTTTTTCATGTAAATATTCATGTAACGTACATAGGGGTCAACATTCTTTTGGTTGGACTATGAAGCATCTTTTGGATGCGTGTCGTCATGACATTCATACTGTGTACAATTGGTTGGTAGTTATTATTATAATTAACGTATAACTGCACATATATGAACATAAAAGCATTGTTCAAAATGATTTTTTTAAATTTTAATGAATAAAAATATTTTCATGCAATAATGGTTTATTTAATTTTAGTGATAAAAAAGTGAGGGCCAGTGAGACTTTCCCATAACCCCTCAGGTAAATACGTTTCTCGCATGGCAAGGGTAAGCTAGGAGTAAGTAACTAATAGCCACATGGTTTGTGCGTTTCATTGAATTAATACGCTTTAGCTGCAAATCTTTGTTCTTTATTTTGTAAACAAATTCTGTGATAATTTCATACATTTTAGAAATCCTTTGGTTATGGACATATATTTTACAATTTATATTTTGTAAAATTGCATTGATAATTATAAGTTGTACATGACAATATATTTTTTTATTTGTGTATATTTACCTGGAAGATTACGAAAAACTTTTTTTGTAATTTGGACAAGAAAATTTTGTATAGTGTTTTGGTTCTGGCCGGGATATCGTGAGCAGCGACGGAACGACTGGTTGGTGCGGGTGGGCTACCGCCAACCTAATCGTTTGCCCACCCGATTGCCCAACTGAACAAATTGAAGAAGTACGAGTATTTATAAGAATTTAGCAAAATGCGAATGCTACGATAAAAATATAGTGCTCTTGTCTCGTTTCCTCCGTTCATATTATTCTTATGAATATTGTCGATGCTAGAAAGGCTCACAAATTATCATCCTACTTAAGAAATTTTCTGTCTTCGGATTTACATTAGTTTACAGACTAAGAAAACGAAAATCATAGCAAAATATGGTGACCCATATATTTAAAATATTTAACCTAAGACTTGTGATCGAGTTAACACTTCTGTGGTTACAACTATTGCAATACCTAACTACATCCAAAGTACACCTTTTCCGAGGTGGTAGTACAAAATCATACATGTTAAAATAGAATAAATAAAAAACAAACAAATAAATAAATAAAAACATCTTTACGTTATGTCCATAAAAGGAGTATCCACCGGAAGGAAGTGCCTTCACACAGACGCCATAGTTGTAGCACAACAACTTCCTGTTCGTAGGCTCATAACATACTGCTAAAGGGAGTCCATGGGCGTATTTATGGGAAAGGGTTCAACGGGAACAAACCCCCCCCCCCCCCCGTCTTTTGGTTCAGTAAAATTGCCAGATTTCCTGTTCTATCCGCTATGCTCCTAAGAATTTCTTCGGACTTACTTTGTTCTAAGTTAGAGGTGTATCTGAGGGCATATGGATAGGATAGATATTACCACACACACAGCTATATGTGAACATATAGCGCGAACATTAACATTTCATTATCAGTTCCCGATATGGTGTGCTACCATTCAAAAATCAGGTATTCCTCACGTTCTAATTTTTCGACAATTTGAAATTTCCCAAGTGGTTGATAATCCCGGAAGTCGATAAATCATTTCCCGAAGTCTAGATCGGAATGGGAAACTTTTCTGTCCCCATTGGAAACTGTAACTGCATCTCAGCTAACTTCAGCTGTTAGTACTTTTACTCTCTCTATGTTGGATGGGTGTGGATTTAGGGGGGGGGGGGGGGATGGTTGGTGCTGACCATGTGCCGTAGACAATACGTTTACGTCTACATGGGTTTTCTACGCGTAATCTACACGACGATTGCATTGGCTTATAGTTTAAATAGTCTACTGTAGACAACGCAAACATCAGGGAAGAAATAAATCCCAGTGGTCTTTGAAAGATAAAGTATTTTTTTCCTTCAAACATGTCGATAATATCGGCAACCAACTTAAGACCATCCGACATAATCAGAGTTATAGAAATTTCACTAACAAGGGGAAAAGGGACTATCCGAAGAAAAACAAATGACAGCCAAAGTGAAAACTGACATTATTTTTTACACTGCCAAAAAGGAAGAATAATTTTTTTGCCTTATTACTGCACAGTGATGGGGAAAATGTATTGTCTATAAATCAGATTTTTCCACTTGTGAAATGGTGGAAATAGAAGTAAAGCAAATCTTATCATTCTACGAACATCGCATTTTTGGGGTATATATCAACATTTTGTAAGATATTAGCATGTTTTGTTCTCTCGCACGGCTTACTTAGCCACAGAAATATGGGTGTATTTACTCTTACAGTCGCTAGATGGAAGCACAGTTGCTGTTGATTTTAACTCGTGTGAAGGTTCAAAACTCCCCCTTCATGTCTACATCGTCTGTGCGGTTTATATAGTTGTTTTTGTGTTTTTATCGGTGCTTAGTAAACTTGAAGAGTACAAGCGCTCACCTGAATTCCTACTTTGGCCTTGTGGTTGTGTGTTTCAAGTTTGTTATTTCGCCATCATGTCTACTACTTCAGTCTAGGTGTGTGTGTTAATCTGCATTACGTTCATTTGCTTTGTTATGGAACAGCATGTCAGCGGGTCGGAAGTGCAAATTACATGCCTACTCGTTCTGTTATGTATGTGGATACTATATTGGGCCAAAGCAAGTTAAACATGTCATTGTGCAAGGGACAAAATTTTGTGAAGCCTTTATTGCGTACTTTGGAATGGCTGTTGGTGATCTGGACAAACCATGGGCTCCACATGTCTCGTGTCGTAACTGCAGGTCGACGCTGGTACATTGGTTGCGTGGTAGCAGGAAAGGCATGCAATTATGCGATTCCGCGAGTGTGGAAGGAACCCACAAATCATCACCATGATTGTTACTTTTGCATGATCGATCTCACACATTTCAAGAGAGGGAAGAATAGGCTTCGGCTACAATATCCTGACATACCATAATCCCGAGCACCTGTTCCTCACAGTGAAGATCTTCCTATACCATAACCTGTAATCCAAACCACGTTTGCGGAAGAAGGCAGTGATTTGAACAGTTCTGGAGTTCCAGCGAAGGCCCCAACCAAATCGGTAATGCAAAAACTGATTGCAAAATGGCGGGAAACCGGATCCCTGCTGAATAGGCCAAAAGTGCTTCCAAAGGCTGTCCGCACTGAGGCAAAGGTGGGCGACGCAGCGCAGCTAATGATACGCAGTCCACGAAAATCATCTCTGCGTTTGGCACAACAGTTGCAGGTGACCCAGTCAACCGCTATGCGGATCCTGAAGCAGAACTTGAACTTGCACGCATTCAAAGTTACCGTGATGCATCAGATGCGGGATGTGGACAAGGCAGCTCGCGTGCAGTTTTGTGAGTGGTTTCTGTCCAATATTGCTCCGGAGGTGCTGCAGGATGGTTACTTGTTCATTTCCGATGAAGCATGGTTCCATCTGTCAGGCTACATAAACTCCCAGAACACGCGACACTGGTCAGGTGACAATCCACACGTGTTAATGGAGGTTCCACTGCACGCCCAGAAACTCGGTGTCTGGTGTGCCCTGTCGTCACGCCGCATCATCCCCGTGTTCTTCCATGAGACTGTGAACTCGGCTCGTTACATCAGTAACACATTCAACGTATTTGTTGAACAACTGACTGAGGATGAGCGAAGGAACGCTTACTTTCAGCAGGATGGAGCCACGGCGCAGACAGCATGTGCAACGATCACGCGCATTGAGTCAGTGTTCCCGCCTGATCGCGTCATTAGCCGTGGCACGCACCAACCTTGGCCACCTCGTTCTCCAGATTTATCACCCTGTGATTACTTCTTGTGAGGAGCTCTAAAGGGACAGGTGTATAGCAACAACCCTCACACACTCGAAGAAGTCCAGAACAATATTTTCACAGCTATCCAGGACAGCCCGCAGGATGTCCTCGCCCGTGCTTTTTACAATATGGGGTATCGTCTGCACACGTGCCTCGAGGTCAACGGAGGACACTTCCAGCACCTCTTCTAGGTAGGTTGTTGTCACGCTGTACTGTATTTACAGAAGAGATGATTCATTCATTTACGTTTATGTCAAGTTGTATAAACTGCTTGGCACAGATATCCTGAACTGTTCTCTACCCCGCTCTTCTCTTTGGTGTACCAGGTTTGCCTACATGCAAGGAGCACATTTTCCATGGGGCCTCTTTTAAAAGACTCACCCATTATACAGAGTGATTTAAATGTCACAGGACCCCCTTTCTTTTTTCTCTAAAACGGATCCAACTTCACCTGGCTACATCGGGGTAAGGGGCCCGAGACATGGCCGCCATCTTGAAGTCCGCCATATTGGATCGAGGTCAAATTTTTCAAATGGCAATGGCGTCATATGAATTATCAAAACACATTAGAATTTTACAAGAAATGCAATCCTGTAATTAGTTTTGTGATAGCTACAATGGTACAAAGTTATTGACACTGTATTTAAACAACATTTTACACATTGTACACTGGCAAACTTTAAAGAAAGGTCTCCCTCCTCTTAGTTAGATTGGTAGGTAGTTGGAAACACTTCATTGCTCCTGTATTGGATAAGAAAGTGGGGGAAAGCAGTTGCAGACAAGACCATCACTACCCTATGCGCATGTAAACTTGTTTCCGGAAAGCTTTCTGTTGGAGTTTTGTCAGGCATGATCTGGGCAGTTTGTGGAAGATTCTTGTGTTCTTACCCCCCGCCCCCGCTCTCTCTCTCTCTCTCTCTCTCTCTCTCTCTCTCTGTATGTGTGTGTGTGTGTGTATGTGCGCGCGGGCGCGCGCGCGCCAACACCTGTTTCTTTTTAAGTTTGGCGTATGTTTATTGCATCGAGAAATTGCTGTTATGGCTGGGAATGAACCAGGTTAGCAATGGGCAAATAAAAAAGTATAAAAAATACCAAAATTCCTGGCATGAGTAGTTAGTAGTAGTAAAGGTTAGGAAAGTTCCTCGTGCGTATACCAACGTGCCATGAAGGCTCATTTAAGGGATGTGGTAGTAGGGCACCGCACATTCTCGAGCTCGGCCATTTTGGAGGTGATACGATCAGCACCACGCTCCAGCCGCCTTTTTTTCGTCAGGGTTGTAGTAGAAATGAGAAAATATAAATGTTTTGTATTCTGCGTTTGTGACAGTATTCTTTGGATATTGTCCCTGAAATATCTGTTAACATCCTAACCCGCAGTTTTTTTTTTTCAGGATAAACAAGTTGAAGGCCGCGAGTGGTTCCTGAGAAGTAATGAACATATCACAGAATGCGCACTAGTTTAGCTCACATTTCTTAAGGAGAGGGGGGAGGGGGCAGAATGATATACAAATTTATTCTACGAATGCTTATTTCATTGTGACAATGGAGTATATTTTGCAGACTAACGAGGATCTAGCGTCTAGACACAAGGCCAGTATAATGGTCTGTGAAGTTTTGGCTGTGTCCTACGTTTGTGATTGCCTTTCACAAATTTCGTCTTAATACACCTTTCAGCTTTATCTATGTGATTACTCAAAAGTGGAAGAAAAGCGAAGTAAAATAAATAAATCAATTGGTCATTGTGTCCCTTTTTTTTTCAATATTTCTTCCTGAACGAAAATTAATGTTTCACCGATGTAATGCATCACTATAGTCATGTGAATTATTATTTTCCGTCATCATAGTGTGCTTAATCATTCCTTAGAGCATAGACTTTAACGCAGTTGTCCTTAGTGTAAACGATCTTAACTGTGTGGAAGTTTTTATGTAGGCAAGAAAATGGTTAAGAGTAAATCCCAATTGACTGTTAGAAATTTAAAATATTATAACTCTGACGTGACGCATATTAACTGTCCTTAGTTCGCTGTCAAGGAACGATTTCTCCTAACTAAAAAGCAGTGACGTGCGGTGACGTCGACACTTGGGGTAGTAATGAGTGGCGTGCCCAACGGGTCATAATCCCCCCCCCCTTTTAGGGCCCAGTATTCCTAAAAGAAAAACGTCAAATACAGGAAAAATTGCAAAGTTAGGAATGACTACAAAAAATTGTACACATAACTTCCACCCACTTACGAAAATCAAAAACCATTTGATTTGACTACTGAGCCAGAGATGCCGGGTTTGAATCTCGGCTTGGCAATGGGTGATCTTTGTGTGTCCCTTGCCCTTCATCAATTTTATCATATCGTCTTCGCGATTAGCCAAATATGGCGGAAAGCAAAGTAAAATAAACCAAATCAAACAATCAATCAATGAATGATTTGATTTGATTCGCTTTTTTATACATTTGGTTAATCGCGAAGATGATACAACAAAATTAATGAAGGGACAAACACAAAGAACACCCATGTCCAGGTAGGGGTTCGAACCAGGAACTCCTGGTGTTGTAGCGCGCTGTGGTAATCACTCCCCCAGGGTTGGTTGATTTGACTTTTTAAGTCCACTTTATACACAGAAAGGCTAATCGGGACTAGACCTATAGTTTAATGTGGGATCCGAACCACTATATCCCTCCATCGGGTACAGATCCGGGACCACTTCCACTCCCCCACGGAGGTCGGCCGACAACAAACATGTGAGGAAGGCGCTAACCATTCGGATACGTGGGTATCGGTAAAGCAAACTGCATTTTTTTCTCAGTAGTAATTTTCAATTGAATTTTTGAAATACCATCTTTATATATGATTATCGTTTTTTCAAAAATTTTTGCATTGCTTGATTTCCATAATTTCCCCATCTCACGATCTCGTTACTGAAGGATCCGGGCTCGAGCCCTGGTCTTTGCATGAGTGTTTCTTTACAACCAATCTTCACCCGTTTAATTTAATCAACGTTCATCGTAATGGCAGAAATTAGGTAAAGCGATGGAAGAGAGAAGAAAATACAAATAATTTCCTCCCAGTGCATCTGCAGGGCACTGTGAAATCAGGAGCCTACAATTCTCTGTTTATGATTGTCCCTCACGACTTTCCAAGCTCTTAGCTACTTATTCCGATTAAATCTATACAGCTAGAAAAAGCGATGGGTAACAAAACACAACTTTAAACAAACCATTTTTCTACTTTCTTCAATGATATTCATTTGGCTTTTTGAGTTCTGGGATACATTTTTCATTTCTAATTTTATCATTATTCACTGCAGGCAGAATACAACACATAAGAACAAGAATGCACGCTCGTCACGAATCCCGGCCTGAATTGTTCTTTGCGAGGTCCTTTCATCAGTTTCATTATGTCATCACTCATCCTCATTTTCGCGATAACCAAATGTGGCAGAAAAGCGAAGTAAAATAAACCAAACCAACAACAAGAATTAGAACGTGCGTTCACTTTCCCAAATAAATACATCCGTATTTATGATTTTTTAGCTTATCCATTTTTTTATTGGAGGCCAAGAGATTAGTATATTTAAATAAAACACTACTAAAACGAGAGCAAGAGAGAGCGTGAGCAAATATTTGTTATTTAGTCATTATATATTCCATATTTTTTAAAAAAGCATAAAATTTTTGTCTGTACATAAGACGTTCCAATTGCATAAATAATAAAAGTACATCCCATATTATACATACATATTGTATAACGTGTAAAAAGTAGTGTAAATACAGAGGACAGAAGTACTGCAGAAAAATTTCCCCTTAGTTCTTTAGAGGATTTACAAAGGAAGCGAAGGAAATCCAATCCCCTATCTGTCCTATAGCAGATAGACTGGAGGACCTGAAAGCACGGGCTTTCAACCATTGGAGCGGGGGCGAGGAAGCAAGGAAGGTAGAGGCAGAAATCTTCCCTTTCCCTTCGAAAACCCGTTTCTACCTGGAACTGTGAGGCGGAGAAAGAGCGAGCTAGGCCGCTGAACGCACCGAGGGACGAGAAGCACGTGAAAAAAGTGTTGCATATGAACTGTGGCTTCAACAAAACAATAAATATTGTGATTTGAAAATAATTAGAGATTTGAGATTGATTGATCTATCTCTGCTAGACTAGCTACTCCTCAGTGCACGTCACTGCTAAAAAGGATTCCGGCCTCCGTGGTAGAATGGTTAACACAGCTTGCTTAAACACCGCCTTGGCATTATGTTCGTTCGGTGTTCATTATGACTATCCCTTCAACAACTTCATCTTTTCATCGCTCATCCTCATCTTCGCGTTTAGCCAAAAGTGGCAGAAAAACGAAGTAAAATAAACCAAATCGAACATAAATAAGAAGCTGAAGGTAAAAATATTCCATTACCAAAAATAAAATATATAAATATACAGTAATTACTTTGTTGACACTGCAGTTTTTTGGCAGTGTGTAGCTGTCTTAGGGTCGTATTTTCGAATTGGCTGACCTCAAAATATACGAAGAGTGAATGGAAATTGGGATGCACATTTCTATTACTTTAGTAAGCATTCAGTCGTAAATCCTGTGGACACAGTGTGATTTTCGTGCAAGGAAGGGTTCCTGGGACATCAACTCGGTAAAAAGGCAACGTAATATATCCTAAATAGAAAAGAATACAGAAAAGGGGCAAGGAAATGCACATATCGTGCCGAGTCGAGGTTGTGTGTTGCAAGACGGAAATGTGTAACTATTACTGCAAGAGCATGTTCAATTATATTAGGGCTGAACCATATATCACACAAAAGCCTACAGGTGAAATTGTTGTAGGTTGACGTGAATTGTTAATCTGCCTAAACTCTTAAAATACTCTAATATCAGGTTTTTGTTCCACTTATTATTTTTGAGGGTCTTCATGACCGAGTGCTTTGCATACTGCTCTATGAAACCGAAGACCCTATGTTCGATTGATTGATTGCTTTGCTTTATTTTACTTCGCTTCTTGTGCCACTTTTGGCTAAGGTGCAAATATGGGTGAGGCCTCCCCGATCGCGCAGTGGTAGCATCGTCGCCTTGTGATCAAAGGTTCTCGGGTTCGATACCCGGTGGAGGCACATAGTGGTTCGGATCCCACTTTAAACTGTAGGTCCAGTCCGATTAGCCTTACTGTACATAAAGTGGACTTCAAACACAAACTCAACCAAATATGGGGATGGGTGACGATATGATGAAATTGATGAATGGACACTCACAAATCCATGCCCAGGCCAGGATTCGAATGCTGGACGCCTGGCGATGATGTGATAACCACTCTGCCACTGGGGCCGAAATCTATTTTCGAAGCGTGGGTACCTATTTAAGAGCTTATTGTGTTCGTTCATTTTTTCTGGTCACTCCAACATTCGTCCTTATCGTTGAAAGTAAACAACAGGGATATAATATGGTCGTAAAAATAGCAAAGTTACCACATATGTCTGCCACGTGCCGAAAGAAACGACCTTCTTTGCTCGTTTTCTTTTTATATTTGTTTTAGAGCTAATGACAAAAGAGAGAAAAGAAACGAAAAAACGAACAACCTATTTTCATTCATGAAGGAAATAAATCACCAGCTCAGAACCTGATTTCTTCAGAGCTCAAAATGGACAACAAATACGTATTTCTTCCGAGGCCGAATGAGCCCAGAAAGAAACGCTGTGCTAATTCCTTGATGACTCATGGTTAACATTGCTCTTCTGACAGCTGTGCAGCTCTTCCTTATCTTGCATAGAGTTTCGGCGTTGACGCTGGAGTGTTTCCAATTCAATATCGGTTTTTGTTTGTTGCTTCCAATCTAACTAAGAGGAGGGAGACCTTTTTTTAAAGTTCGCCAGTGTACTAACGTACGGTCCAGACCTTAGTCCGTACGCTAAATGCACGACTTGTGAAAATTTGCTCTTGCAGTTTTATCCCTAATATTTCCCTAAGGAATTTTTAAACCAATCGTACGGACCTGGAGACAAAATTACGGTCCGTTTGCCATGTGCGTTCGGTATTATCCTTTTCAAAAGTTTGCAACGCTGAAGGAAATCGGGAAAACTTCCGTCGCCGATTACACAATCCCGTTTCTCTCATTGGTGGAGCCGTTTCGTGTCACTACTTGCGCAGAGACTTGTTCTCGTTCCCCTGGTCTACAGTTAGCTGGTATGGACTGTATTTCTTCAGATTTGTTGTTGAGAATTATTATTTCTTGCTGTGTGTCAAGTAGTCTGTTTGTATTTTTCGATAAATGTATATACCTCAGTGTTAGTTGTTGTATGTTTTCCTTTGCACTGTTGATACACGGTTTTCTTGTCCGTCTTCTAGGTTTTCCTCTTTTTTTGAAGTCGAATTGGAACAAAAATTTCAGTTGCTTTCAAGATATCATCAGGTCGTTCTCGGGAAATTATTTAACGCGAGTTGTATCGTGACGATATTTACCTTGTTAATTCGTACTAGTGAACGTATTACTTCAGACTTATTCAAAGACTGTTACGAAGAGGCCAGACATTCGCGAAGAAATGTTATAGTTTGTTATTGGGGACAGTGCAGCCCAAGGGATTTTAACTAAGAATTTTCTGTGCACTTAGCGTTTTGTCCAGACACCATAACATCTGGGCAGATGGAAGGTAGGCTATGTATTATGTTAAATGAACGAATATGAAAGGAGGTAACAAAGCAACGGAACATTTTCAGAAAAGAGAAGCAGTCCTGATTAACCTATATGTGAACAAAGTAGACTTAAAGCTATGGATGCCAATCTAAAATTGTGTATTTCAGTCACAGTCATTTAATTTTTATAAGAGCGTTGCAGGAACATGGTAACTTCAAACCGAAGAATATTTTTTGATTGATTGATTGATTGATTTAGTTTATTTTACTTCGCGTTTTGTGCCTCTTGGCTAATTTGCGAAGATGGGGATGAGTGATGAAATGATGAAATTGATGAATGGACGTTCACAAACAACCAAGTCCGACCGGGATTCGAACCCGGGACCCTTGGCGTCGCAGCGCGATGTGCTAACCACTCGGCCACAGGGTCGGGCGAATATTTTTAGAGAGAGTAAACAACACCATTAGTGAGGAAAGATACCTCGACCCCTCTCCGTGGAAAAGTGCTTTGCCTTGCTTGCTTCTCCATGGAAAAATCCTCCAGTCGTCCATATTTGTTATTGGCCTCCCTTGAACAAGCTGTTCTTTCCCAAACTTTGTTGTTGTGCTAGAATCAGGCGAAAATTAAGCAAGTTAGTATACTTCAGTTTCATTACTATATTGTCAAAGATGCCTACTAAAAGTTGATTGATATTTGATTTAGGGACTAAAACATACATGCAAAATTCATGCTTTCTTTATTTTCAACGTCTCACCCCCTAAATTTCAGTCCGCTCCCCCTCAGCACCTCTAGATGAATAATCCTGGGGCTGCCACTGTACACGATGGTCTTCGCAGCCATAGCGAAAAGTCCAACAAAGAGTACCCGACGTTTATCAGTAGAGCATAATGTCAGTCAGCCGTCCATTGTGTGGATTCTGCACAGTAAGAACTGATATCCATGTAAGATACAAATGCATCAGAAACTAGCCGAGGATGACCCAGATAGACGGGTAGAATTCTGTACCTGGGCCTTACTCCAACACCAACAAGATCCCTCGTTCGCACAGAGCATCGTGTTTTCCTACGAGGTGTATTTTCATGTCAATGGCAAGGTAATCCGTCAGAACCACCGGTTCTGGAGTGATACAAAGCCTCACTGGTTTGACGCGTCCTAGGAAGTCGCTCATTGCTCAGCGCTACCTTGAACTGCTTCAGGGTACAGTGTTTCCCTCCCTTCTCACAGAAGACTGCACCTTTCCCTCGATATTTCCAGCAAGATGGGGCATCACCGAGAGGTTCGTCAATGGCTAGATTTGCAACTCCTCGGTCACTGGATTAGCCCGTTGAATGACCAAAAAGATCTATCGACCTCACCCCCTGGACTTTTATCTATGACGTTACTTGAAACAGCTTTTGTACTCCGAGAAAATCTCATGGGGGTTCATGCAGAGTGGATCTCATGCCTCAAAGAGAGTGTTCGGCATGATGGGAACCACATTTAGCGCTTCCTCTAGGACTTACCATGGTACCGTAGCACGCTGTTGCCATCTTTCAGTGTCGATAATTTTTGTACAGTTACAACTATCACAAAACTAATTACAGTATTGCATTTCTTGGAAAATGCTATTGTTTTGATACCCCCACATTGCCATTTGAAAAATTTGGCCTCGATCCAATATAGCGGACTTCAAGATGGCGGCCATGTCCCGGAAGCACCTTCACATACGGGCCCCAAGGCGTACCCAGGTGTAGTTTGATCTGCCATTACCACATCTGTCTTAGAGAAAACGGGTGTCCTGTGACTTTTGAATCACCCTGTGTATTGAATCATTTGAAATTAACAAAATTCAAAATCAGATACATGTTTGATTCCTGAAATTTGATTCTGAGTGATTGATTGAATTTTTGTTTTATGCCTACTTGCTGCAAAGAAAGGCTAATCGGGACTGGACATACAGTATAAAGTGGGATCCGAACCACTATGCCATATGCCTCCACCAGGTATCGAACCCTGGACCCCTTGATTACAAGGCGACCCATTCATCACCACAACACTATTGAGGAGGCCCTGAAATGTGATTCTAACCAATGTCTCTTAAATATATCTGGAGGAGAAATTCCAGGGATCAGGTGCTACAGACTAATTTGTGCTTTAGCAGTATTGTATCAATTTATCAGTAAAATTACCAATATATTTTTTTTATCCAATGTAAATAGCTTGTTATTTAGTGGAGATATCTGCCGTTTTGTTATTTTTTGGATAGAAACACATAATTTCTAGTTATTTAAAGAAACTGTCTACATATGTAGTTCTTTTATCAAAGGTAAAATCCACCACAATTACCTCATTACATAAATAGATTGAGGAAGTTAATGAACCTTACATGCTCCTCACGGAGTATTTGAAACTCTGTATTCTACAGTTAATCGTCTGCTAAATGCCTTGGCTAAATGCTGCGAAATAGCTTCCAAGGGAACAGCTCGCATCCACCTGTTCCAACAGCCCCAAGACGAGGCGCACACAGACGCAGGACAAGAAAGCGAATGTTGCGAGTGTAGGGTTGAGAATGTTGTATGATTGACTGGCTGAAGACGAAAGGCTTTAGTTCATTGAACTTTACAGAAAAGACAGCAAACCAAGACCTACCCTAACCGAATTAAAAACAAAAACGAAATCGTACACTTGGCATTTTATAAAAAGTTACTACAACTCTGTAAAATTATTAACTGGATACTCTTCTAGTGGCAAATTATTGTTGTCCTTGTTTGTTCACGAGAAGGGAGTTTGGAACAGTTCGGGTTTGTCACAATTTCTACAAATCTAGCGGACGTCATTAAAAAACTCGGCCATCTGAATGCCATCATTTCATTGAGGACGATTGAATTACACTCATGCTCATAAATTAAGGATAATACAGGTTTTGGTGCCCCACGATACAGCACTGAAACAAACTAGTTGTGGTAGCACAGACACATGTTGAACACACAAGAAAGACATCCACCTACCCTGTTTAACCCTGTTTATTGCAGAAAACGTGAGAAAAACCAAAGAGCGCACATATGATAGAGAGCAAGGGAGATTGTAAAATGTTGTTCCACAGTTCTTTGAGCATGTGCACAGGTTTCAGTATGGAATGTGATGCCCATGCACATTGACACATGGAGTACAATGGCTTGGCATACTCTGAAGGGGGTTGTCGAGCAGCTGTTGGGGTATGGCCTCCCACTCTTGCACCAGTGCCTGTCGGAGCTCCTGAAAAGTCCGAGGAGGTGGAACACATGCGGCGACACGTCGGCCTAGAGCATCCCAAGCATGTTCGATTGGGTTGAGGTCAGGGGAATAGGCAGGCCACTCCATTCGTATGATTTCTTCTGTTTGAAGGTACTCCTCCACAATAACAGCTCGGTGTGGCTTGGCATTGTCATCCATCAGAAGGAACGTAGGACCGACTGCACCTCTGAAAAGACGAACGTAGTCTTGCAGAATAACATCCTGGTACACCTGACCTGTTACAGTACCTCTGTCGAAGATATGCAAGGGTGTACGTGAACCCAGGATAATGCCACCCCACACCATGACACCACCACCTCCATACTGGGCCCTTTCGACGATGGTACCAGGTCGGTATCTGGTTCCTGGTTCACGCCAGATGGTTACACGACGAGTATCATTGTTGAGACTATACCTGGACTCGTCAGTGAAGAGTACGTAAGACCATTCTTCCATTGTCCATGTCCTGTGTTCTCTACACTAGTTGTTACGGGCTACTCTGTGACCATGTGACAGTGGAATGCAAATTGCAGGCCTCCTGGTGAAGAAACCGTGCCTGTTGAGTCGTCTGTACACAGTGGGTCTGGAAACAACTGTTCCAGTGGCAGCTGCAAGGTCTCGAGCAAGGCCCCCGGCAGTACTCCATCAGTGTCTGCGGGCACTAACGGTGAGATATCTGTCTTCTCGTGGTGTTGTACACTGTGAACGTCCACTGCTCTAGCACCGAGACACGTTTCCGGTCTGTTGGAATCGTTGCCATAATCGTGAGATGACACTTTGTGGCACATGGAGCACCTGTGACATGACCTGCTGTCTTTGGCCCACCTCTAGCCACCCAAGTATCTTTCCCCTCATTACATCATCAATATGTGTTTGTTGAGCCATTTCACACACACACTCACCATTTGCACAACCGAACACAACTGCACACTTCCTACAGGCACTGTACTCTGGTCAGCAGTTTCGCTCCTGTGAGTCATGGGTCTGCTTACAGCGCCACCACACACTGGATCAAGGTCATAGTCAACACAGGTTCTTTGGTACAGTACCCAGACATCATTTCAAGCTGCAACGTGCACATCAAATATTTCTTTGTACAAGATTCAGCATTATCCTTAATTTATGAGCATGAGTGTACAAGAATTCTCAACTCTACAAAAAAGTCAACTTAATCTACAAATGGAGAGATGAAGCAGGTTTCGACAAAACAGTTTTTCTCTCTGATCACTCATAAATTGCTTTTATTGTTATTTTCTTTGTTGAGCATCAACAATTTTGTTATTAATGTTATTTTTACATTATAGTATCATATTTGCTTTAACATTGTTATTGTCCAAATTTTAACGTGCTTCATGTACGTTACTTCTGACAATTTGTAACATCTGTATCGTATGTTTATTTGGTCAGGAGGGGTGCCAACAGGGGGGATTATGGCGCAGGTTTTTTTTGGGTGGGTCCGCTTCAAATAATATAAAATTCAACATTTATATCTTTTTCCAAAATATATGTAAAAATTTTACACCTTAAATGCACCATATTTAATCCATTAGATGAGGAAAAGAAAGTGTTTACGGGTATTATCGAAAGGGGGGGGAGATATCCAACTCTAGGTCTTAGATTATTGTGGTTATTTTAGTTAGAGGGGGATTGAGCCTTAAATTGAAGGCAATTATACAAGTATTGTGTATTACTATTGTCTTAGACAGACTATTGCGGTAATTCTGGTGTGGAGACTGAGAATTATTTTTTTGGATGAGGCATAATCCACTCTTCAATATCAACAGTAAGTCTAAAATTTGCATGGAGGGGATGCGCCATTGGCCTTGCGGGATGAACCCCTGTATTTAGTTCCTTTCAATAAGGGTTGAATTTTACTTGGTCTACTGTATTATATTACGACGTGTATGGGAGGGGAGGGAGCAAGTGGAGGTCACCTGTTCCCCTGTCTGATTTAGCACCGCACGCCACTGTTAAGAAGTTAAAAAGTAATGTATGAGGACAGTTTGCACAATGGTGATTTAGTAACAATTTAGTTGTATTACTTTACTCCGAAATTCTGCTGAACATATAATGCGATCGATATGTGTGAACAAATTGATAATTGCACTTGTATATTAGGTGTCATGACCATGCATAATCTTTATCCTGATATGATGAAAGGAATATATAAATAAAACAAGAAAGCTTCGGATTTTTCTTTATGTCTTAAAATATATAAAAATAATGCACCTGACATTAATGTATTTTTGTTACACAAACATACACAAACATAATTTACTACATTTGTAGTTTTCTTTAAGCTTTAACACAAACAAGTAATAACATATCATTAACGTTTTCATTTCAGTAACAAATCACATAATAATTTAATGCTTGATGGTTTAACATAAATAATTTCACTACATTTGTAGTATTCTTTAAGATTTACCACAAATGATGAAAAGAATAAATAATAATAGGTATTAAAACTTTTGTTTTGTCTTTGTCTCAAAAATAAAAAATTGCATGTGACATGATATTATTTACATAACAAACACAAATAATTTACTACATTCGTGGTCTTCTTTAAGTTTTACCACAATCAATTAATAAAATAACAATAACTTTTACATTTTTTTAACAATTCATGGTGGTTTCGCATAAGTAATTGACAAAATTTGTAGCTTTCAATAAGCTTTACCATAAATGATGAAAAAATAAACAAAGCATGAAAGCCTCTGCTTATTCTTTCAGTGTCAAAGATCTTGCACATAGCATTAACGTTGTTATATAATGCAAACAATTTATTACATTTTAGTTTTCTTTAAGCTTTACAATAAATAATTAATAACATATAAGATCATTTTTATTTTAGTTAGAAAATCACATGCTATTTTGAAGTACTTTTCACGAAAGTCTCAAAGGAGACAGTGCAACAGAAATAAAATAATTTGTAAATTCATGATATGATCTGCTCATTATATTTGTACTCCATGTAAAATTCTTCCTACATAGAATCTTCAATGAGCAATAATTGCTTTCAGTAAATACTTTTATTTGCTTGTATTATAATAATAAGTGAAATAATAAAGGGAAGAGATCTCTGCTGCTGAAATATACTATCTATTGATAGCATTCCTCATGCCATATTTTCTAAATTATTAATAACATTTTTATTTTAGTAAAGAATCACATGACCACTTTTTATGAACGTCTCAAAGGAGACAGTGCAACAGAAATAAAATAATATTTGAATTCATAATATACTCTTTTCATTATTTTTGTGTTCCATGCATAATTCTTCCTACATAAAATTTTCTAGGAGCAATAGTTGTTTTTGGTAAATGCTTTTTTTTACTTGTGTTAGAATAACAAGTGAAATAACAAAAGGAAGAAATCCCTGCTGCTGAAACATACTATCAGTTGATATCATTCCTCATGCCATATTTTCTAAATTATTAATAACATTTTTATTTTAGTAAAGAATCACATGAGCACTTTTTATGAAAGTCTCAAAGGAGACAGTGCAACAGAAATAAAATAATATTTGAATTCATAATATACTCTTTTCATTATTTTTGTGTTCCATGCATAATTCTTCCTACATAAAATTTTCTAGGAGCAATAGTTGTTTTTGGTAAATGCTTTTTTTTACTTGTGTTAGAATAACAAGTGAAATAACAAAAGGAAGAAATCCCTGCTGCTGAAACATACTATCAGTTGATATCATTCCTCATGCCATATTTTCTAAATTATTAATAACATTTTTATTTTAGTAAAGAGTCACATGAGCACTTTTTATGAAAGTCTCAAAGGAGACAGTGCAACAGATTTAAAATAATTTTCGAATTCATAATATAATATTTTCATTATTTTTGTGCTCCATGCATAATTCTTCCTACATAAAATCTTCTAGGAGTAAAAGGTGTTTTCGGTAAATCCTTTTTTTTTTTTTTTTTTTTTGCTTGTGTTAGAATTATCAGTGAAATAACAAAAGGAAGAGATCCCTGCTGCTGAAACATATTATCTGTTGATAGCATTTCTCATGCCATATTTTCTAAATTATTAGCTCCTCTGTTGAAGGTGTCCACTGTGTGTGAGCTGGCAGGTTGCTGTAAGATAATATTTTGAAATATTAAATTTACATTCTGAAAAGGCCTTATCAATTTGCCTGCAAATTCTTCAGTTCTTTTTTTCTAATTACTTACACCTAAATATACATAGAAAGGCTAGTTTTAGTGAGACCACCAACAAAAGAACCTGCACTGAACTGCATGTCCTGTTCATTGTACTTCTGCATGGAGCAATCTTCTCTGGCCAAAGCTAAACAGATGGAGGGGAAGGTGTGTGAAGGCTTCTGGTCAGGGGCTTTTTTGTTTGTTATTCTCCTTTATAATTCTTACTTAAATTATTGTAAAACTTTATGTTAATTTCACATTGAAATGTGATACACAATTTTTCTCTGGGATAGTGGGAAGGGTTCTGGTATTATTCTTTAGTGGGTTTTCTATGGTGACTCAAACAATCCCAACAAAGACAAAATGATCATGATCAATGAAAATCATATAGCTATACTCATATGTGATCATACTCATCAATGAATATTTCCCTTCTTAGCACTAAAGGTGCCAGTACACCATACTGTTCCATATTTATAGAGAAAGAAATCTCCTTATTTTAATATGTGATACAGGGATATCAGTTCATTGGGAAAATGGTAAGAACTTAAGCATGTAATTAAGCATGATAGAAGATTATGTTTATGGAAAACAAATCTTGCTGTGTGTGGCAGAGTTCTACTGATGTGCATATTAGCTGGTAATGCTATCATTCATTTTGTGAACTTGTTCTAATGGCACTATGACAAGGCTCTTTTTTTGTTACATATTTTCCACTATTTACTCTTGATTGTATGTTTTATTTTTGATGATACTTGAATATATATTGAGAGTTGTTCATTTTCATAATTTCATCATGTAGAAACACTGATTCTCCCTCTTCTAGACTACTGTGATATAGTATATGGTTCAAATTTGTCTGTTTGAAACTAAGCCAAAATTCAGAAAGTTCAAATTCATGTTATCATTAAACAATTCAATCATATCTGTCCAACCCTAAACAAAAACAAAATGCTAAACATGAACAGATGTCGCAGACTTTATTTCTGCTGTTTTATACAGAATCTTTTAAACAAAACACTCCCTGAAAACTTATTTGAGAAATTATAAACCAGAATTGAAATACACAACTATGGAACAAGGGGACAGTGAAACTTGAGCTCTTCAAACACTCACTGAAATTTTTCAAAATCGTCAGTTACACTTTCAGTGTCAAAAACGTGGAATGAACTCATACCCCCTTCCATTACCTCCTCCCCAATCCTAAAAAAATTAAGAATGAGTTAACAATACTTCATAAACTGGATACGAGCCCTCGCCAATCCTTGACAAGCCCTTAACCATATTGTAATATTCACCAAAACATTGTTCTATTTTACCTTACAAAACTAGCATAATTACGTACGTTAATCTCAATATCCTTGCATGAATCTCCTGCTCAGAAATGCTTAGTATGTATGTATGTGTGTGTGTTTTTTTCTTTTGTGATTCTTCTTCATTTTCTTAAAAAATTATTTGTTCTTTTCTTTGTAACGATTTTCCATTTATCCTTTTATTTGGTTCATGTACATGAGCTAAATGGATAAACTGGGTTAGGTGGGAGAACAGCCACAGGCTGAACCTGGCCCTTTAATGAAGAAAATTTGAATTTGAATGTATATTGTTTTTCATTTGTGAGATCCATCTAAATTACACAAAAGAAAAACAGATTTGACATAATTGAGTCCTAAAATTTATATATTTACAATAATACACAATATGAGTGTATGGATTTTTGTATTTGCAATGCATTTCCTACAATTTCAACAAATTATACTTTACAGTAATTCTAAATTTTCTCACTGGGTTTTGAAGCAATCTAAATTTAATTGGAAGTGTTAAATCTAGTTGGCAGGAAGATTAGTTTAATCACAGAGCATTCCCAACTCATGATTGATATGTACAAACCTACGAGGGTAACTAAAAATGTAAGTTACAACCCCCCCCCCCTGTATAAAAAAAGCAAAGCACATTAAAGATAAAAGAATATTGGATGAAAACAAATGAACATTTAACTTTTTTTTTTGCATAGTCATCAAGGTATTCTAAGCATTTTGTATTGTGTGTTCAGTTTTTCTATTGCTTGTGTGCAAAAGGTCCATCCAATTTATTTCAACCACTTGAGACTTCTTCCTGCACTTCTTCATCTGACATGAAACGCTCACTGTTCTAGGTCTTGTTTGAGAGGACTGAAATGGCGGTAGTTGCAGGGTGCTAAATTGGGGATATATAGGGGTTAGACTACACTTTCTACTTGAATTTCTGCAGCAACTGTATTGGGGGGGGGTGGAGGGCGCTTAGTGTTGTCATGTAGAATAACAACCCCATCACTCAATCTTCTAACCTTTAAGCTTTAATGGCTTCTTTCAGCTTCTTTAATGTCTCACAGTATGATGTTACAGTGATTGTTGTTCCTCGGGGCACAAACTCACTGTAAACAAAGACTTTGGAATCAAATAAGATTGTCAGTATGACGTTTTGAAAGATTGGACAAGTTTGGGCTTATTATTGGTGGTGGAGAATCATTGTGTCTCCATTTCTTTGATGCCCGTTTTTCCTCGGGAGTGTATTGGTGAACCCAGGACTTATCTACTGTGATGATTTTGCTCAGAAATTACAGACCATGGAATAACGCTGAAGAAATGACAGTGTAGCTTCAAAACATTGATTTTTGTGCTCAGTCACTGATAATCCAGCTGATCATGAATCAGCATCGCAGTCTTATCATACACCTCGACAATTGTGCATTGGGTTTCACTCTGATTAGACCTTTGTGCCCACAAAATTCAGACAACAGAGCACACCTCAATATTCGACACCACCTAAATATGACACACCATTATTACGTGATCACTACTCACATACTAAACCAGATGCAGCATGGTTGCTTTGCGTGTTGGAAGAAACATTCTCCACAGTGTTGCCACCAAGCATGATTATTAAATCTCTTTTAGTATAGGAACATGTGGCATGTGTAACTTGCTTTTTGATGTTCACTCATGCATCCAATTATCCCAGTTCTGCTGTTAGGGTGTGCGAGGCATGCCACCACACAGGGCTTCATGCTTTGAGAGACCTCATGTTTCCAAATGAGGTATTCATTAATTTCTTGTGCAGCCAAGATTGCATTCGAATAAAGGAAATAAAAATAAAAATGTAATTGCTGTGAAAGGGAAAAAATCTATCATAACAGAGTTGAGTTTCCCATGACAGACAATGGGCTTCCACGATGGCACTGTGGTTGCGTCGCCGCCTTGTAATCAAGGGGTCCCGGGTTCGATACCTGGTGGAGGCACAAGTGGTTCGGATCCCACTCTAAACTGTAGGTCTATCCCAATTAGCCTTACTGTGCATAAAGTGGACTTAAAACACCAACAACTCAACTCAACCCATGACAGACAACTGTGTGCCTATACTTGTCAAGCCAAATACAATGTAGCCATGAAAAAAGATGAAGAGAAGAGTTTGCATCAAGATCCTGAAGGTCAGGTAGGTTCTTTTCAAGCCAACTGCAGCAGGGTTTCTCTGAAGGCAAGATGAAACGGTCTTCAGTGTGTGAAGAGGGCTCCATCTACCATAGTGGTTAGTGCTCTAGCTTCGGTGCAAACAGTCCCGGTCCTAGTGGAGCCCCAAAATTTTGGTGTTGACCCAGCATCATGAGGACAATTCAGGAAAGACTTGAAAAGTAGATGTGACAGTTTCTACTACCCCTGACAAAAATATTGAGCCCTCGGTTTGTGTGCTTGTAAAATTGTATTCCGTGGGAGGGAAAATGTCAAATATACTCATTGGAAAGCTTTAAGTGTCTGCTTTTAGCCAATAGTAAGACAAAGTCATTTTAACTCTTGTCTGTCTTCTATTCAGACAAAAATGTTCGTAAAAGTGTAGTTTTTTTGTGTGTTTTTTACATGAGTCGAATTCAATTGTGTGTAGCTTCGTTTAAAACTGTCGTAAAAATATGATTTTTTTTTTTGTGATTGATGATTGTTTATGTGGATTGAAATATCTCTGTCAAATATAATGGTACTTTCCTCTGTGGAACAGCCACAATTAATAATAAATTATGATGTTGCAATTTCTGTAATGGTCAGCCCAATGGTCATGAAATGCATATCAAAATGATGGCCTTGGAATGGAAATCAAATTTCCATATCTCATTCTTGCACACTGTGGGAATTGAAAACAACAGAGAGAATTGTTTTTCTTGGCAACCGGTTCCCGCGCAATTCACATCGTTGCTAAGAATGCACGTAGAGCAAGTGAGCTTTGTTGCCAAGCATTGCTGCTTGCTCTTTAAACTCCGAATCCAAGCAGCTTTGACACAGGAAATGAGCCGAAACAATGTGTTGCGCAAAGGGAAGCATTGTAGAGACGCCAAAATTTTCTTGTGTCATGTTTGTGTTTACGTTCCTGCCGAGAATTATTGCCTGAAATCCAACATAGCCATAATAAATCTTACATGCATTCTATCCAGGCAGTCAGTCTCTCACAAGTTTGTGTGTTTGGTCGTACGCACAGTATTGAGTGATGGCGGTTCTGTGAAGTGATTTTCTTGTTGCATGAATATGTAATATCAAGACTGTAATATCATAGTGGTGCAAAAGAAATAATAGTCAGTACCAAGAGATATTTCAACCAGGAGAAAGGAATGGGTGCATCTCACGACATAAACCAAAGTGTCAAGTGCACGGCGGAGTGTTTGGGTGTTACGTCAGTAGAGTGAAAAAGGTATGTAAAGAAAAAGGGAACAACAAAAATTTGCATTGACCCAATATTTTATTGGGCGAGTTCTTGCAAGGTGTGGTGAGAAGAAATATACATGACTTTTATTTCAATCATCCAGTTCAACAGAATCCATTATGAATAGCATTTTATACTTTTACCTTTCACTCATTATATTTATTGAAAATTTATTAATGTTTTTAGTCCTTCTGTCTCTCGTAATGAACCCATGACTCCTTGCTTATTACAAGAGTTGCAGCTTTTAAACAGACCAAAATATAAAAGCAATATTTCAGGTGGAATGTATAGTAACACGTTAAATGCTGAAACAACCACCACACTACTCGACATGATAATTAAGTGAATTTTGAGAGATAAACACAATTTACTTGCATTTTTGCTCGAAATATATTTTAAAATGTTAGTTGGCGTGAAGGCTTCAAATGCGCAATTTTTTAAATATACTTTGTATTGCTAGTACACACCTCGCTTTGTTTCCCTTTCTTATGAAATCGCTGTATACAGCAGGTGCATTATTATTGTATACAGAGAACACTGGATCTATCATCGAATTCATTCAAATCGTCCTCATCGAACATCTTTGCACTCAATATATCTGCAGGGTGGCTACTCAACAGGATTTCCTTGAATTCTGAGAATTCTGCTTGAATTATTGGCTCCGGGAATTATGCTTGAATTCTGCTTGAATTTTTCTCCGTAGACGTGAAAAATTGCAACTTTTATTAATCTAAATCCTATTGAATTTATACAAACTGATAAATGCCCTGAGGCGAGATTTTCACAGTTGAGTTTTTATTTCTATCGAGGAAGGAAAATAATGTTATGTGAAAAATAAAATGGAATTCTCTCAATCTGTTTACTTTGTTATTGTCCTTTGTCGAGTAGAGCGATCTGACAGACAGAAGATTATTGCAAGATAAGATTTCTTGAAGATGATTAGGTAGGTTTGACTTTGAAATTATTACACAATGAACAATTTTTCGCAGGTTAGAATATATACCATAACATTTGTGTTACTTGTGTTTGTAGATGTATTTCGAGTCTGAGTAAGTGAAATGGCAAATGCAAACTAAGGACCTCAAATTAAATGTTTTAAATATACCGCTTAATTAAATTAAATTAGTATTTTTGGATACATTGGAATCACACAGACACTTCATATTATTACTCGTATATTTGTGTGTGCATATCAGTGGTGCAACCACAGTGGGGCACCCAACCTTGAATGAAAATCAATTCTAAGGAGGGCAAGGGGGCAAACATTGATGACCAAGGGCACCTGTAGAGGGGCAATTATCCCCCTCGATTTCAAATTTTATGCAAATAAAAATACATTTCATAAAATTATCTCGCTTGCTTCGCTTGCAATCCCTGCTTTTCTTAGTCTCGTCAAGTTCAGAGCCATAGCTAGGGAGCGGCGGGAGTCGGGGCCACTGAACAATCTAGATGATAAAAAATGTAGAAGAGAGAATGCCATGGTTCCTCGTGAAATTATTTTTGCCCTATTAATTCAATATTGTTTTCAGTTTGCAAGAAAAATTGATTAAAAATTTTCTTGTTCACTTCACTCGCAGTATAATTGTTTTCTATAATGCATTGTAAATTACCAGAGAGAGAAATAAGATTTCTCCTAATGGATTTTGTCTTAAATGCATGAACAATTGTTGGGAGGAAAAGGAGTGTGCACATTTGAAAGACAATTTATATAATTTTTGCTGTTGGTTTGTTATGAGGTGGATGAGTTGATTATGTATTGAATATAAATAATAGACCTATAAGCTGTGTGTATGTGTGTGTGTGTGTGTGTGTGTCTATATATATATATATATATATATATATATATATATATATATATATATATAATGTATTAAAGAAACTTTGAATATGCACACAATTTGGCATGAATTTTCTTATTTTACATCACTCCATTTTGAATATGTGTTGTAAAACATATGTTGCAGATGAAAGTTTACATGTTATATGTACAAAAAGAAAATATTTGGAATGCATTTATCATGCATTTTCTGCCATTCAAAAATACAGTTTGTGTATTTGTTTTTTCATTATTAATTAATGTGAAATTGAACGTTTTTTTAGAAAGAAAATAAAAGTTTAAAATAGTTTGTTGGAACACAAATGCTTTAACACAGACTTCTGCCCCCTTTCTGTGTAATTTACAAGGATGATAATGTCTTTGACACTAACATAACTACTACTACTAATAATAATAATAGTCATAATAATGTCATTATTATTATTATTATTATTATCATTATTATTATTTTCATTATTATTGGTACGCTTATCATGGCACTTGTTACCCCCCCCCCTGACAAAAGTTCATGGTTGCGCCTCTGGTTCATGTGTGTGGCTGTTGAGAGGTGGTAATGCACAATGTTCAAATGGAGAAAACATCTGCTTGTGGCCTTGAATTTTTTGAAAATTTGTCTTAAGAACCGGGAATTATACTTGAATTTTATCATGGTCCTAGAGTAGCCATTCTGATCTGTTTTCTCTCTTCAAGTCCACTTTAGGCACAGGTTAATTGGGACTGTACTTACAGTTTAAAGTGGTATCTGATCCACTATGTACCTTCGCCGGGTATCGAAGGAGACGATGTTCATATGTACATAGATAAAAGCTAGAAGAAAATGCAGTACAGCAGTACTCCATTTGCAATATGAGAAATAGAGTAAGGTGGGGCAAGATTGCGCAGTTTGAGTTCATAATTTTATATTCAAGCTATGAAACTACAGACACACATGAAAAAAAGCAATACACATTGCACTATCCCTTGCTAACTCACAGTAAATTTCCGAAAGCTGAATGAACAATATTTCTGCATGAAACAATTACAAAACCGTGACCATGCAAATGCGTAGTCTTACCCACGCCGCGGGGTAAGACTGCGATCAAGTTCGGGTAAGAATGCGCACTTTCTACACAGTCACATTTGTATAAAAAGAAACACAAATCACCTAAAAAAGTTCTTCTATCATATGGGATACATTTCTCGTGGCATAGTGAATCCCGTTCTTCACTTGGGTTAGGAATCACTAACACAAATCACAAATAAAGGTTCCTGTTTCATACGAGATGAAATTTTCATGCCACCACTCGTCACATGTGGAACACTGGATCCAATCCTCTACTGGAGGATCGCTGTACTTCTCATTACAACCTGGGCAATTGTACTCTTTCTTCTGGCGTTTTCTGCTTGCTACATCTTCTTCAACAACGATGTTCCGTTTCTGTTTCCCCTGAACTTTCTTCTTACTCTTCTCAGCCAACGAGGCTTCCAAGTTGACTTTGAATGGAGATCCAGTTAACACCTGAGACTGCCTTCTCTTTCGTCGGCGGTGCTGAATATGCTCTGCACGTGGAAGTGGTGAATCTGGTTAACGGAAATGTGCCCGTATGATCCAGTATTGTTAACCCCACTTGTTGAAGACTGCTCACCTGGAGTTGGAGCTGATACATTTGTCAGAGTAGAGGGAAGAAACTCGTCCACAGTGAAGATGTCTTGATTGACAGAGCATAATCCAATCACTTCAAAGCCCTTCATGGCATTCCTAACTGTAGCTGCCTTCCCATATGCCTTTGTAAAAATGGATGCCACTTGGAAAACTGTTATTGGGCGACCCGGATGGTTACTCATCCACTTCTCACACTCAGATGCATAAAACGACTTCAGTAGACCAAAAAATGATCTATCTAATGGCTGGGCCTTGTAAGCCACACACTTGCACCTGCAAGCCACACACTTGTGGGGTAAAACTGCGCACGTGCGGAGTTGTGCCCTGTGCTGCATTCCTGAACAAATCACGTGATGCTGCCCAGCCATTGCACAAAGCAATGGAAACTAATACACAGGTGGACTCGGCATTAACACAGCTTCTTCTATCCATCAACATCGTAATATTGTATACATTCACAGTGACATAGTACTCAAAACACATAGTACCAAAATAAATAGCAAATACCCTCAAAATCTTTTCACTTACCTCTCTCAGCACAACGAATTTCAAACGTATCTTCACCACTGTCCACAGCTAGCTACCATCTTGGACGAAGTAACGGTCGGGCAGTGGTGCCAACTGTGTGTGATTTTCACCTCGAAAAACCGGTGCGCAGTCTTACCCGCCGTGCAGTCTTACCCCACCTTACTCTATTTCATTCATAATTTTATGCTGCCACAATACTTTGGATCGGCTCAACGGAAGGCACTTCCACGATACTCCCAGCAAAGTGCAGTGATGCGACAACGCTGAGATTGGATGCACCCCGCTATACGTCATGCACTTGCTTATCATATTAGGAGTGTGAAAGAATAATTAATATCTGGAACCATATTTTAGGTACATACGCCAAACTTCTGGAATTTGATCAAATGCATTATATCACCAGTTTTTTTGCAATTTCATTCAATTTGTAATTACACATTTCAAGTTTGCACGTTTCCCTAAAATGTCAATTTTTGAAGTATCTAGTAAAAATATGCACTTGATTTTTTCTACAGAGGTGGAAAAATAATCAAACTTCAAGTACAGAAAATATCCAACCCACAAAGCTTGCAAGAAAAGTTTCCCTAGTGCATTCGCATTGAGATTTCTCATATGAAAGTCAGTCATTGCAATTAAGACATAAACCCAAATTTGATCATCAGAGTGGCCATTGAACATATCTTCCTGCATGCATGTGTACCTCTATTTCTTTTGTTAAAAAATACCAGTTTTAAAAAAAATGTTAGATGATGGGTGCTAATAGAATGTAGAATAATGGGTTTCATCTCTTACATATAAAACTGGTATCATTCCTTACACATACACACACACACACACACACACACGTAATTAAGAATCATGTTATTGAGTTACCTTACAGAAATTATTCAGAGTCTGAGAATGTTAGTACTTTCTTCACTTTGTCTAAAGTTCGTCTACTATGATGGTATCTTCTTGGCACACGATACTGCTCCATGCTCATTTCCACTGCCGAAGCTTGAAGAGATAAAAGAAATAAATACATGTAACATATATTACTCACAACCTGTAATCATTAACTCAGACAACAAAACTGAACCCTACAACTTGTATCAGGTAGCTATGTTACACTTCATTTCCATTCTAAGAATGATAACGGTAATTCAAATATTAATCAAAAGATATAGAATGTAACATGAAAGAAATATTGAAATAAGCAAAAGGGAAAGTTTTTGTTGTTGTTAGTTTGTCTCCCAAAATTATTTTCTATCCTTAAACTGTTGTGCATTCTAGATATTCTATCAAGTTTTACTATACCTCAAAGAAGAGAATATTGGAATTTGAGGCTACAATTTTAATACAATAGTAATGTGCATAAGCAGAAAATTATACGTGACTGTTTTTGACTAGAGTGAGCATTAATGTTTAATTTCCATTTGTATGTAGATATGTGCATCAGTTTCGTGGAATAATTTACTGGTCATATTTCGTTAGTGACATTGAGTATCTGTAAGTAGTACATTAAAACTTCTCAATAACGGACAGGCCTTTGGGAAAAATAAATAATGTTCGTTATTAAGAAGTGTCCGCTATTCAGAAAAAAGTTTAGGATGTTGCACAATAGGATAACCATATTCTAGTACGTACTTTAAGAACATAATTTTTTGTTTTTCCTATATTCAAGGAACAAAATACTGTACTACATACGGTGAATGTAAATTTACTAAAGTATTCCTACTTTCTTCATAACCTTTGCAGATTCCCAGTAACTTTTTTCCCACTCCCACACAATGTTTTCGTCAAATGAACCCAATTTGCTGCAGACGTTTTGAGAAGAGATGTTGTGCTTAATCCTGAACTTGTCAAGCCAGCCCATGGATGCTTTAAACTCATGATACCCATATTCTTCAGTGATTTTGAGTGCTTTTTCAAGAATAAGAGGTCCACTCACAAGTATGTTGTTGCTACGAGCACAACAAAACCATTCAAATGTTGTCAACTTTCAAGCCCGGTGTATTGGGAAATGAGCGCTTACCAGAAAGATTTTTATTTCCAGTCCACAATTTAAGGACGTCACTTTTGTTTCTTAAAATGTCACTGATCTGTGTTTTTCCAACAGCAAACCGCACAACTATGTCTTGCACACTAAGTTTAAGTTTCTCTTTCTTGTAGATGTTGATGACTTCAACTGTTTCCTTTAAAGTCAGTTGTTCGCATTTCTGTGACATTGTAGCAGAAGTGACACACTCTTCTCAAGATAACCACAAAGAATACTATCTACTGTCTGCACTTTTAAAAAGAAATACATTCGGAGTAACATGAAACAATCTGCGCTAGTTTGAAATACTGGCCATTGTTGTGTCAAGATCTAGGAATTGCAACAGTTTTCTCTCAGGCTATCCATTATTAATAGTTTTATTTGCATTGGGAGGTAGTTTTCAGTGTCCATGTCCGTTATTATGAATGTCCGTTATTAAGAAGTAATATTGCCATTAAACCCATGTATTTCTGCCTGGGAATTTAAAAATGTCCGTAATTTAGAGGTGTCCATTAGGAGATGTTTTACTGTATTAACTGTGAGAGATGGTTAGATAACAAAAAGCAAAGAAGATCTAAATACAAATACCTATCCATTAATTCTGAAAAACAGGTTGCTGCAAAGGATAATTTTCTAAAATTAACAAGTGACCTAAGTCCACAAGACATAACTTTATATCATGGGGTATGGGTTTGATACCACTGGAAGAACATAATGATTTGCATCACACCTTAAACTGACAATCCTGTTTAGCCTATCCACAGATCAAATGTGACAATCCTGATTAGATAATCCATAATTCAAGTTGGACATAAAACTAAACTCAAACTCACAACTCAACACATTCGGTAGGTCATATAGATCTTCTTCATCTTGTTTCTGTCTCTTCTTCTTTATTTCCACCACATATTTTAACTCTGGAGGTGTTTTAATTGGCAATCTCCTATTAGCAGGCAACTCTGGGGTGAAATATGGTACCTCTCTACCTTCAGTTTCAGCATACCACCATTGAGGATAATGGTGTAAGTTACCATATAACCTAGCACCCAAGGGGTGAGTTATATGTGAGTTAAAAATGCCCCAGGCTCCAACATCAGGCAGCACTGGGTACTGCTGTGGAGGATAATAGTTTAGGTTAGCATGTGAGTTACTTCTCCAGGCCCTGACATAAGGCTGCACTGGGTACTGTTGCGGAGTATAGTGTGTGTATACATGTGAATTTATGCCACAGGCTATAACTTCAGGCTGCACTGGGTAATGTTGTGGAGGAAAATGTGAGTATACATGTGGGTTTATGCCCCAGGCCCTAACATCAGGCTGCACTGGTCGGAAGTATTGCACATAGGAATTCCTCACATTATCTCTTCCATATAACTGTTGTGTCAGTTGTGACTCCATATTTCTCATATACTGATATGCATCTTCTTCGTTTTGCCCATATTGATGTAAGTTTCCTTCTGAGTTAATTCCCTGGGCCGAAACATAAGGCTGCATTGGATACTGCTGGGGAGGATAATGGTGTAGGTTAACATTTGAGTTAATTTTCCAGGCCCTGACATAAGGCTGCACTGGGTACTGTTGCGGAATATAGTGTGTGTATACATGTGAATTTATGCCACAGGCCCTAACTTCAGGCTGCACTGGGTAATGTTGTGGAGGAAAATGTGAGTATACATGTGGGTTTATGCCACAGGCCATAACTTCAGGCTGCACTGGGGGGAAATATTGCACATATGAATGCCTCACGTTATCTGTTTCCTGTAACAGCTGTGTTGATCTAACCATATTCCCCGTTGCTACTGTGTCTAACTCTTCTTTCTTTTGTAACTCCCTCAGACACTCCTCTCCATAGTCATCTTCTTCTTCCTCTCCACAGTAAACACCATCATCTTCCCTCTCCTCACGTTCTTCAGCCTGGTCTTCTGTCTTTTTGTGCTCTTTTAACTCTTCCTCCTTTATTTTACCTTTCTTCAAGGGTGAATTTGTCAGCATTGGTTTCATGATGTTTCTCTCCTGAAATATAATAATTGAAATTTTAGATTATTATGAACAGAATCACAGACATCAAGTATCAGGGTTATGTTACACATACCTTACAGATGAAAATAAAAAGAATAAATGAATTAGGAAATCGAGGAAAGTGAATGCTCCTATGGACTTCAAATCTGGAATGGCAGCCGATTGGCAGCATCACTGTAGTCACATGAGGCTAGTGAACTCCCCATCATTCCTAGTTGCAGTTGCCTATGAGTTGAGCTCAGCTGTGTTTGGAGGTGGTTCGGAAGCAGAATGGCTGGAATTTCTTTAAAAATGCATGATTTTCATTTTCCAGTTATTCTTTACCTTGTAACCTGTAAGGTATGTGGTGTAATATATTGACAGATTCTCTGAAATATCATCTTTATATTGATGTAGGATACACATTGCAATTTTGTTTTATAACTGCTGTCACAATTCTAAAATCTACCCTATGCAATAGGAAAATTCAATGGTTTTGAATAGGAGAGAATCACATGGCCATTTTGCTTGGACTTAAATCATGCTCCATCTTCTGCTGTGACATCACCACTAATATGATCCATTGAAGGTGATGTGAAGAGGAAAATTGATAGCCATTTTCTCAAAAACAGATCTTTAATTATTTCAAAAGATTATGTCTTCCACAACTATTACTCAATAACTGTACAAAATATGCAAATGAGATACCAATTGGATGCAGAGTTATGTTTGATTTAGCTATGTTTATGTTAGGTAATGCATACCAGGTGTTTCAGAAATAATGTTTTGTTAACCTGCAAGTTCACATCCCTGCTGCTAGGCAACACTCAAATCAGCCTCATCACTCACAGTGTTTTGTGCACTATTTTGGTCATCAAGATCACCAGACCTTACACCATGTGACTTCTTTTTGTGGGGTTTCATCAGAAACAGGGTATTCGTCTCACCTATGCCACATGATATCGCAGTCCTAAGAGAGCGTATCATCCGCAGCAATAGACACTATCAACAGGCCCATGTTCATGCGAGTGTGGGAAGAAGTAGACTATCATGTCAATGTGTGCTATGTCACCCGTGGTGCACACATTGAACAGTTGTAGGTTGAGTTCCTCGTTTGTTTTATACTGGATTCATTAATGGAAATTCAATACTTATTTGCAATAATTTTTTGTAGCCCCTCAATTATTTCTGAAACACCTGGTATTTTGGTAGACAAATTACTATAATTCAAAAGTAAAGTATAATGGAAAGGAAAATTAAATATAAATACAATATTGGTTGAATTAAAGTACACAATGCTCATATTTAAATCCCCAGTTCTTAGAAATACATAGACAAACAGCTTCCTTAAATTAGTGCACATTGCAAAAAATGGAAAGAGGGGAAATTTGTTGGAAATAGGTGAGTTTCAATTTAAAGTGCTTGAACTTTCATCATAGCATGCACCGTTCAGTCTTATATGAACACTGTACATTGGTTCATACTTCAATGGTAGCCAAAAATGTCACATGCTTGGCCCAGAATAGTGTATGTAATCATTATATGATACACTACAGGGTAAATTAAGAATTGATAACGAAAATTACAGACAAAGTAAACAAGTAAAGAATGTGAATGTGTGACATGCATCCCCCTCCATAAACCACTAGAAAGGACTAAACATGCATCAGGCTACAGTATGTACTTCACACTGGGCAACTGCATGTGTCACAGTCTACATGATAATTGCCTTTAATTATCATAATAAATTCTTAACTTATGGTATTTGGATGACACACAGTATTCCGGGCCAAGCATGTGACAGTTTCAGCTACCAATGAGGCTCATACAACAGTACAGCCTGAGTGGTGCATGCAATGTTAAATATTTAAGCACTTTAGATAGAAACTCTTCTTTGGTCAATACAATCTCTATTCAATGCACAATAAGGAAAGAACATTCATAAGTACCATGCAATTAAAGACAACATTCTTTATTCCTAATACACGGAAAGTTGAAAAAGATTAAAAATATCTGAATATGGATTTTACCATTTGATTATTTCAGGGAATTTCAATGACTTTGGCAGAAGACCATACAACAGAATGGCCTATAATTTGCTGAATAGGTCCGATGCACACCGTGTGTCTCCAACGTCCTTGTCCATGTGCAAAAACCAACAAACTTTTGACTCACCCTGGTAATAACAAATAATAGACAAAATTGCAATTTTAATCATTAAGAAAAATCTCCCATATACCCTTCTTTCTGTAACAAACATGATAACTTATCTTTGGCAGTAGGCACATTTCAATTGGTTTGGAAACTGGCAAAGGTTTATTTCCTATCAAAAATGAACAAAGTTATCAGTCTTAGTGACCACAGACCAATCAGATTTCTTCTTGCTCCATCCAAAACTTTCAAACTAATGGTCAGTAATGAAATTTGTAATTTTTTCACAAGAAGAAATTGGATGAATTTCCTTCAATCATGACTCCAGAGCAACCATAGGACCTGTACAGTGTTCATCTTGTATTTCTGGACTTCAACAAGGCTTTTCACACAACTGAGCAATATATCCTACTATTGAAGGTATCCTCCTTGTACAACTTCTCTGATCTTGTTGTAGCTCTGTTTGTATGCCAACAATGCATCTTTAATTCATATGACAAATTGTCTTCATGAAGAATCAACCCTGGCAACGCTCTTATTGGGACACTCTTTATCATGTTTATGTTGATGGCATTCAGTTGTATCTTTCTTCTTCTCTCAAGAATGTTGAAAATTGCATTTGTGAGCTAAATTATGATCTAAATAAAATCAATACCTGCTCAGATCACATGCTCCTAATTTATCCATCAAAGACCCAAAGTATTATTAAAATATTTATATGTTAACAAAAGATGCTTTTGTGTTTGAAATTTCATCCCTAACACCATTAAGGTGGTGGTGGTATTATTATTTTATTTATTAATAGTTCAGCAATGGATACATCTCCCAATTATCTTGAACATTACATACTATGCACACCAGAAAAAGAAAATAATAAATATGTACAATATTTACACTAGGTTGCACTTGCTGATGTATTTTTTCCCCCTCAGTGCACTACATGTGTCTGCATATACATCCAAGTCTACAGTTTTCAGTAATTCATTCACATTGTCCTATATTCACACTGCAGGTGAAAACTTTGGACAATGACTCCTGATTTTTGTGTGTAGAATAGTTTTCTTTGTCTTGCACTGTGGCAGTCTACGTTAAAAATTATAGTTTGTAAGAGCACTGACAATCATTTCTAATCAATTTATGTAGGAAAATTACATCACTGACAGCTCTTCTGCTAAATAAAGTGTCCAAACCAAAATGTTTACCTAGCTCTTGTAGTATTTTTTGAGATAAGCGATATTCATCTTCCATTTCACAAACTGCATTTAAACAGTGATGTGCACTGAGGAGTAGCTAGTCTAGCAGAGATAGATCAAGCAATCTCACATCTCGAATTATATTCAAATCACAATATTTATTGTCTTGTTAAAGTCACACAACTCATATGCAACACTTTTTTTTTCCACGCTCTTCTCGTCCATCGGTGTTCTCCGCGAGCAAAGCTCGCTCTTCTTCCGCCTGACCAGTTTCCAGGTAAAAATGGACACCCAAATGAAAAGGAAGATTTCTACCTCTACCTCCCTTGCCCCTCTCCCCTCTGCAATGGTTGAAAGCCCGTGCTTTCAGGTACCTCAGTTTATCTCCTATAGGACAGATAGGGGATTGGTTTCTCATAGATTTTTTTGTAAATCCTCTAAAGAACTCAGGGGAAAATTTTCTCCAGTTCTCTGTATTTAAACAAAAACATTTTACACATTGTACACTGGCAAACTTTAAAGAAAGGTCTCCCTCCTCTTAGTTAGATTGGAAGGTAGTTGGAAACACTTCATTGCTCCTGTATTGGATAAGAAAGTGGGGGAAGGCAGTTGCAGACAAGGCCATCACTACCCTATGCGCATGTAAACTTGTTTCCGGAAAGCTTTCTGTTGGAGTTTTGTCAGGCATGATCTGGGCAGTTTGTGGAAGATGCTTGTGTTCTTACCCCCCCCCCCTCGCTCTCTCTGTCTCTCTCTGTGTGTGTGTGTGTGTGCGCGCGCGCGCGCCAAAACCTGTTTCTTTTTAAGTTTGGCGTATGTTTATTGCATCGAGAAATTGCTGTTATGGCTGGGAATGAACCAGGTTAGCAATGGGCAAATAAAAAAGTATAAAAATTACCAAAATTCCTGGCATGAGTAGTTAGTAGTAGTAAAGGTTAGGAAAGTTCCTCGTGCGTATAGCAACGTGCCATGAAGGCACATTTAAGGGATGTGGTAGTAGGGCACCACACATTCTCGAGCTCGGCCAATTTGGAGGTGATACGATCAGCACCACGCTCCAGCTGTGTCCTACGTTTGTGATTGCCTTTCACAAATTTCGTCTTAATACACCTTTCAGTGATTACTCAAAAGTGGAAGAAAAGCGAAGTAAAATAAATAAATCAATTGGTTATTGTGTCCCTGCAATTTTCAATATTTCTTCCTGAACGAAAATTAATGTTTCACTGATGTAATGCATCACTATAGTCATGTGAATTATTATTTTCCGTCATCATAGTGTGCTTAATCATTACTTAGAGCATAGACTTTAATGCTGTTGTCCTTAGTGTAAACGATCTTAACTGTGTGGAAGTTTTTATGTAGGCAAGAAAATGGTTAGGAGTAAATCCCAATTAAATGTTAGAAATTTAAAATATTATAACTCTGACGTGACGCATATTAACTGTACTTAGTTCGCTGTCAAGGAACGATTTCTCCTAACTAAAAAGGATTCCGGCCTCCGTGGTAGAATGGTTAACACAGATTGCTTAAACATTGCCTTGGCATTATGTTCATTCGGTGTTCATTATGACTATCCCTTCATCAACTTCATCTTTTCATCGCTCATCCTCATCATCACGTTTAGCCAAAAGTGGCAGAAAAACGAAGTAAAATAAACCAAATCGAACATAAATAAGAAGCTGAAGGTAAAAATATTCCATTACCAAAAATAAAATATATAAATATACAGTAATTACTTTGTTGACACTGCAGTTTTTTGGCAGTGTGTAGCTGTCTTAGGGTCGTATTTTCGAATTGGCTTTAACCAGGGAAAACATATGGCTGAAACTGGACAGATGAAAAGGAAATGAGAAGGTGTGAAGAGAGAAAGATGTGAAATATTACCATATTTAATTCAAAATGCACTTTTCTACTTTTTGGGTGACTCCCTAACTACATTGAAAGTTGATATTATTACATTTAGATGTTGTCTGAGGAGGAGAATCACTTTATTTTAGAAAATAATAAAGGAACTTTTATACTAATGGATGATTTATTGTTACTTGGATTGTCAAGGTTAATCATTTATTCTAGATGTCAATGGGAAGGGTGATTGGTGATTTAAAGTTTAAGTGTAGCAATCAGCAGTAACACTTACATTGATTTACTATTTTTTGTTAGTTTTTGATGTGTCAGGGTTGAGTACATAGAAAGATACCATGACTCGGGGAAAGACGGAAGCTTGTATTATTTCATTCATCTGAAACTTGATGGCAACAATTTCCACAGTGTAGTGTAAAGGCATGCAGTGTGAAGTCCGATGTTGTGAAATTCCATTTTACATGGGTCCTTTCATAAATAATGCACAGTGTGACTGTAAGACGGGGAGCAAATGGAGGCTGCAGGTGTGTCGGGTACTATTACAGTTGACTATCAGAGGTCATACATTAAAATTGAAACTCTACGTGGCAAAAACCTGAGAGAAATCCACAGAGTGTTACTGGAAGTGTGTGGGGAGTCAACATTGACCCGTAGTACAGTGTCTTGTTGGTCAAATCGTTTTCATAGTGGTCATGTGCGTATACAGGATGATGCAAGACCAGGAATGCCAAAAACAACAACTGATGAACGATGTGTGCAACTCATGGCAGCAGCTCTACAAGAAGATCATTGTGCAACTTGTGAAGAACTTTCTGATGCCACAGGGGTCCCACTGACGTCTGTATACCGCATTTTGATCAATGATTTAGGGAAGAGAAAAATTTTGGCATGCTGGGTCCCCCACTTCTTGACAGCTGCACAGAAGAAAACATGTCTGGACAATGCAACTGCTCTGAAACAAAGATTCAACTTTGAAGGAGAGGCATTCTTGCATCGGATTGTTGCTATTGATGAAACGTGGATCAGGGACTTTGAACCAGAACTGAAAATTAAGTCAAATGAATGGAGAGCTCCATCTTCCCCACAACCCAAAGCAATTCGGCGTGCACAATCAAAATTCAAACAAATTATGATTTTTGCTTATGATCATCAGGGAGTAATCCTCACAGACAGAGTTCCATGTGGCACACTTGTCACAGCAGTGTATTACCGTGATTTCTTGCAAAATCTGCGAAGAAAATGCACAAAACACGCCCTCAGCTACTCAAGGCTGGTCCACTCATTCTTCAAGATGACGCTCGGCCGCAAATCGGGTATGTCATCAATGAAAAACTAGGCGATTACAGTTGGGATGTGATACCCCATGCTCCGTATAGTCCGGACATGAGTCCCCCTGACTTTGAACTCTTCCCCAAGTTGAAACTGCCTTTGCGTGGACGCCGGTTTTCATCTCTGGAAGAGCTTTCTACTGCCGTTACCCAAGCCATTCGACAGCTGAACAAGGATGGCGTATTGGATGGCATACAGAAGCTTCCTCAACATTGGGATCCGGTCATTGCCAAGCAGACAGACTACATTGAAGGACTGTGAAGAGACATCACCACCACAGCAAGATACGAGTGAGTAATAAATTAGTGTGCATTAATTATGAAATGACCCATGTATATAGAGTTTAATCAGTGATAAATTAAGAACCAAAATCTTTGAACATGCTGAGTACAAGTTTTATAATATTTTGTTGTCCATACTTAAGGTTTAGCACTCAATATATTGCATGAATCTTAATCTAACCATGATATTTGGCCAGGTGTTTCTTTGCCAATGTATAGCAGCTTGTAGCAATATGGCACGTGTCAAATAACAAAAATAAATCATGGTGTCTTCCCCTAAGTTTTGTGGGAAGATAGAAATTAACTAAAATGAACATAGAGAGACTAGACTTAGAGCACCATATTTACTTTCTCAGTTGCTAATTTCCGACTTTACCTAATTAGGGATTCATTAAATGAAGGTTAAGGAAAATGAAAAAAAGGTCAAGAGAAAATTCTGAAAATGTCAAGAACAAGTAACATAAAATAATGATATACATTTTTAAATGAAAGCATTTACATTACAATACTCAGTCCGTAACACGTCTGACTACCATGCTAAAGGTCCCGTGTTCGATCCCCAGCCAGTTCAAATCCGGGAACTTTTCTAACGTTGGAAGCGGCCCAGGCACCCACCATATCACCCCCACTCACGACCGGATCAAGAAAGTGTGAAGTGTGGGGCATTACCCCCACATCCCCTATACACCTTCATGACATGGTGCTAAGCACAGGGGAGCACTTTACCTTTTTTTTTGTATGATACTTAAGCACACCTACTTATCAAGTAATATGTTACCTTGTATTTCCTATACCATCTCCATCATAACTCTAGTCCACATGTCCAGCAGTGGCACATTCTTTAGAAGGAAATTCTGCATACTATGAACTCTCGTTCTAGTAAAATTAAATATCCAATAACGATTTGTGTTGAAACAGCCTGTCTCACCACTTGAATACACACACACACAACACCAAATATCAACCCTGTATCTGTCGAATACAAAATTATTTTAAGAGTATCTCCTCATTTATACTCAATGTAGGAGCAAGATTACAACTGCCAATTGGTGCTTTTTTACTCCAAAGCACTGTGCAATTACACTTCCTCTCATGCTGACTGTCTTGTCATTCACAAAGAATACCCATGTCCATGTTTGGATTTGAACCCGGGACCCCTGGTGTCATAGTGTGCTGTGCTAATAGTGTGCTGTGTGAATAGTGACACTCCCAATGCTGTTCAACTCCAAGACACCCCTAGCGGTGGGGGTGGAAAGGGGGTGACATTTAAAAATAATCAAAAACGACCTCTATTATTGTGGAATCCATAGTTTTCAGGGTCGCTAAGAAGAATAGTGACACTCGCAATGCCGTTGAACTCAGACACCCCTGGCACCCCTAAGATGGGGGTGGGAAGGGGGTGACATGTAAAAATTATTGAAAAAGACCCATATTAGTGTGGAAACTATAGTTTTTGGAGTCCTTAAGCTAATTGGTGACATTCACGATGAAATTTGAGAGAAAGAGAGAGAGATTGAGAAAGCGGCCCCGGCGCCCACCCAGCGTCGAATAACGTGGGTACCTGGGGGAAACCCTGGGGGGGTAAAGGCGGTCAGGGGCGTGATGCTGATCACATCACCCCACTCACGACCGGATCAAGAAAGTGTGGGGCGTTACCCCCACACCCCCTATACGCCTTCATGGCGTGGTGCTATGCACAGGGGAACACTTTACCTTTTTTTTTTTTTTTTTTTTCTCGATCACAATCAACAAGTCACAGGGGCAGTCTATTAAGTAATGCGGAGTGGATTTAAGATCACCATGTTTTTCCCACGGACAACTTTAATAGATGATTGGGATAAATAAATACCCGGACAATGCCGGGCAATCAGCTAGTATTTTGTAAATAACCATGAAATATTTGAAATGTTTTCCTTACTGTCTCTATATTAATGAAACAGTGATATTTTATATAATAATTAGTAAATTGTAGTGTATGCATTTTTAATCACAATGTCACATCACATTAAAATCCAAGAAACTGAACGAAAAGGAGCCTCCAATTTGAACTTAATGATATGAAGAGATAGCCCAGATTTTGAACCCAGCATCTGCCACTGATGCTAACATATGTTGTCAGATATTAGGAATTCACCCTCTTACTCCACACTTTTAACAGAAATATTTAAATGCATTGCCATGAAAATAGCTCACTGGACAGAATTGAGAAGCAAAGCAAGATCAGGACAAAAGTCGCACACTGTGTGGCAATGTCAACCACGGTGCGTTGCCTAGTTCAAGCACCAGACCAACCTCTCTGTGGAGCACTTTTGAATCATCCCTGCCCTTTCAAGCAGATACTGTCAGTTTGTATGACATGGATTACAAAGACCAACTCTACAACAAGATCTTTCATTATCTTAAACCTCTGAATGCATGAGGTTGTGTTCCGACATAGCAACAGCACAAACAAGCCCTGTTTTTGACATCTTTTCCTAACTTTGATGATCTTATTTTAGGAATACTAGGGCAAAAGGGTAATTATGACCTCAACCAATCCCCTCTTAGGCATGCCACTGTTATGTGGCCATCATAGTCCAAGTTAAAGTGGGACTCATCCAAAAGCACAACATGTTTCCAATCCACCTGCCCAATGGTTTAGGGTCAAGAGAATCTGTAGTAAAGGAATGCATGTAGCCAGTAATCTAATGAAACTGATGAAAAGAAATTGAAGAAGCAGACAATGCCACACCTATTGCAGTGCTCCACTGCTGTGCTAACACTTGTGATGAAGCTATATGGTCCATCACTGAAATGGGGAGGACATGTCTGTCACATCTCATGATCCACTGCCAAATATTTCGTTCTCTTTGATCCACTGCTTCCATAATTGCATCACTATCATAGTGTTATGGCCTGTGCAAACAGCAATGTATAATAATCCACGTTCATGTAGGCTGATCATTCTTCCTGTTGAAAGTTTTGTGTGATGACAGTTCAAAGAGCAATATTGAGCCCAGAAATGCACAATCACTGGTAACAGATCCGATTGTCTCATGATTTTTCAGATTTTCCTAGCAGAAAGAATAATTATAGTAGAATTTTGGGAATCATTTTCGCACGAAATTTGAAATTTCCTTAAAATAATGAGCACTGTTTGGATTTCGAAAAAAGTTATTTAGGTTGAGAAAAAAAAGACTTAAAAAAAACCTTATGCAATCATGCTCACTCCCCATTCATCATTGACAGAAGCAACAGTAAGTATCGTAGACTAGTGGGAATGAATGCAGAAGTGATTTTGAACCTTCCTGAAACTAATCAGCAAAGTTTTCATTTCAAAAAAGTCCAATTTGTGGATAAAGTTAGGTTGGTAAAGTTAGATTTTAGAGATACCTTCCACATGTTTCATGCATTACACAGACTACTAAACTGCAATTCCAGTCTTTATGAATGTTCACAGGAGCCTGGAAGAGATTTCTTGTTTGAGTTCAGCCGTAGTGTGATCAGTTGAAGAAAGCATTTAGGGATATTATTAAAATGCTAATGGAACTAAACTTGACCCACCTAACCTAACTACGAAAGCATTTATTTAATAAAATCTTCAAACCTTTTGGCCGCATTCAGTAGTACAATGCATTTACGGATCTTATTTTAATGCTAAGAGAACTAATCCCAACTCACCTAACCTAACCACAAAAGCATTTAGGGATATTATTAATATACTAATGGAACTAACCTAACTACGAAAGCAAACATTTTGGTGGCAGACAGTATACATCTGAACACCACACAGTAAATGAACAGATTCTGTGAACCGGTACCAGAAACCCCTTTATACATCACACATGTGACTAGGTAGGAGGGGCAGTTCGTAACTAAGACATTAGTAAACAAATGGCTTTTGGCAAGTACAGAATTACATAGAAGTATATGGAAGTGAAAAGTCCAGTGCAAGGAAACATGCAGTATGTAACATCTAAAACTCCACAGTATGTGTTAATAGATGTATATCGAAGCATGTAAAAAATGCAGACATAGCATGATGAAATCACAATAAAACAAAATGAACTTGGGCCCAATCATTCTGCAATTCTGATAATTAGCATCTCTTCCTGCTTTGCATTTCCTGTAAGTTTCATGTGTTTACCATCATGCCTTCATGGTTGTCAAATTTTCACAAACAGTACTGTATGAATAATGTTGGCATGTGGCGTAATCGCTGTATTATCTAAAGGTGAGTGGGTAATTTTTACCCTGTTGTTCTATTATAAATTATCTTGTACTTAAGATTCTTAATAATTGCAATATAAAAATTGTATTCTGTCTAATTACATGGTAACACATTACAAATGACCCTATATAGGAGAGAAATAGATAATTAAAAAAATGCTCATTTCGAGCCATACGTCAAAGGACAATTTTGTGTTAGTGATTTTTGCTGCAGTTAAGAAACTAAAAGAATTTCGTTGTAGAGGAGCATGTGCATGAGAGACAGAATTAATATAAATTTTCTATGGATACCTTATGGAGTTGGAGAGCTTTGTTGACTTGCGAGTATCTCAAAGTGTAAGTACGAGAATAAAGTAAGTCACGTTAGGTTGTGACTTGATCTCTATAGAAGCCATTCATGTCCCTTACATGAATTTTAATTTGAGACCTATATAGAATAGCTTCCATGCACCTTTGGTTGGGAATGGTAATTAAATATTTCATGCATATATTTTTTTTTTCAATTCTCAGCTCAATTGCTTATGATTGTTGTACATTTGTTGAGCAGTTATATTCTTTCATATTATAATTAAAATTCTATATATTCATGTGAATATCTACATATCTGCAACAATATACTGTATAATTAAGGATGGGAATTATGCCTTGAAAAACAAATGAAGATTGTATGTATTATTGCACATTCCTTAAAACAAGATAATATTTGTTAAAACATGCAGTGGGCTCAAGTTTCGATTGCGTAATGAAGTTATCATTATGACGCATGATTTATTTAAGCATGGGTTTTCTAAATCCTTATAAGCACACATTGAAAAGATTTTTCTAATTATTTACTTCATTTTTTGTGCAGAACGATTTTTCAACACTGATCCGCTGTGTGTATGTGAGTAGGTCAGGTTTGTTTTGTTGCTCTTAACATTAATTTTATTCATACATGCTTACAATGTAGTATACTTATTTGTACGGTATATTTTAAGTAAATTAGTTTTCTTTTTTTTTAGGTTTGTCTTAATATTTCCAAACTTTCATCTCCTGCAAGTGTATACCATGCATATCATGTGAAATAACTCCACAGGCAGAAGCAATTAATATGTGTGGACACTTGGAGAAAAGTACATTGTTTGCTAATTAGTACTTTCTGCATTAAAATGCAGAAATTAGTTTGTGCAAAATGTATGCTTACAACCACAGTGATTTCGAATATTCTAAATACATTCCTAACTTTAGCTATATTCTTTTCCAAACTATTGGTGTCTAACAAAAGTATGCAACTATTCTTGGCATAGTGTATTTTTATCTGTGTATAAGCTGTGTTTGTGTGTGTCTACACTTGTGTGAATACACAACAACTTGGAAAAGATCTTATATCTCAGTATGATAATTACTTGCAGTCTTCCACAAACTTTTCTATTTCATTGTAGGCTTCAATCGTCATTTGACACATATGGACAGAAGTGTCACTATAAAACACTGACAAACTATCTCAAAACTTATAGAGAACAAAAAGCAACAACTTCTTCTAACCACATTTTTCTCGTTAAGGTCTTATTACGATACTAAAAGTCCATGAAAAATATAATTTTCTATTCTGCATGCATGCAGCCATGCGATACAAATTAGAGCACATGATGCATGTTGTATTTTGCGTTAAGTACGGATTTCGTAACTTGTCTGAAGGTATTTGTACTCCAGAGGACGGTTCTTGGTTTTATTGTTTGCAAATTCTCTCTGTAGCGTGCAAAAAAAAAAAGAAGTAACGTGTTTTTTCAACACAAAATATAACTTTCAGCACATGTAAATTTGTTCTGCACAGCTGCATACACACAGGACATAAAATGCTGTTTTTGGAAAACTCATAGCATCGCACAAGGTCGCAAAAGAGGAAAATGCTAATAATAAAGCTGTTCGTCTTGATATATTCAATATTGCGGTAATATTGTCTTGCCGATATTTAGTTAATTTTAGTACCTTTACTCCTGTATTCCAAACTTTTTGCGTGTAACCATTCCAAATCATAGTCTTGTGCAGTACCATAATGAACTCAACTTTGAACTGAGAAATGTTATGTCACTTTCATAGATCCTTCTGGGAGAGTTATATACTGTAACAAACACAACATGGTAATAATTGTTAACTCGGCTTCTTAATGATAAGTGGTAAAAAGAAAAACAGGTAAACTATTCGGGACTATTTTTACCTCGCGCTTGAACACGTACAATCAACGAGTAATCCGTTTACCGAATAAATCACTGCTCAGGGGTGTCCAAACAATTCATTATGCAGGCCTAAGTTCGTGTTGGGCTTTTTGCCGACTGTAGCCAAGCAGTTTTCGAAAATTCACTTGTCCTTTAAAAAAACTTTAAGATATTCCAGATTCTGAAGAATTACGTCTGCTTAGAATTCCTTCTTAAACATTCACGTGGATCTTCGTGAGGTTTGCTATCACTGTTTTTTAGATATTCACAGCAATTTCGTGGCTTCGTAAAGGCTATTCTCAATCACATATATGCATATATTTGACTTACAATAAAGACATCTTGTCAAAATAAAGTTATGGCGGGTTACATAAAAAGCTCTGGCGGGCCACGTGTGGCCCGCGAGCCATAGTTTGGTCCTCCCTTATGTAGATTGAAATAATTTATATAGCTGGAGAATTCGTATACGAGATTTTCCCCAATAATATTAGCGCCTTGCCCCTATTCCACCCAAAATTTAATTAAAAGTATCACGGTTTCCTGCACGTTTTAAAATACCAAAAGGTCCAGTGTTAAATAACACAGCAAATAAATTAATATATCATGTCTTGTTTACAATTCTCTCTTTCTGTGTGTGTGAGCTGGTGGGCACGTGGTGGTTCAGATCCCACTTTAAACTGTATTAGTCTTATTGTGTATAAAGTGAACTTAAAACACCAATCTCTCTGTGTGTTAGTTTCTGTCGCTTCCCACTCACCACAGGCGGATTCGGATTTTTTCAGGGGGCACTGCGTACGTTGTATGTATGCTTGTTCACGAGAGGTGAAGGTGCGTTACTGGATGCTGCCATACATACTTTTACAGGATGTAGAAAATATGAAGACAAACACATTTTGATTCTGGAATATCGCACATTTCGTTGTTGCGAATCATCAAGAAGCTGGAATATTTCGAACGAGTTTACAATACTGGACCACTCTCCAATTTCTATGAAATTTCGCCTACTCACTAATTGTGAACTCCTAATCACGAATCTGCATGTAATAATTGGCGGTCAAGTATGGAAATCGAGAAAAAAATGAAATAAACTATGTTTTCTTAACGTAACGTAACCCTACCATAAGAACAATAGCTCCACGGAAGACTCCATTTTCCCAACATGAAGAAATCAACAGGCAAGATAAGGTATAGTTCTCTTAGCTAAAATATTAATTTTTCTTTGTATTTATGCTAATGGAACCTAACCTAACAGGCCTAACCTAACAGGCCTAACCTAACCTCGTAGGCATTCCTCGTCTGTCGTCAACAAGATTGTTGTGCGTAAAGGAAGACCATTAGCTAATTAATTGCGAAAGAAAGATGGTTCCGAATTGCTGTGTATGGACAATCACCGTGGTAAATCGCAAGGTTATTTTACAAGTTGTACACGTAAATGTACAATTTTAACAAGTGACCGCCAAATATGAACTACAGATACGTCATCAGGACACCGAAATTAGTAAGTAGGCGAAATTTTATAGAAATTGGAGAGTGGTCCGGTATTGTAAACTCATGCCGAATATTTTCTATCGGATATAACCAGGCAGTGGAGTGCCCAAGGGGGTTGATGTGGGTCATAACCCCCCGCAACGCTCGTCCCAGAATTCCTAAAGACAAGAACATCAAAGGCAGGAAAAGATGGCAAAATGAGGACTGACTGCTAAAAGTTGTACCTGCAACCACTCCCTTATGACAATCCTGGGCACGCCACTGTAACTAGGTGTCAAAGATTTACTCTTACCATGGGCGTATTTAAGGGGGGTTCAACGGGTCCACCCCCCCCTTATGGTTCAGTAAAATTACCAGATTACCTGTTCTATCCGCATTTTCATAAAAAAATTCTTCGGACTTAATTTATTCTCCTAAATTCCGGACATATAGGACGAGTTACGGACGGGAAGGAAATTACGTAATTCCACACACCCGATGGAACTGCAGACCAAATGTCTGCAATTACCTAATAGCTTCGGAATTTCTGCGATAAGAAACTGCATTGGGACTGCAAAATCAGTTATATTTTTTCCCCTCGAGTCTTCTTAAAGGAATTTGTTTTTTAAAAACGCAGTGCAAGAATACCAGGGAAACACCGTAACATTCTAAAGTTGTTTGACACAAGATGAACAGAAAGTATCAATACTAAGTAGCGTGACTTGTGGCAATGTATTCACTAATTGTAGAAACTTTACAGACTTTACAATTTACTATAGGTCTTTTCTACTCGTACGGCGGGCCGGTCCTAGTTCTGGCAAGGGAAGTTGGGAGCGGGATTACACCGCAGACCAACCAGATAACAACGGTTGGACAATTTTGGACAATTTTGTAGTAGAATTGAACTCACGTTTCTCTTAACACAATCAACACATTGCAAAATTGCAACTTATTCCAAAAATGTGAAATGGCTATCCCTCATTCATTGAAACAGTGTGTCAAAATGTTGGATGGCCTGGTTGTTAGATTGGATTTTGATAGCCTGATCATATCTAGGCCTGCTATACGAACCAGATTTTCCGGGACAATCCCGGAATGATAACATTTGTCCTGGTGTCCAGAATAGTTTCTTCGGGATGCACAAATGTCCTGGAATCGGGTGGGAAAGAAGAAATGATTAAGACTATACTTTTCTCAACTTTATTTATATTTAATAACGTAATATCATAATTCTCAGAACGGCCGCGGTGGCTCAGTCGGTAACGCGTCTGACTACCATGCTCAAGGTCCCGGGTTCGATCCCCGGCCGGTTCAAATCCGGGAACTTTTCTAACGGTGGAAGCGGCCCCGGCGCCTACCCAGCGTCGAATAACATGGGTACCTGGGGGAAACCCTGGGGGGTAAAGGCGGTCAGGGGCGTGATGCTGATCACATCACCCCCACTCACGACCGGATCAAGAAAGTGTGGGGCGTTACCCCCGCACCCCCTATACGCCTTCATGGCGTGGTGCTATGCACAGGGGAACACTTTACCTTTTTACCTTTTTACCATAATTCTCATTTTACTATACAATCTAACTGTACATTGACACTCTCCCTCTCGTAATACAAGAGTTATCGAGTTACAAGAAGATGCTGCAAAGATATTTGACTACACGATAGCACCGCCGTCTGCTAGCAGCACTGAATTTCAGTAGCAAATCTCTTCCATTGCATAGTTAGCTGTTTACTGTAAACAGTCAGTGCTTGGGTACCCGCACTGTTCAGTCCTCAGTTTTCAAACAAAGTTTCGACATTGTGAGACAGCAGCTTATGTCATTATGGCACCGAAATGGAATTGCAAGATTAATGATATACTTCGAAGAAGATTTTTGTTTCTTTTTAAGAAGTATAAAGAATATGATAATACACACACCTTTGTTGGGTCCAGTACCCTCCCCCCCCCCCGCTCCCCAAAAAGCTTCCGGTCAGCAGTGTCCCGGATTTTACTTATGAAATATAGCAGCCATAATCGTACCAAAAGTTGAGCCTCCCCCCCCCCCTTACGTGAACTATATATACGACCATGACTCTTATCATTGACAGTTTTTGTCAAAAAGCGACGACATTTGTTTCACGATACATATTGACTATGCTTCCTTTGCAGTATAAATATCTCGCACAAAACTTACGAACTCTTTCTTTAATGCACACGCATCCTAGTATTTCGCAATTTTTTTATTTTTATTTATATTTTTATTTTATTTATTTTTATTTTCGCTATTGAGCAACTTATAGCTAATCGTGACCATAAGGATGAACGGTTACTTGGAGTAGCTGAAGGAACACTAAAAAAGAACACCCATACCCAACCGGGACTCGAACCCAAAATCAAAAGTCGACCATTGTATGCGTTCGGCCACCGAGCCGGCAGCAAACGTATCAAATATTATCTGTGAGTAGTGATGAAATGGTTTATCTGTAGAAAAAGCGCAAGATCAGTGACTGCACCTTGACATTCGCTCTTTTGGCATCGTATTGTTTCCCTAGTGTACTGACGATTTTAGAATCGTATTTCACCATTAAAAAAAAAGAAAGCTCTTTCATAGGGTTGCATATATTCAGGATAGAAGTGCACTTTTCCGACGGATATTGTGGAGTATCCTGTTGCATGCACGAACATTTTTGTTCACTGGGATATAATGTTGTTATCATCACTTTCCACAAAACTTATACTCTTCCCCGGCTATCTCTGGAGCAGGCGAACGAAAACAAGACTCTGTACAAGTAGTGACGCGAGACGGCTCCACCAATGAACACGTGAGAGAGAATGAGATTACGTGGAACGGGCAGCAATTGCAGTTACCAGCCTTCGCAGCAGCGTGTACTGCTTCGCTCTGCTCACTCTATCTTCCCCCCTCTCCTTCTCTGTTGCTATGCGCGGCCTTGCTCCAGTGGGACAGGATATAATCATTGCTTTTGGGTTGAACGTGCCCCTGTGCAGCCTCCTCGTTAAATCCGCCAATGCAATTTTTTCACTCCTCGGTCCACCGGCTATATTATTCTTTCAACCATGTCATCTCTTTGAGCACTTTCTCTCGCTTTTCTCTCCTACTTTCTTTTGCATAAATAGTTGCCGTCTCGTTGGCCGAGCGCGTTAAATGGTGAACTTCAGATCTCGCCACCGACCTGGGCATGGGTTTTATTTTTGAGTGTGTGTTTATCAATTTCATGTAATCATCACTCATCCTCATCGTCGCGATTAGCCAAAAGTGGCAAAAGAGTGACGTAAAATAACAAATACTGAAAATGTGATACTTCTTCTCTATCTTAGACTTCTCCATGCTCCTCTTTCTCTCGCTTTCTCCTATTTTCTGTTTCTCCTCGGATTCTCTCTTTCAACTTAAATTCTCGATTAGTAAAAATCTCCATTTTGTGGAGAAAAAAGAATATCTCAACTCCACTTTCCCATTTTTGTTTATATCCGTTCCTCTCGGCGTTCTCTTTTCTCCATTTTTTGATTTCTCTGCATTTACTCTCTCTCTCGCTCTCCTTCTGTCAGTTCTTATCTCTTAATCTTCCCTGTCTCTCTCTCACTCACTTTCTCTTTAGATTCTACCTCTCTCCATTATTTTTTCCTTCTCCACTTAGATTAGACGTCTCTCTACCTCTTCTTATGCTCTGTCCCTTTCCTTAGAATCTGAATATCTCTCTCTATCTCTCTTTCTCTCAGAGGCCCGCAAAACTGAAGATGGCAATCTGGATCATCATCATTCATGTGACATAGCATTTGAAGTTTCTATGGATGCTATTTATATTTGTATGAATATTTCACTGGCCATCCACTTTTCCCTTCTTCCATCTTATTTATTTCATGGTTATTCCATGTGGTTGAATGAGAGTCTCCTTATGGCATAGTGGTAACTCTGTGGCTTTGTAAACAAGGAGTTCTATGTTCCATCTCTGGTAGAGCCACAGTGTTTATAGGTTCAAATCCAACTTTGTGTAGTTTTTCAAAACGTTTAGCCATTCATTTATGTTCAATTTGGTACATGGTTGGAGAAGGTGTGAATGCATTGGTTGCCTGCATTTTGCTTTCTGTACACTGTGGTTATGCACTTCTTGTCTTCAGCTTTGATTTGATTTGCTTTATTTTACTTCGCTTCTTGTGTCACTTTTACTAATTTGCGAGGATGGGAATGAGTGACGATATGATGAAATTGATGAATGGACACTCACAAATATCCATGCCCAGGCCAGAATTCGAACCTGTGACCCCTGGCATCATAGCGTGATGTGCTAACCACTCCGCCACAGGGGCCGGCTGTTGTCTTCAGCTGATGGTGATTTCATTTTATCTTGCATTTCTAGTTCTTTCATGAATTTGAGTCTGCTAAGGATGTTGTCAAGTTTCTCCACCAGGAATTCTTGTTATTTCTGAAAATAACTGTTGTCAGGACTTGAAATGGACCAGAGCAGCATTCCGGTTTGTGAATATCTGGAATCTTTCAGTTCCGTCTTGTCAGATATGGAAGCGAAGCACTCCGGCTTGTTTATTTAATTATTTATTTAGATATTTCACAACATTTTCCTTTTCAGTGTCAAGTACATATTGTAGCATTCATGTCAGCTTCCTCATATACATGGAAATGTATTTCTTGCCGTGAGGGCGTTTAGCAGAGTTTGATGGTGTCTAATGTTGCCTACGTTGGAGACAAATATGGAGCGCTGGAACTACAACTAGCACACCATCCACAGTATTTCCTTTATTCTTGAATTTCCCTTTCTCAGTGCTTACTGTCATCCTTTCTTCTTTGACTCGATTAACCCAAGAATAATTTTTCAAACAAATGCAATCCCTGATCACATACAAAATAAAATATTGAAATATCTTTAACTTGCACAAATATATTTTTAATTAGTATTATTAACACAAAGAATTGACCATATGCACACTTATTTAAAATCCCCCCCTTCTTTTTGGGCAACTTCCTACCTTTCACAATTTCCATTTGTTTAATTTTTAAAAAGAAGACAATTTCATTTATTGTACACTATTAGATATTTATGTAAATATTTGAATATTAACTATTATTCATTTTAATACAGCAAGTTATTTCATTAGTCATTAATCTTGTCACTGTAGTATTCAGAGCCAAATAGACACCACCAATTTAAGAAAAGTAAAGTGTTCCGTTTCATGAAAATTCCCATTTCGAACCCGACGTAGTGTCATCTAAGCACCTTTCCTATCTGATGAACACAAAAGTTTCAGTGGAGTATTTCCTTCTCTGCCAGGTGCATCACTTTCTTTGCTATTGGAGCTGATATGGTATAACCCACAGCTAGGCCCTCACTTTGCTGATGAATCATACTCAAATTGAAAAATGTGTAGCAACTCTGTGACTTCTGTTACTTTTATTATGGATATTTCATTGATTGTACCACTTACTTCTGTAGTGGAGCACAGCATGTTATTTTGCCAGGGATTCCAGGTTAAAATCTGGCTTGGGCACTTGTGTTCTTCATGAGTGTCTCTTCATCATTTTCATCATGTCATCACTCTTACTCATCTTCATGATTGGCCAAAAGTGGCATAGAAACAAAGTAAAATAAACCAATAAATGAAATCAAATTATTGATTCTACCACCTTTCTAATGAACTTGGTGCTAGGTATTTCAGAATTGAACCATATATGTCTATAATTTCAATTTTAGCTAGTTTGACACTGCCAGCTTGAACTACGAAAGTTACCAGACACTGATGTGAAACACAACATATAAGGGAGACTGAAATGAAAATGGGTCAGCCACCAGTTGCATACCTCCTCGCCCGAGTGAAACTGATGTCCACAAATGTCTCTCCTCAAGTTGCCAAAAAATGTGAGAAATCAAATAGGGAAGATCTGAACTGCAGGGGGGGGGGCTGTTGAATAGTGTTTCCCAGCCAAATCTCTGAAGTGTATCCATGGAAGTGTGGGAGGCAGGCATTATGATGGATAAGGATGATACCGTTTGATAGCAATCCAGGGCATTTTGACTTGATGACAAGGCTCATTTTGTGTAAAGTGTCTTCATTGCACCTTGCATTGATTGTGGCCCCATGCTCAAGAAAATTGAAAAACAGTGAGCCCTTTCAGTCAAAAGAGATTGTCATTATGAATTTCCCCGGAACTTCTGTGTGGAGCTTTGGACTTATATGATGGGAGAAAATCCATGTGATTACACTGTGAAAGTAACGGCACCACGTTTTGTCCCTGGTGATGATACAGGATAGAAATCCATACTCTTAATGCATCTCTGGGCCATCAATGCAGGTAACTCAAAGATATAGCCATTTTCTATTGTTCCTCCATCAGTTGATGTGGAACCCAGTGCATGCAAGTTTCCCTGAATTGCAGGTTGTTTTTGATAATGGCATGTATGGAAACCTGGCTCATCCCCACTAAAACACAAAGTTCTTCCTCTGTGATCCATCAATTTTCCTGGATAAGACCATCGACCTGCACAATAGCAAATGGCATTGATGGGTGGGTTCCATGCAACCAGCCTCTTAAATAGTAATGTGAGCAACAGTTCTGTGGTGCCCAACACTTACCCTCATCTACCTTTGATTCAAAATACAACTCGTACGCCTTTTTGACAATGGAAATGGGATGTCTTTGGGACTTCGTCGTAAACTCACCACACACATAACAGAAAAGGTTTGGTAAATTAACACACTTGCTAGCCATCACTGAACACAAGAAATACGCGAACACGAACAAACAGTATTCTTCACGTTAGGGGTTTTGCATGACACATACTGCAGGAACAGACACTGCGTGATCCCACTAGCAACTGACGGATGCAAATACCTGCAACTCCATTATACCTTTCTATACCTCAACCAAGTGGCTATCTATCCCTTCTCTCTCCACCTCCTCGCCTATGCACTGTCGAGCCCTAGTAACAGTCTGTGCTGATAAGTACCGCGACAACAATAACATGCAGTCGTGCGCTGATAAAATTGCGTTTCCAGAGAAAAGTTTAGGTGATAGCAAAAAACTGTTTTCACTATCGTCATCAGGGCACTGAATTCCATAGGAATCACATGTTTTTGTTCTGCGGCAATTTTCATTGTCGCACAGCGTAATTATTTGATTAGTACTTGAATATTGCGTTACAGTTGTCGCAGCCATGTAGCTGTAGTCGTTTAGTCAGGAGCAGTCGCTATTGTTGTTTTAACTGGAGTCCTAAATCCGTCCCCCTTTGAGATTCTCAAATCCGTCCTGAGGACGGATTTAGGACGCAAATTATGTATCTATCTTGTGATATATTTTACTTTTTGCCTGGCCACTTAGACTAGTTTCGATTGTTGTATTATAACTTGTCGACATTTTTATAATGTGTTTAACACTTCTATACGCCTATGCAAGTTCCACTGGTGTCCACCGATGACGAGGATAGTTCAAGCGATGAAGATGTGTTATGTCCTATTTGTGGAAATGGTATTTCCCAAGACTAGCGAGAAGAGAAATTGGTTAAGTTTTCGAAATACTTCCAGTGGTGCCACGAGATGTATTAATCTTCAACAAGAGTCAAAACCTTTGTTTGCGATTTTTGTCTGGATGGGAAAAAAGATGTAACTTAAGTACAAAAATGTATAAACATATTTTCACCTCAATAAATTTATTACAAGAGATTTTAACACTGTTTAAATCAAATTTCCCATAAAATAAATGAGTAGATAAGAACTGGAAAGGGGACACGGAATTAGGACACCTTTTTGGAAAGATCAAAATTTGCGTTCCTTTGATTATTTACTCTTTTTCGTTAAGAAAAAGTATTTAGTAGAATCAGACCAGCAGCACTAGTAGGTATGGAGTTGAGTTGCTTCAATCAGTTGTTGAATTATTTTTAACTTTAAACAAATTTTCAGAATTGAAGATTTGGCTTAGGGGCACGGTATTTGGGCACCACGGTGTGTGGAGAAAAAAAATAGCACCTATTTTTAATTTTGTTTGACACAGGAAACCTAACAGAAACATAGTTTACCATATCTTCTGGCATAAGACCAGTGCCTCCCTCTGAAAGGCTTCCTGTGCCTTCTAGGCAAACAAACGAAATCGACAAGGAGAGTACAGAAAGTAGCACTGAAGAATTGCCATCATCTCCACATAAAAATAACCCTCTGCGTCAGGCAACAAGTACACCAATCTGAAGGATTTATCCCGTGACTTAAGCTTAAGTAAACAAAAGGCATAACTGCTGGGTGTCAGGTTACATTAATATAATCTTCTGCACCCAAGTGCAAATGTTACTAAATTTAGGCAAAGTGTAACAGTTCTTATGCCCAATTTTGAAACGGACGACATACTGACTCACTTCAACGACGTTAGTGGTTTAATGAACGCTCATATGTTCTTCTATCTCATAGAAACGTTTGAGATGTATTTGTTTGTTTGTTTAGATATTAGAAGAAATCCATTAAATATAATGACCATAAGTGGAAGATATTTGGTGACTTCAGGATAGTTGTAATGATATTAGGGATACAGCAGAACTACACAAAGTATACGTGCTTCCTCTGCGAGTGGTATCACCGTGACAGAAAGAAAAAGAATTGGCCTCATCAAAGTTGGCAAGTGGGTGCAAAAATGTACAGCATATGCTGTCCCCCCTTCCCCTCTTCACACCAACAATTTGTAAACGCTATGGACAGAACTGGAAGAGAATTTTAAGTGCCTTTCAAACAAATTCCCTCATCTTTCACTAGCACAGAGAAATAAATAAGTTCTTTCAGACTTCAAATTAGAGAATTTTAGCAAAATCAAGAATTTTGAAGCATGTCGACAGACAATAAAAAAGAGCATGGATGTAATTATTATTATGTAACTATTATATGCAATATAATATGAAAACATTTTAATATATTTTTGTATAATAAGTATTGTCTAACAATTCTGTGTGCGAATGTTATGTCACATATCACACTGATAAATTTTAAACATAATGTAGTAAGTGTAGAGAAAGGATGATTAATTATTCCATAAGTTCACTTAATATTCACCTTAAGATTGCAAGACTATTAATAAAAGATAAATCACGATTATCAGTAAACTATCCCGGGCAGAGAGAATCTAACGACAGATCAATGAATAGAAGTCTTACCTCTCTCTCTCTCTGGTAATTTACTACAATGCATTATATATATAAATATTGCAAGCGAAGCGAGAAAGAAAATTTTTAGATCCAATTTTTTGCAAACTGAAAACAATATTGATTTAGTAAGGCGCAAATTGTTTCACGGGGTGTCATGGCATTCTCTCTTTTACAACTTTTTCACTTAGATCATACGGCGCCCAGGGCCGACTCCCGCCCGCCTCTGAACTTGATAAGACTAAGAAATGCAGGGAATGCGAACGAAGCGAGCAAGAAAATTCTACAAAATGTATATTTATTTGCAAAAAAAAAGAAATCGAGGCGGAAATTGTCCCTCTGTGCCCCCTGCAGGTAGTGTTGCCCACGCGGACAAGACGGGACAGGCTTTTAAAAATTCGAGACGAGACGAGATTGATCATGTGTCCCTTTGACAAACGAATATTTTTGAGACGAGACAGCATTTCACAGCATTTCCACGAGACGAGACAGGCCAAAGTCTCGTCTCGTGGGCAACACTACCTGCAGGTGCCCTTGGCCTTCAATGTTTGCCCCCTTGCCCCACTAGATTTGATTTCCGACCAAGGTTGGATGGGATCAATGCTACCCTGCCCCCCTGTGGTTGAGCAACTGATCATTATCAGAAACAGAGAGAAGGGGGAGGGAATGATCTCACCAGGTGATGTGATTAGCACCACGCTCTCTCCGCCGTTACCAAGCAGGGCCTCCAAGAGCCCAGAACCTATTATGTAAGAATTGACAAAAATTCCTACCTGCGATTATCCACATCGAGGATCGAACCCTGGTTTAACGAATGTCTACTCTCATGGAGTTAAGGAAGTGCGCTAAGAAGATACCAAATGTTAGTCATATCATTGTGATTAATAGATTTTATCAATTCATCCTCATAGACATGATTAACATTGAAGAGAAAAAGGAGAGAAAAATAAAAATTTTAACAATATATTAGAATGACGTACATTTGGTAAACAGAACGTTGGTGTGAATTCATTATTAATGATCTTACGATAAAGATGGCGGTCTACAGAATTATTTAATTAGAATAATGTTCAACATCTGTGGCGTTAAATTCAAAACACTTTCAAAGATTTATATTTGAATTAGAAAGCTTAAACATTTTTAAAGAGTGCTACCTTATTAGTTTTTAAAACAGGACGAATTTCAAATTATCATAAGGTTCTCGCTGTAAAAATATTGAGACTGTCTTATAATAAAGAGCCCCAAGAAATATTACGGCATGGGTAACTAATACCTTTTTCCTTTCTCTGTTACGTACATCAGAGTCGTGTTCTGAACTTTTTGGAGAAGGGACCAAATGGTTCCTTCAGATTAATCATTATAACTAATAATAATAATGGCCCTTCGTACATAACAATACAGGGAGATAGATATTGGGTAATCTACATTGGCCAGGTGCGTACGTGCAATGAATGTGGCCTTGAGGGCCATAATTTTGCGGAATGTTCTTTGCGGAGGTCTCAAGTGAATCGAGTGAAAAGTGGCCCTGTTCATTTGACATCTGAAATGGCCCTTGTGTTATCCCAACCTACAGTGCTTCAAGTACCGACAAGACCCCAGAACACGAGTACAACCCTAAGAGAAGAGGTAGACGACCTTCCCTCCAACCCCCACTTTTTAGATGAAAAATCAGCGACATACGCCGCTGACACCAAGATTCAACCACCATCCCAACCTACAGATGTTCCACCAAGCCAAGAGAAGAACAACGATGCAGACAAGAAGAAGGACGAAGAACAAGATGGAAATGAGGAAAGAAGTATTATAGTACAAGCCACGACTGACAAGGAACAACACATTTCATTAAATATACCACAATTCGAGAAAGAAGCTGACAAGAAGACAGAATTGCAGAATGTAGGAATCGTCCTTGAAGCATCTTGAATTATTCTGTTGAGCAGGAAGGGGGTTAGTGCCCATTATCGGCCCTCCATTGGCGACGCTTTGTGTAAAATCGTGAAACGTATCTCATTTCTAAGCTAATTCTTTAAGGTAAAACCTTAGACTAGATATTAACCCAAGTTGAAAAGCAATCTATTGTAAGGAAACAAAATAATGACACGATTGAAAGATTCGCAACTTCTGTGACGAAAATTAGCCTGTGAGGTGCAATATTCACCCTACAATAATGATTCGTATCTCACCTAAAAGGCAATTTTATTGGTAATAATTTATCCGAGAATACCATCTTTCGTATTTGCGATACGAAGGAAGATACAAGACAAAATATTGGCTCATGGCACATGTAGGAAAATTTGGTGGCGGCCATATTGGAAAACCGCCTCACTGGACGTACGCCAAACCGTAAGTTGTAGATTTTTCGGCATTCCAGACATTTGGTTATGATATAACGTTCAAAGAAACAGCTTTAAAATTACTTCTCGGATAAGCTCTAAAATGTCTACAATACGTATATGCAGCGAGTTGCAACAGGCAGCGAGTGGGCTGGTAGTTTTGTCTCCCTCAGCCCCCAATCGTGGAAACAGAAGAAACTCCTTTGTATGATGAGCTGGATTGTAGGAGAAAGGGTAGAAAGTGTTAATACAACATTCCCTAGTGCACATTTATTATTTTTCTTCGAGTGTTAACGACTTTTCCTTGTGACAAAAACTCTCTTATTTTGGGGGTGATGATCTTAAACGTAAGAGCACATCCTTAAAAAACTGCAATAAGATTCCCTTCCTCCTTCTATTTTCCCTTTCCTTCATTTTCCTTGGATTGAGAAAAATAGTTTGGCCTGATTATACTCATGATAATACAGAAATCTGCCATAGTTTACTTGGGATAATGAGACAAGAGTTAATCTTCATCAGAAATTAAACATTCATATCTAGAGCTAAACAAAGTCACTTGAAACCTCTTACAAATCAGAATCTGAGTCCTCACACACCAAATTACACAGGCCTGCGAAATTGAAGTTGTTGAAAAATACAAAAGACGTGTACGCTGAGTATTATGTTATTGGGTGTGCTGATTTCGAAAATGACCTCCATTTTTTTCCATCACGTCAGGATTTTTTGTACAATCGATATCGATATTTTTGCTAAAATCCTATGTAAAAAGGAATTTTCGCGAACAATTTTTCATGCACTATCTGGCAACAGTGGTTTTGATCCATTTAAATCTATGTAAAATTGATGCTTGGTGATGCAAATTGATTTATTAGCAATTGATTTTATTTTGTATAGGTTTAAATGGAAGAAAACCACTGTAGCCAGATCGCACGAGCCACCTCTGGTCGAGAGAAAAACACAAAGTTCTCTTGCGTTTACACTTTTAACATCCCATTATGGTGAAGTTTCTAGAAAAAAAGCACCAACGTATTATGTTCATTTGTGTTTATTAAGGTAACGTACATAAAATAGACGATTGACCACGAGGAGCAATGTATGTGTACATGAACGTTTGACACAAATTGTAAACTGAACAAACAACAAAACCAAACACAAACAAAGTTTATATTTATGTACGTACCCTTTTGCCTTTGAAACTTCTTTTTGACGTTCTTCTTGTATGTGCAATCTCAGGCCTCTCTCGTGTTAACATCCAATAGTAGTCGGCGAGCATGTTCTTGTTCCGTTGTCCTTGATATTTGAACTCCATATCTTTAATATCTTGGTGGAACCTTTCACCCTGTTCTTCGCTGACTGCTCCTAAATTTTCGGGGAAATAGTCCACATGTGAGTGAAGGAAATATAGTTTGACACTCATGGAGCAACCCAACGCTTGAAATTTGTCCAGCATATTCATGACAATTGCTTTATAGTCAGGATCCTTGTAATTTCCCAGAAATTTACTGACCACATCTTTGAAGGCAACCCAAGCTTCTTTCTCCGTTGTTGTCATGCTAGTCTCAAAGTCTTTATCCTTCATGAGCTTGCGGATATCTGGACCAACAAAGATTCCCTCTGTCAACTTGGTTGCAGATAAACCTGGAAACTTTTTGCACAGGTATTTGAAACAATCGCCATCTTTTGGAATAGCCTTGACAAATTGCTTCATTACACCTAATTTGATATGCAACGGGGGTAACAATACTTTTTTGGGTCAACTAAGCTGTTCCGAATCACATTCTTGGTGCCTGGTTCAAGATTTTGTCTTTTAGCCATTCTTTCTTGACCCAATGTTGAGTCTTTGCACGGCTGTCCCACTCGCAAATGAAACATGGGAACTTTGTATATTCCTCTTGTTGACCAAGAAGCATGGAGATAACTTTCAAATCACCGCAAATGGTCCAACCGTGGTCGGCATATTTTATTTTGTTGAGGACGAGAGCCAGGTTTTCATAGCGTTCTTGTAAATGTACCGAGTGTGCAACTGGAACAGATGCATACTGGCTTCCGTGATGAAGAAGGACAGCTTTCAGGCTCTTTGTCGATGAATCTATAAACAGCCTCCATTCATCTTTATCGTAGGTGATATTAAATTTGCTCATCAATCCGGGAACATCAGAACAATAGACCAGGTTCTCCGCTTTCTCAAAGTACTGAACAAAGTCCTTTTCTCGATTCCTGTACCAATAGAACGTGGTTCCTTTGGCCAATAAATGTTTTTCTTTCAATCCGGAGCCCAACAATTCAGCTGCCTCTTTCGAAAGGCCCAGATCTCTAGTCAGATCATTAAGTTCAACCTGAGAGAAGGGCTGAGGTGAATCGTCTCCAGAGGGTTTATATTCGGTATCGGAGCCTTGACCGTCTGGATGTTCCGAGTCTGGAGACTCTGAAGAAATGACTGGTAATTTAGTTGGAGGCAAAGGCACTGGCACATCAGGTACATGAGGAACGGGGCGTATGGCCGATATAATGTTCTCAGGATAAGAGATTAGCTTGTGATTTTTTCGGTTATACCCACGGACATGGCAGCCACAAAAGTAACAATCATCACAGTGGTTTCTCGGCTCCCTCCATGTCATAGGAATTCCAAAGCGTAAAGCAGTGTTCTTTCCGTTGAACCATAAGCGTAGATCATTGAGACATTGCACACACACTTTATGAGGAGCCCACGATTTGTCCTGGTCTCAGAGTTTCATGCCAAAATACGCAAGATAAAGTTTTCTTACATAGTTTGTAATGGTCAGGCAGGGAGGAAAGCTATTCCACGCCGAAACAACATATTTATGGTAAATGTTCATACAAATCCACGTACAATTAAATTTTTCAAGAAAACGTGACGTGATACACAGTTTTCTTTATTTTTTTTGAACTCAGCACGACAAAATACATAACTTATCACTTATCACTTCCCTTGTATTTTTTTTCATCGCAGGCCTGTGTTATTTCAATGAAACAATCAAAGTATCACTATCTTATAATTTTGCTGTAGGTTTAACATTCCTATGTGAACCGTCTTGCACGTAGTATTTCCTTGACTGCATTCTTGGAATTTTCTGTTATAAATATATATCCATTGTAATAATTGGCAACTCTGTTCATATCACTTCTTACAACTATTAATTAACATTCTAACTTTCATAATTCTTCTTTTCTTTTTAATTTTTATTATTATTAATTGCTACTGTTATTTCATTTATTGTTCTAGTTGATTTCACATATCTACATACATGCGTCGAATAACATGGGTACCTGGGGGAAACCCTGGGGGGTAAAGGCGGTCAGGGGCGTGATGCTGATCACATCACCCCCACTCTCGACCGGATCAAGAAAGTGTGAGGCGTTACCCCCACACCCCCTTTACGCCTTCATGGCGTGGTGCTATGCACAGGGGAGCACTTTACCTTTACCTTTTACATACATGTACTAAAGATGAAAGTGACAAACATTAGATATCTATGTCCATTAGTTTATACATGTAATCATTTTTCCTTCTTCTTATTTTTATTCAATTTATATTTTTGTATTCAGTGTTCATTAAACTTACATGTAATCAGGGTATATTCAAATATTCCATTTTTACTTTACTTTTACCCAGACAAGGGTTTGTTGTAAGAGCGGCCCTCGAGGACGAAACAAGCCCGCTCTAATAAAGACGATATTATTATTATTATTAACGTGGCTCTGGGGTCTGGATTCTCAGATTTTTTTGATTTGTTGTTTTAATCCACTTTATGAACAGAAATGCTACGGGACTGGACCTATAGTTTAAAGTGGGATCCGAACCACTGTGCCATGTGCCTCCACTGGATATCGAACCCGCGACCCCTTTATTACAAAGCGACGACGCTACCACTACGCCATCGGGGAGGCCAGATTCACAGAATCAAAGCTTCACTATCTTATAATTTAGTTACAGTGGTAACTTTTCCAGAAGCACCCAAATTTCAACTTCCCTTCCACGTACTACACCCCGGTGTTTTGCAGTATAACGAGGCTCTGGCGTCTGGATTCAGCCAGTACAATCCTCTGTGATGCTTGTGTTATGCCCATCCATGTTGTTTGTCACTGACATTTCATCAATTCCATCTCATCATTTTTCATCCCCACCTTGGTGATCAACCAACAGTAGCAGAAAAGAGAAGTAACATAAGACAAAATCACCGATCAGTCAACTAATATTGGAGAGTGAGTTCTGTTACCATAATAATTCAACTCTGCTGTGTACATTGGCATCAACTTATATGGACACGTGGGGCTTGAGCGCACCCAATATTTCGCATATTAAAGAATTTTATTTTAGAAATTAATCCCTGTGCTCAAGAAAACAAAATATTTCATCATTACACATTTAAAATATTTTTCATCTTGTTACATCTCAAGTATACTTTTCAATGTCCTGTACACAGAGAACTCGAAATGCATCAAAGCGAATTTGATGCACTTTTAGTGCATCAAATGACACACCGAAACGTGTAATCTTGGATTATTGGAAATTGTCTTCGGATTTAATGCACTTTTACTGCATCAAATCGAATATCGACTGTGGAGCGTGTCTTTTGATGCATCTTAGTGTGTCAATTGCCCATCCGATGGGATTTTATGCATCGAAATGTATATTTCTCAATTTATACACTTGCATGCATAATTCTTACGAAGCAATTGTTCGGTGATTTTACTTAACTTATACAGAAAATAAATTTTGATATTACGATAATATGAAAGGAATTCTTAATTTATAAGCTCATAAATTGATCGAAGTAAAAAATATAAGGTATCAAGAACAAAAGTAAATTTATTTTTAAGTAACTAAATTATATTTCCTATAATTGAAGTATCAAAATTGGTGCCACCCTTGCATGTTCAAGCCACTAATAATGTTCTTTTGATGCATTGTTTCTGCACAGTAAGTAATTCGAACTCTTTGATCAACCACTGCATTGTAAGGGTGTGTGCAGAATTTTTTCCCTCGGAGGGAAGAGAAGGGTCACATCTTACCCTCCAGTCATAGAAAATTAAAATTTCCGTCTTATTATTGTTAATCAGTGCTTTCTTTTGGGAGGAAATTTCCGTTACTCTTCCAGTTGGTTTGTTCTTGTGTTCATCATAAAAAATACTCAAAATATTTTGGCATGTTCATAAATAAAAAGGTGCCAGAAAAAAGTGCTTGTTATTTTTATTATTTTACAAAACATAAAATTGAAATTATATTGAAAATACTTTGGTGTTGTTAACAAGTTCAGACTTGTGTACGCTATTTAGGTAGAAACTAGATTCGCTTTGCTTGTTTCAATAAGCATCTAAGTATATAACTTTTTCATGAACAGTTCTTTGGCTTTTTTGTACTTTTTCACGATACACAGATATTAATTTTTCCCTTAATCTGCTCCGCGGCGGAGTGATTATCACAACGCGCTCCGATGTCAAGGGTCTCGAATTCGAATCCCCGGCTGGGGATTTTTTTTTGTGCGTGTCTCTTCATCAATTTTATGATATCATCACTCATCTTCATCGTCGCATTAGCCTAAAGTGTAAGAAAGGCGACGTCAATAACAAAAATCAAATAAAGACAAAAGATTTTTGAGATATTCACTACACGCTAACTTGATATTAGTAACATCCACCTAACATTTTTCGCATAGGCCCAACTTATGGTTATTTTGGCTCTAAATTTAATGTAATTTCAAATCCCTCCCCCTCCACCCCCCACCTTCAACTTGCCCGACAAGGAAAATTCCTTGTAAACAACTCCTGGGTGACTGACTCATCACTGAGGGTTGCACGCTGACGCTATGCGCTTTCACTACCAGAAGCGTGCATTCCATTCGTTTCCGTAGTTGGCGTCTTCTGAATTTGTGGTGATACGTGGTTTGTTGGTGCTCGTGTGTTTTACAGTTGTTTGCAGATTGCACAAGGAGAGAAGATCTACAGATTTTCGGAGCAAGAAAAGTAAGTATCTGTGCAGGTTATTTACAATTTTATGTTTTGCTTTTTTCCGTAGAAGTTCTGATTTTAGTAGTAAATTCCAAATGCTCGAGTAAAAATGAAACACGTGTTCAGTCCCAAACGATGGAATTAAAATGGGAGATCAGCTTCAGGACCCAATATTTAATATAGCACAATAGTTTCACACTAAACTTCGATGTCATCTTAAGTTGCAAAAACTACAAGTGTTGGGTGTGAATTCAATGTTTCTTTGCTTTTATCTGCCTATTTCATAATTTATTATTTTTGCAATTGAGGACAACCCCAGTGTCGTGAAACGAATACATACATATAAAATTTGATTCCGATTTTTTTTTCTCTTCTTCGAACCTCTTCCTTCCTATTTACTTCCCGTCGTCTCGAACATTTCTTCTTAGGGCCTCCCCGATGACGCAGTGGTAGCGTCGTCACCTTGTAATCAAGGGGTTCGATACCCGGAGGAGGCACAAGTGGTTTGGATTCCACTTTAAACTGTAGGTCCAGTCCCAATTAGCCTTACTGTGCATAAAGTGGACTTAAAACAACATATTAATCAATCGAACATTTCTTTTTCTATATTTCTCCTCACATTTTAGGTCTGTGTCTTCATTAATCGTTTACTATTCCTCTTCCTTCTGTCTCTTTCTGCCTGTCTTGCTTCTATCTTTCTCCCTTGCTCCTCTTATTTCTTTCTCTCTTTTCTATTTCTTTCTCTGTTTTCTATTTTTGTTTGCTCTTTTTAACTTCTTCCTTTCTATCCTCTCGCTTTTCTATCTCTGTCTTTTATTCTCCCCCTTTCTTGTTTCTCTATTCTTCTCTCTCCTTCACTTCCCTATTTATTTTATTTACCTCTCGCTTCCCTATTTCTTTCTCGCTCTTTCATGTTCTTCTCTCTCCCCTCTCTCTGCCTGGTTTATGTGTTTCGCCTCTTTTCTCTCTTTCTTTTGGCCTCCCGGTGACGTAGTGGTAACGTCGTCGCCTTGTAATCAAGGGATCTCGAGCTCGATACCCGGTGAAGACGCATTCCACGTTGGTTCGGATCCAACCTTAAATTGTAGGCCCAATTCCGATCAGGCTATCTGCACATAAAGTGATTAAAAGAAAAACATTCTCTTCCCCTCTTGTCTCTCTCAAACGTGTGTGTGTGCGTGCGCGCACCTCACTTCTTTTTTTCTTTATCTGTTTCTCACTTGTGATTCTCTTCTTTCCTTCACTCCGTCTGCCTTTTTAATTCTCTTTCTTTCTCAAATTCTCTGCCGCTTCTTTCATCTCTTTTATCTCCCTTAACGTGCTTCTTTCTTATGATGACATGGAACATGATGTCAATGTGTATAACTTGTTTACATGCCATCACACTCATAAGAGAGAAGATTGAAAAAATCGGACAGAGAGTGAAGTAAAGAGAAGAGAATCATAAGTGAAAGATAAAGCGAAGTAGATAAGCGATACACAGACATACACCGAAGATGTGCGGGGGGGGTGCAAATCTTGGGAAGAGAGGGAGAGGCCGAAGGGAAATACAAGACATGGGAGAGAGAGAAATAGAGAAGCGAGAGAGGGGGAACATACATAAATAGGGAAACGAGCGAAAGACAGAAAGAGATGTAGAAAAGCAATCTGCAGGTTCCGATTGTCGCCTACACCAATCATCAACCCACATCGAATTTACACAAACTGAATTTTTGTTTCTTCTTTTATAAAAATTGAGAAGGCGTACATACAGTAAAAATCTAGAATATCTTAATCTTATTTACGAAAGTTCAGAAATATTATTTTAATATCCCTGAATGTTAGAGACAATAGTTCTACCTGTGGTATTTTTTAGTAGTCAGTCCTCATTTTGCCATCTTTTCGTACATCTCACGTTCTTTTTTAAGAGTATTGGGGAAAAGAGGGTTATGACCCCCACCAACCAACTCCCTCTTGGGCACGCCACTGGGTTCTACTTTAGCATGCAATGTTAATTGGATATTATCAATTGCCTAGTGCTTTAATATGTGTAGTTTCAAGAACTACACAATGGATAATGTCGAACTAACATATTTCAAACAATAAAAATATATATATATATGATATTTCACTCATCTTAGTAATTAGGAATGAAATAAATGATCGTTCTACCACTTGTATAAAAAAAATATTTTTGAATGCTCTACTTGTCTGTTATTCATTACCATTAAAATTATACTCAACTAGTATTTTGTTTTGATATCACTAAGTTTCGTTTTTTCTGCTTATCCCAAGTAGATGTCTTACGCAAAGTTTTTTTTTGTTTATTTTTAAGGTACTTGTTGTTCCCTTCATGAAGACAATACAGAAATATTCAGAAGCTCTTTTGAAGAGGATTGTGAAGCAAATAAACCGACTGAAGAGTGATTATTATCTGGTTGTTGTTGATACCCACCAACAATGCAAGCAAAAGGTTAGTGTGTGTTATCCATAACATATATATGTGCTAAGAAAATCTCACTTTCCACAGAAAATTTACCATGGTGCAAGTGTTGCTCATATTTGAAATTACGACTTGCAAGTTAACACATGTAAATATAATTTTTCCATGTTGAATTAATGTAACATATCTTCAGAATATTTTTTTCATTTGATAGATTTTGGGCTCATTAAATAAACTGCTTCAAATAACATCCAGTGGTGTGCTCAAGGGGGTTAGTTGGGGATCATAACCACCTCTTTGGTCAAGTATTTCTAAGAAAAGAGAACATCAAAGACAGGAAAGATGGCAAATTGAGGGCTTATTAATAAAAATAAGTATATGTACCCCCTTTCTAAAATCCTGATAACTGATAACATCACTCAAAATCCAAACAACTTCTCATTGGATGCCATAATGATCAGCTCTTAAGCCCCTTATCACCTTTGATACCTAGCTTTTTATATGAGACTGGGGTGAATTCAATATGCTTAACTTTGTTGCCTCTCTCTCTCTCTCAATGTGTGTGTAAATTATTTGACATGTGTTTCATACTTGTATACAAAATCCACAGAGCTGGTGTTATGTTTGTTTCATTAGTGGAGTTCTTTTGTGGAAAATGATTTCTATACTTGTAGGCATTATAAAAAAAAGAACCTTATGTCAATTTCATGTTCAATTTTGCTTTTTAACTGCTAATGACATAAGGTCATTTTGGCTCTAAATTTACCCTACCACTCCTAAATATAAACTTACACCCACATATGGAAAATTCAGGATACACCCCTGAAAATATTTTATTTTAATGCAACTGATAAATAATTTTAAATACCTATATATACACATATTGTCATACGCAATGAATGGCTTTTAATATATATTTTTTCATGAGCATACATAGTTTTAAGTACATCAAGCTAGCCATGAAAGGCTTGGAAATTTAATTATTACAATGACAATAAGTCATGGAAAGCGGTACAGGAGGAGAGGAATCTCTTTCTCCCTTAATTTGTTTGTATTTTTCTGTCATTCTTTCTTATTTTTCTCCATTTTCTTTCTTTCCAGCTTCTTTCTCTATTTCCCCTCTCACTCTTTGTCAGAGAGAGATAGACTCCTTCACTCTCTTATTTCTTTCCTTCCCTCTTCCCCCTATATCTCTCTCTCAGTCAATTTCTGTCATTTTTCTTCTCTCCAAGATACCGTATATATATGAGAGTCTCTCTTTTAGAAAGAGAGAGAAATAAATATATGTTTTTGTCATCTCTCTCTCTCTCTCTCTCTCTCTCTCTCTTCCTTCTCTCTTTTTCTGTCACTGCATTTCTTTCCTCTTTCAGTCTCTCCAAGAGAGAGAGAGAGAGAGATTGCAAGAGAGGAGAGAGAAATATGTGTATTTGAAAGAGCATCATCTCTCTCTCTCCTCTCCCTCTCTAATCTCTTATGCTTGTTATGTGGGAGAAAGAGAGGTGGTGGGAAGGAAAAGGATAGAAAGGTGGAGGGAAGAGATGGATAAATTATAAAGGGTTTCTGCTTGTAAATCGTATACAAATTACACCATTTAAAACTATGTAATATTTTCAGTTCTGCTTGGTCTAATCTGTATTAGTCCACATATGTCCCTAATTATTTTATTTTTAAAGCTCCAAATCATGTTCCTCTGTGATAAAAGTACCCACTGTCTTCCATTTATTAAATCATATTTTTATATATTGATGAGGATAAACGTTTATGAACAGAAAAGTAATGTACATTAGCTGAATTGAATGTTCTATTTGTTTCCTGTTTGTGCTTTTCAATTGCTAATCTTGTTCGTAACTGGTTGGATTTGGAAATTGATTTGAACAGGTTATCAATAAGAAAGTTTATGCTTAACCTGTGTGTATTGTGTAAACTCACTTCATTTTGGCCTATAAGCATATAACAGAATCTGTCTCCCTTAGAGTTTTACAAAATTATTATTGCTATTATATTTACACCACTTACATGTGGTAATGTTTTTCCAGTGCCAGTTGACATATGATGTTTTGTAATAAAATTAAAGGAAAATATCATATTTATGAGTGCTTCATTAATTTATTTTCAGGAAGCATCGCCATTTGCTAACATGAAGCATGAAGCACCTTATCTGGCACTATTAGTGGAAGGAAAGTTGTCCTGGTAGCTGAATGCTAGAAAGTGCAACGTGCCACTTTACAAACATTTATCTGTGAACTTGTTGGCATGTACTATGTTTTTGAATTAGACTACTCCGAAAACTGTGGTACATGTATGGCAGTAGTCGAGTACATACTATTAGGTCATAAATAGAGACTGTCGCCTCAAGTCATGTATCTTATGTGAGAAGTTCAAGGATTTAAAACAGAATGTGCATTAAGCACCAGTGTATCTGTGTCAAATAATAAATGTTCTGTCTCAGGATTATCTGTATCATTTGTTAGTATGAATCGCACCTAAGTTCTTTTATTGTTCTCTAACAACATTGGTGTGATTGAAAATGGTATTCATAGATTTTCTGTTTTATATTAATTTTAAGTTACAGGGTATTGATTTCTTTTCTGTTTAATGACAATACTTTTTACTCCTACATCACTTAATTCTTGTTCATAATTGAAAATTTTTGCTTTTGGGATTTTTCTGTGATTGTTAATCTACATGTTCACGGTAAGACATAAACATGTAGATTAAAATGGGAAGAAAATCAATTTACTTCTTTTTCACAGGCTAAAAATGATTACAATCTCTCATTTTGTGCAAGAGTTATTTTCAGTATGTTCTGAAAGTGTTATTTTTATGTATTCAATATTCAATTCAATATTTGCACATATAACCATGAACTCACAAGGCCATGCCACTTTGAAACAGAAAATTGTGTTCATATGTGCAGATATGTGAACAATAAAAGCCCAATATTTAGTTAAGTGTAGCTTAACACACTAGAGAAATTTACACTAAGCATCCCTCCATCTAAAAATTTCCAGTAATAAGGAATTTGTTCATTGTGTGCTAAGAAGTGTTTTCAGCATATTCTAAATGTGTGACTACTATAAATGATCAAAAATAATTAATAATTTCTAGAATGCACTTTACACACTTGCAGAATATTTAATATTGACAATACTCCTTTCTATCACTTTTTCAGCAATTTCAACACTTCTGAAGCACATTAAATGTGAAGTGCTTCAAGAAAGTGTTTGTAAAGTGGAATATTTTTTACAGTGGAGAAATATATTGAAACACTTCCCTTGCAGGTATGCAACCCCCATGAGCAAGAAAAGAAAAATATTGACGCATTTGAACGTGTCACTCTACACACTAAAAGTGCATCAAATTTATTGACTCCAACGACACGTTTTGGTGCATCAAACGAAATATCCACTTTAATGTGTCATTTGACACATTTATTTTGATGCATTTATGTGCATCTTTCAGTTTGTTGCATTTTAGTGAATCATTTGACACATTTATTTTGATGCATTTAGGTGCATCTTTTGGTTTGATGCATTTTTAATGTGTCATTGGAGTCAAAAAAATGATGCACTTTTGTGTGTCAATTGACACACTTTGAGTTCTGTGTGTATTATCTAAACTATCCTAGTCACTTCTTTATTAGAAAAACAAGGGAGAATAGAGCTTGTAATAAGGTTCGGGACCAATAGCCACTAAGGACTCTCAAAATAGGCACGCAAAAAGCACCGGAAAATACTAAATAGGCACTAAAATTGATGAACATCGATATATTTTTCATATTAGGCACTAAAAAGCAGTTATCTTTGAAATAGGAAATTATGATTAAAATGGGCAAAAACGACCAGTATACAATTCATGTATTTCTCTGGTAAATAGCCTGAAAGGGTTTTACTTGTAAAACCCTACCTCTTTCCGCTAAGGAACAAAACAAGGCATTTTATTGCAAATCATCAGCTTGCTTATTAGGGTAGCCCGGTGCTATTTCGATCATTTCAGATTCAAAATTAAATTTCCGTCACAAATCTAATTTAGTTAATATAATATTACCCAGTGCATTACAGTCAAACCTCTGCACTCCAAATGTTCCCATTTATTGCAGCCATTGCACTTCACAAGACGGGAATCTGCTTCAATGTTACTGCAACAAATAATATTCTTCATTGGGTCAGCATTTTATTCAATAGTTTCATTTTCCCTGAAACTATCGACGACATCGGATCTTAAGAAAACTCCCGTTCTTAAGTTGTAAGAATGTTGCTTCCGATCCATTATTTAAAGTAATCAGAAGATAACTTCCACACTATATATTCACGAATCCTGGCTGAAGGTCGCCATAATTGTTGCTGTTAGTTTTGTATTAGCAACTAGTAAAAATATATTATATGTTTTATGAAAAAAAAAATACAGAAATCTACTTACAAATTGGTACATTACACTATATCCCATAATACATAATTAGAACAGTAACAGTGATAAAGAAATGTCTTTCTTCTTATCAAAGATTTTTATCATTAATACAACTTAATTGTGAATGTTATAAAAAGATGTAATCTATTGTAAGCGTATGGTATATAATTTGTTGTATGCGATTTCACTTTCGAAAACCTTTGCCTTGACGGTCGACCTTTCACGGTGGAGGAACATTGTACAGTGGTTCGGATCCCACTTTAAACTCTAGTTCCACTCCCGATTAGGCTAAAGTGGACAAAAGTGCATAAAGTGAACTTACCAGTAAAAACAAGAATTAAAACTTAAAACAAACTCTTAAGATTTCATTAGATCCAGTGGTTGACAACAAACGTAGACATAATCGAACTATTAGTCGGCTCCTATGGCGGAGTGGTCCCGGGTTCGAATCCTGACCTGGCCATGGATATTTGTGAGTGTTCATTCATCAATTTCGTCATATCATCACTCATCCCCATCTTGACAAATTAACCAAAAGTGGCACAAAAAGCGAAGTAAAATAAAATCAAAATAATCGACCTATTACTCTTTATGAATATGCCATAATTTACATAGTTATATTTACTTTCAAAGGGTACACATCAATAACGTATAAGGTTTTAGAAAGGTATTTACGAGCAGTAGCGCAACCACAGGGAGGGGGGCATTCCCCCTCCAACCTTGGACGGAAATCGATTCTAGGGAGGGCAAAGGGGGCAAATATTGACGGCCAAGGACACTTGTCGGAGGGCACAGAGGGGCAATTGCTTCCCTCGATTTCGAATTTTATGCAAATTGAAATACATTTCGTAAAATTTTCTTGCTCGCTCGCTCGCAATGCCTCCTTTCCTCAGTGCTGTCAAGTTGAGATTCGTAGCTAGAGCAAGTGGGCGGAGAGGTTCAGGCCTGGCGCTGAAAGATCTAAATTTTAGATCATTCGGCGCTTAAAGTCATTGGCATGACGAGTTAAGGTTTGGCAGTACGAAAGGTACAAATAAGATTTAGGAATTAATCAACTAGAAAAGACAATGGTCACTCGTTGGGTTTTCTGAACCTTTGAACCTGAATCATGGCTGGGTGTTAGGATAGTTACCTGTCTATCTGATGTATGAAGATAATTACGATGAATAGAAATATACTAAGTCCTCTGTTGGCTTCTCTATCGGTTGACCAGAGCCTCGTCTCACTTCTGCTCCACTGCTCTCCTAACCTCTACTCCATTCTCAATCCCAATCCAAAAGTCAGTCCCCTCTCAGCTTATCTCACCTCCATATCCCTAGGCCATGGAGCTCTTCCTCCATGCCGAATCGTGTTTTTAATTGCCACTATTCAAACCGCTGACTCCATAAGCAGAAGAAACTACCTGTTTCCTGAATAGCTCAGGAAGTTTGCATACCACAACACTCTGCATTGTTTACATGCCTCAGAGGCTGAGACAACTGAGATAACCAAGTGAATGCCCTGGTCAACGTGAAGCATTCAGAGAGGCTTTTATAAAATAAACATATAATCTTAGGGATTGATACGTCTGTAATGCATTGTAAATTACCTGAGAGAGAAGAAAGACTTCCCTTCATTGATTTTGTCTTAGATGCATGAACACTTGTTTGGAGGAAAAGGGGTGTGCACATTTGAGAGACAATTTATATAATTTTTGCTGTTCATTTATCATGAGGTGGATAAATCGATTATGTAATGTATTTAAATAATATATGTTGTATACATTGTGTTAAGTAAAGTTTGAATACGTGGACAATTTAGTGTTAGAAAGTTGTAAGTATTTTGTTCTTTTATTGATTGATTTCGTTTATTTTACTTCGCGTTTTGTGCCTCTTGGCTAATTTGCGAAGATGGGGAGGAGTGATGAAATGATGAAATTGATGAATGGACATTCACAAACAACCAAGCCCGACCGGGATTCGAACCCGGGACCCTTGGCGTCGCAGCGCGATGTGCTGACCACTTTTTTTTTTTTACATTGTTTTTGACATAAGTGTAGTACTGCTATTACAATTCGCATTTCTATCTGGTTAACCTTTACATTTTTGTTTGACCTAAATTAAGTATAAAGCACTAATAAGAAATTTGCATACCATTTCTTCCTTGCTTGGAGAGGAATTTTTTCATATTGTTCTTGCAAGAAGATACTGAATTGTTTCTTAAAACTGCTCTCGTCATTGTGAAATATATATAATAAGTATTCTGTTATCAACCATTGTACTGCTCGTTGTTTTGTTGGTGGATAAAAATTGAAAGCAGGAAAAACTATATCTGTATCCGTAAACTTTGTTAATGAGGTGCGGCATATACGACTGAGCATTGTTCGCAATTTGTTCCACGCCGTGGAGGAGTTGCGACACTTGGTTATCCTGTGGTCTAAAGAGTCAGGCACGTTGCATGATATACAGTTAGGAGAGTCACTGATTCCATATTGGTATGTCCTATCTCTTGTCACTATAACACGATGAACCACTTTGTACCATATTGATTGGGCAGCTTTTGAAAGGTGTTTGGCGGAGACATTTTCCCATATTTGTGGCCAATTATGTGTATTGAAATCCCTGACTATTCGTGGTACTGTGTGCTTGAAACTATTGGTTTCACTATATAACTTTTTAACAGATGGTGTAATTGTCTCATGTCGTAATAACTGGTAGCATACCTGTAAAGCGATGTCCTTATAAAACGAAAATCTTTTGGGGATACTTTGGATATCGATGGGAGCTTCTAATGGAATGTCCTGTATTATCGTCTGTATACATGCTTGGGTCGTTGACTCGTGCAGTGAGAAAGCTGTTTTAAGGCCAGTCTGTACAAACAATGCTCTTGCCTGTGTGTTCACGTGTATTAGTGCCAAACCACCTGTCTTCTCTGATAACGTGACCTCATTCATTGCTACCCGGAAAATTGTATCGTGCCACAAAAAGCGGCCAACAGCTTTGTTGACCTTGGCTAAGTGCTATGTTTTGAAGGGCAGGATTTTTGCTACATACCAAAGTTTAGAGAGAGCAAAAACGTTGATAAATCTTACTCGTGTTTTTAAACTCAGAGAGCGCATCTTGTTCACTCGGAGGACGTAGATTGCCCTCTCGCACGTGAGATTACTATTGGCTTCGATCGTTTCATCGATATTTGCATAGAAGTTTATAACTAAAACTTTTATTTTCTTGTCTACAGGGATCTCCGTATTTTTTGTGAAAGGATTCTCCTTGCCAAGGGGCATGAGGAATGACTTTCGATTGTTTAGTTTTGCTCCTGATGTGAGCTCAAAAGTATGTATTTGGCTTTTAACACTGTACAGATCTCTTTCATCCTTGAGAAAAATCGTGACGTCGTCCATGAAACTGCCAACTTGTATTGTGGTGGAAGCCATAGAAATGCCCTGTAAATGATGCTGGATACTAAACAAAAAGGGGGCTATTGTGAGGACGTACAATGTGCTACTCAAGGGACTACCTTGTAGTACACCTCGTCGCATTTTAAAACTTGTTGTCAAGAAACCATTTATTTTGAGTTTTAGCAGCATATGATTATATAATGTTTTTATCCAATTAAGAAAAGTGTCTCCGAAGCCATATGCTTCTAAGACTTTGTACAGATATTCGTGGCTCACTCTGTCATATGCTTGAGAAAAATCTAAAGATAGAATTGCCTCTGATGCATTCTTATTTTTTGTTTGGTAATAATTACGTCTCTTATCGTTTGTAGCAAGTGATGTATACTTTGGGACGTATTACAAGCGAACTGTAAATTGCCAATAAGTTTAACCATATATTTTTTTAAACGCTGATTTATGCACCTACTTATAAGTTTGATGTCACTGCTCAATATGGAAATTGGCCTAAAATCTGTGACGAACTTTGGATTTGCCTTTTTGGGAACTAACACTATAACTCCCGTGCTACTGGTCTTCCCTATGGTCCCTGTTGTCAACACTTCGTTGACCCATTCCGTTAATTCGTCTCCTATTAGATCCCAGAAACATTGATAGAATTCTGATGGTAATCCATCTTCGGCTGTAGTTTTATTCCTCGGAGCTTTGAATACTGCATCATGAACCTCCTTTTTACTAAACGGTTGTGTGAGCTCAGTTCTTTCATTTTCTGTCAGTGACGCAGGGAGGTAGTTCAAAAAATTGCATTGCGTTTCTGTTGGATTAAAGGCTTGACCAAGAAGATTTTTATAGTATTGCAAAAACCTGTCGTGTATACTATGAGGGCTGGTGACAACTTCACCGGAATCTAAAGTTAATTTATGAATAACGTGACTCCTGGCGTGTTTATGTTCTTGAAGAATGTGACTTAGTGTGGCTTGCTCGTCTGGGTCTATAGGAAGAATCTTGCTCTTTATTATTGCTGCAGATTTTCGTTTCCTATGTATAGCAAGTAATTGCGCTTTTATTTCATTTGCATAAGGACGATCGAAATTACCTTGCAATGCTAAACGATGGAGATCATTCAAGACTGCATACAAAAAATTATATTTGTTTCTTTGATCTCTACTAACCTCTGCACTGAAGTATTTACTGACCTGACGAAATTTAGGCTTAACTCGAGTTTCCCACCACTCGATTAGGGTCTTGTGCACTGGCCGAGAGGCCTTGAGTTCGTTCCACGTTTCCCTGATTAGCTGGACATAACTACCATTGCGTAATAATGTGCTATTTAAAAGCCAGTATCCGCTACCTTGTCGGGGTTTGATCAAATCTAAATTTATTTTGAGAATTGGGACACTATGATCACTAAAGCATACTGGAAAATTTTGAACACTAATGATATATTCCTGAAATCTTGGTGCGACATAAAACCTATCGATCCTTGACGCACTATTGGAGGTGATATGTGTGTAACCTTGACTTTCGCCATTGGTGTGTATCCAAGCGTCACGCAGTTGTAACCCCTGCGTTAATTCATAGAGCGCACGTGAGAAGTTGTATCCTGGATTTTGATCTTGTGAACGAATTACGCAGTTAAAATCTCCCACTAGTATAGTGTCTAGTGTGTGGGATGTCAACTCGGGCCCTACAACTGTTGAAAAAAATCTTCTCTTTCCCGTCTGTTTTGGCTTCCTGACGGAGCATACACATTACAGAGAAACACTGAGCCTAATTTGGCACTTATTTGTCTGCCCGTGGGATGGGGCACTACATTACGTAAATCCAAGTGTCGCCTACATGCTATGGCAGTCCCTTGTGCAAAGGGAGTAAAATTGTTGTAAACTTTAAACATGTTCAGTACAGAAAAATCGTCTATGGCTACTTCTTGTAAGAGGGCCACATCAATAGACGATTTAATGAGAAAGTCATTGAGAGCAATTATTTTGGTCTTACTTTGCATTTGATTCAAATTTATAGATGCCAAGGTAAATGTTTGCATGATTAGAACTGTCCACAAAAGAAAACTAAACTTACTTACATTCTTCAACATTACTAAACTCTAATTTCTGCCTAGAATGCATTAACTATGCTTTCCACTAAATAAATCTGGGGTAAGTTTGTTACTCGTCGAAGGTTTCTCTTTAATTACATTTCCTGAATGACTTGTTAAACTACCCTTTGAAACATCTTGTTTTGGGGTACCAGGTTCTACTCTAAATTCGTTATGAACTATTGTGGAACTTACGCATTCATTATTTTTCTTCTTCTTTCTACGTAGCACCATGGACTCTTCCGCCACTGACCGTAACCTTGATACAGATCTTGACCGTGATATCCTAGGAGAGGTAACTACGGGGAATTCTGCCTCCGCGAACAAAGCACTTGGGGGTGGGGGCGGGGGTATGTGATGCATCTCCTCTGAAGTGGTCAATGTTGGCTGCTCCATCTCTTCCCTTCCTGTTGGTGCATTCTTCTCACTAACTTCCTGTCTGGTACCTGTCTCCTCGTCGGTGATTCTGGGGCTATCCGTGTTCCCTCCATTGCTATCTCCTGACGCTGGGACTTCTGCAACTAACGGAGCTGAATCTCTTGGTTTAGTCCGTACGGGTAGCACAGTTGGTTCATATACCATCGGTACATTGTCAGCGGGTATATTAACCGGACCCCTGCGGGGCTGGTTCCCTGAGGATCGACGCTTAGGGCACTGAGCAACTACATGATCCTCCCCCGAACACGCGAGGCACGTACGCACCTGCCCAGGGTATGTTACCCAATAAGAGTCTCCATTCATTGTTACATATGAGGGTATGGGTTTACGTAGTATCATTTTAATCAAGACACGTCCAGTTCGAGTAGGATAAATGTGATCTGCAGAGTATGTCTCGTCTTCAATTTTTAACACTTTCCCATAAGACCTCATGACACGACTTATCACTTCTGCACTTAATTCAATTGGGACTACGTGGATTCTGACGATTACATGCCGCTGGTGGGCCCATTCTACTTCAACTTTATGATCACCATCTACGTCACTGTAGATTACCTCAGCACCAAAATCATTTAGTAACCTTTCTCCTACCACTTATGTCGCAAATTTCACGTACAAACACTTACGAAAGTAATCTATTTCAAAACTGAGCACTTGGTTCGTAGGCACTTGGTAGACATCATGAAACCATCGATGAAAATCCAATGACGTAGGTCGCGTTTTGACCTCACGGAAAACAAATTTCAAGGTGTTTTCTCTTTGTGTATTCATCGTGAACTATTTCATCGTATCTTCACTGGCTCGCGGTAATTGTAGTCAAAACCTCGCTTGCACTCCAAAGGAAAAAAGAACTAACACAGCACTAGCAAACCGTATACGGCCCTAGCTAACTCGGACAGTTCGATCACTAAGCCTTCTCACGCGAAAAGCGGAGCTCGGTACGAACTGATACCTGCACGAGCTGCAGGCAGACTGACTACTCGGCCACTGGGTCGGGCTTTTGTTCTTTTACTTCGCTCCATGTTGCATATGTGTAAAACACATGCTGTACATGATAGTTACACATGTTGCATGTAAAAAATAATTATATTCGGAATGCATTTATCATGCATTTCCTGTCTTTTTAAAATACAGTCTTGTGTGCTTGTTTTCACATTATTAATGTGAAATTGAACGTTTTAAAAAAACCTCCTCTACCCCCCTTTTTTTTGCATAATTTACGATAATAACGTATTTCATGTTAACGTAATAATGTTTGATTTGATTTGATGTTTTAAGTCAACTTGATGCACAGTAAGGCTAATCGGGACTGAACCTACAGTTTAAAGTGGGATCCAAACCACTATGTGCCCTCACCGAGTATCGAACCCGGGACCCCTTGATTACAAGGCGATGACGTAATGATAATGTTGTCGTTATTATTATTATTGTTGTTATAATTATTGTTACTGTTATTATTATTATTAGATGGGCGCGGTGGCTCAGTCGGTAACGCGTCTGACTACCATGCTAAAGGTCCCGGGTTCGATCCCCAGCCGGTTCAAATCCGGGAACTTTTTTAACAATGGAAGCGTCCCACCCAGCGTAGAATAACATGGGTACCTGGGGGAAACCCTGGGAGGTAAAGGCGGTCAGGGGCGTGATGCTGATCACATCACCCCCACTCACGACCGGATCAAGAAAGTGTGGGGCGTTGCAACCACACCCCCTATACGCCTTCATGGAGTAGTGCTATGCACAGGGGAGCACTTTATTATTATTATTATTGCTACGTTTTTTTCTGGTACTTGCCCCAGACAAAAATTCGTGGTTGCGCATCTGTTTACGAGTAAAATTGTTGAAATCGGTTCATCGAAAAAAAGAATGGAGCCGGAGTCACACGAAAGATGAGAACCACTGGTATAGCAGACGGACAATAGAAGTAGGGCTCTCACGTACACCACTCCTGTTTCCTGATTTTAACTTTTCTTGTCTCGCTGTCCTCATCTCCATTTCTGTCTCATTTTTATTCCGTTTCTCGTTTATTTTCTTGATTTCTTATAACCGTGCAAAACCAAACCGCCAGTTCGGTTTTTCCTTTCATTCGAGAAATCACTGTACATAGAGGTCGAAAATGGTGTGTATTAATATTTATGGGGGGAAGCATTAATAAGCACCCTTCAGTGGCAACAGGGGTGGTGAACCACTCCAGAGTAATTTTCTTTTTATTGTTATGTTGGCATTCCTGCGAAAATTATAGATTACGATTACGTAATCTTTCTCTGTAATGAGCTTTATTATTAAGTGCAGGCAGTTGTTGGAGAGAACATTGTTGGTGGATCGACCCTAAATGTCCATATAAGTGGACTTACAACAAAACTCAAACTCAAACCTGCTACGTTTCACGCGTGCAAAAATTGTGTTCTACACTTATGGAAAATTGCTTTCGATAAAGTGACCGACCATAAATTTGCGTCAAATTTTGAAAAAAGAGGAAAACTTCAACTATGATGACTACGGAGAATCTGAAATTGAGGATAATTGAGAAGAGTATGTGAAAATTGATTGATTCAATTGTTGTTTTAAGTCAACCTTATGCACAGATAGGTTAATCGGGTCTGGACCTACAGTTTGAAGTGGGATCCAAACCACGACGTGATTCCACCGGGTATCGAACCCGGGGCAACTTGATTACAAGGCGACGACGTTACCACTGCGCCATCGGGGAGGCCTAGGAGCATGTGAAAACTCTCTCTCGAAGTGTGTATCGATCATAACCCTCGTTGCGTTTAACTGAGCGATTTTAATTAATTTTACTTTCAAAATTGTAAAAGTTAAATAAATTACAATAAAATAAAATAATTCATCATACATTAATACTTAGGAAAAAAGTGGCATGTATTATCATATTTAAAATGTGTGCACACATTTAAGTTGTATTAATGATAAAAATCTTTGATAAGAAGAAAGACATTTCTTTATCACTGTTACTGTTCTAATTATGTATTATGGGATATAGTGTAATATACCAATTGGTAAGTAGATTTCTGTATTTTTTTTTCATAAAACAAATAATATATTTTTACTAGTTGCTAATACAAAACTAACAGCAACAATTATGGCGACCTTCAGCCAGGATTCGTGAATATATAGTGTGGAAGTTATCTTCTGATTACTTTAAATAATGGATCGGAAGCAACATTCTTACAACTTAAGAACGGGAGTTTTCTTAAGATCCGATGTCGTCGATAGTTTCAGGGAAAATGAAACTATTGAATAAAATGCTGACCCAATGAAGAATATTATTTGTTGCAGTAACATTGAAGCAGATTCCCGTCTTGTGAAGTGCAATGGCTGCAATAAATGGGAACATTTGGAGTGCAGAGGTTTGACTGTAATGCACTGGGTAATATTTAGTTCTTCTAATGTAAACTATTTCTGCAAATCTTGTAAACCAGATTTTGATCCATTTTTGTTAAAATCTTATACAAGTCCAGTGAATCCCAACTTGGACAAGATTATTGCTGCATTTCAAGTTACGGTTACCCAAAGTATGCAACAAAATAATGAAAATCTTCAAGAAAGATTGCAACAGAACATTCGCTGTGAATTGCAACAAAATAATGAAATGTTGCAAATGGAGTTACAAAAGGATATGCAACAAAATAATGAAATGTTGCAAAAGGAGTTACAAAAGGATATGCAACAAAATAATGAAATGTTTCAAAAGGAGTTACAAAAGGAGTTGCAAAAGGATATGCAACAAAATAATGAAATGTTACAAAGGGAATTGTAAAAGGATTTGCAACAAAATAATGAAAATCTGGAAGGGAAGTTTCAAACCATTCAAAATGAATTACAGCAGCATAATGTTAGGTTTAACGGCCGGCTTGATCATATTGAACATTGGTTACAAGATGTTGCCCATACTTGTCAAAATATTAGCAGTGAGTTGAGGTGTAAATTGGATGAAGGTATTAGTACAATGCATGTCAAAGTTTCAGATATTCAAGAACACATGAAGAGTCATGACGGAAAGTTGGCAAGGTTGGAAGTCTGCAATGAGGAAATTATGGAGAAATTTACTCAACAAGAGGTTAGATTTGAAACATTAAATGCGGAATTAGATAGAATGAAGGTAGTTCAGACTGTTACAAGTAGTTCTGAAACATTGGTAAATGACCTTAGAGATAGGGTTATTTCTTTGGAGCAAGGCAATGCCATCAGCAACAGTGTTGCTAACGAAACTTTGAATGGAAGACGAGAACTGAGCGAAGAGGATGGAAATAGGAAACAAACTGAGCATGTGGCTTGTCAAACAAATAATGCAATTTCAAATCGAAGATCACGAAATGTTAAATTTAGGGATAGTGCTCGAAGTGACAAACGTGGTGTTGGTTCTTCCGGTTATGATTCTTCTGATATTGATGTACCTGTAATTACTAAACGTAAATCAGGTCAGAACGCTACTTCTTTAGGGACTGATTTTACCTATAGGCTTTCCAATACATCTTATTTGTGGGATCCTCCATCACGTAAAGAATCACCTGCTCATTTCACTACACATCCGTTGGCCAATAGGGACTTAGCACTTTCGGAGAATGCATATAGAGTGCATTACAATGAACCTTGTTCTACTAACCATTATGGTTATGGAAGTCCTCTGAATGCCAGTTTTCATAATGAAACTCAGTGTCGTACAACGAAAGCTTATTCAAATAATCCAATTTCACAAATGTATTTTCAGCATACACCTTTATGTGAGAAGCCATTATATACTGTAGCTGGTAATACAAATACTACAACTTCAATGAGTCCGATGTTTTGTAATCAAAATTACATTCCCAGAAATGACATTTTGAATGATCCAATTAACATTGCTTCTAAGAATTCTGAGTCTCCAAATTTGGAATCAAACCTGTTTTGTAAACCTGCGCGTGCAGAATGTAATACAAATATTTCTGCAAGAAACCCATTTGGAGAATGCCCGTGTAAAGTTATTCGTGTAAATGAGCTAAGCCTGTTACCACGTTCTGGAGGTGACGTCTCGAAACAATCAGCTAGGGAGTTTATAGACCAGTTGACAACAATGTTAAATTTGATTGGTGTATCTTCTCAATATCGCCCAAGTTATTCACAAATGTTTCTACAATACTGCAGCGTATTGGTTCAATAGTGAAAGACGGAATTTCTCATCATATGATGATTTTGTGTGCACGTTTCTTGAACAATTTGCTTCGAATGATTTGTTAGAAAGCCAACTGGCAGTTTTGCGTTCTCGTAAATACAACACATCTTCTGGTTTATCATTAGAAGCGTACGCATTGAAGGTATATTCATCATATTGCAACCTTGTAGAAAAGCCTAAACAAGCTGAGATAATAAGAGTAATTCTGAAGCAATTGACAGAAACAGTTTCTAAGAATGTGGGTAGTCACGAAATTTCCAACCTTAAACAATTAACACAAAAACTCAGGACAATAGACTTATATTCTAGTGATAAAACCAAATCTTTGTCACTACTTGGTGATTATATAAATGGGGAGTACAACTCGAATAGGTTCGAAAAATCTAGGCATTTTGTAAGGCAAGTGTCTATGGAAAATAAGTCATGCAGTGATTCATCAACCCAAACAGTAGCTTCAGAGAGACTTATGGGCCAACCAGCTGCTAGGAATCCAAGAAACAACTATAGGCAATCTGGAGCTAACCAAGAGAGCTATAGGCGACAAGGTAACGATCGAAGTTTGTACTTTCATAATAACAATCGAAGAACAAACACTCAAAGGAACGCTAGTAATGGCAATAATACAGATGCACCTACATACAACAGGAATAGAAAATTTCAAAGTCCGACCAATACAGAATTGCGAGGTGACTCCATTAACACTAACTCAGAGATTTCAGCAAGGAACAATGGAAATTTCCGAAATGGAATGAATTGCAATGACATTAGTTTAAATCAAGAATGTTCCTCAGTAACTAATGTTACTAGTGGGAGCCCTCCAAGAACATTAAACAATTAAGGCGGGGAAATGCGCTCCAATTAGCCCTGCCAAAGGATGACCACATGGAGCTTACTTGTAATTATGATCCTTACCTTTTGCATGTTAAGTCTTGTCTTGGTGACTTTAATAGAGTCAAATATGTAGGCATTAATAAAGAAGATGTTTTACCTGTTGCATTTTTGCTGGAGTGGTTTGATTCAGAGCCTGAGTGGACTGTTACAGATAAAGGAACTCCTACACCTTTACTTGAAGCACCAGAAATACAGGGAAGAATTTGTGACTTGTTTCTTAATTGTTTAATTGACACTGGTAGTCAATGTAATTTGTTGGATTACAAGGTTTGGATCACTTTAAGTTCTTTATTCCCAAGTACCGTGCGTCCATTTCGATCTTCAGCCGAGAGATCGGGAGAAGCGTGGCGGGCGGCGCTAACGGAGATGCCGACATTTGCGGCCTGTAATGCCCGCTTATTTTTATGGACATATGCAGACATTTATATAAATATTGCAAAACGAGCACTAACCTGTGTTATAAGAGTTGTTCAAACTGATATCCACCAAGTGCCAAGTGTGTAGACTTTCGGGGAGAATACGTTGAATAGCCTGAAACTTTTGTGCCTGTAGCTAAAGTTCTTCTGGGTCGGGCCGAGAACTTACCAGTCCCCCTCGTAACGTGAACCTTGCGGCTGGCATTCCAATTCTCTCACTGACACAACACACATACACACTGCAATAACACAAACAAGTAACGGCAAGTAACCAATAATAACACTCTTGCGCACAGTACGAAATTAACACGCTCTTGGTTTACATCTGCTCGCCACTATATTCACAGCTTTGTCGCGAAGGAAAAAAAAACTTCGAGCTCGGAGATTTCGGATTGCAAGGAAGCTCACGAACACCATTGACTTTAACGGTTTCGTCTACAGCGTAATCTTGATACAGTGTTGCACATTCGAAACCTCCAAATGATCCCCATCGACACAAAACTCATTCAAGGATATAAACTTAAGCAGGACGTTACTGGTCAAAACTATAATTAAAATGTTTTATTATCTGTGGCTCTTAACATCGTTTCTGAAGCATATTTTTTGTGTATATAAGGGCAGAACTTGGATGAATTACAGAATTATAACACAGGTTAGTGCTAGTTTTGCAATATTTATATAAATGTCTGCATATGTCCATAAAAATAAGCGGGCATTACAGGCCGCAAATGTCGGCATCTCCGTTAGCGCCGCCCGCCACGCTTCTCCCGATCTCTCGGCTGAAGATCGAAATGGACGCACTGTATAAAGCTGGAACCAATAGAAGGAATTCAGTTGGCTTGTTTCGCTGGTGAGCAACGTATAAAAGTTGTAGGTTTTAAATATGTCATTATGCAGTTGGGAGATGAATTTTTCCACGTGGGTTTATATGTAGTTAAACAATTACATGCCGATTTGATCTTGGGAGCACCATTTTTGTGGTAGTATAAGGCTATAATTAATTATCGTATGTCTACTGTTGAAATAATTCATTCAAGTGGTAAGGAAGTATCAGCTCCTTTTGTTCCGAATTCCACAAATAATACTTACTCGCAAAATTCCGTAATTGAATCTTGTAAAACTTTGACATTTGAATCTTCTCATGTTAATGATTCTGCTTATCTAGCTTTTGACGAAGAAATCCATAAGAAAGTTTATGGCAACGAATATTGTGAAGCTGGAGTTGCTAATAATTTATTTAATTTATTACTGAAGTATCAAGATATGTTTTCGGACAAACCAAAGGCAGCCAAAGTGGAATCTTATGACATAGAACTAGATACGAATGAACCTATAGTGGCATCTATATACCCTATTCCATTCGCTAGGCGAGATGATATGGAGAAAGAATTAAAGAAATGGAAATCGTGGGGAGAAATTCATGAAAGTACTTCTCCATACCGGAACCCTCTCCACATAGTTCCAAAGGCAGGTGGATTGTGGCGTCCTGTTGTTGATTTTAGGAAGCTGAATGAACATGTAATTTCACCCATGACGCAGGTTGAACCTATATCTGAACTTTTGCCTAGTTTGAGAGGCGCAAAATTCTTTTCGACGATTGACCTAACTTGTGGATATTTTCAAATACCACTGACACCTAGATCTTATAAGTTCACATCTTTCTCATATCGTGGAATTTTAATGGAATTTCATTTTTTGCCTTTTGGTATTAAGAGTGATGTTAGTGTTTTTGTCGACAGATTGCATAAAGTGTTTGGCAATGATACTAGTTCATTTCTTATAGTGTATGTGGATGATATTCTTATAGTTTCACCATCACTGCAAAGTAATTTAAAACATTTGGACTACGTGTTGAAAACTTTGAAAGAAGTAAATATGTCCATCAAATTATCGAAGTGCACATTTTGTAAAACTGAAGTGAAGTTTCTTGGTCACATACTATCAGGTGAAACCATCGCTGTAGATCCAGAAAGAAATCTAGCAATAACTGAATATCCTACTCCAACAAATAGAAATGCGTTAAGAAAATTTTTAGGAATGGTAAATTGGAGAAGAAAATTTGTGGATAAGTTTGCAATGATTGCTGCTCCTTTATACGATTTACTTAGAACGAATAAGAAATGGGAATGGAATGAGGCACATCTCCAGGCATTTAAACGTCTGAAGGAATTGGCTTTGTCTCCGAAGATGTTCGCTCAACCTAACTTGAACAACACTTTCCATGTAAATAGTGATGGCAGTAAAATTGGAATCGGTGGAGTCTTATGGCAATATTCTGACGATGGTGGAACTTTGATTATCCAGTATGCGAGCAGAGTTTTGCGAGGTTCAGAATTAACATATTCTGTGCATGAAATAAAATGTCTTGCCATCCTTTTTTCCGTGGAAAAATTTTCAATATATCTATTGGGCAGACCATTTGTAATACACTGTGACCATCAATCACTTTCTTGGTTAAATTCAGCAAGATCATTAAATCCAAGGCTTAATAGATGGGCTTTGAAATTGCAAAATTATGATTATACAATTCAGCATGTTAGTGGTTCTGCAAATACGGCCACGGACGCGTTAAGTAGATATCCAATTAAGTCACAAAACAATTTCTTTCCTTCCACTTTACATGTAAACTGCACAGATATTGATTTACTTGAAGAAGAATACTTTTTGTATTGGATGAAAGTACAACAAAGCGATGAATTATGTCAACGTATAATTTCTATGTTAGGCAAGGGTGATGACCATTTCGAAATTAAGGGAATATTTAAACTACATAAAAATATATTGTTTTATAGATCTACCAGCTCGAATCATTGGAGAGTTTATGTACCTGAAGCAGCTGTCAAGAAAGTTTTGTATGAACAACATGATTTGGCTGGCCATTTTGGATTTTCTAAGCTTTATAAGAAGTGTTCTAAATTCTATTTCTGGCCTAAGATGAGAGGAAGTGTCAAGTCATATTTAAGTGATTGTGTAGAATGTGCAAGGACGAAACAAAAAAACACAACATATTACCAAAGAGGAGCTTCACGTGATCAGTTCTTATCTTTAGACTTGATTGGTCCATTGCCATTATCTCAAGGATATCAACATATTCTGACTATTGTAGAATTGACCAGCAAATATGTTATGGCTTATCCTCTCAGGAAGGCAACAACTCGAGAAATTATCACGAGAATTAACTTAGGTTAATTCCATCATTATCCTATGTGTAGAGTTATTTTAACGGATAATGGATCACAATTTAAATCCAATGAATGGGTAAATTTTTTGAAGTCAATTGCTGTAAAGCATATTCTCACTTCACCATATTCGCCTCATGCGAATCCAATTGAGAGATATAATAAAGATATCATTCTTTTGCTTAGACTCTTTTGTAAAACCAACAACAGATCGTGGTCCAATGTTTTAACAAATGTTATAAAATTACTAAATTACTCATATAACGAGGTTGTTGGTTTCACTCCGGCGGAAATTTTTCTACACGAGGAAGTTCGAGATAAAATAATTTCTGTTATTGACTGGCCAGAAGAGATGAACGAATTGTCTTGGACAGCTAAATATATTCAGTTAATTGAAACAACTAAACGTTCACAATCTAGAAAGAAGACTCATTCAAACACAGAAACCCCTACAATTGTTCAAGGTGATTTGGTTATGGTTAGGAATCATGCAAGAAGTTCTGTCTTGAACAAAACTATCCATAAATTTTATGACTTATATGTGGGGCCATTTTTGGTGGAGGAAGTGAAGAACAATTTCGTGAACTTGGTGTCTTTAGATGGGCAACAGATAAAGTGTAGACACAATTTACAAAATATCAAAACCTTCCACTGTTCATTGGAGAAGAAACACGAGCTGTTGTTGAATGTTAACAAATAGGTGCGCAAGTTTCGAATTGATTGTCATTCTTTGAAAGATTTGTTATAGTATTAAATGTTGTTTTGAATGTTGAATATTTTAAAGTTATGTAACTGTTCGATGTGAATATTTAAGATCTTGTATCTTTTTAAGCCACCAAAGTATGATGTCTATATTTTCTTCACCCCAGGAGGAGAGGTTATTGTGACTGTCATCGTTTTATAACATTCACAATTAAGTTGTATTAATGATAAAAATCTTTGATAAAAGAAAGACATTTCTTTATCACTGTTACTGTTCTAATTATGTATTATGGGATACAGTGTAATATACCAATTCGTAAGTAGATTTCTGTATTTTCTTTCATAAAACAAATAATATATTTTTACTAGTTGCTAATACAAAATTAACAGCAACAATTGATTGATTTTTTACTTCGCATTTCTACTACTTTTGGCTAATCGCGAAGATGCCAATGAGTGACACTCACAAAGAACCATGCACAGGTCGGGATTCGAAACCGCTGTGCCGACCACTCCGGCTCGTTTACAATAGACGTTTCAATCAAAATAATTTATGCATTGCAAGGGGGAAAATTAAATATGGTAAATTAAGGAAATGAATATGCAGAATTTTCAGCAGTGTACATTTATTTCGAAGCACCTGAAGCACGAATGGCACAGACACGTGCGCTCCTTCATGAGGAAACCTACACTGTTGGCGCCCCTAGCGGGAACTGTGGTACTTAACATCAGATCACACGGACACCCATCTGCCCTTCAGGGTATGCAACCTATGACAGTTCATTTTTTTTGTTTTTACGTCATGGTGCCCTTCGCTCAGGAAATTTTCTTTGTTTTTTTGTGCCATTCAACACATGCCAATTTTCGTCGATACCAGCTCACGCAGAACGCACACCCACCCCACTCCCGTCAACATCTTCGTTCGCGTCCTTTGGGGAATCCCTTTCGTCGACATTGCACAACAATGCCGCGTGATTTTTTGACAAGAGCGTACCCAATTTCTTAGTGAACCGCCCAACACCGACGACTTCTCTCCACCCGTTTTGCCATTATTCACTTCGGAAAATCATTTTCCCACGTTTTCCAACGTCAATAACTCGGCAACAATGCCGTTTCTGGAATTTCATTACATGAACTTTCCACCTTATTTTCACTCGTACAATCACCTCCCAAGCGTTGTAAACGAACTTACGAAACACCCTGTATATATTAAATTTCACCCTTCTTTATTTTATTGTTTTGGCAGCTCCTAAGACTAACAAGTGCTCATACTTTACAGGATCAAATGTTACATCACTTTTTGTTGCAACAGCTGGAAGTATACCTTTTGGAATCTGCTTCACTCACATCCTTCAGCTCAAATGATCCAGACGAAGTCCTAGCAACAAGGCAGGACTAATTAGAAATGGCTCCTTTGCTACTATGATCACTCCTTACTGTGTTGAGAGACACAGATTGCGTTCAAGATAAAATACAATTAATATTCTTATGATTATTAAATGGATTAATACAGATAATACGTATTAAGATGACAATAATTCTTTTTTGAATCACTGCAAAAAAAAAAAAGATACACACATAGGAAAGAACGGGTGTTCTTTGAAAACAAACACTTAAGAATGAGGTCTCCCCTTTCTCATGATTATAACAAAAGCTAACAACAAAATATAAAGTGCTCCCCTGTGCATAGCACCACGCCATGAAGGCCTATAGGGGGTGTGGGGGTAACGACCCACACTTTCTAGATCCGGTCGCGATGTGATCAACATCACGCCCCTAACAGTAGTAGATGGGATCACCCTTAGTGCCGAACAATAGACCCTTTAATTGACATTAATGGGTTTTTAATTCCTTATCGAGGGGTGACGCTATTGTTAATTAATCAAGCGTCACGTGTCATAACATGATATGAGATTAGTTATAAACATTGAAATACTGCGATCACACCAGATGTTGTGATGTTGTGCACTCCAATACAACCACCTTAATTTTATAGCTTTGGGCCCTTAAGTACAATTTCTATGTTACACCCAAGTGTGTTCGTTCCATCAAGGTAATGACATGCATGGTAGCAAAATGTTACATCTGAAATTTGTAGTCAACATAGGAAAGCGTGGGAGGGAGACAGGCAGTCGGTAGTTACGCCTAGGCCCTCATGGGCTGTTGCGCAACGGATTATATGTAATTATATTTTTTTCTTATTCTGTAAGTTAAACAATTATAATTTCATGACGCGTAAGATATTTTCATTGATTCTACTTAGCGGTGATGAAGCGCCGACTGCAGCGCCTAATCCCTGGTGTCTTTGTTCCCAATCTTTTCGTTTTACTGCCTGAATCCACTGATTTTTTCCGTATCGAATCTGTCGGAAAAGGATACGTGGAAATTTGAGAATAATAATTCGTTCCGTTTTGTGCGCAACGCTCGGCTCGAAAATTTGAAAGTAAATTTTTGACCTAAAAATGAACGCACATTAACGTGGGAAATTGCAGGGCTTATTTGTCGATGGTCTAGATTTTAAAAATGTTCTTTAAAAAAAGTAGTGGAAATGTCCATTAGAAGAGAAAGAACCAGAAATTATTATTCTGTTGTGGCCGCGGTGGCTCAGTCGGAGTCGGCCCCCGTGGCAGAGTGGTTAGCACATCGCGCTACTTCGCCGGGTGTCCCGGGTTCGAATCCTGGCTCGGACATGTTTGTGATTGTCTGTCCTGAAAGAGAAATTTGAGTGAAATGATATGAGTAAATGAAGTGTGATGGGTGAAGCTTCCGCTTAGGGGGCTATCCTTTAAAAAGAAAAAAAGTCGGTAACGCGCCTGATTACTATGCTAAAGGTCCCGGGTTCGATCCCCGGCCGGTTCAATTCCGGTAACTTTTCTAACGTTCGAAAGCGGCCCCGGCGCCCACCCAGCGTTGAATAACATGGGTACCTGGGGGAAACCCTGGGGGGGTAAAGGTGGTTAGGAGTAGATGGGATCACCCTTAGTGCCAAACAATAGACCCTTTAATTGACATTAATGGGTTTTTAATTCCTTATCGAGGGGTGACGCTATTGTTAATTAATCAAGCGTCACGTGTCGGGAGTGGAGGAGGAGATGAGTCATCGATGACTCATGCACACGTGTGAGTTTGAAATTAATGGTTTTCCATTAGTCCAGAAAATATATTATTATGTATTCCGTTTTTTACCCTAACCTAATCCTATTGTTGTACTTTATATATGCTTTACAGCCGGATATGAGTCATGGGTGCTTTATGCACACGTGGGAGTTTGGAATTAATGGTTTCCATTAATGTACAAAAAGATACTATTATGTATCTCGTTTTTTACCCTAACCTAACCCTATTGTTGTACTTTATATATGTGTTTCAGCCGGATATGAGTTATGGACGATTCAGGCTGGCTTGGGAGTTTTGGAATTAATGGTTTTCCATTAATGTACAAAAGACACTATTGTGGAGTTCGTTTTTTTACCCTAAACTAACACTATTGTTGTACTTTATATATGTGTTTCGGCCGGATATGAGTCACAGATGATTTATACAGACGAGGGAGTTTGGAATTAATGGTTTTACCATTAATGTACAAAAGACACTATTATGGAGTTCCTTTTCGGACAATTATAACACTATTGTTGTACTTTATATATGTGTTTCAGCCGGATATGAGTCACGGATGATTTATTCAGTCGTGGTACTTGAAGTTAATGCGTTTTCCGGACACGTTTTGGCTATTCTAAGCCATTTGATGGCGTCAGGCAAGGTTTCCAGGCGTCGATGACGTCATGTGGCGACGATGCTGGATTATATTAGCTATAATTAAGGATCTGGATTTACCCGAATTCAACCGGTGCCGATGCGATCGAAGGTAGAAGATATTATAACACAATATATGGCGTTATTCTATGTTCGCTTTAAAGGCTAAGAAATTGAACGATGTAGCCTATATGAAAACGAAGTATACGGGCAGAATGCATGTTATTAATAATAATTGCTTTTTAAAAAAAGGGGAAGAATACAGCAAGAACCTGTTACGTGGTTGCATTCTTCGCCAATATTTTTACACGCGTGTATTGATTTTCTTTGAGGTTCCAATTTTATTTTGTGGAAGTAATTTACGCGTTCTTTTTTTCTTCCGCCTTTCGTAACATTGCAAAGACTATTTGACCTAAAGCGTAAGGAATTTAATGAACTAGGAACAATCAGTTCCAGTATCTACAGATTAAAGTGGATGCGATCCACTATTTGCCTTTATTTCTAGGTTGCGAATGACGGACCCTTTGATTATTGACTTCTAAACATCAGAATTCATGTAAAATTGACCAGATTTTTTACTGTTAGGGGCAATATTTCGCATTTTTTGTGTATTTTTACTCAGAAAACGCTATTTGAACGATTCAAGCAAGAGTTTGCATGGTAATTTAGACACACAAACTGTGTTTCTTCAACTTTAGCTGAAGTTTAGGTTTATTTTTTACTCTAATATCACAATTTCATCTATTCAGGCAACATTTTTTATTAAATTTTGGACTCACAGACATTTTTTCAACTTTTAACTTGTTATTTTAAAAGTTTATTTTCATTTTTTTACTCAAATAACACAATTTCATCTATTCTGGCAGGAGTGTTTATTGCAGTTTAGACTTGCAAAGATAATTTTTTCAACTTCTTTTATTAATTTTTCTATTTATTGCCTTTTGTATCTTATTTTTTTTAATTCCTAACTTTGAGTTTTGTTCTTTATTTAAAAAAATCTCTTAATTACTTTTAAGTAAAACTGTACCCACAAACTTTATTATTACTATTATTATTATTATTATTATTGTTGTTTTTGTTTTGATGTAGTTGTTGAATCTTGTTGTTGTTGTTAAGGTTTATTGATTTCCACTACGCTATTTTTGGTTTGCTTCGTAAGAAAGTTTGTTTATTTTAGAGTTTCCTCGGTATTTTTTTTTACTGTTAGGGTAGGTAAAGTTTCCTAAATATATGAGTAGGTTTCCATATATTCTTGTTCTTGCATGTTTTTCATATGATGTGATCACCACAACTCTCCAAGTGCTTTTACTGCATGTTTCATTTTATTGAGGCTTAGTGATTCCTAGAGCCACTTTATGCATGAGAGAAAGCTTGAAAATTTCGATCTCAGATAACCGTCAACCTTATGTCAGAGTATTTTCGAGTATATTTTAGACTTATTATGGGCCATCAGAATATCACGGCTTGCTTAATTTTAAGTATGTTGCGCAGTTATAGTATTATTGCTTTTGCTTACTAGATAAACTGTATGAAATGTTTAATATTTGTACTTTTTTGCACTTATAATAGGCCAAACTTTTACTGTAACTAAAATTATTATGTGTCTAAGGAGTGAAACCCCTTTACCAAGAGTACTATAACTGAACGTTTATTAATATTGTTTCTTTCTTCCCTTAAATATAACAATTTAACAATATAATGACAAATCACAGGACAAGTCGATGTTACCAGATGACTACGTGGCTCTTAAGTCCACCTGCCAAACTTTTCTTACCATGCTATTTAGCCTTATAGGTTTTTTATTCTGGGTACGTTTCAAGAACTATTGACTTTTTTGAGTGTTTGATTAATACCAGGGGTTATTTGTATCTGTTATGCTGTATTATTCGAGGCTTCTATTTTTTATTCTACAATCACTATATGTCCCTGAGAACTAAATTACACGTTACACGGACTGAAGCTTAAAGCTTAGGCTCTACAGCATGTTGAATGGTTAAGCACTGGTCAATATGAATTTTACAGAGGCTTGTAGCAGGCATAGGAACACACGCCAGAGCCTTATTAGCGTGCAAGAAGCACTTTCAGGGAGTTCTACGAGGAAACGAAGTTGATTTTCTTGAGTGCTTTACCAGTTACACAGCCAATATTTGCTATTTCAAGTAACTACATGTACCAGAATATTTTACAGCACAACACTAACTAGACTTGAATTTATACTATATTAGGGGCTAAATGTAGCAAGAACACTGATTGTACATACTTTTGAAAATCCAACTATATCAGGATTTTTTCTATGCAAGTATATTTTTATTGATTACTAACTTTAGCAGACCAATCAGGAAGACGACACAATTCACTAAACATAATACTATAGTGTAGGATATTGCATAAAAAGTAGAAATTATAACAACCACAAGATTTCGCTTTATTTGCTTTTGTGACTAATGGGGACGCTGAGGATGAATGGAAGGCCAAAAATCTTAAGGACTGGCTGTATTTTACCACTACAGACGCCTATGTAGAAACACTAGAGTACTGTTAGCTTTCAAAATTGAGATTATACTGTACTGTTTCTTAAATATTTTGTATTTGGCACACTTAACAAGTTACACTTATATCCATTTCAGTACAAATATTGCTAAAACTCTCAAATTTACTGTGTACAAGTTGATATTTCTGCTATCAGAGGAATTAACAACCCTATTTTACAAACAAATGGTATTGTTTACACTTTATTTACTTCAATCTGAGACTAATATTTTACAGTAATTGAATCATTCAGCCCTAGTCAATACTTTACTGCATCAGAAAGTTTGTTATTAATCTAATAAGTATGCTATTTTGTGCTATTCTAAGGCAAACGTTGTTTAATTTACTGGTTATAATGCAAACTTTTGCACAAATTCGATATATTCACTACCTTCAAACCAAACAATTGTACTTATTTAGCGCATTTCATTTATATTTCTTGTAATTAACTGATGTTTCTTATAATTAACAAACTAAACTAATTACTTTGGCATGTTAAAAACCTTATTTTTTACTATTTCCTATTCTATCAGGTTCTATATTGCTGTTTTTATCAATTTATGTAAGACCACACTCTGGTAAATACACATATATTCTCTTTTATACACACACACACACACACACACACACACATATTTACACACTTATACGAACATACATCTGACGCTAGCCTCCCCGATGGCGGAGTGGTAGCATCGCCGCCTTGTAATCAAGGGGTCCCGGGTTCGATACCCGGTGGAGGCACAAGTGGTTCGGATCCCACTTTAAACTGTAGGTTCAGTCCCGATTAGCCTTACTGTGCATAAAGTGGACTTAAAACACCAACTCAACATACATCTGACGTTTTTCAATATTTTGCTATGAAGTTTGCATCGACGCTATTCAAACAAGGGCAGGCAATGTAGTATTTATGAGTATTAGTAATCCCAAAGTGCTGGTTTTTGGTGTCCAAGTTCAGATGAGAGTCTGCTATGTGCCTTTTGCAGGGGATTGCATGTGAAGTGTATGCATATTGAGCATTATTGAGTGTGTATGCTTCCAAGTTTTGCTGTTATTTTCCTATAATTCTGTGAGACTGTAGAGAGTTCTCCCTTTCCAAGCAGTTTTCTTTCATTGATTGGATACTTTTTTGGGAACTTAGCAGTTTTTTATGTTATGAAGCAGATTGTTGTAGAATATTTTGCATGGTCTTTTGTGATATTGAGTGGCTGCTGTAATGGTAGTAAGTATCTTTCCTTCTTGCGTTGATGTTCTTGTGTAGGTTTCCTATTTTCGGTCAAGTTGCAGTACTTAGAATAATCGCTATTGTCTTATTGATCTACGAAGCTCCTTTGAATAATCATTTGCATGAGGGCCTATACTCCACGCTGTACTTTGTTCTGGGAGCTATCTTTTGAAGTCTTAGCATTCTGCTAGTACAGTATTATTAACGTAGAGGTAAATTAGTTCGTGAAAATATGTATTTTTCTGATTAACTATAGTCGCTTAGTTGTTCTAGCAGGTATAAGTACTTACTGTTGATGTTGTTAATTTCCTATTTGCAGGTGCTATGTATGATGTAGCTTATTTGGGTAATTATAATTCTGTACTGTAAATAGCCTTGGCTGTCCCTTTTATTCTTATGTTGTTGAGTTTCTCCATAAGCATGCCCTATTTTACTCTATTCTATGCCTTGTTGCTGCTAGATATCTGAGGTATGTTGCTGGTTCATATCTGAGTTAGGTTGTTTGACTACCTATTATTTTTGCTATGGCTGTGGGTATTGATGTTCCTTTCTGAATTCCATGTTGGTTTCTGTTTATCCTTATTTCTGCTTGTTATCTGAGTTAGCTTGTTTGACTATCTATTATTTCTGCTATAGATGTGGCTATTGATGTCCCTTTCTGAATTCCTTGTTGGTTTCTGTTTATCCTTGTTGCTGCTTGTTATCTGAGTTAGGTTGTTTGACTGCAGTGCTATCCTTTTTTAACTTTATTGTTATTTTACACAGTCTGTCATTTACTGGTATAAATTCCATTAGTGATTTCCTAGCTTCTTTACTTATTATAAAGACTGTACCCCTGTGTCCTCTGGTTTCAGCACCACTGTACAAAACTGTACAGTTTCCCTTGTCTATCTGACCACTCCCAGGCCATCTTATTTCTTGCAGTGCCAGAACATGCAACTTACATTTTATAAATTCATCAACAATTTCTGGCAGCTTACCAGCTTGTAGCATTGTTTGCACATTCCATGTCCCCATCCTGAGATCATTTACCTTAACTCGTAGCCGTGTTCGTCTTCTGGTTTCCTTCCATATCCGAGGCTCATTGTTGGGTCTCTGAACAGCAGATATTTTCCAAGGATTGGGTCGTCAGCCCAATGCCTCAACCCCCAACCTGGAGGACCAGGATTTGTATTGGGTTTACTCCCTTAGAGAGATTGGCTTCACCACGCCTTACAGAGCTCTCTCTACCCATGGTTTTCTTTCAGGGTTTTCCTTCCCTTACCCTTTGAGTTAATCCCTACCCGCAAGGCAGCGGGGGCAGCATCTATTTAATGGCGGTGCTTACTCGCCATGTCACCAGGCTGTTATCAAGCATTGTGGTATTTAATGAGTGTAGTCTTGCCAAGAACTACACTCCCACACTCTGATAACCTGGTCGCCTCAGTTCGGGGGGACTCTGGTCTAACCATCATGGTCCCTAATCTGCATATCTGCAGACCGTTCCGCTATCCACCACCCTGCGGACCCGCCCAGTAGCTGAGGCTCGCCCTACTACTATTTGTTAATGTATTTCATTTTTATGCTGTCATTATTGCCTTCCTCCTTTCTCTTTTTCTTTGTTCATTGTTATATTTGGGAATACACATGTGACCACACTCTCTCTCTCTCACATACACATACATTCACTTGTTAATACTTTTATATAATAAGATAAAATACTCTTGTGTGTGCATTTCACTTTAAAATACACTCATGCTCAAAAATTACAGATAATGATTTTTGCAGTGCTTCCACATGTATGGCTACAGTCACCGGCATACACAAGAGGGAAAATGGGGCTACAGCTCTTTCTGAAATTTGAGAAAAGTAATTTTTTTCAAAGAAAAGAGTAAAGAACTTACATAAAACCAAAGTCATAAATGCAAACTTCACTTAAAATCACACCCGATTACCATTTTTGTTTTGAACGACTTTTAGATTGTAGGTTAAAATTGGTAATTATGAAATATTTTATACTGTATCCCTGCAAGTCAGAATGCAGCTTTGTAATGCCCACCTTTACAATTACAGCCTCCTCGAAAGAGAAAATCCCACATACACCAGTGCCTTGAGCTAAATGAATGTAGGTATCAGTTGCAACTCATGACTCTGAATTAGGTGAAGTAGGAAGCGAGTAGGAAGAAAATGGGTAATTGAGAAAATTAGATCTATAGTTATACATATTTATTAGTAGGGAGACAAATTTATGGTAAATAAAAACTGAGGAGAGCAGTAAATAAAATGTTATATCAGCGGTATATACCAGTGGTGGAAAAAAAAAATTGGCACACACTTTTTCATCATGAGAGGAAACAACATACAAAAGAGCTATAAATTGATAAACTACTTCATTTTTATATACTGTACACATACACAAGTACTTAGATTTCAACTGTAATTGCCAGTAGCGGCAATTGGGTGGGGCATGGATAGTTTACTTTTCTTGTTAGACAAGGCTTTGTATTTAGAGGCAATAGTGCAGGGGCAAAGAAAGTGGGGTTTTTGCGTGTTTTCTACTTAATTTGATGATATTTCACAGTTATTTCGCGAAGAAACGTTCATTTCGTGGAAAAGCAGACATTTCGCATTACTTCGCGAATAAAACTCATGCATATTTCATCATTGGGGGTGTAGTTACGTGCAGAATGTTCAAAATTGCATCCTTTTTTCACATTTTGCGATTTCGCACATCGCGAAAATTCAATGTCCCTACTTATTAGAAACCCCATTTTCTAAATGGGGTAAATGAGAAAATGAGATCAGTAGTCACGCATACTTATTAGAAACCACATTTTGTAATAATTATGTGTAACTATTGATCTAATTTTTGTCATTTTCTTCCTACTAGCCCTTCACCTAATTGAGAGCCACAAGCCGTTACTGGTAGGTATGAAGTATATGGAAGGAAGCAATCATTTGAGTAAGGCTAAATGGGCTCCACCATAGGTCTAAATAAAGAAAAAATCCTCACTGGAGCTAAGCAACAAGCTCACCCCTTGCCGTAATAAAATTATCGTACATTTTACACCCTTGAGTGCACCCTTGAGCAAAAAAATCGTCCACCCTCAAAAATGTCAAAGTCCAAATCTGCATGATTTGACAACAAGGCGGGGCAGTGCAGCAAACCTCCCATACGGAAAAGTATCATCACCAGTTCATCGAAGTCTTGGGGATGTTATAACAGATATGCAACTGATGTATTTACTTTTTGTGATGGGTGATTACAGATAATTAAACAATTGGAATTGTAGCTTTCCTGGCGACGTGATTCGAACAAGTGTTCTCAGGTTACCAGACAGGTTAAATCGACGTTAAGCTTCCAGTGTTTCATACATTTCTCTCATCATCAGGAACACACATTCAACATGTATGTAGCCAGAAGACATAATAGTAATTGGGTATTCAGTTATATAAACAACATATGTGTTCTTCATAATTACGTGTCCTACCATGTCGACAATGAAACTGCAAGAAGTGCAGGTACTTCACAGTTTGCAACACTGTCGATCAACCGGAATTATATCGTGGCAGTCTTCCCGACTCAGCTTTTGCCTTGTAGGATGTTTTCAAAGCAGATGCTTATATTCCCACAACATTCATACTACACCAAGGATATAAAAATATTCATGGCCACAAAGTATAATTTAGGGAAAGGGGGGAGGGGTTATATCAACATTCCTCTCGAAATGTAAAGTTTCAAGAAGTGGCCAGAGGAAATGTGTCAAGCAGAATCTAGCAAACCCAGAAAAGCATGATGAGGAGCGTTAGAGCTAGAGTAGTTGGTTTGGGCGGCATCCTCGTAATCCCAATCTGATATTTTGATTGGCTGCCATTTTTTTTATGATGTTGTGGTAGATGGTAGTTTATAATGTGTGTTTATGAAATTTGTCCTATTGTTTTCACTGTTGTTTCAAACCTTTTGAGAATAATTTTTGAATTCCAACCTTGTACTCACCTGTAACAACTTCCGCTTTGGAGACCAGCACTTTCTGCAAAAACGTGGGACAGCCATGGGCACCAAAATGGCTGCCTCCTATGCCAACCTGTTCAGGGGCAGGTTGGAACAAGTGGTTCCTAGACTCCCAGTCAGTAAAACCACACGTCTGCCTATTTAAGATTCACGGATGAAAATTTCCTCCTTTGGACAAACTACCTTCCTGAAACAACTGAACAACTTAGCCACCCTCAGATTCACCTCGTTCCACTCCAAAGACCAAGTGATCTTCCTAGATGTGGATGTCCACATCATGGAAGACCACTTGGAAACATCCATACATATCAAACTGACTAACCACCTCCAATATCTCCACTACTCCAGCTCTCACCCCTACCACAACAAAAAACCAATTCTGTTCTCCCTAGCCCTCCGAGGCTAACACTTCAACTCATCCCCCTCACCCTGCCTAAACTACAACCTACGCCTGCACCAAGCCTTAATCAACTGTGTGCCCATCCACCCTCATCAAGAAACAAATCAGCAGAGCCACCTCCCACACCTGCATTGAACAATCCAAAATTATTCCCCCTGCATTATCACCCTCACTTCACGAAAATCAAACACACCCTCCATTCCCTGCTTCCCATCCTCAAGAGTGAACCTGACACCGGAGATATATTTTGAGACAAACCCAGGGTCATCTTGCGTTGTCCCTCAAGAACATCTTGATCCGAAGCACACCATTCTCCCCTCACCCCCACACCCCCAGTCCATAGGTGCAACAAACCCAGGTGCAAAACCTGCCCCATATTGATCACCTTCCCCACCTTCCAGATTCATACCGCTGCTTTTGTGTTCGCCCTTCACCCGAAGGGCACCTGCCACTCCTCCAACCTCACATTTACCCTCATCTGCCAAATCTGTGTTAACTTCGACCTTGGAGAAACCTCTACCCCCTTGAACCTCAGAATCAATAACCACTGATCCTCAACCCAAAACTCCAACGTCACTGTTGCCACCTACACCAACAGCCACAACACACCACCTTAAACAACTGTTTCTGTGTGGCTACAATCCACTTACTACACCCATGCACTGCCATCTCCTCCTGCAGGTGATGGGAAAGGGCCTTCATATCAGGCATGCATGCCACTATACCCCCAGACTCAACCTAGCCCCCAAACAATCATTTTCCCCTTCTTTCCTGAACTGCAACCACCAATGAACCCACCCACTACCATTCATGCAGTAAACACTGTGATCTATCACTTCTTTCTGGCTACAATATACCAACACCATCTTCAGTATTCTGTGCTTCTACTCTATGGTGAACATGCTGTAAAGCCACGAAATATTGTCGTTTATCTTATGTGCTAGGTAAGTGTTTACTGTCACTCCCCCCCATACATCTCGCCAAAACTACAACCTACGCCTGCACCAAGCCCTAACCAACCGTGGCTACCCCTCCACCCTCATCAACAAAAAAATCACAAGACCCACCTCCCACAACCACACCAAACAACTCAAAACCAATCATCCGGCCCTGCCCTCCTATTTCCTTGACATCATCCACAACTTACCACCTCTACCACCAAACACCATCCTCACTACAGTTGATGTCACCTCCCTCTACACGAATATTCCCCATGCCCATGGCCTCCGTGCCACAGAATCCTTCCTTAACAGCTGAGCCAAACCCAATAATCCCAGCACCCACTTACTGATACAACTAGCCAACCTTGTACTTACCTGCAACAACTTCTGCTTCGGTGACCAACATTACCTGCAGATACGTGGCACAGCTATGGGTACCTGCATGGCCCTCTCTTATGCCAACCTGTTCATGGGCAGGCTCGAACAGGAATTCCTTGATTCCCAGCAACTGAAACCACTTCTCTGGCTAAGATTCATAAATGACATTTTCCTCCTCTGGACACATGGCGAACCCTCTCTCACTACATTACTAAACCAACTGAAGGACTTCACTACCCTCAAATTCACCTGGTTCCACTCCATAGACCAAGTGACCTTCCTAGATGTGGACATCCACATTGTGGAAGACCACTTGGAAACTTCCATACACATCAAACCAACCAACTACCTCCAGTATCTCCACTATTCCAGCTCACACCCCTACCACACCAAAAAAGCCATCCCATTTTCCCTAGCTGTCAGAGGCCAACACCTCAACTCATCCTCCTCATCCTGCCAAAACTACAACATCGGCCTGCACCAAGCCCTAACCAACCGTGGCTACCCTTCCACCCTCATCAACAAACAAATCACCAGAGCCACCTCCCACAACTGCACCAAAAAACCCAATACCAATCCTCCGGCTCTGATCACCCAATACCACCCTCACATCACTACAATCAGTCATATCCTCCACTCCCTCCTCCCCATCCTGCACGGTGATCCTGACACCAGGGACATCTTTCGGGATAAACCTAGGGCAATCTTCCATTGCCCCCCCCTCCCCATTCTCAAGAACATCTTGGTCCAAAACACTCCCACCCCTTCCACACCACTCCCCCAGCTCACAAGTGCAACAAATGCAGGTTCAAGACCTACCAAATACTCATCAACTCCCCCACCCTCCTGATCCCCACAGCCGCAGGCGAGTTCACCCTTCACCCCAAGGGCACCTGCCACTCATCCAAACTGATTTACACCCTCATCTGCCAAATCTGCAGCAACTTCTACCTGGGCAAAACCTCCACCCCCTTGAACCTAAGGATCAATAAACACAGTTCATCCACCCAAAACTCTGATATCACAGTTGCCATTAACACCAACAGCCATAATACCACCCTCAAGCCATTATCCATCTTTTACCCCACACCCCTCACACAGACATGTCTTTTCGCAGGCGATGGGAAAGGGCCTATATATCAGGCATGCATGCCACTATATTCCTCGGACTCAACCTAGTCAACCAATAACACTTCCCCCCCCGTTCCCGAAACCACCCACCTACCATGAAGTAAACACTGGTGAAGGTAACTTTCATTTCTATCTACTGTTTCAGGTAACACTGACGGTAGTGATACTGCCGTCAGTATTCTGTGCCTCTAGTCTTAGTAACGACAATCTCTTTATTCTCTGTTGAAAATGCAACCTGAGTCGCGAAATATCAAACTTTTTATTTTTGTGTGGTAAGTGTTTACTGTCTCCTTCTTCATTTGTGTTTATCCGCCCTTCTGGCACCTTTTCTCATCCCATTCCTATATATATATATATATATACCGTGCGTTCATTTCGATCTTCAGCCGAGAGATCGGGAGAAGCATGGCGGGCGGCGCTGACGGAGATGCTGACATTTGCGGCTTGTAATGTCCGCTTATTTTTATGGACATAGGAAGACATTTATATAAATATTGCGAAATACGAGTACTAACCTGTGTTATAACACGCAAAAGTTATTTTGTAATTCATCCAAGTTCTGCCCTTATATACACAAATAAATACGCTTTATCGTTTGGAGGTTTCGAATGTGCAACACTGTATCAAGATTACGCTGCAGACGAAACCGTTAAAAGTCAATGGTTTTCATGAGCTTCCTTGCAATCCGAAATCTTCGAGCTCGAGTTTTTTTGTTCCTTCGCGACTAGATGAAGACAGAGCTGTGAATATAGTGGCGAGCAGATGTAAACCAAGAGCGTGTTAATTTCGTACTGTGCACAAGAGAGATATTCCTGGTTACTTGCCATTACTTGTTTGTGTTATTGCAGTGTGTGTGTGTGTGTTGTGTCAGTGAGACGTTTGCAATGCCAGCCGCAAGGTTCATGTTAGAACAAAAGAACACGCAAAAGTTATTTTGTAATTCATCCAAGTTCTGCCCTTATATACACAAATAAATACGCTTTATCGTTTGGAGGTTTCGAATGTGCAACACTGTATCAAGATTACGCTGCAGACGAAACCGTTAAAAGTCAATGGTTTTCATGAGCTTCCTTGCAATCCGAAATCTTCGAGCTCGAGTTTTTTTGTTCCTTCGCGACTAGATGAAGACAGAGCTGTGAATATAGTGGCGAGCAGATGTAAACCAAGAGCGTGTTAATTTCGTACTGTGCACAAGAGAGATATTCTTGGTTACTTGCCATTACTTGTTTGTGTTATTGCAGTGTGTGTGTGTGTGTTGTGTCAGTGAGACGTTTGCAATGCCAGCCGCAAGGTTCATGTTAGAACAAAGAATTTTTATGTATGACACTTACATGAAAACAGACTCGTGTCGAGACTTGTGTAGGCAATTTGTACAGAAATTCCCAGGCGTTTCAGATCACATAGAGCTACAGTTAGACATCTTGTCCTTAAATTATGAGTAACTGGATCGTTAAATTTTGAAACACCTAAGCAAAAACGACGTATTCTAACCGAAACAAAACTCGATAAAATTGAGGCAGCGTTAGAACGTTCTCCAAACAAACCTCTACGTCGTGTTTCACAGGAGATGGGCATGTCAAAATCATCAGCACATACAGCCACTAAGCTGCTAAAATTAAAACCGTACTCTTATAACACAGTTTGGTGCTCGTTTTGCAATATTTATATAAATGTCTGCATATGTCCATAAATATAAGCGGGCATTACAGGGTGCAAATGTCTGCATCTCCGTCAGCGCCGCCCGCCACGCTTCTGCCGATCTCTCGGCTGAAGATCAAAATGAATGCACGGTGTATATATATATATATCTATAGACCCACTCCACTAAACAAATCACCTTCCTGGATGTGGATGTGCACATGAAGGAAGGACATATGGAAACCTCTATCCACATCAAACCTACCAACCATATGCAATACCTACACTTCTCCAGCTCCCATCCGTTCCACACCAAGAAAGCCATCCCATTCTCCCTGGCCCTCAGAGGTCAATGGCTCAACACCTCACCCACCTCCCGACAGAACTATAACATCCGCCTGCACCAAGCCTTGACCAACCGTGGATATCCCTCCACCCTGGTTATCAAACAAATATCCTGAGCTGCTTCATATATTCCCACCAAGAAACCTGCCACTAACCTACCTGCACTCATCACCCAATATCACCCCCACCTCAACAAAATCAGACACACACTATGTTCCCTCCTTCCCATCCTGCACAGTGATCCTGACACCAGAAATATCTTCCCCAACAAGCCCAGAGTGTTTTTCAAATGCCCTCCCAATCTCCAAAACATCCTGGACCACCACAATCCACCTACTCACAATCAACTCGCACTCACCCACAAATGCAACCTCCCAAGGTGCAAAACCTACCCCATATCTGTCACTTCCTGCACCCTCCAGATCCATACTGCTACTGGCAAATTCACCTTCTATCCCGAAGGAACCTCCTACAGCTCTAACCTAATTTATATCCTCACCTGCAACATATGTGGGAGCTTCTACCTGGGAAAAACATCCACAGCCCGCATCAACAACCACTGCTCCTCCACCCAAAACCTGGACTTTGCTGTTGCCATTCACACCAATCACCACAATATTCCTTCCAATGACTGCTTCCAGGTAGCAATCGTCCACCCCTTGCCTCAATCCACCAACACCTCCATACGTAGAAGATGGAAGAGGTCCTACATATCAGCTATGAGTGCAACCACTCCACCATGCCTGAACAACAACACCCAGTAATGTCCCCTCACAACCACCCCTCACCTTCAGCAACACCCTTTACCTCGCCCTACACCTTTCACCACTCAAAGTTTTTTAAAGCCTAGCAAGGGAACAACATGATATTTTCGTGTGTGAAACTGTCTACTTTTTCTTTCTGGACCTGGCAACCCTGCATTGATGATGCTCACTACATGAACCTTTTTTCTACTCCCAGTGATGTGACAAATCACCACGAAAATTCGAAGTTTTTCTACGTCTGGTGAGTGTTTACGCTCTCCTCTTTCACTTTTTATTTAGCCCTTGTGGCCCTCCTTCCTTTTATCCTATATAACAGTTGGGCTGAAAAGTTCGTAGGCTGACTCATAGATGGCGTTACTAGAATTAAATCCATGTGATTTTTACTTAGTACTAACCTTCAAAAGATACGTGTATAAATTTCACAGCTGCCGGATAATTAGTTCGTGAGATATAGCATTGTGAGTGAAGCAGCTCTTGTCATTGTGAAAAAATGGATAAAATAGTATTTCGTGTGTTAATAAAGCATTGCTTTTTGGCGAAAAAAAATACTGTTGAAGCCAAGGCTTGGCTTGATAAACATTATTCGGACTCTACACCAGGAAAATCAACCGTTGAGAAGTGGTTTGCTAAATTTAAACGAGGCGAAATGAGCATCGAAGACGATGCACGCAGTGAACGCCCCAAAGAGGTTGTTACCGACGAAAACATCAAAAAAGTCCACAAAATAATTTGAAATGATCGTAAAGTGAAGTTGATCGAGATAGCTGAGACTAAAAATATCAAAGAACGTGTTGGACATATTGTGCATGAATATTTGAACATGCGAAAGCTGTGCGCAAAATGGGTGCCGCGCGTGCTCACAATCGATCAAAAGCAACAACGTTTTGATGATTCGGAGCAATGTTTAGCGATATTCAACCGTAATAAAATTGCTTCCCCATCCACCATATTCTCCAGATCTGGCCCCCAGTGACTTTTTCCTGTTTGCAGACCTTAAAAGAATGCTCGCTGGAAAGAAATTTAGCACTGATGAAGAGGTAATCGCCGAAACTGAGGCCTATTTTGAGGCTAAAGAGAAATCGTACTATAAAAATGGGTGTCGGGAAAAATGCGCCCGGGAAAATTGCGCTCTCGCAATAAAAGTGGGAAAAATGCGCCCTCTCAAGAGTAACCACAATGAAAAGTGGGAAAAATGCGCCCAGCACACACAACCTTCACCAATATGATAATATATTGATTAAAACAACCTTTACGCAGCTTCTCCTCACACTTAACACAGGTTTGGGACTGTCAGGAAAGATAATTTTGTTTTTAAAGTACAGTAAAAATATTCATTTTTCTGGCGTGTTTAGAAGCTGGAGATGATGTCCGTTGTCATAATTTTTTTTAATTTTACTTTTGTAATTTTGATTTAATATGTTGTAATTTTTATTTTATTTCATTAAAGTTTTTATTTACATTTGAATTTCCATTTCTTGTGACCTCCGTTGACGATCTTTTACTCCATTTTTTGGATGTACGCCAGACTTCTCAGGCACTTGGTAAGGTCCTTGGGTGTGCTTGTTTTGTAAGTATGTAAAATTTTGCTAATCTGTTCATCCAGTTTTATGTACGTTCATTTCCTCTTCGTTCCTTCCAAACCGATGCTAGCCCTGTCATATTTGTATCCGCTGTATTCCACAGTGCCACACATCAATTGGTAGATTTGGATTTTGCAGCCATTGTTGCACAAAGTAGTCAAGAAACGCTGTCAGTTTCTTCTGCTGGGCGCATTTTTCCCACTTTCTAATGTGGTTACTCTTGGGAGGGCGCATTTTTCCCACTTTTATTGCGAGAGCGCATTTTTCCCGGGCGCATTTTTCCCTGATTCATAAAAATGGCATCGAAAAATTATATGACCGCTATAATCGTTGTATCGCCCTCGAAGGCAACTATATTGAATAATAAAATCGAATTTTGTCAAAAAAATATTTTTTACTATGTTAGCCTAAAAAACTTTTCAGCCCAACTGTTATATACATACATACATACATACATATATATATATATATATATATATATATATATATATATATATATATATATATGGTGTTTTTATAGGTTTGTTTTTTGATGTGGCAACACTGCTGCCCACGACAGCCAAGTGACAGCGGCGCTGTGCTCAGTGTGGTGTGCCATTTCACCATGAATAGACTTACGCCAGAACAACGCCTGCAAATTGTGCAACTGTATTACAAACATCATGGTTCAGTGCCCACAACATACCGTGCGCTATGTCCAATCTACAGACGACATAAGCATCCATCCGAGCAAGTTATTTGACGAACCATGGAACGTTTTTGCACCACGTGTATTCTAATTGATACGACACATCTGCAGAGACGGCATACAGTGCGCACCGAATAAGTTGTTGCTGCTGTGGAGTGTAGTGTTCCAGAAGACCCGAATGAGTATATTTGCCATCGTGCACAGCAATTGGAGCTGTGTCCATCCACTGTATGGAAGATTTTGCGGAAAGATCTTGTTTTACGAGCATACAAGATCCAGCTCGTGCAAGAATTGAAGCCACCTGACCACCGTATGCATCGAGAGTTTGGTGCCTGGGCCAAAACCAAGATTGTCTATGATCCTTAGTTTCATCACAAAATTTTATTCAGTGATGAGGCCCATTTTTGGTTGAATGGCTACGTCAACAAGGAAAATTGCCGCATTTGGAGTGGCGAAAATCCACATCCACAAAAAGTGACTGTTTGGTGTGCTTTATGGGCTGGTGGAATCATTGGTCCTTATTTCTTCAAAAATGTTGCCGGCCAGAATGTGACAGTCAATGGAGAGTGCTATCGATCCATGCTTCAGGACTTTTTCGTTCCCCAATTGACTGGCATCAATGTGGAAGAGCTGTGGTTTCAACAGGACAGCGCAACATGCCACAAAGCACATGCCACAATCACTTTATTGAAGGACACATTCGATGAGCACATAATTTCGCATCATAGACCTGTGATTTGGCCTCCCAAGATCATGTGACAACACCTTTAGAGATTATTTTCTGTGGGGATATGTGAAGTCGCTCGTCTACGCAGATAAACCTGAGACGATGAATGACTTGGAAGCCAACATTCGCCGCGTGATTGCCGAGCCAGCTGCTCGAAAAGGTGGTTGGCAATTGGACTTCCAGATTGTGCTTTATTCACACCAGCCACGGCACCCATATGCCCAAAATCATCTTTAAACAATAATAGCATACAATTCTCTTTCCAATAAAGCCAATAACATGGCCAGTATCTAATACATATGGAAAACTTGAACCTATTAATTAACCCAGACATAATGTGCTGACATGCTGCAAATGTCATATATAAAACTTTATTTAATTCTTGTTTGCATCTTCGCAAATTATCCAAAAGTGGCACAAGAAGCGAATTAAAATAAAGCAAATCAATTGTTCTATCAATTATTGTTTGCTTGACAAATATGTTTACAACTTCTCAAAGGTTTTCTAGATTATAACTTATCTGTTCCTTTCAGAATACAAATCCTGAAGCAGACTGGACTAAGCTTACTCATATCCGGAGAATGTTGTTTCAACCAAATGCACTGTGGCGGAAGTTTACAATTGAGGATATCTCTTTCTTCAAAGATCCTGCACCAGCTAATAATGATGACACTCTGTCTGGTCTGTATAAAGGACCTAGTTTTCCTCATGTAAGTAATGATAAGAAGCTTAAGGTGAAATTGTCAGTGAAGCATGTGTTAATCCTTTCCAGATGGGACTTAGAATATCGAGTTTTACCCAGGAGTTGGGAGTTTTTTTTGCTGTTTTTAAAAAAAATCATAGAAAATATGTGAAGTGTGTTATTATTTAACATTTTTTTCTAAAATCTACAACACTTCCTCTTTCCACAGATATACAATATATTACATTCTACATATTGCCTCCCCGATGTCGCAGTGGTAGCGTTGTCACCTTGTAATCAATGTGTCCCGGGTTCGATACCCACCGGAGGCTCATAGTCGTTCAGATTCCACTTTAAACTGTAGGTCCGGTACCAATTAACCTTACTGTGCATAAAGTGGACCAATTCAATCAATCAATCATTACATTTTACATAAATTTTCTCACATTTATGATTTTTTTGAAAGTAAGAAAATAAATGTATAACACCATATGAAACAAATTTTGAAAAGGTAATGTGAAATTAATTCATGAAAATAATGTGAAAACTTTCTATTAGGATCGAAATCATCACTAACTGCAAAATCTGAAGTGGAATCATCATAAGAAATTTCCCCAATGTGGATATAAATTATGAACTGCTATTTTCAAGAGTATAAAAAAGTGCAACTTAATTAAACAAGAGTGCAAGTAAAATTCAGCAATATAGAAAACTTGGAGTTCAAATTTGTATAATCGCAATGGAATTTTATAGTGAATGATGGGGTATGGCCGTCACTTGTCTTGTTGGACAGAAATTGTCACTCGTCCAGAGAGGGTAAAAATTGTTATAAACTTAGGATGTTGTGTTTTATTACACATCACCCATAAAAAGATGATGCAGACTTATTTTCTTACACCTTGGCAAGTTTGGAGACCTACCTATCCTTAGCAAAAGTCGCAAAGCATATGGTAAAAAAAGTAAATTTATCCCATGCTCATTCCACCATGCCAGTAAATCACATAGTGGTGTATGAAGGTAGGGCTCCATGCAGTCACTATCTAAGGCATTGTGGAGGTTATGTGATCAGCATTATGCTCTGGCACCCTTTACCTCCCAAGGTTTCCCTAGGTACCCATTTCATTAGAGCCTGGGTGAACCCCAGAACTACTGTATTCAGGAAAAATGTGGAAAAACCATTTTCCAACCTAGATCACCCATCTCGGGAATCAAATCTGAATCTTCCGTGTGGCAGTCAGATGTCCTACTGACTAGACCACTGCAGCTCATAAAACTTGTTGATGTAGTGGTAAACACATTTTTGAAAAATAAATCTTACTTGCCTCTCTCTGATCATGCTCAAATATTTGGAGCATAATGTAATTTATTTGTCCAAGAAACAGAATTTTAAACAAGATAAAATTTGAGAGATGAAAGAAAGTTTTAACATGAAATAATTGTTTAAAAAGACACATACAATTACTAAGTTCTTTAATTATACTGTACTCACCCAGCAGGAAGGGCAGTTTGGAAGTTCAGTTTTCAAGGAAAATTTCACATATGTTTCTTCAAATTTCAAGGGGTGGCATAACTCACATAGTTTCCATTGTCCACTATCACCATCTGAGTATGCTCACATAGACACATATAACTGGCATATGTGGAATGCATTTATGAAACACTGGATTTTGTTCAAAACATGTCTCTCATAATGGAAGTTGTAACTGTATATGAAATCAAGTTCTGAGTCTGTAGTTTGCATCTCATTCACTAGATTTTATTTATAAATGGGAACAAAATTACAGTGCATTCAGTAATGGGCCACACTACTATTTATACAAAAGTTGCATACGTCTTGATTCTCTTCCAATCACATCCAGTGTCATTGTTAGATTTCTTCCACTCCATATCAGAAATGAAATTTTCAATTTTGTATCCTTCATTGATTTCATGTCTTCAGTAAATTCAGTCATAGACAGATGTTTCATGGCAAGTTGGTGTAGATGAAACAATGGAAACCAGGAGTATTGTCATTTTAAATTCTTGTTTTGAGGAACACCAAAAGAGAATCCATGTAAGGAATAAAAATTGCCTTCCTAAAATAATCTTCTGTATTATTGGAAGGAGGGTTCGCATGGTGAACATGTCATGAAGACATCTAGGATAAGTGGATATTCAGCTCAGTGGCACCATGGCTGTATTTTTCAAATATTACAAGTGCCTTTAGCATTTTTTGTAGCCTTCAAACATGATTATGAGTTCATTTACATGCTTCTGTGCCTCCAATTAATCCAGCTGCTTCAACCACAATGTCTGTTACTAACACAAGATAGGAGGACTACTGGCTGACAATAAAGAAGCATACAAACAAAACATACTGTACACACAGCAGACAATAGGGGTGTAAGGGGTGCTCCTTCCACATAGTTCACCCAATAGTCAACCTCACTTCCATCTAGTACACCGTGGACTGCAGACCAACAAGGCTCTGGCGACTAGTCCCATGGCCAGTATAATTCTGTGTCGTCCTGTGTTTTGTCCTTATTTGTGCTGAGTGCCCTTTTTAGTCTCAGCTTTTAACCAAGGTAAGGAAATTTTAGTTTTCAGACATGCTTTTATTTCTGTTATAATAAGGGGCTGGACCCCGTATAGTGTTACAGGTGCAAAATAGCCTCAGTGCTGACGCGCCCAAGAAATTTTAATTCAAATTCAAAAATTCAAAACAGCAGACAATAGTTGGTATTCTCTGGTGCCTGTTTGAGAAATGATGGATTCTATCAACAATTGTTCTAATGAGTGCATTTTTTCTAGAAAATTCACAGAAAAAACTCTTATGGGGTTTGATTTAGATGTCAAATATTTCTCAAAGTAGAGGCTAACTAGGAATTACTTGTATTCTTGTAATGCTATCACAAAATAACTTAATAATTTGTTATACCTTCTGTGTAGCGTTTTGTATCTGGGTCATTTAATGTCAAATTAATAAGGTCCTTAACCTTACATTTTTTGATTCATTTGACATTTTCATGCTGCAAAGGTGGCTCTTTCAGTATGCGAAATTTCAAATGAATCAAAATACTAGAGGTTGAAAAGTGCCTCTTCATTGGTTGCTTTCACATGGAAAGACCTACCTGTGAAACAGAACTTACCTTGTTGATGATAAGATTTACTTATGAGAAGCACAGTGATAGAATGAAGCTCACAGCCATTTCTCCCTAATGATGTGCTGCACTCCATTATTGCATCCTGCAATTGTGGAACATCCGTCATAGCCCTTTTCAACAATTTTACATTGCACTGGCCCATTCTCTACCAGTAACTTTGATTTATTAAGATATATTCAAATTATTTGTATGCAGAAACCATTGCAGTAACCGTACAAAATGTCAAAAGTTGTTAAGATAACGATATTGAAAAGTGACAACATTCGGTTCCTTTTATTTGGGTCAGCATTTTTTTACATATATCTCGTAAAAGTAGATTTGAACATTTTAAAAGTATTATGCAAGTTTCTTCGAGTTGTGTTTCATACATTTTATTGCTTTTTTCTGTGAGTCAGTAAGATCTTGAGTGAGAAATTTGCAACAAATTGCTCCTTTCTACACCCATATAAGTTGTACAGTTTCAATTCATTTTGAAAAATACATTGACAATTTTTTAAAAATACATTGAATTTTTTTTTGTAAAATGCGTTGAATTGTTTTGAAAGATACGTTAAAAATTTTGTGAATGGTTAGTTCATTTTTAGTTCCTTCATTATATGGCAAAGTTCTAATTATTTTTAGAATAATATTTTGGTACATTTGCTTCAAAAGTATAAGCTTGTAATTCTATGAGACACTTTCACTCATTTTTTAGTTTATTTAATTTAATAGCTAATAAAAATGTGAAAAATGGACGTGTTCGCATTGGTATATATTTCGCCTGATTTCCAGTAAGTGCAATAATACTGATTTGCAATAATATTTCATGTAAATAATGTTAGTATTGCTAGGGCGGCACTGAGTGCCATGTTCGGGACATTTGTTCTACTATGAGGGTGCGGATGACGGAGGGTTAAAATTGTTTATGCAAATGGGCAGAAGAGAAATACACATTGTACCTAAATGGCATTACCAGATCTTGAACTCCTTTTTATTGATTGATTGATTGATTTAGTTTATTTTACTTCGCGTTTTGTGCCTCTTGGCTAATTTGCAAAGATGGGGATGAGTGATGAAATGATGAAATTGATGAATGGACATTCACAAACAACCAAGCCCAACCGGGATTCGAACCCGGGACCCTTGGCGTCGCAGCACGATGTGCTAACCACTCGGCGAACTCCTTTGTATGTAGGTGGTCGAAATAGTGCACAATGCTCACACAGCATTCCATGTAATTTCTTTGAATATGCCAACCAAGGAAATTCTATGAACCACTTGTGTAAAAAACATATTTTCCGTGGTCCATTGTGTTGCTTAAAATCATATACCTGGGCAGGGTTTTGTGGGACTGTTTATAGTTCATAGCTTTCAGTGTCAGATTTGTTCACAACTTAAGTCTTAGTCAACAAGTGTCTTTTGCAACACAGTTAGAGTCTAAGAGCTATATGAAAGCGCCTGACCTTGAACAAGCCTTGATGTGCAGTAGCAAAAGGAGGTAGTACAGACTGCCATGGAAAACGCACGATGTCGTTCTTTTGTTTTTCGAGCGGTAAGAATCGGTTTGGTTTCCTTGCGACTGTTCATGTTTCTTCAGTGTCATCACAAAAAATTGTCAAGATACGTGTGCAAGATGGCTACAGAAACACCTAAGCGTCATGTTCTACACAAACAAACGTCAGATATGGTGTACAAAGTGTATCAGTTCTTCCAAAGTGAATCTCGCAGTGCAGACAGTGTCTCGTGTTCATCAGGGAGCAGTGTTGCCAAATGTCAGGAGCGTACAGCGGCTGCATATGGGATAGGTCTGCGTACAGTTCAGACAATTGCGAAGGAAGCCAAATCATCGATCGGTGATACAGGGTCGGTTTCTTTTCGCTCGTCTGGCAAAGGTCGTAATCGGCGAAAGAATGTTACGCATTTGGACGATTTTGATAAAGGGGTATTGCGTAATATTATATTTGATATATTTACCAAATGGCGAATTTCCTACTGCAGTGAAACTTAGAGCTAAATTGAAGGAAGCTATCGGGTTTGCAGGCAGTACGTGGTCAGTGTTAAAAATTTTGAAAAACATGGGGTTCAGATATAGGAAAGACAACGACGGGAGGAAATTTTTAAAGGAGAGGGGTGATGATGTAGCTGCAAGAGTGATCTTCCTCAGAACGATGCACGAAATCAGGAAAGCTGGTACTGCAAATATATACTATTTAGATGAAACCTGGGTCAACCAGAATCACACGAAGACGATCTGCTACAGAATGAGGGATGGTTCTGGTGGGTTAAAGATGCCATTAGGAAAACGTGCTCCTCTTATTGTGTGTCATGCTGGTTCAGCTGCTACAGGCTTAGTGCCCAAAAGTAAATTGGTTTTCTGCTCCAAAATAAACAGTGCTGACTATAGCTATCGTTCAGAAATGACGTCTACCGTGTTTCGAAAATGTTTGCGAGCAGTTCTTGCCGTTTCTCGCTCCTGAATCTGTGATTGTAATGGACAACGTGAGCATACGTTCCTTGCAAGTGGATAAAATGCTTTGTTCAAACACAAGGAAAGCAGATATTATGGCATGGCTCTGTAACAAGAACATTCCCCACACAAGCACGCTAACCCGAGCAGAATTGTTGCAGTTGCTGAGACATCATACACCAACTCACAAAAGTTATGAAATCGATATAATAGCAAGAGAATATGGTCACAGAGTTGTTAGTCTCCCACCTTATCATTCTTAGTACAACCCGATTGAAATGATTTGGGCCCAGGTGAAGGGGTACGTAGCTGACAAGAGCAACACTTTCAAAATTGCCTACTTAGAGAAACTGACTCACAAAGCAATAGACAGAATAGGTATTTCCGAGTGGGCAGATTGTGTGGCTCACGCAGAGAAAATACAAGAAGATGACTTCCAGCGTGAAATAGTCAGAGACGATCTCATCAAGACACAGATTCCGAAGAACTTGAATCAAGTGACGAGGTTGACAGCAGTACGGAATGAGCATTATGTAAGTAAATGACATTTTAATTTCAGTTCATATTATGCATGCCAGACAGTTGTTTTGTTATTGCGAGTGCCACAAGACCGGCGCATGGTATCTGCGGCAAATGAAGTTACCTTTGCTGCGTCGTGAAAGAATGAATCAAGTTCTTCTCTCATTTTCTCAGTAACCAAATAACATATTGCTGTAAATATTATACAAACTTAAAATTTGGAGTTTTCTTTGTAACTTTCTTACTGGAAGTTATTTCAAATCTAATTTAATAAAAATCGGCTCGCAAGAGAACTTTTTCTCTATACAACAATGGTCAATAAAATATTTCATTTCTTTCACTTACTTTCAAGATTCTACGTGTTTAATTTACAGCACAGTACAATTGTTTAAAGCTTCCTGGTAATAATTGTGCAGGATTGGTATCGATTGTTGCAATAATAAACATTTACTTGTTCAATTATGAGTTCCTGCTTTGTGGTACAAATTTAGGTGGATGGTCCAGAAGCAACAACCGTTTTGGAAGACACTGGTGTCTTTTGAGAAATGTATCAAGCTTAACCTGTATTTATTTATGATTGTCATGTAACATGCACTGTCAAAAAATTGTAAGCAAGAAGCGCAAATTATGAAGATACAAATTTATGCTATGACCTAGGACAACCACACTGAATTGTTTATCTATGTGACAGATTCAAGAATAAAGATGAACTTTCCACCCTGTGGCTAGTACCCCTTTTCATTTGTGTTAGTCAGAATTTGGTACTGCAGAATATTCTTAAACAATAGTGCAAATAAAGTACTTCATTTATAAATGATTATAAGATATATATAAGAAAGTAGATAACAATTTCCAGGGCAGTAGACCAACTGGTATGACATCTCCCCCATTGATGTCCATGTTCTCATCTGTTTAAGGCTGATATTCTGAACAGAAATTCCCCATATTGCTAGTTGACCCTTTGCATGATATCTTCTCAAGTACTATGAATAAAATTGCTTCCCCTGTGCTGTGAACAAAAGAAGGAAGCACAGTGCACATTTGTAGTGCTGCCATTTGGTGGTGAATTTGTAAATTAATCCTTTTATGGGTAATTTTCCCTATCTTCTGTAATGCACAATTTAAAAAATACAAGTCCTCATCACTCTCCAAAAGTACATCTCTTATATGCAAAGAAGATAGATAATTCGTTTTGCTGCTTAGAGCCACTGAAAAACGCAAGATTTCAAAATGCAAGAAAATAGGGGTTCCATATTTGAATCCCAGCCTGGGATCAATTTCATTATCATTACTCATCCTCATCATTCCAGTTAGTCAAAAGTTGCAGAAAAGGGACATAATTGATTGATTTGCTTTATTTTACTGTACCTTTTGTGCCACTTTTGGCTAATTTGTGAAGATGGTGTTGAGTGATGATATGATGAAATTGATGAATGGACACTCACAAACAACCATATCCAGGCCAGGATTCAAACCCAGGGACCCTGGTGGCGTAGCAAAATGCGCTAACCACTCCGCCATGGGGGCTGGCTAAAAGTGACATCAGTAACCTAATTTAATCAATCATCCAGAAAAACACTAGTGCAGCTCTTGAATTTGAACACACCTTGGTTTCAAGTGCAAGATAAACACAGCTGGTAGAATGCCAACATGAAATCAGCGCTTCCATCTCATGGTGAATATGCAAAGTTAAATAATCTTTAGCTTCTGAAGAGTGACATCTCATGGCAGAAATGCAACATAACTCAATAGTAAAAAAAGCAGGTCTGTAGCTCATCTTATAAATAAAAACTTATAATATCCCATGGCATAGCCTGTGAGGGCCATGGCCTATCTACCAACTGCCGAGATGAGAGATCTTCCAACCAGTTATGTAGTGGCATGTAATCAACATGACAACCCCCCAGTCATTGTTGTAGTTTTCAGTTACCAGGTTATGCTACTCACTCACAGCTCCTCACGATGGTGGGTGTCCACTAGTCCTATACACAGGCCGAAATCCCAGGAGAAAAGTTGTTATGCTTCCCCCTAGGAGACTCAAACATGTAGGCTTCCCATAGCCAGAGCTCAAAGCATGACACCACACCTTAGATTGCACTGCCATGGTGCGGGACTAGCTCATCATATGCAGAAGAGAATGTTGAAAGATGGATATATCAGTAACCCACTGCAGGTAACAAGTTGGCATGATGGATATATCCATCATACCCACTTAAAGGGTTAAGGATTTATTCTACTTTGTGCTTTGAAAGTTTGTTATTTATGACTCTTTATGACTCCCAAATATGTATGTAACACAATTTTCATAAAAAGTGGAGTAACGCCACTTATCAGGGCTGCCATTTGGAAACGTGAGGCCCTAATATTATGAAAATTAAAAATATGTACACTTTCAATGCCTCATAAAATTCTACAGTCCAACTAACATAATTATTACATCCTCCCACACACACACACACACACACACCCACACACACACACACACACACACACACACACACACACACACACACACACACACACACACACACCTTTCATGCCTTCCATTGGCATAGTGGTAATTTTGTTACTTTGTAATCAAGGGTTCCGGGAACAATACCAGTAATTGTTTGAATCACATTTTCTTAACTTTTTGCTAGTTCAGGTCTTGTTTCTGCACTACCACCCCTCCTCGAGGTAGTCATGCATTAGAGATGCATTCTTGCCACCGACAGTTTTTCTGTCAGATAACACATTAAAGATGTTAGTACTCTATGGAAGTGAGATCATGCTAGCAGATAAGCTGATAAGATGAAACCCCTGATTTAAATTATTTCGCTCAATTCATTCATCATTGCCTGTTGTATTTTATACACTTGCATTAGAGACTCGTTAGTTTTATTCGGAGATAATCATACTCTGATGGCGATCCTTTCCTATCTGTCCATTGCATAGCAAAAATTTTGTCATTTTCCGGCTGAAAGAAAATGCTAGTAGCAACCATGAATGTGATGCATGGCTGTAAGCATACAGGATAAAATTGCTGTTTCTTGAGGGTTTGCAGATTTGAAATTAGACCTAAATGAACAAAATGTTATCAAGTAAAATTGTTCACATTGCTGTCCTACATGCCGTTAATGTCCGTCAGTGGTTCACAGCAAAACACTGGATAATATCCACATACATATATAAATGTGTATGTGTTACTTAAAATCTTCATTAATGCTCAAAGTGGGGAGATGGTATTCCCCCAGCTTGGAAATTTTATTCAAAGCATCCCTCAGCTACCCCCAAAGTTTAAAAAGAAAATCCCCCCCACTGACAATTTCCACTTTGAGCACTGAACTTTACACATTGGTATTTTGAAAGTATGAACATTTCATACAGTATTTTTATGACACAACTATGGCGAGAGAGAATGGTTTTAGAAAAATTTCCAGTAAGGGGTATAACCCCTCGATCACATAATCTTGTTTTTTGATTTGTGTAAGTGTGCGATTATGAAGAAAAGGCTTGGCAACAGTGAATGTACGTCAACAGTGATGTCATTGAAGGGCGCTGATTGGTGGAAGAGTGGAGGAGTACGTGCAGGACGATAACTGCTCTTGTCTATCGGCAGCCATGGGAGAGAGAGAGTCGCCTTGTCTTCACTTCAATCCCCAGTCTAGTTTTCAGTTAAGTATTATTGGTTTGATCTTTATTTCCTTGTGCGTGCATAAGTGTATAAATTGGTAATTGATTAAGTGATCATTCCAAAAGAAGTTTAATTTGATTTAACTTTCATATTAGCATTTTGAAGAAAGGAACTACTGTCTCTCTCTCATGCACGCTCCCACTGAATGTGTGACCATGTGAAATAGTATATTCAGTAACTAAACCAACAATATGTAACTAAGCCACCGATTAATTTGAATAAATGTGTAGTTATCTTGAATTGTGTGTTACTCAAATTTTGACTACTGCAAATCTGGTTACTGTTCGACCGAGTATTGGGGACCTCTTATGGGCCCAGTTCTGGTAGGAGTTCAGCCCCGAAAGGCGGTTGTAAGTCAGAGCATGGTTCTTAATGCTCAGTTATAGTGTAAAAAAAAAAAAAACAACTTTATTTTCAGTACTCAAAATTTGACACAATGCTTGTTACGGCTTGGGTAAATGAATATGGAAATGAAGCGTGTTGAGTCACATGTTTAGTAGCCAACGGAGGTATTCAGTTTTGTTTCCTAATTTCCTGGTCGTGAGTAGATAAGAAATAACAAAGCTTTATCAGTCAAATGGAACTACGGTCAAAAATTGCTTTTGCATTAAACCCTCTTGATACTATAAATGTAACTGGACTACCAGATCCACTCTTGCCAATTGATTCAGAATCAACTGTGTATATTCCTCCAATTTCTTCAACAAGACATGAACACGTAGCACTAACGAGAGAAATGCAAACTTCTCCGTTAAACTTGGCAACCCAGCAAAGGGAAGGTCAGGTACAGCAGACGTGTTCGAGGCTTCCTCGTAAGCCGTTGTGGGTTGATAGACGGCCCGCTTGCAATTTAATGTCTTTCAGTGGCTCCAGTTCTAGTGATGAGGAATTGGGTCCTACAGTTTTTACAGGGAGTGCCCTAAATAAATTGTCTACAAATTTAGCACAGCAAACGTTGTTGCAATTAATACAAGTAATCCCCGTTGTGAAAGATGACTCAGCGGAAAGTATCTTTGAATTTTTGTATAATGTACAATTAATAATAGAAAAGAGGCTGTATCCCCTAAGGGATATCATGTTGGCTGTAATGAGTAAATTGCCTGATAGTATGAGTAAATTATGGATAGAAAATATTTATAAGGGTTATTCTTGGGAGCAAGTCTGTGATAATTTCGTGAATAAATTTGTAAATTCTTTGAGTCGCGAAAGACTGATCACTAAATATGTATTAAGAGTGCAAGATAAGAATGAGGATATAGTGGAATTCCTTGACAGTAGAATACGTGCCGCACTAATTTTGCCAGTGACAACGTTAGAAGAAACATTCGTGAGCATGTTAGTGGAGAGACTTTTACCACACATTTCAAGACAGCTAATGTTTCAAGAACCGATTACCACACTAAAAATGTTGAAAAAGAAGCTAACTCTTTTTCATCAACATAGCCATCTCACTCAAGATTTTTATGGTGGAGAGAAGAGAAAAATGGAATTCCTGGGAACTAAGAAAGAAAAAAATGCTTCTTTTAGTACTTACAGGAACCAGTCTTATTCTAAATTCCGAGCGAAGGATCGTTCACAGATGCCCTCAACTTCTCAGGTGATGTTTTCTTCTTCAAATACCGTAAGTACGAACAGTATCAAAGCAGTGTTTGTAAATGGTTATTTAGAACATTTACCAGTAAATATATGTTTAGACACGGGATCAACTGATAACTTAATGAAAAGTACAACTTTGCAACTTCTCGAAGCTAAAAGAGCAATAAAGATTGTTCCTCAAAACTGTCAAGTGATGACCGGTAACAGCTCTATGTTACAAGTTAATAAGCAAGTTACTGTGATAGTTCGCCTAGGAAAGTTAACTTGGCCAGTGAACTTTTATGTAGTGGAAAATTTACCCGTAGATGCTATTCTTGGTGTAAAATTTCAGATACGAACTAAAGCAATTTTGGATATGAATCAAGGAATAGTTCGTTTCGAGAACGTGCCAGACATTTTGCCTATAGTGTGGAACTGTGATAGTTTAATTAATACCACTCATGTTTCGCAGGAAAATTCTTCACAGGGACAGGTGAAAATTTCCTTTCCGGAAACGTCCACTTCGTTGGAGTCAACTGCAGGAAGACAGACGCGTCCCCAAACTTCATTTCAGAGATGGAACCGAAGAAGCTGGAAAAAGAAGACTACTCAGCCTTCAACAATGAATGCTTTAGCAACTTCAATAGATCCTCCCGATGATGTGTACACTCAAAGAATCGGTGAGTTAAAACGAACTTATAGTGATGTAATAACTGATAAGATAGGGTTAATTAAGGATTTTGTATACACTATAAAAATGAAAGATCAAACACCTGTTCGCACAGCTCCCTATGCTTCGTCCCCTGACAGAAGGAAAGAAGTAAACGCTATAATTAAAGATTTGTTAGAACAAAATGTAATTGAACCATCGAATAGTAGTTATGCTGCACCTTGTTTCTTGGTCGATCAGAAAAGCAAATCTAAACGCTTAGTTGTTAATTATTCTAAGACGAATGAACATATAATGTTTGATGGGTTTCCTCCTAGTAATCTAGAAGAAAGTTTATCAATTTTGAGTCAAGGAAATATTTATTCAGTTTTGGATTGCAAAAAGGCTTTTCATCAAATCTTGTTAGACGAAGAGAGTCGTAAAGTAACAGCCTTCGTTACCCAAGACAATCAATATCAATTTCGTACCATTCCCTTCGGATTGACGATTGGTCCAGCGGCTCTAGCTAGAGCAATGCAAATGATCTTTGGAGATCTAAAAGGAAACTTTCTTTATTGGTATTGTGACGATTTAATTATATTTTCAAAAGATAAAGCCTCTCACCTTGAACATTTGAAAATAGTGTTAGACCGAATGAGAAAATTTGGGGTTACCATTTCTCCTAGTAAGTCACAGTTTCTTAAGGAAGAAATTAAATTCTTGGGCTTTATTATTAAGAATGGAAATTTAATAATGGACCCAGAACGAGTCGAAGCAATTAAGCAATTAAATCCCCCTAAAAATCTGCAAGGATTGATGAAATTGGTAGGGTTCCTTACTTATTTTTCGAGATATATACCCCAGTTCCAAGAAATAATTGGTCCTTTAAACGAGTTGAAAAGAAAAAATGTAAAATTTGTATGGGGGGCTTGCCAACAAAAGGCATTAGATCAAGTTAAAAGGTTATTTCAGGAAAATGTAGTGTTAAAATTACCAGACATGAATAAACGATTTGTTGTTCAAGCTGATGGCAGTCTGTCTGGCTATGGTGCAATTCTGTTACAGGAAGACGAGACAGGTAACTTAAGACCAGTCTCTTTCCACTCAAGAAGACTAAAAGAAAATGAAAAAACTAAAACCATTTATGACATAGAATTATATAGTTTAATGTTAGCACTCGATAAATTTTCATATTACTTGAAAGCACAACCATTTATCATTCAAATGGACTGTTTAAGTGTGACTTGGATGATAAGACGTTCAAAGAAATTTACTAAATACGCACGCTATTTAGAAAAACTCTCAACCTTTAAGTTCGAAATTCAACATATTACTGCCAAAGATAATGTGTCTTCAGACATCTTATCTAGAATATTCGACAGTAAAATTTTTCATACTGAAGAATTGGATGAAGATGAATTACAAAGTTTAAATCTGTCAATGTTATCTCACCCTATATATTCTCATGTATTACCTGACGAACAAGCCAAAGACTCACAATTGAGTGAGATAATTACCAACTGTAAGAATAAAGTACCGAGTTATAAGTACAAGTTAATGAAGGACGTATTGTATAGAAAAACTAGAGCTAAAGGAATGCCTTACAGAATATGCGTACCGCAACATTTAAGAAATAACTTAATGGATTATTTCCATAGTAATATATATTGTGGTGCACATGGAAATTGGCAGAAAACTCTTAGACGTCTTCAACGTCATTTCACGTGGGATGGGATGTCCAAAGATGTTAAGGCCTTTTGTCAGAGTTGTGATGTTTGTCAAAAGGCTAAGGAAAGAAATTTAAGACCAGTCAATACTCTTTCCTCTGAAATAGTAAATAAAGTAGGTCAAAGGTATTACATAGACATCGTCGGCCCCCTACCAACATCTAAAGGTTATCAATATATACTTATAATTGTAGATGCTATGTCAAAATTTGTTTGTTTGGAGCCACTAAGGCAACTTTCATCTAAAATAATTGTGAAACATTTATATAATGTATTGTTAGATACGGGGATTTGTATGGAAGTTGTTTCTGATAACGCTTCCTATTTTGTTTCTCAATATTTCACCTCCTTTTTGTTCAATTTAGGCATCAAACACATTACTTGTTCTCCGTACAATCCACAAAGTAACTTAGCTGAAAGGTATATCAAAACTTTAAAAGGAGCTTTGAGAACCTTATTTTCTAAGCAACAAAATCATTGGATGGATGGGTTAAAAGAAATTCAATATTCAATTAATTGTTCATACAATTCAGCAATTGATAACAGTCCAGCTTTGCTATTTACGGGCAGAAACTTCTATGATCCACTAGAAATAAAATGGCAATTAACTTTAAATGAAGATTCCCTTGCTCCAGATCAATTAAAAGAGGAATGGGAAAACGCAATAGCCTGTTTGCACAAACATTGGGATAAGGGAAATAAGCTTTACAAGAAAAGATTTGCCAATATTCCCTTTGTAGTAGGAGATCTTGTTCTTGCCAAAAGGCAGGTTATCTCGTCCTTAAAAGACCACACAACGAAAAGCCTCAGTTTTCCTTATGAGGGACCTTTTCGTATTGCTCGCTATCTCACTCCATCTAGCGTGTTGCTGCAACACGAGCAAAATCCCTCTGTTCAACACAGGTGTCACGTGACCTTGCTCAAGCGTTATCTGCCCAGAGTGCAGATACCATAAGGTCAATGAAAGGGAAAACGCTGCCGATAGAACATTAGTTTGTAAGAAAATCATTCGTCTTTCGTTCATCAATACTGTTATGTCCTTGTCTTGTTTGTAAACATAATCATTTTGTGTATGGCAAGCTATCGGCTGTAACGTTGAAGTAATATATATATGAATGCATTCATAACAATTAAAAATTCATAAGAATTCAAAATTCATAAGAATTAAAAATCATAAGAATTGTGGTGAAATGTAATAGTTAGTCGAAAGACAAAACTAAACTCACAAGGTTGTAAATAAACTGTAAACTTCACCCATTGATAAGTCATGTTTGTGTAAAACTATATTTAATGTTATAAAATGACTGCAGTTATCATGAAAAAAAAACACAAAAAAAAACAAGGGAGACACGATAGTCTTAATTTCTGTAAGAAGTCAGATACTGGTTGGTTTCTTTGTATATTTCGCAGGATATAACCCAGAGAATGTCTAGACAAACTTCATCTTCTGATCAAGGGGAAAATCCTGTGAAACTACACCAACACGGTTTCTAAGGGATAACAAAAAAAAAAAAAAAAAAAATGTGATCTTCGTAAGTTTATTTTGATCGCAGGGGGGGGAAGTTTATAACCCCTCGATCACATAATCTTGTTTTTTGATTTGTGTAAGTGTGCGATTATGAAGAAAAGGCTTGGCAACAGTGAATGTACGTCAACAGTGATGTCATTGAAGGGCGCTGATTGGTGGAAGAGTGGAGGAGTACGTGCAGGACGATAACTGCTCTTGTCTATCGGCAGCCATGGGAGAGAGAGAGTCGCCTTGTCTTCACTTCAATCCCCAGTCTAGTTTTCAGTTAAGTATTATTGGTTTGATCTTTATTTCCTTGTGCGTGCATAAGTGTATAAATTGGTAATTGATTAAGTGATCATTCCAAAAGAAGTTTAATTTGATTTAACTTTCATATTAGCATTTTGAAGAAAGGAACTACTGTCTCTCTCTCATGCACGCTCCCACTGAATGTGTGACCATGTGAAATAGTATATTCAGTAACTAAACCAACAATATGTAACTAAGCCACCGATTAATTTGAATAAATGTGTAGTTATCTTGAATTGTGTGTTACTCAAATTTTGACTACTGCAAATCTGGTTACTGTTCGACCGAGTATTGGGGACCTCTTATGGGCCCAGTTCTGGTAGGAGTTCAGCCCCGAAAGGCGGTTGTAGGGGAGGAAAATTTCAGTCACTGTTCCTGAAGCATCGATATCTTTATATAAATTACATATATAGTCCCTCTGAGCTAAAAATTAGCACTCACAGAGAGGATGCAGTAACCAAAGTTGGATTCCCCCCCCCCCTTTTATACTACAGTGTAAGTCCAAATGATGGACCCGATTTCAGACATTTATTCTGTGAAATATAATAATCAAATGTTATTGTGAGACATGTGCTAAGAAAGGTAAACTGTCAAAGTTATTTTCAAACAAATCACAAGTGTTCTATGTGTGCACCTCGCGTAACACAGCGCACATCAAGCCGATAGTCTATATCCTGCCAAACCTTGTGTAGCATGTTGCGGTCAATATCAGCAATGGCTGCTGTGATGCGAGCACGCAGGTCATCCAATGTTGTTGTAAGTGGTGGTACGTAAACATGATCCTTGACAAAACCCCACATGAAGAAATAACATGGGTCAAGTCGAGGGAACGAGGTGGCCAATGAAGGACAGTTCGATCCTCCGGAGATGCATGGCCTATCCAATGTTGTTGCAATGCCCCATTGAGATGGTCCCGAATGCTGCCATAGTAATGCGCAGGGGCACCATCCAATTGGAGAATGAAATCTGCTCTATCCTCTGCAAGCTGTGGAAGGAGCCATTGTTGCACCATATCAAGGAAAACAAGTCCTGTCACAGTACGTTCATGGAAGAAAAAGGGCCCATTAATATTTTCATGGGAAATGGTTCAAACGGCATTCACTTTGGGAGAATCGCTTTCATGTTCCACAAATTCATGAGGGTTAGCAGTTCCCCAAATCCTTACGTTGTGTCTATTCACTTTCCCTGAAAGGTGAAAAGTTGCTTCATCACTGTAAATTAACCTCTCAGAGAACCCATCCGCTTCCATTAATGTGAGGAAATCAGCACAGAAGGACGTGCTCAAAACATAATCAGTGTCTTTTAAGGCTTGAACTAGTTGCAAGCGGTAGGGTTTCATTTGTAAACATTTCTGCAGAACCCGCCAGACAGTTTTCTGTGGAAGTTGAAGTTCTCTTGCTGCCCAGTAAGTGGACTTCTGTGAACTCCGTACAAAACATGTGTGCACTCGTTCCACTGTCTCTTCCCCAGTCAGTCGACGGACAGTAAGTCGATTTTAGTTTACAGATGCAGCCCGAATCTCTGAAATGTTCATACCACTTACGAATGGCCTTCCCCGTAGGTGGTTCTCTCTGATATTTGGTACGGAAATGCTGTTGCACACTAATCACACTAATCACAGATTTGTTCACATGATAATCAAGCACACAGAAAGATCTCTGTTCTCCAGTCAATGCCATTTTCCTGCTCGCTGCTGACTCCTAGCGGTAGAGAGTGGAAACACTGTGTGGAAACTAAACTTTGAAAGTTAACCTTTTGAAGCGCATTTGTCACAATAACATATGTTTATTAGCTTTCACAGAATAAATTTCTGCAATCGGGTCCATCATTTTGACTTACCTTGTATCCATGGGGAGCATCTTTACTTTTAAAAAAGGATGTTAGTTCTCAAATATGTCTTCATTAATTTCAAATGAGAGATGCTCATTTCAGCATTCGGCTATTAGCTGATATTTAATTTTTTTATCTGTGAATATAATAGTTGGATACCACTGGTTCAAACCATTATGACTTGAAACTCTTTGTCAAAATCTGCAAACGTCCCTTCTCTGAGTTTTGAGGGAATAAATTTAAAGTATATCCAGTTCTTTATTTTAATTTTATGAGGCAGCAATTTTGCCTCATACCAATAGGAATATTCCAACCGGGACAAGTGTATCTGCCACTGTCTACCTCCCAAGGTCTGTTAATCTGTGTTTGCTGCGTAGGTCTAGCCTCTTGTCATATTTTGCCCGACCCTGTGGCCAAGTGGTTAGCACATCGCGCTGCAACGCCAAGGGTCCCGGGTTCGAATCCCGGTCAGGCTTGGTTGTTTGTGAATGTCCATTCATCAATTTCATCATTTCATCACTCATCCCCATCTTCGCAAATTAGCCAAGAGGCACAAAAGGCGAAGTAAAATAAACTAAATCAATCAATCAATCAATCTTGTCATATTTTCTCAGTTTAGCCAAGAGAGTGGGAGTAGACGTTCTGTACCTTCTCAAACAATAAAGTTTATGACAGGAAATAGGTAGAGGATTTGGGTGGAACACAATCAGGAAATTCAAATATGTTAGGGCAGCGGAAATTTGCCTTTCACAAAATCTTTTCGCATTAGGCATACGGTTCCTGTTTGAAACTTCAGTTTCCTTTTTGTATAGTACCTAAGCTGGTTATAAGTAGAGTTATATCATTAATGTACATCATTTTTCTTTTCTTTCATCTGTTTCAATGTGATGACATTTGCACAAGAAATGAATATGAATGAAAATGCATTACTATTATGTAAATATTTCATAAGTATGAGGCCCTGTGCAGTGGCATGCATCACACACCACTAATGGTGGCCCTGCCACTTGTTATCTGAACCCTTCATTTAAGAACAGCTTTTAAGTGTAAACTTTGTATATACAGTATAGAGTATAGTATATATAGTATAAGTATAATATATAGTATAAGCTCTTTCATTGGAGCTAAAATGAGCAAGAAAGTTTTACCAAATCTATTTCTTTCTATATCAACAATAATATTAATTTTAGAAAGTGTCAGGTTGTTTACTCTTTTCTAGCTCCTTTCTGGTCCTTCACATCCTCTTAGTCTCAGCACCTAGGGTGACCACATTCATTCCCCCTCCCTCTAGCTACAGCTCTGGGCTTGGCTACGTACATACACAGACATGTGCAAAAAATATTGTTGTTTTTGGAACTGTCTAAAGTACTGTGATTACACTTCTTTTGTACTCACAGTGACAGTGCTAGATGGGGCAATAGCTCCCTGGTCAACCAGTCAGTCCCTACAGTTCCTTGGAAACAAAACTAGATAAATAAATGCTCTCTTAGGACAAATATGCATTTTGGTATGATATTTAGAGGTATATTAAATGTGACACCCCTCCCCCCCAAAATATTTCTAATCTCCTCTAACTCTCCACTCACTTTCCTACTGCCTTCACAGGTTGGCTTGAACCCCAAACACCCTTGACTGAGCCCATGCAGATAGATTTTTATTCATCTTCTTATGTTTATCTAAATTTCAAGTTTTCTTGTGTTTTTGTTTATCTAAATTTCAAGTTTTCTTGTGTTTTTGTTTATCTAAATTTCAAGTTTTCTTGTTTGATTGATTGATTTAGTTTATTTTACTTCTGGTTTTGTGTCTCTTGGCTAATTTGCGAAGATGGGGATGAGTGATGAAATGATGAAATTGATGAATGGACATTCACAAACAACCAAGCCCGAGTGGGATTCGAACCTGGTACCCTTGGCGTTGCAGCCCGATGTGCTAACCACTCGGCCACAGGGTCCGGCTCAAGTTTTCTTGTGTGTGCATTTCAAGTTGTAGACCGAAAACTATGTACTTGTTTCTTTCATTTTCCTGTTTAATAAATCTAAAATTGATCAAGACTTAATGTATTTAATACTAGGAATATAAAATTTTTAAGAGATAAATGCATTTACATAATTGTAATGTATTTGGTACACTATATTGCCAAAATGACTGGACACCCATAGGAATGTGCTTACCTTGAGATGGTTTGGTGTCAGTATGAGGTAGTCTGCCATTCTTCATTGTCACAGCTTCTGCCCTTCGAGGAACACTTTACACCAGATTGCTGTAAATGTCGGCTGGTAGTCACTGCAAAATGGCTAACAGTTTGGTGGCGGTATTTGAGTGGTTTGGCCTGTATAGGAACTGGCACTCTGACTCATCCCACAGATGTTCAGTGGGGTCGAGATCAGGGATCTGAGGTGGCCAGTGTAATTCATTCACTCCCATGTTGTCATACCACTCAGTTATGGTCCTTGCTTTGTGGACGTTTGCATTGTCATGCCGGAAATGAAAAGGGCCAGTTCCGAGCTGTTGCCACAAGAAGGAGAGCATGGAGTTATCTAATATTGTGGGATAGACATTTGCATTCAGGCTCCCAGGCACTAAAACAAGAGAACCAACACTATACCATGAAAATCAGCCCCAATACCATGATCCCACTCCTGCCAAATTTCATGGTGGGACAATACATTCTGGTAAAAACCACTCTCCAGGCAAAAGCCACATCCATGTACATCCATCATATCTCCACAACATGTAGCATGATTCGTTACTCCATATGATATTTTCCTATTGCTCTAGGAGCCACTGGCAATGTTCTCAGTACCACTGTAATCGACTTGCTGTGTTCCGGGTAGTAATCATTGGCTTATGTGTTGTAGCTCTCCCATGGAATCCTGGCTGGCTGCTGACATTACTTTCCAATGCCATTCAAGAGTCTGGTCACAGTGTCTAATGAAGCCTGCTGGTATGACTTCATCACATGTCATAGCACTCATCTATCCCTATCAGGCAATGTTAGTGGTTTTATCACACCCTCACGTTTCCATTTCACCACTACATCACTGACTGTTGCATGTGGTATCTGCAACGTGTCCAAAATCTCACAGATGGAATGCCCAAATCAGCGGGTGCTGATAATCATCCACCATTCAGGCTACACAGCTCGTGTTGTCTGCTTTTTTTACTGTTAGCAGCAGTATATATGTCTACAGCACACTCACTGTCCTTCATGAGCCATTCTAGTGGCTCATGATGTGTATTGATGATGTACGGGTGATCCCCCTTACAGTACAGGGTGTCCGATCATTATTGGCAATATACCGTGTGTCCATTTCGATCTGCAGCCGAGAGATCGGGAGAAGCGTGGCGGGCGGCACTGACAGAGATGTCGACATTTGCGGCCTGAAATGCCCGCTTATTTTTATGGACATATGCTTCTCCCGATCTCTCGGCTGCAGATCGAAATGGACGCACGGTAGTATAAGGTGCTTGGAAATTCTAATAATTCATGACCCATGTGTTCTTTTGTAAACAAAGAATCTTACTGGACTAATTTTAGTAATGTGATGATGCCATTGTTTCAGCCAAACACACAGTTGCGGAAGTTTCCAATGGAGGACATGTTTTACTTAAAAGATCAGCTGATGATGATGATCCTCTGTTTGGGTTGCATAAAGGGCCTAGTATTCCCCATGTAAGTATCAAAACAATTTACTTTAATCCATAGAGGTTCAACTGATTACAGACTTTGTTGATACATTCTGACTAGATCAGAAAGTTGGTATTCTACACATCAAACATGATTGAAAAACAAAGAACACTCAGCGACTTCTGCTACTGGCACCCAATATGCCCCTTATGAATTATCTATCATTTTATGCTATAAACTCCAGGTTCTGCATTCCAGTTTTAGACAAAACTTGTGTATTAGAATGTCTCAATTATTTATTTGTGGTAATCATATTGCTCATTGTTGCAATTAGATTAGTGTTAATCCACTGTGGAACTATGTGATATCATCTGTAGAAATTTACATAGATGTGACAGCTATCAACCAAAAGTAGAAGTACAAAGGCTGTTTTAGAGAAGGTGAGACAGATTTTTTCCTGGCTTGGCAACACTGCCTATGGTTTCGGCACTAGTCGCGTCATGTAGGATGACTCATTCTGTTTCCGTAGCAAGTTGTCACATGTTGCGAAACCACTTTAGTGAGCAGCTGTGTTGATTTACGTGGAACGTGTTTCGTTTACCCCTCCAGGTTTTTGTGTACAACATTGCTTTTCGTGATGAGTATTCAAGATGACAGCGACATGCAATAAAATTTTGTTGGCGTTTAGGAAAAAGTGCTGCGGAAACCTATGCAATGTTTCAACAGGCATATGCCGATGAAAACAGACTGAGTAGAGCCACAGTGTACCGATGGCACAAGTTGTTCTAAGATGGGAGTGAATCAGGCGCTTTGCTTCCGCATCCTGGACAACGACCGTCCGTGATTAACGAGATGCTAGTGAATACTGTTGCAGCAATTATTCGTGATGATATTCATATGTCGGTGAGAGCGCTAAGTGCACATAGCATACAGCATACAGCCCGGACCTTGTACCACTTTACGTGGTCGTCATTTCATGACGAACAAAGAAGTGATCACCGTAGCACAAATTTTCTTCAGTTCGCTACCTGACGACGAATTTTCAAAGATATTCACAAAGTGGCAGGAGCGTATGCGCTTGCTTAGCTGTCAATGGTGCCTATTTTGAAAAAGATGTACGTCTACTCGATATGGCTGATTCTGAATAAAAATTTTGTGGTTTGTAATTTTTTTTGTTTCATTTTAATGATTCTTGGAGGGGTCCATGTACATGCTTGTCTTTCAACTGCTATGCAGTCACGACTTTTTGACCTATTGCGCTCATTTTGATCTCAAGCGGCAGCTAATGAACCAAATTTTCACCCTAGTACATTTGCTAGCCAATGGAAGTCGCTGTTTTCCTATACAGGAATTAGTCTCACCTTCTCTGCGACAGCCTTTGTATATTGTAATGTCCATCACCATGATTTTTATAAGAGGAGTGAGGTAACATATTGATGATTGAAACTCGAAACTAGTATAATAAATAATAACAAGTATAAACTAATAATGAAATAATATCATTGCTACTACTCTCATATTGTTAAGGAGATCCTTCTATTCCATACACTGGATAAACAAATATGTTTTTCTCTCAAACCATTAATACTATGAAATATGCTGCCATTCTCATATTTTACAACCATTACTGGTTGAATGAAACAAAATCTGTGAAACAGTGGCGGTGGAAAACATATGTAATTTTTTTCTGGCTGCAAAGCCACATGTTAATAAAAAAAGATTGTTGTTTTTTTCCCTCAATATTCAACATGAAGATTTAGTTGCATGTGAGTGTATTGCAGGATTATTATTATTATTTATGATTGTGCTGATATCACTTTCAACCGATTTCAGTATCAATGGTGATGCTCTTACCGATTCCCACCAATACTGATACAAATACTTGAAAATTGTAAAAATTAAAATTTGTTCAAAATATTGAACATTAGTCGGTGAGTATTCCACTCTAATTATAAACATGAATATACCACAGATTATAAAAATACCTGTTATGCAACCACAAAATATGGTTTTCCACTATATTAGCCCAAAATAAAAAGGAAACGTTTTTTGCATAACTTTGAGGATAATTAGACTCCTCGAAGTGTTGCATGGCATTTTTACATACCCAGTAAAAGACCAAAATGTCGGAAAAGTATTGACCTTTCTTGGTAAATAAAATCCAACTGATTCCATCTCATACCGATACCATTGGTATTAACTTGGCCCTATTCATTATCGTTATCATGTATTATTATTAGGGTGCAGATTTTTGCCTGTTTGCCTTTTTTATTCCTATGTAGTAAAATATAGGCTTGAATGTTTAAGTTCATCTCATAGTGTGTGTACTCCAAAAATGCATTTTTATCATGCATATAAATGCCTATTTTGAGGGTTAGCACCTATTTTGCTTAATCATTCCTAAAAATGCCTATTCTGCAATTTTTGCTTACTTCAGCTTTTTTTATGCACCTTTTGCTTTACCTACATTGAAGAAGGTAAGCCTTTGTTGGTGTTGAACTTACCGAATTCTGATATTCACCAGATTTCTTTTAATTTCCTTTAATCAGGGTAAACTCAATCAGTACTCATTTGCTTTATTGTGCGTGTGTGTGTGAAAGGAAGTAGATAGTTATCTGTGTATATATCGTGTTCATGTGTTTAAAAATGCAAGAGCACAAGACGGCCAGATGTGTATTAATTAAAAAATGGATTGCTGCAGGAGCTTGTTTTACCACCATCGGAAAATTTGATTTTTGTTATTTAGCATCACTTTTCTTCCAGTTCTGGCTATTTGTGACGATTAGGATGAGTGAAAATATAATGAAATTTATGAAGGAACATGGACAAAGAACGATCATGCCCCATCTGGGATTCCAATCGGTGACCCCTGGCATCGTAGTCATGCTGTGCTAACCACTTTGCCACAGAGGTCAGTTCCACTAACAGAAAAGTAATTTTCTGTCAAACTTGTGTTAAATTACTTTACAAATAAATATTTTATCCCACATATAGTTTTATGTAATGTCCTTGTTCAAAACTCTCAGTTGCTGTCATGATTTCTGTCTCCTCTCAAAATGTTTTTCTACCTCTCGTGTAATTTAGAAACAAGGATAAATGGTGAACGATGTTTACTGTGATGAGCTGTCATCTTACATTACGTCAGTTCTGAATAGAACAATGCTAAGTTATGTGAAAAACTTAGTCAGGGTGGCTACTCACCAGAAATTTTCTTTAATTATCATACAGTGAGTAAATTCACTATCTTAAAATGTATATTGCCTCCGATAAGGGGAGAAAAGTGCGGCGATTTCAGAAATCCAGGATTAAATTAGTACATGTAAACAGGGTGTTGTTCTTCAAAAGGTGTAAGAACCTCGACATAGTACCACAATTTTTAAAATGGGGATATAGACCATTAAGTCAAAGGGGGATTGAACAAAAACACGCTATTCATATAAAAATGCTGGGGAAATGTGTTCGAGAGGCATATGCCGAAATTGACAGGTTAAGTAAGGAGTGTTTGGAATTATACCTCCAAATTAGCAGGGAAATGGAGGGCGTGACATGGAATAGGGTTGAAGAAAGACACAGTAAATACGTAGAAGCTGCAAAGATCCAAAGCCGAAAGACAGTTTTGAATAAGATTGAAAGCTTTGTTAAGAAAATTGAGAAGGGAGAAAAAACGAAGAAGATACGGAATGAGAAAATAGGGATTAACGAGTACAAGACTCACAATGTCTTGAAATTGACACAACTCGAGCTGCCACATGAACTTATTGAAATTACTGATAAGGGACATAAATTTGCTATAGGTCGGAATACAATTGAGAGAGAGGAATTTGTTATAGCTACCAAACGTGCAATAAGTATTTTGTCCGACAGGGACGAGAAAAATGAATTGAGGCATAAAATACACAATCTTATTGAGGAAAGGATTAGGGAAGAGTTTAGAAAGAAAATAGGTAGGAGGGGAAGGAAAAGTAGTAGGGAAATATGACACCAAAAATTAGGAGAAAAACTTAAAAGGGTGAGGGAGTGGGTTGACAAAAACAATTTATTCCTTATAAGATCCGATAAGGAAAATAAATTGGTATTAATGGAGATAAGAACATACAAGGAGAAGTTGGAAGAATGTTTTACTAATAGTGACTATGAAGTAATTGAACGAAACCCTATTAGTAAAATAAGAAACAAAACTAGGAAAGGGATTGAAACAAGTCTGACCCTCTCAAGATCAGATAAGAAGAAACTTATTGAAGAATGTAAAAAGAGTGAAATTCATATCGCTTTTGTCATCCCAAAAATGCATAAGGAAGGGACCAATTATACCCATGTACAGTCATGGAAAATAGTTCTTGGGCCACAAGACCTACGATATCGTAACATCTTAAAGCCTGTTGTCTATGCAACCCAAATAACAAAATTGTCGCTTGGGTTTGCCTGGCGGATCTGGATTCTCGGGAATGATTGAGTATTGACAGCAGTGTGAGTCATACCCCCAGGCCCAGCCATAACAAACAACAGCTGGGTGCCGTGAGAACACCAGAAAAAGTTTCAGGAATTGGTTTCTTAACAACAGCTATTCGTAAGAAAATGTTCTCTTTACTGATATTAGAGTCATTGTCAAGAAAATTAACTGAAATGGTGGTTTTCGTCGAATCATCATCGCGCAACACACATGCTGTCAACCCAGAAGTCCTTGAAAAAGAGTGGAGTTAAAAACGACTACTTGACAAATGATAAGACGAATTGATATTCATTAGTCCCAACTTAGAATTTTGTGTAAGACATTCATCATGTCCTATTATCCATTTCATAACTTCATTAATCATCCTCATCGCCTTTGTTGACGCCAAGTGCTAGAAATGCAATATAAAATAAGCAAAATTAAGAAATTAATAAATGACATTTTCAGCGATTTCACGCAGCGACTCAGTTGCATGTAGACAAAGTTTTATTAATCGGGAACCAAGGGCCCCCTCGTTGTGCTTCATTGTCATTTTCCCTCCACTTTGCCTGCCGCGATTAACCTGATGTTGATTAATGCACAATCCACAAAGTGCACCAAAGCGGCGCATATTATGAATAGGTAAACTATGTGATATTATGCTAATTTAGAATTTAGTAATAAAATGTGAATTTTGGGGGGTTCAGTTAAGTGGCTGCACATCCATTACGTAATCGCGATATCATCAAATTGTACGAAGCGTGTCTACAGCTATGTAAAGTGTCAGTCCCCGTCACAGGCATGCGCAGACCCTCTGATTAGGGGGGGATAGCCTTGATGATAGTTCAGGCCGGAAAAGAATAACATAATTTCATCTCACTTGTTTAAATTTTATTGCATTGATGGGCGTGTTTATATATACACCCCTCCCCCCGCCCCACACACACATATAAATACATACATACATAAATATATACAACACACACACACACACACACACACACACACACACACACACACACACACACATATATATATATATATATATATATATATATATATATATATATATATATACATATATACCAACAGTAAAAATCATATAAATTGTCTCTCAAATCTGCACGTTCCTTTTCCTCCAAACAATTGTTCATGCACTTAAGAGAAAACCTTTTAGAAGCAGTACTTCTCTCCTCGGTAATTTAAAATGCATTACAGAAAACAAATTGCGAGTGAAGCAACCAATAAATTTTCAGATCCAATTTTTTGCAAAATGAAAACAATGTCGATTTAATATGGGGAAAAAAATCATGGAGCGCCATATTATGCTCTTTTACATTTTTTTTCATTTAGATCGTTTGGCGTCCAGGGTTAACTCCCGTCGACCCCTAGCTACGGCTCTGAACTTGACTATACTGCAAGAAAAGCAGACATTGCGAGCGAAGCAAGTAAGAACATTTTACAAAAGGTATTTATATTTGTATAAAATTTGAAATCAAGTGGGCACCCCCGCAGGTGCTCTTGGCAGTCTGGAAGAAAAAATGCAAGAAAGACGTGAAAACAAAATCCATCTTGAGTATCCTTTTGTCTACTCTTAGATTCTGCTACCCTTGCTTTCCTTTACTTCCATGTTTGCCCCCTAAAATTGATTTCTGTTCAAGGTTGGGGGGGGGGGTCGCCACTGCACCCCTTCCCCCGTAGTTGCTTTGAACTTTCATCGGCTTGAAAATACTTAATTTTCTTTAAGAGTATAATATAGTTTAATAACGGCGATAGGATTCATCTATCCTAAATTTCTAGGTGAAAATATAATAATATAGGGGCATAGATGTCTGGAAGGGGGGCAAGGATTGCCACATCTTCCCCTTAGAAAACGATTGTCAACCAAAAAGTACGTTTTCACATGTATAATTTGATTTCAGTCATAATAATTTACATTAATTATTATAATGAGGATGCAGGAATGCGATAATGCAACACTATTATTGGGGTAATATGCCCCATGGAAAAATACCTTGCTTGTCTCTTCGTGGAAAAAATCTGCAGACGTCCATGATTAGGGGAGCATTTGCCCTCCCCCTGGCCCCCTGGGTGCATGCCTATGATCCCCGTGATGGAATATGTAGCTCAAAGCCAGGGCTTTAAGATCAAATTTGTTTTGTTATTGCTTTTATTAGTAATTACCTCAGTTTTCTTCCTCTGAAGTTAAATTATTCATGACGACGATTTATGATTACATTAAAGACATGAATGAACATACACAATGAACCCATTTTGGTCGGAACTCAAACTCGGAACCTTGTTTGGCAAGAAATACAAATATCCATAAGGCATGAGTGTTTCATTGGAGATGTTCCTCTATTTCCGTCATTTTATCACTAATATATTTCTCTAATATACAATAATAAATCACAACTACCTAAAAATAAATATTATTTTGCATTTTCACATGCATATGTTTTTTTACGGTTAGAGTGTGAACTGGCACCTGTTTAATTAGATTGTTCTTTATGTTGGTGTGTATTTAAAGATAGGAAATATGCTTGAGGAACGATTAGGGCTATAAGAATTCCGTCTGTGACAGAGTGGTTAGCACAGTGCGCTACGATGTCTGATGTCCTGGGTTCGAAATCCCGTCGTGCTTATGGGTGTTCTTTGTGAGTGCCCCTTCATCAATTTCATCATATCACTCATCCTCGTCATCGCGATTAGCAAGAGGTGAAAGAAAAATGACGCTAAATAAGAAAATAAAAAGACTTATAAGAATCATTATTATTTCCGAACGTGTCCTACATTTTATAGTTATGTCTGGCCTCCGGAAGGAATTTGAAAGAAATCTCAAATGTCTTATACGTATTTTGGGCATCACGTAACTTCAAATTAGATGGAGAAACAGAAAATCTGAGGGGAGTCTGAGATAATGTGGTTTCTTGGAGAAGTATGCTTAAATCAAAGAGTGTGCATGGTTGCTACTGGATGTTCGGAAAAGCAATTACAATCCCAGCTCAGGAATTACTTCACGATTTTCTAGACCCGGAAATGTCCGGATATATGTATAAAAGTGCTTACTTTGTGAAGTTTTATCGATATAAGTGTCGGTAATTTGTTCGAAGTAACAAGTAATTATTCTCCTTATTGGAGAAATAAGGCACACAATTCTGTTTTTTCCCAGTGTATAGTAGTTTTTTACATATTAATAAACAAGAACTTCCAGACTTTGTTTACGAAATTGTGATTTTTTCCTTCCCGAATTCATGGATTGTTTTTACTTCCTGGCTCCATATCGACGAAAAACGTTCTGTCTTACATACACAAGTTGAAATCACATACAGCCATGTTATTAATTATCAGTTGAGGAATTTTGAACTCAACCGTTCACTTCAACATTAATTTTTCAGCTGAAGATGTGTCATATTCTCGTTATATGCTAAGATGTCCTAGTAACTTATTATATTTACTGCAAATTCGTTCGTGTCTAACATTTTGAGACAATTTGTCCTACTTTCCGCTGAAGAGTGATCTGATAGCCCTATGTGTGATGAGAACTGTTTTTACTCAATTTCTGATATAATTTATTCCAGCATTTCCTTCAACTTCTGTTACCTTGTTATTACCTCCAATGATTACACAACTTTTCTTCGTTCTCGACCTTTGGGTTCAGAAATGTTTACAACACCCCCATCTCCCGCGTGTAAATAGCAGGCAACAACACTCTGGAAGACCATAATGTATCCAACTTGTTTACTACATATTTTACGAAAATATTAGAATGTTAGCTTGATATAACTGTGGATTGTAAGGAACGAAATTAAATACCTGTTTTATACGCACACTGGAATGAGCACAGGACTGCTGTGAGTCACTCTGGCAGTGAAGGTCACTGATCGAAGTAGTTAGTGCTTGCTTGCTACAAGCAGGCACCTTATCTTTCCTCAAGGAAACACGGAAATCTTCGTTACTTTTTTTTCGCCAGACTAATGGTGAACATTTACAGAAACGTAAGGAGTAGTATCGTATTCTATTGGAATTAGATTTTGTGGTGTTTAAAATATATCATAACAATATGTAAATCTCTTGTGTGACCTAGACTGAACTTATTTTAAAGTTTCATTGACATGTGAAAGCAGAAATTTCGAGATCCTTCTTCCTTACGATTTCTAAAGAACCGAAGAGCGTGGTAAACGTGAAACCACTTATTGTTCGCAACAACGATATGTATTATACAAATGGTCTCTAATCAAAAACCCTATTACATCACAGGAAGTGATATTTAAAACAATTCTACCACGTATCCAACGTAACCAATATTCAGATTGATTCCAAGCTTCTGTTTGGGTTATTTTGTGTCGCATTTTTACCTCTTGCGATAATCGCAACGATGAAGATGATGGGTAATGATATCAATGCAATGCTACATCTATGCCTCAACAGGTTTCAAAAATGGATCCTCTGGCTTTGTAGAGAGTTACGGTGATTTTGATTTTTATTTTCATTTGGTATTTTAAGTCCACTTTATGCACACAAAGGCTAATCAAGACTGCGTCTACAGTTTAAATTGGGATCCTAACCACTGTGTCTCCACCGGGTATCGAACCGGGGACTCCTTGATTACAAGGCGACTCCTTCACTTCAGCGCCATCGGGAAGGATGAGAGAGAGAGAGTTACGGTGACTACGATAATGAAGAATTGAAAGTAGCAGAACGACTAAGCTATTCTTTTGTCAATATTGGGATTGTTAATGAATGTTATGAATGTCAGTTCAAATTGAAAAAAATAAACTAAAAAATTTCCAGAGTGCCGTTACAAATCGTTAATTTTTCTCTTTCCACACATTACTTTGCTACTATGCAGATATTTGCATGCTAAGACGTAGAAAGTGCTTCATTTTCAGTGTGTGGAATTGAGATTTATTTCTGAGAATGGAGTGGGTAGTGGGAAAAGGATCACCTCACATGTTTTTATTATACCCCCTTCCCCTACACACACGCACACAAAATATATCGGCTGTTGTTCTTATAAGGAAATATAACATGTAAGAATTGTGTCAAGAAATATTGGAGCCTATTCACATCCCTATGGAACTTGGAAGAAAGCCCACGTAGAGATTGGGAAGTTTTGTTACGACAAAATTGGGATGTATAGTAAATTAAAATGCAAAGTCCTACCTTGTGCTTTGCACCAAGCCATGAAGGTGTATAGGGGTGTGGAGTTAGTGGAGTTAGGGCCCCACGCTTTCTTCATCAGGCCAAAGGTGGGAATGATGTGATCAGCACCACACCCCTGGCTGCCTTACCCCTCCCCCCCTTCCCCAGAGTTTCCTCCAGGTACCCACGTTATACGACGCTGGGTGGACACCGAAGCAGCTTGAACAGGTGGACAAAATCCCGATTATCCCCTGTCGAGGATCGAACCCAGATCTCTCGCAACTACTATAGGGTGTACTTGTGGACATTTTTCAAAATATGTCTTATATAGGATAAAAATCACCAAAAACATAAAGAGAAATATGCAAAATCAGGGCAAAAAGTATTAAAAAAACAATTTAAAAATTCTGCTATAATTTTGTCACTTTCTAGAGCAGGACAAAAATTGCCAATAAACGTAAGGTAAAAACCCAAAATCAGGGCAAAAAGTGTTAAAAAAAAACAAGGTAAAAATTCTGCTATATTTTTGTTATTTTCTAGAGAATTTTTATTTTTGGAGGAAACCGAAATATAAATGGCGTTGTTTATTATTGTATATTATCTGATTCCGCTTTGATCTTATTATGAAACTTACACATACAGCTATTTGTTACACATATCCGATAAAAAAGTAATTAATTCATGCTTACAGTCACAACAAGAGCATTCTTGTCCATCATATTTTATATAGTGTTCTTCAATTTCTGACACAGGGTGTGACGGAGTTATTACAATTACACTTGCTACGTGAATTTTATTCTCTTCATCATATCCACCAGTAATCTTATAAGATAAGTATAAAGGTAAACAATTATTTAATAACCATAAGGAATCGTTTCAATAACACCATCTTTTTCCGGTAAGATCACCCGTTTATTGTATTCCTATTTAAATTTCTTTTGAATTATTTTGTTAACCAAAGTATGGGTTTTTCTGCTTTTTGTAATTTGGTTATATTCTAAAATAATTTTATCAATTTCTTTATTTAAAATCTTTATCATTTCAGCCATATTTAATTTCTGAGAGTTGATGTAGTTCAATGTGAATCCTTTAATTTTGCACACAACTTTACATTTTGATGTTTTATATGTAGATATGAATTCTATTATGTAATCACCGCTTAATTCGTCTGTCCATTCTCCAAGCATGCAACCTGTTTTTACAGTGTTTGTGCCATCATCAATGTATATAATAGAGTCAGTATCGTAATAAACTACTTTGTCACCTAGTTTGTCAAGCATATCATATAATCTCAATCTAGAATATGAGGTTGTAAATAATGCAATCAATATGTTTGTTTTAGTAGGATCTTCCAACCACTCATCTTTTGTTTGATACCTAACCTCAATCATGTTATTGTTGATTAATGAAAGGTTAATACATTCCAGTTTAGGATTCAATAATATATCATACAGATTTTTTGCTGAGTTGATATAATCTGTTGTTTCCATTTTTCTACGTTGACCAAATTTACCATAGAATGCGTTCAAAAGTAGTTTAGCCATTGCACGTAAAACTGGATTAGGTTTAATGTTATCAATGTCTAATTCGATACCTAATCTATTTTTTACATCTTCGACATACAATTCTTTAGTGCTGTAATCATTTTCCCATTCACTTGTTTCTAATTTTATTTTTAAAAATTTAGAAATATAGCTTTTAAACATGTTGGTGCTAGTTTCTTCAAAATGCCAAACTTCATATATCTTTGTTATTTTGTACCCCATTTCAAGTGCTTTATTAATTTCAGGTGTGCTCCATGTACCAGTAAATCTTCTTTCAATATCTCAGTGATTGCATTCACGATTTTTTGAATGAGAGCATATACCGCATAATGGAAATATTAATTTTTCTTCTTTAATAGGTAGTACAGGATGATATAACTTTCTTGGTGGTTGTACCTTGCATTTAATTAATCCAAACCAATTCGGGTTGAAATTTTGAGGATGTAATATTTTTACTGGATGACCAACAGGAAACTTGTCATAGAACATAACTGTTGGATACAAACTACAAATATCTATATATTTTAACTTTTTTCCACGAACGTGTAATTTACTTGCATTTGTTCGTCCACCGAAATAAGCATCCCTAGGGATGATTGGTGTTACTATATCTTTTATTTCACGTTTACGTTTTTTGTATGTAGGTTCCCAATCACACTCCCACATTTCTATAACATTGTACCTTTTATCTTTTAATTGCTGAGTAAACCGTTTTGTTTTTTCATGAAGGTCACCCATGCTTTCTTGCTTCTTGTTGTTAATTATATCATCTTTGTAACAGTTGGGACAACCATGCCAGAAGCACCCATGGAACTGATAAACTGTGTTGGTTGTTTTATCAAAGCCATCAACCTTCTGTCCTAGTATAGTTTCTTCCCCACCGTTTAAAGCGTGTTTTACATTATCACCTAATGTTTTTAACCATGATATAGACTTTTTACTATACGTTTCATGGTTGCTATCTTTTAATACAGCTATGGTATCGAATTTTATATGATGGTATCTAAACTCAGCCATTGCCACACTTGAGATTGTTATATATTGAAATGGATCGATGTTACACGTATCTAGAAATGTTTGTCTAAGTTTTCTAACTGCTTGAGTAAGTATGTCAACATCTGACTCACAATACTCACTCATTTCTTTTTGAAAGTCAAATATGTAATTCTCTTCAGCTCGTTCATCATGCCACTGTAAAAAGTGATTTCTTGTATGCCAATGTTTACAAGTCGCATCAAGTTTGCATTTACTACATCTTTTCATAGTGCTCTCTCCGTAATATTCAATATTCGGTATTGGTCCCACATATGTCTGGTTTTCTGTTGTGTTGAAGAAGTGAGGAAAGTATCCTTTTTTTAACTCGGCTAATTCAAATGTTTCTGGGAATGTACTCAATGGTTGTGAGATAAAGTTGTAGCTATCTATGAATCGCATATTTGCATTCCTAAGAATCATGGCCATGATTTGGCAACCTTTATAAATTGTGAACGGTTTATATCCATTTCGCATACAGTAGTTCATAACGAAATACCAATCATACGATCTAGCGTTGTGCGCTATAACTGTATAACCCCGATGCTCCTTAGATATTAACCATTCACAAAATATGTCACTATCTTTAAAATGAAATTTTGTTCCATCTCCAAAAGCATACTCGGCAACCACATAATTGGGTTTGTGTTCTCCAGTTTCCTGGTTAGCCTCAAAATCAATTATAATATTTTTTTTGTGAATGTGCATGTAGGTTTTTGTAATGTATCTGCTTCACAAACATCACATGTTTTTAATTTTGAAACTGAAAGTGGATTCTTTAAGGTTGTGTAGTTTTTACATTCTTTACATTTGTACATATATCCATCTACTTTCTTTTTCTTTAAAGATTCAACATAACGATCCACAATTTCTTCATCGTAATCAAAATCAGGAAAATAGTTTTCTTGTATATATTCACATGCAAGTTCATTAATTTCTTTTTTGGTATATTTAGTTACTATATGTACATTATTTGGTGAGCAATTTTCACATCCTTCTACGTAACAGTCATCATTTCATTTTCTTATACATTTTCCACCCTTACCTTTTTTCCATTGCATGTAACACAGATGAGTTTTTGTTTCAACTTCTTTTTTACAATTTACACAAATTTCGTATCCACATTTATGCTCTTCATTTCTCTTGCATATTTTATTGCATTGTAAACATTTGTAAACAGTTACACACACTTTTTTTTATGTTGCACAAAACACTCTTCGTTATAGCAATATCTATTGCAATCTTTGCAGTATTTGGCAGATTTGTTACCAAGGTGAATGGGGCCACAACATGTTACACATAATGCTTTGCATTTATGATTTTTGTGTTTATAAGGTGTTTCACATCGATCACAGAAATTCGACATTCCTAAAAACGCACTCATTTTAGTAATCACGTGAAAATGATTTTTAACTTTGTATAAATATATAGTTATATCTCGTTCACCTATTCCTTTGTATATAATGGTGTTAAAGTTTTCGGCACAGACAATTTTTATACACACGTTTTTAAGATAGCGTTCAACTTTTCTGAAAGAACTTAGATCAAACGGTGCACCAGGATCGTGTCTAATTTTGTTGCATAGCTCTATTGCTAAATTCTTTTGTAGAGTTCGCCCCTTTCGTATATAAGTGATATCATTATTACTTAGTTCTTTGTCAAGTATAATGTTTGTCTTGTATGTCAATGCTGCAATAACAGCTCTTGGTCCACACAGGCTGTCGTTTGGATTTTTTATTTGCAGTATGCTCTGTTTTGTTCTAACATCTTCAGCTAAGTTTATTATTTTTCTAAGCCTTCCACCAGTTGGCATTTTAACTATTTGAATATAGAATCTTGTATCTTCTAAAGCAATCTCATCATATTGTTCCATTATTTCATTAAAATGGTTTACCAGAGCACCATGGTTGATTGTTGTACTAAAACCTGTAGAGAAAGCTTTACTATGAAGCCTTGGATTTTCAATAACAAAGTTTATTCTATCTACGCCTTCTCTAAACCCAACACCTGCTTTTCTTTTTTCAATAATTTGATTAATAATATCATGTAATGCAAAGAAATCTACATTATTGTTGTCGACTATAAATTCCACTCTATAGCGTGCATCCGAAAAAACTGTAAGGTGTCTAACAGATTCTTCAATAGCTACAAAGGTATCATTGGATGCATCAATATCAATTGGAGAGATATTAAATATATCCTCAACATCAACAGTGGACTGGTTTGCCACCAAAGTATCATCTAATGGACGTGATATATTAAATATGTTGTTATAGTCATTATCAGTTTGAGAACTTGGTGTAAATAGATCATCACTGTTGGCAATATCTGTAAATGGCAATTTTTCTAGTTGAGTTCTTATATAGAACCGAAGGTCACTTTCTTTTTTATACTTGCTATATCCAGTAATTCCATTATCTCTAGCAAATTGTTTTAAATTATTTATACCCTTGGTAATATCTAACAAGTCAACTGGTTGTGGAAATTATATATTACGTCTTGCAAATTGTTGTAAATCCAGCATATGTTTTATATAATCCCTTAGTTCCTCGATTGTTTTATATTTGTTGCATCCAGTTATATTATGCTCTTTACCAAACTTAACTAAATTACGTCTACCTTTTATATTATCAACAGCATGAGTGGAAGCCTCTTGTGTTAGTTGTCTTCTTATATACTTTCTTAATCCGTTTATTGTTGTGCATCTGTTATACCCTTTGATACCATGCTGCTTAGCAATGTTTATTAGAGCACGCTTGGTTTTTACATTATCTAGATCCATAGTATTATTTATATTAGAAGTATTGTGTTGTACTATATTATTATTTAGTATCTCCATTTAATGCAAAAAAAATTTAGCAATGCATTTTTAACATACCGTAACTTCACATATAGTTTTTGTTTCTAGTTTATGTAATTGTACTAATAATTCATGCAGTCTAGATTTTTGGTGTCTCTTAAAATTAAGGTTTGATATATTTTTGTTGCATAAATCACAATACACTCTTTCAAGCCTTCTTTGATTAATTATTTTTTGGCAAACATGACACGTATATCCAAAACCATTTTTCACGCATTTATTTTTAACAAACTCATTGAGAGGTTTAACAGTCTTACAAATACTGCATTTTCTTACATGCTCCATTTAATAGGGTAAAATTTTATCTTATATTAATACTGTACCCTTACTTCAATGTGTAGACAACCAAATTTAAACAACAACATTTTTTTTAGGAACCCAACTGTTGTGTGAACTATCAAAACCAAGCCATTTAACATAGACCATATCTCCTTTTTTACGTAATACTTTCTCAACCAAGTATATATCGGGGTGTTTTGTTTTCTGTAGTTCTTGTTCATAATATGTGCCGATGATTTCTTCGCCCTTAGAGTCCTTGAGATGATAATATGGTGGATCGCTTTTAAATACCTTGTCAATCGTAAATATCTCAGTAGACCAGTTGGCTGTGTATCCTTTCTCGAATATGCCTTTTATCTTACTAACACGTACATGATTACCAACATTAAATTTTGGATGACTCTTCGTTAGGGCCTCACTACGATACACACTGTTGTAGATCATCTCTTGTTTTTTTAAGCTGACCTCAACAGGTTTCAGTTTGATAGTGCTATGTACTGTATGATTGTAGTTGTGCAATAATTTTGATAATATGTCTATCCATTTATAATTACCTTGTATGGAGAACTGTTTCCACATTTTTTCTTTAAGCGTTCTATTGAATCTTTCAACAACAGATGCTTTGATGTTTGTATAAGTAGAATAATGATTGATGTTATATTTATTCATAAGCTCCTTAAAGTCCTTGTTATAGAACTCTTTACCTTTATCGGTTTGAAGATTATTTGGTTTTCGCTCATTCAATATGTGTTCGAACGCGTCGTGACGTGCTTTCCAGTTTTATTTTTTAAAGGTATAGCCCAAGCATATTTAGAAAACACGTCTATAATGGTTATCATGTACTTGCACCCTTTGTTGATTTTAGAAATTCCTTTAAGATTGCCAGAGTCCATTTCAACCAAATGAGCTTGCCAAACATCGTCTATTCCATAAGTTAAAACTTTTCTTGTAGGGTAATTTTTTCTAGCTGGCTTATGTAGCTCATCAATGATCTGTTCCCGCTCATCAATGATCTGTTCCCTCTCACCTAAGTTTTTTTAAAAGTAGATTTTTTGGATCCACATACAGTACACTTTGACAGAGTATAAGACTTTCCATTTTTAGATTTTTTAGTAACAGAATTAATGCTGTTAGTTTTGTCTTTGCATTTAACGCAATATGATGTGATCATTTATTATGCAAAAAATTGTGTATTGAAATTATTCAATTATATTTGAATTTATTCAATCATTGTATGAAGAACAATATAAACAACGGTATGCTCTTCCATTTCTGCTAGCCTATGTGGTTCAAAATGTAAAATATCACCCTTTTCAAATTGATATGGAAAATTTTCAATTATATTTGAATTTATAAAAGCATGAATATGAGCATCATGATCAGATTCAAAGTGTAATAGTGCTCCTTTGTATGGAAACTTAAATTGGATAGTACCGTGAGTAAATTTAAATATACCTGGTTTATCACCTTTTAACTTACCAATTAAATTTATTTTATTAATTGTTGTATTTCGCATTATTAAATTATGGAGCTGAAAATTTACATTTGAAATTTTTGTATTCGTTTCATTAATTGAATTTAGAAACTCAGAATAATAATTATACCACTTTGTATTAATTTTTTGATCAATTGAATTTTGAAACTCATTTGTAACTTTCGTATTTATTATTTCATTAATTGAATTTGTTATTTTTGTATTCACAAGATCAGTCAACACCTGATCGTTTAACACATGATTCTTTAATCTCTCAAAATCTTTCTTAAGTCTATTGATACCAACATTCTTTGATGTGTTTCCATAAATATCAACTCCCATTTATATCAGAAATATTGTGTTGCATTGTATAATTTCCAATGCTATAATAAAAATTGAATCGACTATTCGAGGTATGAACTGATAAAATCATCTTTGATTTTTCTACATTCTGATAAAATCTTTTATTTTATTTCTGTATTTCCCATCATCTCGTTTGCATGTGGGATCTATAGTAATAAAACCATAATCCTGATTCCAACAATCACTACACAGAGAGCTAAATTCCTCAAAGCTAAAGTCACCACCAACAATGTCTTTGTGTATATGTTTTAAATTGGTTTCATCCTGCCTAAATATGCAAAGAAAATTAGCATTGTCCCTAATTAACTGTTTTGGTATCTTACTATACGTCTGCCCTAGATAAAACACATCAATCTGTTTATGTCTGCCACGCGTGTAATAGTCTCTCACATTATCTTGGTTCTCCTGTATAAAATCATCAAAAATGACTATAAAATTGCTTTTACAATCATCAAGCGACACTACGTTTTCATTGCTATTACGGAATGTACATATATCTTCGTCTAATACTTGTTCAACTTTTTTAAACAGATTCTGTAAATACACGTACTCTGGTTGATTTAAACTTTTTGAGTATATGTACACATGTCTGTTCCTTTTATCCAACCACCCTGGGGACAACAAAAAGTTATCTAGCATTAGAGTTGTCTTGCCACATTTCGATGGACCAACTATATAATACACCTCATGTAATCATCATTTGGTAAATATTCACCATTTTTTTGATTCAATGATGATCTAGGTATAATGGTTTTGATATCCCAGTCCGTCATTTATATAAAATTCTTTTCTATAATTTTTGCAATTAATACAAGCAAATATTTTATACCGAACTGAAAATTATTCATAATAAATGAAACCATCTGTGGCAGAAGCGAAGCTTGCAGAACCAGTATCTGTTGCAGAAACGAAGCTTGCAGAAGCGAATAAACTATTACAATTACGAGATCAATTAATTGAAGAATTTAAAAGTATCAAAAGATCCAAAACAGGTATATATAACAAATATAAAAAACAAGAACAACCCATTATTGATGCCATTAATCACCTTGGAGATAAAATTGAGAAAGTTGTTGATAACACATCACTTGTTCCAGTAACAGATTCGAAGCTTCCAGGAGCGAAGCTTGCACAAACACCAACACAAACACGCGTTAAAGCGTTAACTAATTACACCACAACATCATTAGGTCCGATTGTTTCCAAATACCTAAACACTAGAAACGATAAGTCATTTGGGATAGTTGGTGGTAATGCTGAAGTCACTTTTGACAACGATAATCTTATTATTAAAGGTACAAAATATAAAGCAACTGAAGGACTAATGGCTTTGTTAACAATAAATGATATTCCAAATGATCTTGTAACACAAGAAGACGCAAGAAATTACGAAAACATATTATTTGATTCAGATGTAATTTATCAGAATAACGACCCCAACACTAAACATAGTAAATCAAGTAGATCAAAGAAATATATTACATTTATTAAACCCATATGGGATATGAGAATAAAAAAATTCAGTAGCGGAAGTGGATTGCGCAAATACACAGGCTTGCCTAAAGAATATGTTTGGATGAATGATGTTAGAAAACTAGTAGACAGACTGCTTGTTATAATGGGTGAAGAAGAGGCAGGTAACGATAATTTTTATAACGAGAAAGCCAGCATTATGAAAATGTTTTGCGATACGCTAACTAATTTCATTTTACAGAATCCTAAAAATATAGGTCACTTAATAAAAATAATTAGCATACTACCTCCTCGATTTTGGAATAAACAAGGAGCAGGATTTGTTAACAATCTACTTAGTATGAAAGGAATGCCTGAGCTACATTTACCCGGATACAATTTCTTGGGGCCGTATACGAAGCTGGATGAAAGATTGGCTCGGGGTGACAAAGGAATCAAACCATTAGACTCAGCTTGCAAAGAATACGATATTGTTTATAGAGATAACCAAGATTTAGAAAGTCGACATAAGGCTGATAAAGAATTGGAACATAAAGCATTAGGTAGATTGTTTAGCAAAGATGCCTCAATTGGTGAAAGATTGACCTCTTTAGGAACCGCTGTTGTAATGAATAGGAAAGTTGCTTGGGGGTGGGGAATGCCAATGTAATGTAGTAATTTTTATTATTATATAAATGATGACAGATTTGCTGATCACAGAAAAATTTCTTAAAAATATAAAAAATGGTAGTGGTATTAAAATACAAAAAAGGCGGTACTATTTTCACATTGCCTCTACTACTATATAGTGTTTCTGAATTACGAAAACTTTTAGGTCCAACCAAATTAGGGAGTGGTGGTGTAACTTTGGCATCATACATGAAAGCAGTTAATAACCTTAAAAAACTAAAAATAGGTAGTGGAATAAAAATACACAAAGGTGGCTTCATATTTACTCTTGCCACATTGCTTGCTGCACTTGCTGCTGTTGGTTAATTGGCGGGAGGAGCTGCCGCTATTACAAGCGCTGTTCATAATAAACAGAAAAATGATGCACAACTTGCGGAAATAAAAAGACATAATACAATCATAGACTCAAAAACATCTGAACCCTCCAATGTAATACTTGGCACTGGTACGCGAAAGCGAACTAATACTGTTACACGCGCAACAAAAAACTTGATAGGATTACGCCTCTAAGTAACTATGATATCATAAAATTGTGTAGTGGCATTAAAGGCTTCAGAGGCGTTTACATGATAGATGAATTACCGAGTAAACCTAACAATTATGAATGTGGTGTTGTTAATCTTGATGTCTCTAAAAATATATGTACTCACTGGATATGTTATATTAAAGTTCGTGCTGAAAGTTTTGTATTTGACTCATTTGGGTGCGTTCCTCCTAAAAAATTAGTAATCTATCTTAATAAGATCAAAAATCAAAGCGATCAGCTTAACAACAACAACAACAATATTAAATATAATAACGATAGAATACAAGGTTTTGATGAAGTTACGTGTGGTCATTTGTGTGTTACATTTTTAAAAATGTATGACGGGGGTTACAAGATTAAAAATATTTTATCATTATTAAATGCCGATAGACATATTTGGAAAAAACTATTACAACCGGAAACCTTAAATTTAAGGAAAAATAATCTTACTAAATGAATGTAACGACATACGTATTCAAATTGTCTGAACAAAACTCCATCTTACAAAAAACCTTGACCCATCCTATCACTAATGACAATTTAAAAGTTGCACTAATAGGTTTTTATACTACATATCTCACTCCTAATATAACAAAACACAATAATACACTGTGTTATGACGTTACAAAAGAATTGGTTATTCCACCTGGTCAATATAGTATAACCGCACTTGAAGAATACATAAACTCACAATCGCCATTCAGTTCACAAAATATATCAATAAAAGGCAATGATGTTACTAACCGAGTTGAGATAAATTCACCATTCAAATTGAATCTTAACAATGCTTGCGGTGAAGTACTTGGATTCGATATAGAACTGGAACCTAATAAAGATTATATTGGAAGTAAGATTCCAAAATTTCATCCATTCGGTACAATCAATATTCATTGTAATTTAGCAAAGGGAATGATGTTAAAACATGATGATTACAGACATAAAAAATCAGATATCATTGCATCATTTAAAACTAACGCAGAGTTTAAAGAATCTATTATTTACGAACCAACATATCCACTATTTTCTCCACTTCAACATATGGAATTTGATTTTATAGAAGTGTCTATTTTAGATGAAAATGATGATGCAATTAATTTTGGAGATAGTCTTGTTACTATAATTCTAAAGGTTTGCGAATAGCACTAAATTTTTATAATAAAAATGGAAAATAATATCATCAAGTATAGTTTTCAAGAATATCCACCAACACAAGAGACTAAAGGTGACTTAAATTCACCGAATAAAGATGTTATTTATGAAATAGACTCAGGTGATGGGTTTATACATCCTTGGAATGCTGACGTATACATGGAATACAAATCACTTGTTAGAGATGATGGCACAGAATACGGCGATAACGATAAGGTTAGGATAGTTGACAATTTCTTCTGTCATCTTTGGTCTCAAATATTAATTGAAAAATGTGAGTATCTTGTTGACAGAATTGATTATCCTGGCATTACTTCTACAGCTTTAGGAGCATGCTTTCTTTCTCAAGCAGAAGCAAGAACATATAAAATGTCTGGATTTGAAACAGATGGGCAACTTAAAAATGCAAACAGAACAAAAGAGGTATTATTCAAACTAAGGCTTCTTGGTGGGTTCTTTAGTGGATTTCAGGATGTATTATATAAAGGAGGGTTGAAAATTACGTTTAAAAGAAATAACAATGATGATATGGCTGTCCATGTCTGGGAAGATGGAAAACCTGGAAAAATAGTAATTCAAAGTATGGTTATCAGAATGCCTGTAGTAAAATATGACCCATTAGTTGATATAAAGTTAAAGAATAATCTAATCAAGCAAGATTTTCCTATCAGCTTTATGAAAAGTAAAACGGTTAGAAAGTCTATAAGTGGAAAGTTTTCAGATATAGATTTAACAAATTCTTTTACAGCTGGTATATCTGACACGCCAGAGTGGGTTATAATCGTATTTCAAACAGATAGAAATAATACTAACCAGAAAAATTATTCAGCATATTTCGATCACTGTAAATTAAAATCTGCTTACCTAGAAAACGGAAGAGACGAAATATTTTCTTCATCTCTAAAGAATTTAGACATTTCAAAAGGAAAATTTTTAAAAATGTATCATGCGTACACAGAGATTAGAAGACTTGATGGTGTAAATGATGACTCATATTACACATTTGAAGAATTCATCGAAAAAAGACCCATGTATGTTATAGACTCGACTAAACGAATGAAAGTTGTAGATAAACAAAAAACTAGTTTACATCTCGTTCTTGATTTCGAAGAGGATGTGGCTGATAAAACTCTGTGCTATATCATAATGTTGAGCTACAACGTTTTATCGTATGATATCAAAAATCAACGAATCACTGAAAAGATTTAGATGGGGAGGAATATTAAATAGATAAATGGAAATACCAGATAATATACCCAGAGAAAAGTTGATTCAATTATTAGAATCATTAATAAGTCAATATGAGATGATGTTAAAGAAGAAAAAGAAGAGGTATAAGGCTCTAAAATATTTCTATTATTGTTTAATCACTCTATCCATAGCTTTATCAACTGCAACAGGATTTGTAAATGTTTTAATACCACTAACCACATATACAATTATCAGTACTAGTTTTACAACCATTTCAGCAATTATTACCGGGTTAAGCACTAAATTTAATTTGAATAAAAAGAAAACGGATTATAAAAATATAATTCTGCTGATCAAAAATGTTAAAAATGAGTTAGAAATCCTATTAACCCTTGATGGGGATATGAATGACGAATATATTAAAAATCTTGTTGAGAAAATTAAAAATAAATTGTTTAAAATTGGGTCACACATTTGAGATTTTTAAAAACTGATACTCCCATTAAATTCTACGGAAAAATTTATTAAAAATAGGAGTAGGTGAAACCCAACGTTCTGGAGCGGTCTTTTGACCTACTTTTTGCCTTACGACATTTTACTATAAGGCTGTCTCCCCTTACGATATTTTTCTGTAAGGCTAGACCGGTCCTTTGACCTACTTTTCGCCTTACGACATTTTACTATAAGGCTGTCTCCCCTTACGATATTTTTCTGTAAGCTCAGTTCTAGAGCGGTTCTTTGACCTACTTTTCGTGTAGACCCAAATGGAGAATTCAACGCCCGAAAATGGAGCTCGGTGGAGCTTGCCTTAATGGTTTGCTCTTGTAAGGCATGAGCTCCATTTTCTCGCAGTGTTACCAACTCCTCACTCGAAAAAATCACCAGGGTTTTTGTTTTTGGGTATAACCTAACCTAAAGCAAGGAGGTGGCAACCTTGCTTGAGGTATTTTCTCGCAGTGTTGCCAACTCCTCACTCGAAAAAAATCACCAAGGTTTTTTTTCTTGGTCTAACGTAACCTAAAGCAAGGAGGTGGCAATTTTGCTTGAGGCTTGCCTTACAGTGCATAAAGCAAGGTTGCCAACCCACTGGTACTTTTGCCATAGCCTTTTACAAGAAAAAAAAAGAGAAAGGGAAGAGTTAAACAACCGACAGCTTACCCACAGCCTTTTTTGCTCTAACCTAACCTAAAGCAAGGAGCTGGCAACTTTGCTTGTGCAATCAACCCGGTCGACCGCCCTCAAGTGGAGATAAGCGTTGCCAACTCCTCACTCGAAAAAAAAAATCACCAAGGTTTTTTTGGTCTAACCTAACCTAAAGCAAGGAGGTGGCAATTTTGCTTGTGCAATCAACCCGGTTGACCGCCCTCAAGTAAAGATCAGCGTTGCCAACCTACATATACTAAACAAGGAGAGCCGGCACTGCCGTAAAAGAGAGAGAGAGATGGGTGGATGGTAATATAGTATGTGTGTGCGTGTGTGCGTATAATATGTAGCATTATTAACTAGAGTGTGTTGGCAATTTACTTGCAACTAAAAAAATAGAGATGCCAACGTTGGTGTAAGATGAAGAGAGAGAGAGAGAGAGAGAGAGAGATTTATGGCTGGCAACAGTAACGAGCGAATGCGCCATATCGTAATTTTCCAACTCCGTATATCGTGATTTTTGTAAACCTCTCTCTCGGGGGAAACACGATGTGTTATACACACGCGCGCGCGCGCCTGTATTGTGACGCAAACAAACAAACAAAATAATAAATGTTGTCTTTTAGGATACCTGGCCCCCTATAACCTCGCGAGGGTGCGTGTTGCCCAACGCAGTTCTAATGGCCGCGGCTAACAAAGCCATGCCTTTGTAGAGTTTCATGGGTTTTTTTTTTTTCCTCCCACCCCCTCAATTTGTTTAAGAAATTCGATTTGATCCTAAAAAACACTCTGCATCCTATTGGAGTGCTTTGGATGTGTTTTTAGATTAAAAATTTTGTAATTGGGGAATGTAGAAAAGCTATTCTTGCTTGTTGGCGATATTTTTTAAAACTGCTCTGTGACCCTCTCGTTTTTCACGTCGTAGGCGAAGGACTTCTCTGCAATCAGGATGACACTGCATAGGGTATCCTCGGGCAAGGCATCGTGGAACTCGCAGACGACCTTGATGTTGGTTCGATCGTTGACCACAACCTTCTTTCTCTTAGATGTGTTGATGACGGTCATGGGTCTCCGTGCTTTGAACTCGCTGGGCGTGTAGTACATGTCCACGCTCCCCTCGGTCACGCGTTTGTAAGCCGAAAACGCTTCGTAAAGTTTGAGGTAATCGTTTTTGGTCACGTCGAGGTTGTAATTCTCGCGCGGGAACACTTCGTTGCGTCCGTTCTTCAGATAAACATTCTTGATCTTGCAGTCGTCGAATTTACTGGAATCTTTTTCCTGATTGTTATTGCGCCCGGTCTGAAAGAGCACTACGACGAAATCTGGCATGTCGAACTGTATGTTGTTGAACTGCGTCGTCACGTCGAATTCCATGTGACTTCCCGATGCCACCTTCTGTACGCACTGGTAACTGTGAAAGTGAATCGCCACCTGCGGACTTTTCAAGATCTCCGCTTTGTACCTGAGGGCGTAGTTTGTTTCGTATTCCACCACCGGCATTCTCAATTCCATGCTCCGGATGACGCATTTCGCTGCTTCGGGTAGAGTGTTGGCTATCGGCGTGGTGCCGTCCGGACCCAAAGTAGCGTATCGCATTAGTGCGTCGTTGTCGTTGGCCGCTCTTCGAAACGTAACGCGCAGTCCTCCCTTCCACATGATCTCCTTGTAGTCCGAGAAGAAACCAGGCAGCAGACGCATGGGAAAGAGCACCGTGTGACTTTTCGTCGATATTTTGGTCCCGGCTTCGAATCCTCCCGCTTGATAGTACGCTGCGTCCGTTTTGGATAATTTCAACGTTCCCACTGCCGTCGACGTGATGCCTGGATAGTCTATTCTGTCGATGACGGTGTTGTGTTTCCTCACCTCCACCTGCGAGAACAGGTGAGGCACGAAGTTGTCCACGAGTATCAAGTTTGCTGCTGCAGGAAACGCGTCTCCGCTTTCTTTCTTCACCACGTCGAATTGAAGGTAGAGGTCCGCTCTGTGAGGATGAATGAACCCGTCGCCTACGTCCACGTCGTATTCGATCTCCCTGTTCGCCTCGTTCAGATTGGCAAACGTGCGACGGTTGGGAGGGAAAGATTGCAATTCGTAACTTTCGATTTGCTCCATTTTACATGTATGGTTATTTATTATACGTTGATCTCCACGATGGCCGTCGTAGTGGCACCTGCGAAATCCACCACGTCTCCTTTCTCGTTCGTCACCACCAACTCTATGTCGTCTATGCGGTTGCGACATACCGGAAAATAGATCGGCGAAGAGGGCGTGTAGATGATCGGTTCCATGAACTCGGAACTTGGTTTGAAAGTGGCTATGATTCCCGTCTGCTTATGACTTCCTAACAATCCGTCCGAAGATTTCGTGATCATACCTTCGGCCACGTTACAGTGTACGTTCAGAGTCTCTATGGCCAAGAATTTAGGAATGTTGGTTGCTACGTGCTTGATACCAGCTTCGAGTTTGGTGTTGTTCTCGAAACCTAAAAGTTCTCCCATGGTGCCCAGGTCCACGGTCTCCGTCGCGGATAGGATTTCCACTCTGTGCGTGACCGAATTTTGAGAAAGGTATGTGCCTTTGGGTAATTGAGCTTGCAAAGTGGAGAGATTGTATTGGCCTGGCGTGACGACGATGTGTTCGCTTCCGACGCTAATTTTGTTGTTGTGCTGGGTGACGTTAGGTATGAGGTACATGCTGTAGAATGCACGCAGAGCCACGGATTTAGGATAGACGATGTCGTCGTGCAGCGTGAGTTTCAAGATTGAAGATTCGCTCGTGAGATGGAACACACCCATCCTAGTGATGCTGTTTGAGGTTCCACAATGCTTTCTGGAAATCCTCGATCGTAGGGTTATTTATTTTAGAGAGAAACGCGAGCACGGAGAGGCAGAGATGACCGCAGTTCACGTCTCCGAAATTTTGAATGCGTTCGTCGTTGTAGTATATGGAGGTTTTGTTCGTTTTCAGATAATGAATTAAATTTGTAGGTGGAACACCTCCGAAAGAATCGAAAACGAATGCTTTATCATCATTTTTGTGGTAACATATCCAATGCGTGCCTGGATTTTCTTGACCGTCCAAGTTGACTACTCCGCATTCTTTTTTTTTTCACGGTTGAAGGTAACGAGTCGGACATGAAAACTCCTCTGAAGTGTTTGATTTGTAACGGTTCGATCAGAGATTCAATGTCTCGGTTGGTGAGTGCTTCTGTTTCTTTTTTTTAAACTTTTTCATCACGCCCTTGCCCCTTTTCTCCATGGCCAGGTTGTGACGTTTCTGTTCTTCCAATTCCGCCTTGTTCTTCTTCGAGTCGATGACGGTTTTCGCGATGGCGGCACTTCCGCCGGCCAAACTTCCCACGGCCCCCAATGCTGCCAGGATGGCCGGGATGCTGAATATGAAACCTCCGATCTTTTGCTGTTTCCGCGAACGTTGCAATCTTTTCAATTGAGGTGTGCTGAGCAGCAATTTCATTCCGTGTCCTTTTGACAAGCAAGAACGTTTCTTCTCGCGTTGTTTCTTGGTGAGTAACCCATCGAGAGCACCTAGATTTTTTAGATTGGAGTATGGTATCTGGTACACGACACCCTTGGGCTTCATGTTGATGCTCTATGTGTTATTTTCACGGTATGTTATTTATATATATATTCTGAGATTTTTTCTTGTGTAGTTTTTTACGGTATGTTATTTATATATTTTCAAGGCCTCGCTGTCGTTACACAAATTCTATTACGTGCTTCGTTTTCTTGCCAAGAAGTTCCTTTGTCCCCTTGTACACGATTCGAGTTTTGTTCTCGATTAAAATAGATAGCTTCTCGTTGGATAACATGTTAGCGTATCGATCTGGTAAAAATAGACTGTATTGTGCGTTGAGCAACAGGCGTACCTTGGGACCATACTGGGTAGAAACAATTGAACCGGAAGTTATCGTGTAAGGTTTGTCGACTTCCAATTTCTGAATTTTTACATACTCGACTGACAAATTTAGCATTTGTTTTAATGCTTGGAGATCACTTATTTTTTCGGTCGTCATATCAAAGAAAAATTTCAAAGTGTTAGAGAGAAATTTAATTGTTTTTCACGATGTGTGTTATTTATATATACCGAAGATTATTTTTTTTTCACGATGTGTGTTATTTATATATCAAGTTTTTTTTTGACACGTATATATATTATTATTTTTTAACAGAGGAAGAAAGTTCGTGCTTCGGAAAACGCGAGGATGTGCGTAGTGATATCTTCCGTCTCCTGCATAGACTTGTACCAATCATCAGTATACTGTCTTCTTCCCTGCCTTGCCTCGTACAGTTCGTCCGACCTATCGTCCAATTTTTGCCCTGCAGCCAAAAGCAGAATGTTGAGATCACCGCACCTCAGGCCGCTGATCTCCCGAAGAAGGTCCTTGAGAACCATTTCACAAGGGATGCGAAATTCCGGCATTGTTCTTGCTATGTTTACAAGTTTATTAACATCTCCGTTAACTACCTTTTTGAATATTTTAGATAGTAGCTCGGGTGGCAAATTAGTTATGCAATCCATGTTGTTTTTTTACTGTATGTTATTTACATACCCCACCCCAATTTTTGTTTCGTGTTCATGGCGATGGTGGTGCCTAGTGCGGCGACCCGTTCACCCAACGATGCGTCTCTACTCACGAATCTTTCGAAAGCTGCGTGCTCTAACTTTCTGTCTGCTTCGTGACGTGCATCCAGATCCGTCTGCGTGGTGTTGTAGGCGATGTCGTGATCTTTGCATGCGGCGTCCAACGGATTCACACCCTTGTCTCCTCTCTCCAATCTTTTCTCGAGTTTGGTACCCGGTCCGCAGTACTGGTAGCCAGGTAAATGCATCTCGAAAGGTAACTTGTTGATGATGTCGTTCACGAGTCCCTTTCCTTCGGCAACGTTCCAGAATTTCGGAGGCAGCGTGTTGATGATTTTGATCAGGTAACCTATGCCCTTGTCGTCGTTCACGATGAAGTTGGAAAGTTTCGTGCTGATCATGTCCACGATGCCAACCTTCTCGTTGTAGAAATTACGGTTGCCTGCATTCTCTTCGCCGGCTATCACCAACAATCGGTCCACGAGTTTCCTAACGTCGTCCACCCAAACGAATTCTTTGGGTAACGTGTTGTAGCGTTTGACGCCGCTGCCTGTTTTGACCTGGTTCCAAATCGGTTTGATGAGATTCCTGTACTTCTCGCCGCTGCTCGATTTCACCCTATTCTGCGAGGCGTCGTTGTTCTGGTACAAGGCATCCGTCATGATCAGAATTTCCTTGTAACTCTGGTAATCTTCGTCGGTGTAATCTTTCGGCTGCTTTTTGGCGACGAGTTCCCACAGTCCAACCGTACCCGGATACCTGTTCCAACTATCCTTGTCGCCTAAATTGACTTTAATGTCGTTGCCTTCGAAGGTCACCTTCGATTTCCCAATCTTCCACACCACACCGCCGCCTTCGCTGGTTTCCATGCTGGGATACAATCCGAACACTTCATCCTTGTCGAATTTCCCCGTGCTCAGGTAGTCTCGTGCCAAAGGTCCCAACTCGATCTTATCCGAAGACGACGACGTGCTGCCTATGGCTCGACGTCGTGCAGGTGCATCCTTCAGTTCGAACGGCGTCGAAGGAATGCTCGAAATGGGCGTGGGTACGGTGTAACTTTTAGCTGCGAGCGGTACGAGTTCATTAATCAAATTTTTATTTTGTTCCGTGACACTTTTAATTTCTTTACCTAGACCGCTGATGGCATCGATCACGGGTTGATCCTGACGTTTCTTCTCTTCGTAGAATCCGCGATTCTCGGATTTCCAACCTTTGAAGCGTTTCGCGAGGTATTTTCGCAACTTGAGATTTTCGTCTTCGATTTTTCGTTTCGTCATGACGTTATTTATATACGTCGTTTCTCACAACGTTGCAACGTTTAGAAAGTCGTTGATTTTGTTTCTGTATTTTCCATCGTTGGGTTTCCTCGTCATGTCGATCGTCGCGAATCCGAAATCGTCACCGTTCCAGCAAGTAGAGCAGCAGCGTTCCGAAAATTGATTGTAGTTCATGTCTCCGCCTACGTAGTCATCGTACGCGTGCTTGAGGTTGGTGTGATCTTGACGAAACAAACATATGAAATTAGCGTTGTCGCGTACTAACTGTTTTGGAATTTTGGAAAACGTTTGAGCTAGGTAGAAGCAATCCATTCCTTTGTGACGACCTTGCGTGAAAAAGTTGCGAATTTCATTTTGATTTTCCAGGATGGCGTCGTCGAACACGACGACTGAATTTTCACGACAATCGTCGAGTGGTTTTATTTCCGAGGCGAACGTTGCAATGTCCAGACCATCGTACAGTTTCATCAGTTGCTGGTATTTGGATTGCTCCAAACTTTTCGAGAACACGTACAGGTGCCTGTTCTTCCAATCTAACCAATTCGGTGCGAGGAGAAAATTGTCCACGAGCAGTGTCGTTTTCCCACACCCCGAAGGACCTACGATCAGACAGCGGATGCTGTCGGGAAGCAACTTGCCGTTCTTTTTCTTCGTTTGACTTTCCGGATCCGGTAGACGCTTCACCACGTTCCACGTACTCACAAGATCACTTCGTTCGCGTCGATCCAACTCTTTTCTGGAAGTCCCAGCCATTTGACAAACAGTTTGTCACCTTTCCTACGCAATACTTTCTCGATGAGGTACGTGTCGGGGTGTTTCGTTTTAGAGAGTTCCTCTTCGTAAAATCTTCCTTTCAAAATCTCGCCGCTACTATCTTTTATTATATACGTGTGTCGGTTTCCGGGTAGAACTCGAACCACCGTAAAAAGTTCCGTGCTCCAATTTTTTGTGAATCCCTTCTCGAAGGTGCGTTTGAATTTGCTGATCCTCACCTGGTCTCCAATTTTGTATTTAGCTTTTTTTGTCGTGGGTGTGTACTTTGGACAGTAAACGGTAGAAATTAAACGCTGCTCGTCGGACTTGGTAACGTCGGCTGGCTTCATGCCTATCGTTCTGTGTACCGTATCATTATAGGTGTCGACGAGTTCCGGCAGGATGTCGACCCATTTGTAATTTCCCCGAAGCGTGAATCGTTTCCACATGTGTGTTTTCAAGGTTCGATTGAATCTTTCCACGATGCTGGCTTTGATGTGACTGAAGCTCGAATAATGTCGAATCTTGTGTTTTTGAATAAACTTTTGGAATACGGCGTTGTAAAATTCTTTACCGTTGTCCGTTTGCAGAAACCGTGGTCGTCTGCCGCCGCTTTCGCGAAAAATTGTCTTGAATGCTTCCGTGACGCACGTTCCTGTTTTTGCCTTCAAAGGTAGAGCCCATGCGAATTTCGAAAACGTGTCTATGACGGTGAGGAGGTACTTGTTGCCCTTGTTCAATTTATGCACGTTTTTCAAATTGCCGCTACTCATCTCCACGAGGTCACTTTGCCAGAGGTCGTCGATGCCCTTGGTTACCACGGCCAAACGTTCGTAGTTACGGCGTGCAGGTTTATGCAATTCTTGGACGATGGCTTGCCTTGACATTTTTTCTTAGAGATTACGTTTCAAGAGAAGCACAAGCGTGATGGGATTCAAAGAGGGTGGCACTTCGCTCGTGTTTTGAACGATCAGCTTATCGCCGGCACTCACGTCGAAAACAGTAAGATCTTCGTCTTCGTGTATTTCATATATGTTGCGCGTTTCGTTCCAACGCGCCAGAGGAATATTTCCTGCTTTCTGGACACCACGATTCGATATCAAAGTCATGGTGGGAACGCTAGCTTTTCTGCCGTGAGACCAGTACGAAAATTCGTTTATCTGAATCGTGCCATCGAGGAGAAACTTGTAGTACGGATGATAAGGATGTAGCATGTTCAGTTTGTTACCTTCGACGAAGGTGGAGATTCTCTGTTGATTGGGTACGCTGTTGATTTCGATGGCTTGCAGAGAATGCAGTTTAGCGAATTTAGTGTCGACGCTAACGAGGTTGCTGTGAAGCTGACCCAGTGTGTTTTGTATGGGCAACAAATGTTCGACTATGGTATCCGTTACGGTAGAAAATGACGGTTTGATTTTCACTTCCACGTTCAACTGCTTGTAGCTTTCGTTGAGTTCTTGCAACTTGGCACCGAAAGAGGCCAGCGTCGATTCCTGTGTTGATTCCAGCACTCCAACTTGATCTCTGATGTTGACGACAATGTTCTGAAGGTTCTCGATTTGATTCAATTTCGAGCTCTTCTCGGTAAGATCGTTCACGATGATTCGCATGTCTGTAAACTGCATGTGAAGGTCGGCGACGCTCTGCGAAGTGGGCAGCGTCGACACCAGCGAGGCAAGTTCGTCTCGAATCTGTTCCACGTTCGCCGTTTCCGTTTCCAGTCGTTTCAGCATGCGTGATATGTTCCTTTTCAAAGCGTGTAATTCTTTGGAGGTAGGGAGATTGCCCACTTTACTCTCGAGATCGCTCAACGAACTTTTGATGTCACTCGAATCTGATAGTGCCGTCACCGCCGTTTTCAATTTTTCCAAATCTTCGCTCGAAGGCACGCTCGTTCGTAACGATTCCAAGTCACCCTGTATGTTGTCCAGTACGTGATGAAAATGAGCGAGATTCGTTTCGACGTTTAAATTTTCTAAATATTCGATCTTCTGCTGAACCGTGCTTAACGTGTCTTGAATGCTCGTCAACGCTCTCGCTTCAGCGTGAATATTTTTAATTTCTTCGTTGATCAATTTCAAGGACGCCTGAAGCGTGGCGATGGTGGTTTGAATGTGTTCGAAATCTTGATAGGCCTCCAATTGAATTTTTATGTTCGCGACGCTTTTACCGATGACCTGCAGTTCGTCCGACGATGGTAGGTTCGTCATTGTATCTTCCAAAGTCTGCAACTTGGATTTAATTTCTTCCAACGTGCTGGTGAATTCTTCTTGTAATTTGGAAACGATGACGTGCAAGCGTTCTACATCAATATCGTTCACGACGGTTTGAAGTTCAGAGAAATTCTTTTCTATTGCGGAAGTTCGTTCTTCGATTTCGAGTTTCAATTTTTCCAAATCTTCATTTTTCGCTTGAAATTGCTGTAATTTGGCCAAATCATTTTGAAGCGAATCCACGCTCAACTGTATATTTTGAACGTTGTCGTAAGAAGGTACGTCGACATAATTTTTTATGAGCGTTTTCAGTTCGGAATCGATTTTCAGAATGGGGTCGAGACATTGCGTTTGGAGCGTAGCGATTTCCGCCTCTAAACTTTTGTTTAAGGTTTCCTGCAAAGCAATCAAATCGGTCCTCAACTTCTTAACTCGAATGTCCAACATGAGAATCTCTTCTGCGTGGTCTACACGCTTGGTGTTGCCGAAAATGTCGTTAGGCATTTTTGGTTAACGGTTATTTATAATAGGATAGACGATTCGTAATTCTACGAAGAGAGGAATAAGTTTATCGTAATCTCCGAGGAGTTCCACGTAAAGATAATCTCCTGCAGACACATCGTACGTAATGTTAGAAAGCATCTTGTCGTGCTTGATTCGAAAAATGTTCTTGCCGGTAGAAATTTTGATTTCGCCTGCGTTTTCCGGATTCACGGTGATTTGAAGTTTCCCGTCGATCGGAATTTCGTAGAAATGTAAATTGTTATTAAAAACATAAAACATCTTGCCCACGTCCTCATCCAATTTCGTCCAAATGCTGTTGAGGTGAATGATCAACAGACCGTTGAGTTTAGTTAATACGGAAGGTAGAAATTCATGATCTGTCGTCGTGCGGTGTACAGTCTCCATTGTTTGCTTTCGGAAACCAAAGAGATTCATGTTGGTTATTTAAGAAAAAATTGAGAACGTATCTAATATAAATAACACCACAAAAAAAAATGTGTGCAATTTAGTAACCATCTTTTTTTCTTAGCAAAAGAATGGAGAAGAAGGAAGCAAAACGTGCATGCGACCAATGTGGGAAATATATATCCATTTCTAACTTGAGAAGACATCGGAAGGATGTGCATGGCAAAGGATCAAGTAAGAGAGAGCTCGATGTTGACGATCAAGCGCCACGAAAGAAGCAGAAGAGTGCCGGCGAAAGTATTCGAAATATTTTAACCGAGGAGACTTTCCGATCTGAAGAAACATCTGATCTAAACAACTTTTTTCGCTCGGTCAAAAGCAAGTTAATTTCGTCTATCACCGAAGCTTTGTTGCAATGCTCGTTGAAAATCCACCTCATCGTTTCCGCCATTTACGAAAACGTAAAAAAAGAGCGAGAAACTTTCCATCATTACACTGGTGTAAAGAGCCTCCACGCCGCCGACGTCGATGAGGTGGATGCCATTTGCAACCAGATGATTGACGCTTTGTTGAACAAGCACGAGACTTTCCAAAAACGTGGATCGGGTTGGACACTTTGCGGTTCGTCTCACACTTTAACTTTGAAGGTGGCACGATACAACCCGATGGGAGCATCCAGCTACATCAATTTGCCCCCGGAAATAGCCAGTAAGAAAGCCATCATCAACATTCAAAATGAGGATAACAGATGCTTTTTGTGGTGCATCATTGCCGATCATCACCCAGCCAATGATGACAAACATCGTTTATACCACTACAACAAGCCGGAATATCTCTCAGAATTTGAAAAACCTATGGCTGGCATTAATTACCCCGTAAATCTACGAGACATTAGTAAATTTGAGGCACAGTACAAGACAGATAAAAACGAAAATATAGCAGTACACATCTTCGGATTAGACAAAAACAACACCATCTACGTTCTCAGACACAGCAACATTAAAAGTAATCGTGTCATCAGATTACTCCTGATCGAAGATGATGATAATTATCATTACTGTCTAATTCAGAATCTTCCAAAATTAACAAGAAGTCAAATTACCACAGATCACCATAAAATTGGAGTATGCGACAGATGCCTGAGTATATTCTACGGTCAAGGAAAAAAGAATGCTGATGAAGAACTCCGAGATCATCATGAAATGTGTAGTAAACATTCGGCTACGACTATCAAAATGCCTTCTCGAGACATGACATTTTCCAACTACACCGCATTACTCTGGCATCCCGTGGTGATATGCGCCGACTTTGAAAGTTTCCAACTTCCACTCGCCACATGCGAACCGAATCCCAGCGTATCGAGCACCACCGAAATTCTACATCACGAAGCCTGCGCTTTTGGATTGATGGTCAACAACACAGGCGATGTTATTTTACATCGTGGCAATGATGCTCCACAAATATTCCTTCAAACCTTGAAGCAGATGGCCATACAATTCGCTCCTCCACTAAGAGAAGACAAAGCAATGGAGCCTCTTACCCAGGAAGAGAAGAAAGCATACGACCTTGCCTCTCAGTGTGATGTGTGCGAAAGTAACTTCACCCTCGAAAATGTCAAAGTTCGCCACCACAATCATCACACGGGAAAATATGTGGCCCCCCTGTGTAACAACTGTAATCTACAAATCAAAAAACCGAATTTTATTCCAGTATTCATTCACAATTTGGAGGGCTACGACGCCAAAATCTTCATAAAGGAGATGGGATGCGACGCTCAACCCATTAGCGTCATAGCTCGCACCAACGAGAAATTCATTTCATTCAGCAAGAAGGTGGACGTTGGAAATGGCAATCGCGTAGAAATTCGCTTCTTGGACTCCTACAACTTTCTGTCTTCGAGTTTGGCGACACTCGCGTCTCAACTCACCGACGATGATTTGATCGCCACCAGGAAATGTTTCGGCGACCAACATTTAGCACTGTTGAGACGCAAGGGTGTTTACCCGTACGAATACATGACGGATGCTTCCAAATTCTCAGAAACATCATTACCACCAAGAGAAGCATTCTACAGTCGTCTTAGCGACACCTGTTGCAGCGAAGAGGACTACCATCATGCTCACCTCGTGTGGTCTACATTCTCTTGTCAAACCATGGGTGACTATCACGATCTGTATCTGAAGCTGGATGTTACGCTATTGAGCGACCGTTTTCATCTCCATCGCTCGAGAGGAATGGCAGCATATGGTTTGGACCCCGCTTTCAGTTACACCACACCGGGTTATTCTTGGCAGGCGATGTTAAAATCCACGAAGGTGAAGATAGAACTCATCAAAAACGTCAATCAACTTTTGTTTGTCGAAGAGGCAAAACGTGGTGGAATCGTGCAGTGTCCCCTTCGATACGTCAAGGCCAACAATCCATATGTTGCCGATTTCGATGCAGGGAAACCGACAAACTTCTTGGCATACTGGGACATGAACAATCTGTATGGTTATGCCATGTCCGAGACTCTGCCTATCGGAGAATACGAGTGGATGAGCGAGCAGGAACTTCAAGATTGTTTGGAATGGAGTGAAGATCATAAAAATGGATGTTTCCTGAAAGTAGATTTGGAATATCCTGCATCGCTTCATCGAGAACACCATGGATTTGCGATGGCACCTGTGATGGAATCGACTCCGGAGAAGAAGCTGATGCTCACCTTCAAGAGCAAAGAGAATTACGTGGTGCATTATCGCCTCCTACAATTCTACCTCCAGCATGGATTGGTTTTGAAGCGCGTGCACTCGGGATTGAAGTTTAGACAGACCAGGTGGCTAGCACCCTATATCGACGGCAACACTCAACGTCGAGCATCAGCTTCTTCTTCCGCAGACAAAGACCTATACAAGTTGATGAATAACAGCATTTACGGCAAGAGCATGGAAGATGCGAGGAAAAGAAGAAATATCAACTTGGTCTCCGACCCGAAGAAAATAAACAAGCTCGTCGCTCAGCCCACGTACAAGAACTTCACGATACTGAGCGACACGTTGGTATTGATCGAACGTGCTCTCCGCCACATAACATTCGACAAACCAATCGCCGTGGGAGTCGCAATCCTCGAGTTGTCAAAGCTGGCCATGTACAAGTTTCACTACGACATCATGAAACCGCGCTATGGAGAGGCAATCGAGGTGGCGTACACCGACACGGACAGCTTCGTGTACAACATCCACACCAATGATCTATACGAAGATCTAAAAAGCATAAGCCACCATTTCGACTTCTCGAACTATCCAAAAGATCACGCGCTCTTCGACGACAGCCAGAAAATGACGATCGGGAAGATGAAGGATGAAGTCAACGGCCGCATCATCACAGAGTTTGCGGGTCTTCGAGCGAAAATGTATGCCGTGAAAATCCAGGACGAGACCGAAATAAAAAAAGCAAAAGGGGTGGGGCGTTCGAGCACAAACAAACTGACCGTAGAAGATTACAAGTCGTGCTTGTTCGACAAAAAAATCAAACGCATGACCGAACATCGGATCACGAGCACCATCGACCAGTTGCATACATCCACGATCAACAAAATGGCGCTTGATCCCCACGACACCAAATTGAGGCTACTCGACTGCAACATCCACACCCGAGAATGGGGATGTCATGACGAGGAAGAAACCTGCTCGCACCATTAGACTTCTGCATCAAAAAAGTACGTATTATTTCTTGCACCACTTTTTTTTAAAAAAAACAATCATTCAGACTAATTTTTGCATTCACACTTTTTTTTTATATTTTTCTATCATTTTTTTTAAAGAAAAATAATCATTCACACTTTTTTTTATATTTTTCTATCGTTTTTTTTTAAAAAAAAACAATCATTCACACTAATTTTTTTTGCATTTACATTTTTTTTATATTTTTCTATCATATTATGTACACTATTTTGAGGATATTTTTTTTTCTTTCAGATGCAGCACCCTACGGAAACTTTTTTACTTCTTACACTTTCTATTCTTAACCAAAATATTTTTCTTCTCTTCAATCATAAAACACACACGTTACACACGGAGGTCCTCTGTAGGGAGTTATGGGGGGGGGGTTAAAAAAGAACCCATGAAACTCTACAAAGGCATGGCTTTGTTAGCCGCGGCCATTAGAACTGCGTTGGGCACCACGCACCCTCGCGAGGTTATAGGGGGCCAGGTATCCTAAAAGACAACATTTATTATTTTGTTTGTTTGTTTGCGTCACAATACAGGCGCGCACGCGCGTGTGTATAACACATCGTGTTTCCCCCGAGAGAGAGGTTTACAAAAATCACGATATACGGAGTTGGAAAATTACGATATGGCGCATTCGCTCGTTACTGTTGCCAGCCATAAATCTCTCTCTCTCTCTCTCTCTCTTCATCTTACACCAACGTTGGCATCTCTATTTTTTTAGTTGCAAGTAAATTGCCAACACACTCTAGTTAATAATGCTACATATTATACGCACACACGCACACACATACACACATACTATATTACCATCCACCCATCTCTCTCTCTCTTTTACGGCAGTGCCGGCTCTCCTTGTTTAGTATATGTAGGTTGGCAACGCTGATCTTTACTTGAGGGCGGTCAACCGGGTTGATTGCACAAGCAAAATTGCCACCTCCTTGCTTTAGGTTAGGTTAGACCAAAAAAACCTTGGTGATTTTTTTTTTTCGAGTGAGGAGTTGGCAACGCTTATCTCCACTTGAGGGCGGTCGACCGGGTTGATTGCACAAGCAAAGTTGCCAGCTCCTTGCTTTAGGTTAGGTTAGAGCAAAAAAGGCTGTGGGTAAGCTGTCGGTTGTTTAACTCTTCCCTTTCTCTTTTTTTTTTCTTGTAAAAGGCTATGGCAAAAGTACCAGTGGGTTGGCAACCTTGCTTTATGCACTGTAAGGCAAGCCTCAAGCAAAATTGCCACCTCCTTGCTTTAGGTTACGTTAGACCAAGAAAAAAAACCTTGGTGATTTTTTTCGAGTGAGGAGTTGGCAACACTGCGAGAAAATACCTCAAGCAAGGTTGCCACCTCCTTGCTTTAGGTTAGGTTATACCCAAAAACAAAAACCCTGGTGATTTTTTCGAGTGAGGAGTTGGTAACACTGCGAGAAAATGGAGCTCATGCCTTACAAGAGCAAACCATTAAGGCAAGCTCCACCGAGCTCCATTTTCGGGCGTTGAATTCTCCATTTGGGTCTACACGAAAAGTAGGTCAAAGAACCGCTCTAGAACTGAGCTTACAGAAAAATATCGTAAGGGGAGACAGCCTTATAGTAAAATGTCGTAAGGCGAAAAGTAGGTCAAAGGACCGGTCTAGCCTTACAGAAAAATATCGTAAGGGGAGACAGCCTTATAGTAAAATGTCGTAAGGCAAAAAGTAGGTCAAAAGACCGCTCCAGAACGTTGGGTTTCACCTACTAATAGGATTTTGAATTCTTCAAATATCTTAATTAGCAATCAAGAAAATAATTTAAAAATAAGTTTTTGCCCCTGAAAGTTATGCAACAAATATTGCCCCCCCTGTAAGTTATGCAACCCGCAATACATGGGTGGGCTACCCAAATCTGAAGTCAGATTGCCAAAATATGTAATAGGAACCAAGATCCCTTGTTTCAAACTATTGAATTGATGTTGATTCTTCACCTGCCCCTTTTTGTTATGCAACCATCTACACAGCAACCAAGCAAATGCAAATAGTTATCCAAACATCCAATAGATGGCAGCATGTGTTTTTTAATAATTCCCCTCTTCTGGAAAAAACCTCCATTTCAATAATTATTTTGTTCTGTTAATTTTATTTGAGTATCCATTTTACATTAATTTTGCTTTAAGATTTTAGTGGATTTTTATACATTAAATTGCTATAATATTTTTATTAATTAATCTATCGGGAATGAATTATTTAATATTTTATTTTTATCTCTCACGTATGCATGATGTAGAGATTTTGTAGGTATATATATAGGCGGTCTGAAATTATTTAATTAGGAATACCGCTCTGTGTGTAAAAGAGATTGTCGACTTGTAGACGAGTGCGCATAGTCTATGAGTAACGGGTCTCGATGAAAACAGTTCGGACGACGTCTTTATTCCAAAAATATATCTTCGCTCTTCTCTCTCTTAAAGCAGACATCCAGTAAAGCCGAATTAAAGATCTGGGGTATGACCCATAATGATTGTGCTGGTATACCAACCAATAGGCACCTGACTATAAACGTCAGAAGCTGCCGTGAAAGGGTGGTTGCTGGATAATATAGAGAGAGATTGAAGCCAAATAGAGGGGATGTTTTGCACTTTTTGAGTGAAATTCTAATAATTTTTAAAAGGAATTCAGTTCCAGTTCATTTATTGCCGATTTTAGCTTGTTTAATATTTCTAGAAACGAATGAGAATGTTTGGGACAATTGATATTAAATAATTGCAGATTATTTCTTCCTGCTCTTATTAGTTGGTTAGAGAATTCGTTAAATTCATAAAATACATTATCTTTAAAGAAATACAACATTCCGTTATTGTATCTGAAAGAAGAATCCACGTTTGGTGGTAAACCGGGGAAATTTCTGATTATTAGGCCATGCTGTTTGGGTCTTAAAGTGCATTCATCTATTTCTGTAAAATATACGTCGTTATAAAATATAAACGTGCGACCAGAATAAGTGTTTACAACAGTATGAATTGTAGCTCTTGAATTGACGCCAAATTCTGCACTGGCTTTAGGATAACCGTCTAATAAAATTAAACTGGGGTAATCGAACATGTATATCATATTTGTTTTCTGTTTTTTAATTATTAATACTATTTGTCCTGAGGGTCTTTGATAAACTGCAACAACTCTTTCAAAATCAGATGGTAAAAATGTTAACCAATCAGTGAGTCGTTGCGGTCCAATTGCAACTGTAGAATTATCAAGACCTAAAATCCAAACCCATTTGCCATAAAACGCGTACAAGAATTCATTTACAATTACAAACTGATTAATATTCGTTAATTCACATAATTTAGGTGGTTCCTCTGCTGCCTGTTCATCTTCTTCTTCTTCTTCGACATGTTTGTCTTCGATAGTTTGTTTCTTTTTCCCATATAAAGATTGTATGGCGAGAATGTCATCATTGTGTAATTCTATTTTGTTTGTGTTAAAAGCAAACATGAGGGAATCTTGATTATTATTATGAGATATTCCAAGAGCGTGTCCAATTTCATGCATCAAAACCGAGAAAAGATTTGTTTGGTCACCAGGTGTATTATCGTCTACTTGTAAATACCAAGATTCGTCTTGATCAAGATGTATTTCAATAGGTGAATTCGCACTGTTTGGGTAAGTTGCATGGCCTAACACACCACCTTTACCATCTAATACAGAGGTGCAATGTCCGCCTATTTTATGATTTCTGTGTGGAGTCCCACGCTTGTTAGATATAATAATATCAGGATTTTGTGAGTCCACTTCGAAATTTAAATCCGTGTGCTGACTCCATGTCTCAGAAATTGAGAAACACTATATAAAATATGATGGACAAGAATGCTCTTGTTGCAAGTGTAACCATGATTAATTACTTTTTATCGGATATGTGTAACAAATAGCTGTATGTGTATGTGTATGTTTGATCAAAAATCAAAGCGATCAGCTATAAACAACGCCATTTATATTTCGGTTTCCTCCAAAAATAAAAATTCTCTAGAAAGTGACAAAAATATAGCAGAATTTTTACCTTATTTTTCTTAACACTTTTTGCCCTGATTTTGGGTTTTTACCTTACGTTTATTGGCGCCTGCTCTAGAAAGTGACAAAAATATAGCAGAATTTTTACCTTGTTTTTTAAACATTTTTACCTTGATTTTGCATATTTCTCTTTATATTTTTGGTGATTTTTATCCTATATAAGGCATATTTTGAAAAGTGTCCACAAGTACACCCTATAGTAGTCTCGCATGGTAATAAAACACCCTAACGACTGTGCTACTGCGGCACATACAGTAATTAAGGCAAGAATTGTTTTAGCGCTTGGTTCAACGTTTTTAGGGGAATCATTTTCGGAGATATAACGTGTAGCTCTTGTCGGTTCTGCGACTTGGCTTGAGAAAAGGCGATTTTCTGACGAACAACATTCCACCTGACAAGTCACGTGACTTTCCTACATTTCCTGTGCCTGTTGGCTTTTGCATGAAAGACGAGTTGCTCTTGAGACAGACAGAATCACCCGATCACCTAATGGTGCAATGTGTGTTGCCTACCCTTCCGGCATTATTTACTGCAATTAAAGTCTTATGGGGAAGAACTTTTTTCCACCACTGTACACACACCCGGGGTATAGATTAGTAAAAACTTTAGTATTGAGATTAAGGGAAATTGGGGGGGATACTGAATACAGTGTTCATAACTCTTGGGAAGTGAGGAAAGGATTAGACGAAATAAATATAAATGAGGAGGATGAAATTCGTAGCTTTGATGTCTTAACTTATATCCCAGTGTTCCCCGAGATAAAGTTGTGGACTGTCTTCAACGTTGGGTTATGGATAAGGGGATTGATGTTATTAGGGCCTGGGAGTTTGTTAGATGGTTCCAACTTGTTTCGGGATACAATTGTTTTAGTTTCAGTGGGAAAATATGCAGACAGAAAGAAGGATTAGCTATGGGTAACCCTTAGGCAGGAATAGTTTCCAGTATATTCTTACATTTCATTGAGAAGGATGCCTTAGATGAAGTCAATAATGATATTAAATACTTTCGTAGGTATGTTAATGACATTTTGATAATCTGGAAATTTTGGATCATAATTTTGAAATTTTGGGGGGAACAGAATAGTAGAATAAAATTCACAAGTGAGAAGGAGAAAGATGGTGTAATCATTTTTTTTGGATTTAAGGATCGAATGAGTTAAAGATGGAGTTTTAATCGGAGTTTATCATAAAGTATTTGCAGGGGATAGATATATACACAAAAATTCTGAACATGCAAACAAAAATAAGAATAATGTTTTTATGAATTTTTACATACGAGCTGGTAGACTTTGTAACTGTAGGGAAGAAAGGCTGAAAGAAGAAAATTGAAAAATAGTTATAAAACTGAGGAAATGAGAAGAATATAGAAGGGGGTCCAAAAAGTTTTGAATAAAGATAGAAATGAAGAAGGTGAAATCAAAGAAAAAGGGGATGAAGAATACAAATATGTGGGGATTTTGTATGTAAAAGGGATGTCGGAAAAGTTCGATAGAATCCTAAAAGACTTCAGACTAAGAGGGGGAATGAGAGCACCCTGAAACATTAAGAAGTATTTTACTGAATACAAAAAGGATGGAAAGGGATGTAACGAGGACAGGGATGAGAAGGGCATATATAGGATAATTTGTTCACGTAATACATAGGACAAACTGGAAGGAACATGGGAATACGCTGGGATGAGCATGACAAGGATATTAAAAAACTGGTATCAAAAACGGGTTATCCGAGCATGTTATAGAAAAGAAACATAAAATTAGAAAAAGAGAAGTGGTAAAAATAATTTTTAAACATGAGGCAGCATGCATTTGTATAGACAGGGGGAAAAATTAAATAGGGACAACGGCAACTAGGATGGAAAATGGATCAAAATGTTTAAACGATGGGGCTAAGAACGATGACGAGTCTGTGAAATTCCATGTCAAGCTGGAAGTTACTCATGCCGCATCGGAAACGATAGAGTACTCATAGGAAGGAATGTAACACACGTACATAACAGCAGTTAGTCAGCCGTGTAGGTAGAATGGGAACACAGCTCCTTTAGAAGTATTGTCAAGTCCTATTGGTTTTTTTAACAGTTATGTAATTTTATGCCTTTTAATCCAAAACCTTTTAACCTAATCCTGGATTTGTCCACCTGATGAAGTATTTTATGTGCTGATAAAAAAGAAACCTCAAGAAGCGTAGCATAGCTCTGCAAAACATTGTTTACAAGATTGTCTTAACAACGATACACACTCACGTAAGTGTTTATTATTTATTTTTTCTTTAATTTGAATATAAGAGCAACGCGCCTATAGAACCGTGACATGAATGAAAAGCATGGAAAAAGAAAAATGCTGGTGAAAACCAATGTGTATTAATGTATTTTCAAAGATGTAGATAGTGGGAGACGAAAACCGAAGAAAGCCCTGTCAAATATAACGCATAAATGTTATTTTTTTCTGCCAAAAACACACTATGCTCAGATCATTTCAAGTGGTTTTGCTTGGCCAAAGCCGTAGAACAACCTGGCAAAGCGGGCACTGCGAGCAACGTAGTCTCTATATAGAGCGCATGCGTTGTGGTGTTTCACTTTTGTGAAAGGAACAGATAATCTCTGTTCTTAAGTTCGAATCCTGGTAGGATGAGTTTTTTTTTTTTTTCATGCAGAAGAATGAAATGTCAACCTGAGTAGAGGTTTCCATATGTGTGTGAAAATTACGTTTGTCCGATTGCGTGGCCACACGTTTGCAGCAGATGGGAAATGGCTTTCCGCTTTCACTATTTGGTTTTGGTTTGAGTTGCGTTTTAAGTCCACTTTATGCACAGTAAGGCTAATCGGGAATGGACCTACAGTTTAAAGTGGGATCCGAACCACTTGTGCCTCCACCGGGTATCGAACCCGGGACGCCTTGATTATAAGGCAATGACGCTACCACTGCGCCATGGGGGAGGCCCACTTTCACTATTTAAAATAGAGTTAAAGTAATGCAGTTGACTCAATATGCATATCACTGTGCCACACAACAACAGCCTCCCGCTAGTTGTTTAAAACAAAAAATGTGCTAATTCGAAATGGGATCCCACTTTGTCACATTACATGAATAGTTTTGAACACAGGGTAAAATTCGGATACTGAAGTCATTATATAGAAAGTTTGCATTTACAATCTTAGTTCATGAAAATAGCATACTTTATTCTACAGTATCCGATTACTTCACCTTTTATGACGTATGAAAGTGTTTACTCGCCACATTCGCTGGACTCGCGCCGAGCCGTATGTTATCAATTACTAGGGGCATGCATATTTCGTTTTTGACGAAAAAACGAATTTTGAAAAAACACATTCTAGTGTTAATTTTTCATGTTTTTGAAAGGTGTGAGATGCATTTTGTGACCATGTTTTGTCACGAAATAATGCGAAATGAACTGCAAAAAGCGAAATTAACTCTTAAACACGAAATTTAGGGTTTATTCACCAACGCGGCACCTTCTGAGGTCTGAATTATCCTGAGAGTTATGCAATTCCCGGAAAATTGATTAATTCTGCTGTTAATATTGGAGAAACAAAAATTGATTCCTTTATGCAGAAATAAACTTAATACTCGGATAACTACATAAATGGGCTATTAGAAGTGAAATGTTAATTCTGTGGAATAAGTGTAGTTTTTAAATCAAATTTAGGATTATATTCATAATTTTAAAACCAAAATGTATTTTTATATACCACTTTTGATCCAATTTTTCACCGCTATAACACCGATATTTTATTTTATTTACCGCTTTTGAACCCGAAATTGACTCAGTTTTTATACCGAAATTTTGCTTTTTAATTTACCAAAAATATGTGCCTCTATCAATTACATATCAGTGAATTCGAGATACAGAACGTACAGAAAGTGGCCTATAGGATTACGTCAGACTCCGGAAGAATTAGTGACTGCAGGATTTTACTATTCAGGCTTTAGCGACAGAGTATTATGTTTTAATTGCTTGTATGGACTTTGTGATGGAACATACAAAGATTGCCCAATTCTAGGACATTACATGTTTATCACCCAGTGGCCGTGGTGGCTCAGTCGGAGTCGACCTCCGTGGCGAAGTGGTTAGCAGAGCGCGCTACAACGCCAGGGGTTCTGGGTTCGAGTCCCGGGTAAGGCATGGGTATTTGTGTTCGTCCAGTTGATAAGAAAGAAAGAAAAATGTAATAATTGAAAAGTGTAAAAGTGAGAAAAAGAGTGAATGGTGGGGGATACCTCCGTGTAGGGGGTATTTCCTTTTAAAAAAAAAAAAAAAGTGGTTAGCAGAGCGCGCTACAACGCCAGGGGTTCTGGGTTCGAGTCCCGGGTAAGGCATGGGTATTTGTGTTCGTCCAGTTGATAAGAAAGAAAGAAAAATGTAATAATTGAAAAGTGTAAAAGTGAGAAAAAGAGTGAATGGTGGGGGATACCTCCGTGTAGGGGGTATTTCCTTTTAAAAAAAAAAAAAAAGTGGTTAGCAGAGCGCGCTACAACGCCAGGGGTTCTGGGTTCGAGTCCCGGGTAAGGCATGGGTATTTGTGTTCGTCCAGTTGATAAGAAAGAAAGAAAAATGTAATAATTGAAAAGTGTAAAAGTGAGAAAAAGAGTGAATGGTGGGGGATACCTCCGTGTAGGGGGTATTTCCTTTTAAAAAAAAAAAAAAAGTCGGTAACGCGTCTGACTACCATGCTCAAGGTCCCGGGTTCGATCCCCGGCCGGTTCAAATCCGGGAACTTTTCTAACGATGGAAACGGCCCCGGCGCCCACCCAGCGTCGAATAACAATGGGAACCTGGGGGAAACCCTGGGGGGTAAAGGCGGTCAGGGGCGTGATGCTGATCACATCACCCCCACTCACGACCGGATCATGAAAGTGTGGGGCGTTACCCCCACACCCCCTATACGCCTTCATGGCGTGGTGCTATGCACAGGGGAGCACTTTACCTTTTTTTTTCACCCAGTGTCCTTTTATACAGAGTGTTGCGGCGTTACATCGTAACTCCAAGAGTTGCAAGTATTGCGACACTATAGAGACTCCTGAGAAAACGTCCGATATACCTAGTGGGGATTCTGTTCGCAAAATATGTTTTGAGAATCCTAGCAGTGTTGTAATTCTTCCGTGTCGACATTTTGTTTCCTGCGGATCCTGTGCTTCCCAATTGGACAAGTGTGCTGTATTCCGGGGTAGCATTGAAGATACGTTGACTGTTTCACCTGTTGAACGAAATGGATACCTGTTTTTTGGACATTCAAGGTCTTCGAGGAGCAGGAGGAGAATTTGTGTGGAAAGAAGTCGGAATTTTAAAATTTCCTTTTGACAATGCATTTGACTGTGTAGTGAAATCTCCATATGGTTTACACTTGTTGAGTGAAAAGTATCGCCGAGTGAATTACTGGCTCCGTGCCAACAAACACGGTCTCAACTGGGGAGATGAGTCGCTACCATATGAGAAATTATCAGACTTTTTATATATTGTGCTTGTGAACCAAAAAGTGTACATCAAAGGTATGGAGAAAGTGAAATGGTTGGAAAAATTAATTTTAGAAAAACGTATGGATAAAATATCCGTATGCAACATCGAAGAACTTGAATGTCCAAAATTGAATAGTGTGAAAAACACTTCAGGAAGATGTAAAGCACATAGCAAATGTGAAAATTTAAAAAGAAACTGTGCAGTTGAAAATGTCTGGAAGATGCACAGTTTCTATTGTAATAAGTACAAAAAATGAAAGAGTTTTTGAAAATTTACAAATGTTTTATTTACAATTGATAATATGGATATAGGTTTACAATACATAAAATAACATAAATGTTGTATTTACAATTGAATATGAAAGGTTTACAATACCTGAAGGGTTATATATCAATACATAAAATAACAGTGGTTGATGTGCAATACATAAAATAACAATACATAAAATAACAATACACAAAAAGAACAATGATTCATTTACAACAGCTATTTACAACATGTGATACATTAAAGTAACAGAACTTATTTACAATACCAATGTCTGTCCAAGATTGTTCTCAAGATATATTTCAATCATCAGTTCGTTGTACCAAAGAACATAAAAATAGTTCACTAAATTGGGCACTTGTTTTCATTCTGAAACCATATTTTTCTTGATACAATATACAAAAGCCTCCATTTCAGGTTGCAATTTATGATAACGTTCATTCTTTAATTTCTGCAGAGGCCAAAAAAGGTTACAAAAAAATAAGTGTAGTTTAGAGGCTGTGAAAATAAAAGCATCGGATGAATGATGATGATACATCGAGATACAATGTTTCCCGAAAAATTTACACCACTGACGGTGATATTTCCTGTAACCAAGTAATTTAATCGTCGACCTGTTTCGACGTAATTCAGTAAGTCAAATTTCAAAGCCCACAGTTCTCTAATCTGAGAATCGATGCGTACGGGTGATCTCCCCTGTTGCGAAAACTCCCACACCAAATTGAAAGGGGATTGCTTTTCGAATCCTATTGCTACGAACTTGTTTTTTTCCTTGTTCAGAAAATATGTGTTAGCAAGATAGAGATCTAAACATGCCTCTACTTTGTGTAGTTCAGGACATTCGATTGTATCTGGGGAAAAGTCGATCTCCCTACGCCGTTTTATGAAATCACAGTCTGTAGTCACATCTATTCCCTCGTCCGTCGGTGGGTTCTTGATAGGGACAGTTTCGATTTTGAGGGATTGCACACGTTTGCGAGTTTTACGTTTGGAAGCATCATCCTGATGGGTCATGCGTTTCACTAGTTTGTCGTGTTTTTCCATTGTAGAATCCCTAGCAGGCTCCATGATATTTTCACTAGAGCTATCTCGATGGCACTGAGAGAAAGATACAGCAGCACACATTTATATAGCTTTTTTCATAACACGACACCGGATCGTGTGGATAGAGCAACACGATTGATCCCCTCTTGGGCACTTGGAATGGGGTAAACATTTGAAGATCTGACGAAAACGGTGTAGGATATATCCATCTTTACTGACACCGGGTTGAAATGCTTGAATGAAATCCTTGGTTGTAACATGGCGTGCTTTGTAATAAGCATACACGCAACAGTAATGTCCGCACGTCGTGGCCAACACCCCCTGTAAGGGAATGTTGTTGTAAGTCCAGACTGAGGAATGACGATTCAGGAAAGTTACGAATTCTTGATAGAAAGGATGAAATCCGTATGAATCGAAATATTCAGCAACATTGTTTTTGTCAAAATAAACGGCGACCCAGTGTGTACCCCAGGAGTCGGAATTGTCTGTGTTTCCGATTATCAAGGCTGGGGTAGGAAATGTCCGAGGTAGAAGATCTGTCGGGTAAACACAGCAGAAAATGTTTCTGGTGGAGCAGTTACGAGATAGAATCTCCCTGATCTGTGACGTGTTCATGCTGCTTATGTTTTCGAAAACGTATAATCATACGGTAGTCTTCGGTTATTTTTAAACTCTCAAAGTAATATCCGTCTAATATTTGTTGGGACAATTGCGAGTCAACAGGTTTGGCAGACGACACTTCCAAAGAATCACTATTATGAATATCATCACAGGTTATCAGTTCGATGAGTTTTCCCATCTCACGTTACATATTTTTTCAATAATTTATAATAATATGTCTGTCTTTGGTCATTTCTATGAGCCCAGGGTAAAATCTGGCATCTGGCAGTCGGGGAAGCAAACGTGTGTCAACAGGTCTGGAAGTTGTCACTTTCGTAGAAACACTATTATGATTAATATCACAGGTTTTCCGTTCGGGTGGTTTTTCCATCACAGGTAGTATAATATCTACATCAGAACTGTCTCGATAACACTGCAAGCCAGAAACACAAGCAGACATATTTATAGACAATTTGATCTCACTGATGGAGGATAACACTTCTGTCTTTTGTTATATCTACTGCACATTCGAATTCAGCATACGGAAGGCATGTTATATTTTCCTACAGCTGGGGAGAAAATTGCATCTCGGCTCCGATGATACCTTGTTCCTGGAGACTGGTGTGCGTGTCGTTTCCTGAAGAGTCTGGCGTTATGTCGTAAATCAGGAAAAAGGATCCGTTCTCGAACATTTTCCGTGTGATGTGGTGTCCGTAATTGGCGTGGTGAATGCCTGTACCGGAAATAGAGTTATCAATCCGCTGTTTCCTCCTGTGGTGATCCGCAACGGTTCGTAAGGTACGAGTTCTCCATTTTTCACAAGATTGAAAGAAGATAGATTTAAACTTCTAAAGTCGAAAGGATTTTTCTTACTGTCTCCGAGAAAGCTGGCAGTGGATACCATAGCAAAAAGAACAACATTCAGAAAAGGACCTTGAAAAGCATTATCGATCGAAATCAGCTGCGTTCCGGTAACGTAAGAATAAGCTTTGATGACGCTTCTGGTGAACGGATAATGAGCAGGAGCATAAGAGAGGGCTCTGTCTATAGCCAAACTGGTGGTAGGAGTAGGAATGATGTGATTTATTTCTAGAACAGCCTTTAAATTTTTTATTCTGATGGTTGGTGAAGACTGATCTCCCCAGATGTAAAAAGCATCACGTGACCTGGCTAGATCGATACGCACTTCAACGCCGTTGATCAGGTATTTAGGCTGGTGGAAAAAATCTATGTGCAGTTTTCCCATAAGTTCGACTACGGCAGACACTTCCGTAGGATTTCCGGTTGTCCGAACATGCTGGAAAAAGTCTTTTCTGGTGGTAAAACCTTTGTTGGCGGATGTGATTTCATTTTGATGTCCAGGTGTGTCAAGGTACCACAGGCATTTGTGAGATGCGTGTTCGCAGCATCGCTACCGTAATTGATTTCTACATTGAAGATTGATTTATATGCGTAATTGTTATCGTCAACTGTTACAGCGATACCGTTGAGAGCCACTGTAACTTGTGAAAAAAGTGAATGGGGAGGATAATTTACGACCCTGCAGTTTTTTTGTGAGGGCGTTGGAAGGTTCCGAAGCACTCATGGGACTCCCATCTTGATTCACTACCTGCATTAGCAGACGAAGATAGGCAGATTAAAGATCGAGAAAATCTGTTCCTGCCGCCGGTATGGCAAACTGAACTATGTTCTGATTATTATCGATGGAAGCGATAGGCTTGTAGGCGACCGTGTAAGTTTTTTCGACATTTTGCTGAATAGGGCTTTTGCTGAAAAGATCGAACTGCGAGATCATGCAAGTGTTGTTCTCCATCATTATCCAAAAATATCTCTTCCTGCTGCTTTCTGTTTGATTTTTCTTTTGCGTGTTGTCCTAGATTTTGTGGATGTTTTTCTCCGCTTTTTGGATGCGCTTTTTTTTTACGGATCGCAGATGTTCTAATACGGACGGATGAACGTTTTAACATCGACTGAGCAATTGTTGTTGCAGGTTTTGTTCTTATACCGGAACTTACCAGAGAGTCGATTTTTCGTTGTGCTTTACTTTGAAGATTTTGACCAGCTTCACGTACACGTTGACGAACGATAGTTCTCGGAGTTTGTTGGCTTGTTGCAATGTCTGTGATAATGTTAGCGTCTGTTTTTAAAGCTTCTTTCCCGATTGCTTTTGCACCGCTCCAGAGTAGAAGTTTCACCATTCTAAAGAGTCCTCTGAAATGTGACCCCAATCCTCTCCCTATCTGAATTCTTGTTGAACGGTAGATGGGTCCAATTCCCCCACGGATTTGATTACTGTAATATTCGGTCTGCGAATTCATGGTGATTCATCCACTTTTTGGCATAGACTGAGAAAAATAAAGGCCTACTGTTTTTTAAAAGGACTTTGCTTTTCTACGAAAATGTAAAACAGCAATTGTGGGTACCGAGCCGTTTCTCAAAGTCACGAGATTTCCTTTTCTATCGTACATCGCAATTTCTATTGTTTCGAATGAACCTTTATCCAGAGAAACGTAATGAATCGGATTGAAAGTATGATGGGCTACGGGTACTGTGCAAGATGAATCTGTTTCCGAATACAGTTTTCGGGTAAGACGTAGAAGACGTAGCATTTCTCCTCCGACCAATTGCGGTTTCACTAGATTGGAGTAAATGAATATATAGGGGTTTTTATCCACGACGTTGTTGGACACTGCGTGCGTAGAATAAATAAATTTCAATATGTCATATTGAAATTTAGCATAGTCATCAGTCTCGTCTATGGGTGTAACAGTATTTGTTGGAGCATCGTTAGATTCAGGCTTTGGAACCCCTATCACGGACAGATGTTTGTACAAAGCCTCTTTAAAGAAAAACCTGAGATGAGTAGGAACAGCGACGTTAGCAGGGTTTGTTTTCAGGAAATGAATCAAATCCTCTATTGTATATGTTGCTGCAGGAAAATAGAATGGTTGTTCGTTATTATAGAGTGTATTATCTGTAGAAACAGAAGATCCCGACGAGTCCCATTGCGGTTCCAACAAAAAAAATGCCAGAATTTCTCGAGAACGTTTCTCCGTATTTCCAGGTCGTTGGGGAGGGATTCTTCGATGGAAGAGATCAGGTCCTCAGCACTTGCATACGTCCGAACAGGAAATGTTACCGTTCCAGAATCTGTTTCCAAAACATTGTCGTATAGAGTTGATTAATGCAGTTCTGCTAATCCGACTTCCCACAATTCTGGAGACAGATCGATCCGTTTTGCAAGTTTTACGTTTATGTATACAGGTACAGGTGATAACTGAACAAGGGAATGGATTTTGAAAAGTTTTCGTGACCACGATTGTTCGTATCCCTTCTCTAAATGTCCTTTGACGACAGAGATTCGTACGATATCACCAACATTCAGATCTGAAGATGGCTGTGAAATATGTTTGTCAGGTTTGTTGAGTCGTTTCCACACAATGTAAACGTTTGACTCGTTTACATCTCGAGGCGTCATTCCTATGGAACTGTGGATTGCTGTATTGTAACCTTCGAGAAGTTGCGGTAAAATATCTACGTAACGTCTTGTTTGTTTCGACGTGAAATATTTCCACATTCGTTCTTTCAGTGTTCTGTTGAAACGTTCCACTACACTCGCTTTCACAGGATAATTTGAAGCGATCGAAAAATTTACATTTTCATTTTTTAAAAAACTTCTGGAATGTAGAATTCGTGAATTCCGTTCCTTGGTCGGTCTGTAGTGTGACAGGTCTTCGTCTGCTTCGTCCGAAAATATTGTTGAAAGCTTCGGTTACCGAATTGCTTGTTTTATTTTTAGCGGTAATGCAAAGGCATATTTTGAGAATACATCGATCACTGTCAGAAGATATCTGTATCCATCGTTATCTTTTTGTATCGAAGTCATGTCATTGAGATCAGCTTCCCAAAGCATGTCTATTTTCCACACATTGTAATGATTTCGGGGGAACCTTTTTCTCGCAGGTTTGTGGATAGTGTACGTTTCCTGGTGCATCAGCCATTTTTTCACCGCATTGCGGGATATATTTTTATCCCGTACCGCGTTCCATAAACGATCTACAGATGAGAATGAAGCACGGTGTCGGGATCGTAATATATTTTGGTGAGGATTTTATCGTGTTTTAACTTAGGGACTCCCATGACTGATCTCCCTGTCTATGGTTTTTTCTCAGAGGAACCAGCTTGTATGCGTCAGGTGTTCTCAGAAAAGGTGTAGTTTTTCTGGAAACACGGACAGCCACTTTCTTCTTCTTCTGTTTCTGTCGATTAGACGGTCCAGGGCTTTCCGTTGACGACGATGAGAAGTTCAACGTCTTTGGATCAGGAAGTGTTTTTCCTGACGTTCGTCTATCAAATGTTGTGCCGTAGATTGGTACTCGTCGATGATATTTTGTAACTGGTGACGTGTATTACGGGGTAACGTCTCTGCCAGGTTCAGAGGGAAATACGTCGATCCTGGTGAAATAGTAGAAGAACCGTTGTTATCTTGAACAATAGGAATCTGTAATGGTTCCTTGGATTTTCGACTCAACCATAAATACTAGTCCAGTTCCTTCCTGTAAAGACGCCACTTTTGATCGTCTGGTATATTTTTTATTTTTAGAATATCATTCATCTTCTTATCTAGAACGGATAATTTTTTAGTTACAGTCGATTCGGAACCACGAATACGTGCTAACTGTTCCGGTGAATGGACGATCATTTTTTTGAAAGAAGATGCCATGTCTCAATGGGGAATGAGAGTACCGAAAAGACCCGATAACAAAGAGCCTAGGGTAGAAAGCCTCCTTTCTGAACAAGAAGTTTTCTTTGTTTTGATGTTCACTTTCGGTTTCACAAGATTGCGTAAGACCGACTTGTATGGTGTCAGACGGCGTTTTGCAGATGGTTTAATTTTCACGTTTCCTTTTAAAATGTTCAAGCAGCATTCGCTGATGAAACATATTGTCTTTTTCGGAGCACTTTTCAATAATGATTTACGGATTTTGGTAGGTGAATTTTTCAACACGTGCAAGAAAGGTGAATGTTTCTTGAAAGAAGTCGAATGACTGTTCCTGTTAGAACGTGAGTTGGTACGTGTCTTACTCGTTTTCCTCATCTCGATGTTTTAAACATTCCTGAGGAAGATATGCTGTTGAGTAATTCTGATTAAACATGTCTGTCTGATAACGTAGAGGATCCGGTGTTGACTGTGAAAGATCAATATACAAATAACTGAAAGGTTGCGTGGTAGCATCTATATATACTTTTTTCGAGTTCCTTCATGCGGTGAGGATAAAGTTGTCATGCAAAAACAGTGAATTGGTTCATATCTCGTAGATTTTTAAAAATAACAAAATGCTTCACGTTCAACGAAATATCCCTGCAATTTTTTCCTTGATGAAAAAGATTCTGTGTTATGAATACCACCGAAATGTTTTTTGTGATGGCTACCTTTTGTGAAAATGTCGGCGACTTTTTCTCCTTGAGCAACCATCATAAGATCGTCCAGGATTATGAGAGTGTTTTGTTTTCCGTTCCACGACTGCCAATCGACGATACCTTTATGATATTGCACATCTCGAAGATTTTGCGGAACACTGTTTTCCTGATCGTAACACCATATGATTTTCTTGACGGTTCCTTCGACGAGATGAACGATGGAGTCGACTATGTTTGTCACAAATGTAGTTTTTCCAATTCCTGATGCTCCGCAAACCATTATTGTGAAAGGATGGGAAAGTTTAGGAAACATGTTTTATGCTGAAGAAAGGTCTTACAGATTCTGAAGAAAAATGAAGATCTGTCAGTCTGTAAACACATTTTATATACTGGCCGTCCGAAGAAGGGTTCAAACTCTGGACCACTACATACATATTTTAGTCTGCACAGTATCCGAAAGGAAACGATAAATGTTCATGGTCGAATCGTCGTTTCAGCAATACTGATTGAAACAGCTTTCTTTCATTTGTACTGATAACCTGGAACTGTTTTGTTCTAATTCTGAAAATATTTTCCACTATAACTTCAGGTTTCTCGTTATTTATCATGTCGCACATAGTATCAAAATTAACCAATTCTGATGTGGTGGTATTCAATGTAATCCTTTTCACTTTACAGATATACCGTGATTCGGAGAATGGTTTAGTTATTTTTATTTGTAACTTTTCGGTCCCGTTGAAACAAATTGTTCACTAACTGCATCGGGGCCGAAATCGGTCAATTCATTGGTGAGTTCTCCTAATGCGCAACCTGTCTGGGGGTGATATTCCATTTCAGGACTATCTATGTAAATTATAGAATCTGTATCACAATAACATATCCTTTCACCCAACTTTTTGAGAAGTTCATACAGTTTCAGGCGAGCATGGCATGTCGTGAAGGCTGCAATAGGAACATTTACTTTTCTGTTCAGACTGACAGCCTCTTCTCTTCAACATATTTCCAGTTCACTAAGACAGTGTCCTGATTGATGAACATAACTCCTCCGATAATTATATTTGGGTCAGTCATTTTATCGAGAAAATCTTTCGATTCCTTGATGATGGTTGTTTGGGAAAGATTGACCCGTTGACAGAATTTACCCCATAAAGAATTAAGGCAGAGTTTAGATGGCAGCACGTATCTTCACATTTTAATCCAATAGCACATTCCTTACACAAGGAAAACATCCATTTCCCATGCATTTTCGTAGGCAAAACAGGATGTAAAAGGGTTTTTGGATGCAGAATAGTACATTTTATGAGTCCCTCCATGTTCAGCACCTCATTTACCGAAGGAATAGAAGTTCCTAGAAATATGGTAGGATGTCCGACAGGATAGGCACAGTATTTGTTTACATAAGGGTACAAACTTGTAAAATCGTTGTACTGTAATTTCTCATTTTCCTAGATCTTGTAATAAGTCCTGACTGTTTCAACTCTCCCTCCGTACAAGGCGTCTCGTGGATTTAAAGGAATGCCGAAAACGATAGGATGTGTCGATAGATATCTATCGAGTTCAAGATCGGCTTTCAATATTTTGTTGAAATCGCATTCCCACATTGTGACAACATGGTATCCTTCAGAACGTAGAGCCGCACGTTTACGGCACGTTGTCTCGTATCTGAAGGCTGCAGTGTTCAACATGTCACTATGTTTATCACTGCTACTATCCTGATCGGTTTCACCTTCTTTGTCACCTTTTGGATACATATCCCTGTTAATTGATATTCAGCGTTGACAACCATGCCAGTAGCATCCAAGTGCCTCGTACACCATCTGCGTCTCCTCGTGATAGCCGTCCACTCTGTAACGCCCTCCTATGACATATTTTTCACGAGTACGTCAGCCGTGAAGAAGTATTACATCATTTTGTTCTTCCACGTAGGTTAACCATTTCAATGCGAACTTTGACATCTGATCTGCATGATGGTAACCTCCTTTAGGTATTATTCCTATAGTGTTAGCAGGCATAAATTTCTGCTTGTAAATTAGTGAACAGGCAGATGCTATTGTGAGGCAATCCTTGAAAATGTCTATTTTGCATATGTCTAGGAAATTCTGTCTCAGCTTCAAACATCCTTGTCTCAGCAGGGTAACATCCTTGATGCAGTATTGGAGAAGTTGGTTTTTGTTGTTGAAAGGTATATTTTTGCTGCATTCAATGTCATACCAAGACATAAAACGGTGTTGATCTTGGACTGTTTTCATATATTCATAGCTGTATGCAGAAGGAGGAGGCATCACTCCTATGTAATTTCTGTTTTTGTAGGTGTTCCACAAATGCGGATAATAGCCTTTCTGCACCGGCAAACCGAAAAGTTTTGAAAATCCAGCAAGAATTGTCTGAACGTAGTTGAGACTGTCCACAAAATGAAGATTTTGGTATGTCATACTAATGATTTTGGTACCGTCCAAGATGACACGAGGTTTCATTTCTCTTTCCAAAATTCTCCGTAGTAGAAATGTGCAATCGTAGTGTGCACAGATGGTTATGTTGGAAAACTTGTGCTGCAATTCGAGATAGGACAGAAATGTGTCTACAGGGTCATCCCAGAATATAAACTCTCTGGTTCCACAAACAGAACAGGGAACTGTTAAATCCTCCTTCTTGTAACATGAGTGACACGCTGTCTGTACTACGATAAGATTTGGAACATGAAGAAACGTTTTTTCTTCCTCAGAATAAAGAATGTCTGTATAAGACTCAAAATCGTAGTATATATATAGAAATTTTGAATTCAGTTTAGGTTTCGGTATAGCCATGTGACAGAAATGATTTGTAGGTTTCACGCAGTTACATACAGTACAGTACCGGTACTTCATATTACATTTATGCACTTTTTCATATGTATTGTTTGTTAGAATAATTCTGAAACATCGGGGACACTGTTGGATTTCACTACAGACTGTACCGTTTTGGAATGGTGTAGAAACGTGATTCGTGAAGCAGTTTTCATTTTTGAAAATTCTGTGAAATGTCTGACATATTCTGCGAACACCCTGTTCAGGCACACGTGGCAGAGTTGAACGACACATAGAACACAATTGTTTACACAGATGATTATGAGGTCTATGAAATATGAGTTTGTTACACCCGTGGCATTCTTGTTTTGCTGCAAATGCTCCAACATGGTTCACTATCACATCATAATGCTGTCGGGTGTTATCATAGAGAAGGTATATATATTTGGAAGCATTCTCAACCTGTCCTTCGAACAAAACTTCTTTCACATCACGAAGATTGTTGTATACAACAATTTTATATTCTGTAAAAACTTGCTGAAATTTTCTCAGTTCAGGAATTCCACTTCCTGCACATGCATTGTCTTTCAGATCTACATCTGCTTTCCGCATAAGTTCGAAAACAGGTTTGAGATTTCTATTTTTTCGATACTGTGAATAGGGCGGATCATTATCAGCATGGGATTTTCCTATGACCAAAGCTTCAGCTAAACAGAGTGGTTTCTTTCTATTCGGCACACCGAAGAGACTTTTTTTTTGCATACTTAACATGTAATTAGGTAAACAATATGTTCGTTTACCTCCACCACCTCCGAGAGGTATGTCGACATGGTCGGCTCGCAAAATTAAACGGTCTGTAGCCGTGAATGTTTTCGCGCTCTGCAATATTTTATACATAATGTTCCACACCATATCACTGTGTAACTGATCACATCTGTGCCACCCGATATAAATATGTTTCACGGTTGGGTCAGATATGTTAGACAGAGTTAAACCTATCTTGTCTTCGTGTTTGGTGTTTTTCTTAACATAGGTGAGAAGATTTTCAACACCTTCACGGATCCATGTGTGAGGATCAACATTTTCTGAAGGGTGCGAGAAACTGAATTCCACACGACGTCCTTTGGAATGGAATTTGGGATATTCACGTTCTTGAATGTTATGTAATATTATATTCCCTATTTGTTCATGAGACACTGTATCACGTTTTCTTTTCTTACCTTTTCTATCTGATACAGAAACACTCTGGGATGACTGTTCTGGTGAAGGTAAGGGATCCGGTCTCCATGGCAGCCCTGGCAAAGGTTCCAGGTCTGATCCAGGTGCGACGTTCCTTGAAGGTCCTGGTGATGTAACAGGGTCAAATGCGGTTGTCTGCTTCTCCTCGGTAACTCGGGATACAGGATCGGGTGTTGATGAAGGGCCTGGTGATTCTTCGGAAATACCTGTCCATCCTTCTCCGGGATGTTGTCACTGTCCGTAGTAAGCAGTCATACTCCTTGAGCAAGGAGATCCTTTCTCCTGCGATGATTTTTTGCACAATTTGCACCAACACTTTCCGTAACTTTCTAGGTGTTGTGTAACATCCATCACGATATAGCAATAACAGATCGTCAGCGGATAACTGTACGTCCATGATCGTACTATGTCTGTGTCACGAAGACTGTCATGTGGAGAGAACACCGTACTTTATATAGGCAAGCATACCAAAGCAGTTATTTCCATTCCTAACGGTTCTGCTGTCTGATCTGTAAACTCTCCGGAAATCTGTAACAGTCCTCTGCTAACAGTCTTCGCCTTTTCTGGCTGATATGAATGCTCATGTAAAATTCTCGGAAAAAGCTAACTGTCTTCACCAGATGTTTTCCTGGCTGATAATAAACCCATGTAAAATTCTCGGAAATAGCTAACTGTCCTCACCGGATATCCAAACCACTGTGCCATGTGCCTCCATAGGGTATCGATCCGGCAGCCTTGATTACAAGCCGACGACGTTGCCACTGTGTACATATTTGTGTACATATTTTATTACTACCATTCGAAATTATACATTTCTTATTTTAAAATTCATAATGTATACCTTCTACCGCTCCGACTGTGGGGATGTGGGAACAAAGTCCCAAAACTGAACGAAACATGTTAGTTTATTAGTAGTGGCATGCATATTTCGTTTTTGACGAAAAAACGAAATTTGAAAAAACATATTCTAGTGTTAATTTTTCATGTTTTTGAAAGGTGTGAGATGCATTTTGTGACCATGTTTTGTCACGAAATAATGCGAAATGAACTGCAAAAAGCGAAATTAACTCTTAAACACGAAATTTAGGGTTTATTCACCAACGCGGCACCTTCTGAGGTCTGAATTATCCTGAGAGTTATGCAATTCCCGGGAAATTGATTAATTCTGCTGTTAATATTGGAGAAACAAAAATTGACTCCTTTACACAGAAATAAACTTAATACTCGGATAACTACATAAATGGGCTATTAGAAGTGAAATGTTAATTCTGTGGAATAAGTGTAGTTTTTAAATCAAATTTAGGATTATATTCATAATTTTAAAACCAAAATGTATTTTTATATACCACTTTTGATCCAATTTTTCACCGCTATAACACCGATATTTTATTTTATTTACCGCTTTTGAACCCGAAATTGACTCAGTTTTTATACCGAAATTTTGCTTTTTTATTTACCAAAAATATGTGCCTCTATTTATTAGTAATATTAGTAATGTTTATTCGTTCAGTTTTCTTCTTTTTATAAAATCCATCATTTTCTCTTCCATTTCCTTCTCAGCTCCCCCCCCCCCATTTTATCCTTCTGTATTTATCTTTTCTCACACCCTTGAACACTTCCAGTAATTCAAAACATACCCGAAGTGAGAAATGAGAAGGTATGTATTGTACTTTTTTCACATTTTCTATAAAATCCCCAAATACGGGTGCATTTTCTTTCGTCTCGATTATATATGCAAACATTTTAACCAACGTATCTATTTTGACCTCCATGTCGCGGCATTCTTCCTCCAAATTTTTCATCAGCTTTTCCGATAGTCCATTTTCTTCTCAGAAATTTACATAGCAAGCATTCTTTTTTTCAACTTAACGAGCATGAATCTTGCTCCACAAATTTAATCTCTCTTCTGTTGTAGTCCTTGTCTCCTCTTTTACGTCACCATACAGTAGACTGAACCCTAATGGAAGTGTAGTAATCTGAAAATAGACAGAAAATATATTAGTTATACCGCGTGAGGCACCTAAAAGTACCACCTGAAATAGCGAAGAAACCAGAAACAGTAGCGATGTGAGGTTTACGGGAAACAATAATATCAAATGGGGCTCGTAAATCGGAGGTACGGGGTGGGTCGAAAAATATCGACAAATGGGGCATCTGGAGCAAAGTCATATTTTTTTAAATGGAACGATATACGATAACATGCATAATATAAAAGAGCACACGCAGAGAAACACAACGCCGTTGGTCTCATGCATCTACTGCACATAGGAACGAAGATATGGCCATGTGAAAATATGTAAACAAACTAACAAGTGGTCCACTTGACCGTCAGTACCACGGCATGTAAGACTTCTCAGGTGCCTGACAGAACTGCCTTTACACAGAGAAAGTTTTGATAGCAGGTCCACGAAATCGTGTTAGTTCATAGCAAGCAGTCGTAGTGGTAAGAGCGAAGATTATGGTGTTCACAAACATAGAAAAAGCGGACATGATCCTGATCTATGGGGAATGCCGAAATAATGCCTCAGAAGCCTACCGTGTGTAACCAGAGAGATATCCGGACAGACGACAGCCATCTCGACGTCTGTTTGGTAAGTTATTTATTAAATTAAGAGACACCGGAAGTGTAACACCACGAGCACGTGTGTGGAACAAGCCAACTACAGGTGAGGCAGTTGCAACAAATGTTCTCGCCGCTGTTGCTGTGAATCCGCACGTTAGCTCCCGTGAAATTGCCAGGGATGCTGGGATGAGTCAGCGAAGTGTATTGCGCATTCTGCACACACACAAGTTTCACCCATATCATATCTCCCTCCATCAGTAACTTCACGGGAATGATTTTGTGGACCGTGTTCGGTTTTGTACATGGATGTTACGACACGACACACCCGATTTGTCACGTATCCTCTTCACTGACGAGGCAACTTTTACCAATCGTGGAAATGTCAACCTAAGGAACATGCACTATTGGTCGGTGACAAATCCACATTGGCTTCGCCAAGTGGAACGTCAGCGCCCATGGAGTGTGAACGTGTGGTGTGGTATAGTGGGTGAACATCTCATTGGCCCTTTTTCTATACAAGGGACACTGAATGCTGACCGATACATACAGTTTTTACAACATGAACTGCCTGTACTATTGGAGGACATACCACTTCAGACAAGGAGGGAAATGTGGTACCAACATGACGGGTGCCCAGCTCACAGTGCAAGATGCGCTACAGCATGTGTGGAAAATACATTTCCAAATCGTTGGATTGGACATGGAGGGCAGGTCAAATGGCCGGCTCGTTCCCCAGATTTGTCACCGTTAGACTTTTTCCTGAAGCTGAAGGACATTGTCTACCGGGATGTGCCAACAACTCCAGAGGATATGCAACACCGCATTACTGCGGCTTGTAGGGACATTCCCTACGAGATGCTACATTCTGTGAAACGATCTTTGCATGGGCGCCTCGTTGCCTGTATCGCAGCTGACGGCCACTTGAACACACACTTTGACAGGTTTTCGCTTCTTACGCAGTGGTTCTTCGACATACTGTCATGGTCATTTTCATTATGCTGTAACACTGTCAAATACATGCTGCTGACGATGTCTACTGTATTTTTTCTTCCTTTAACACGTTCTGTCTTCATCTTGTCCAATGGCTTCCGACATCTTATACTTGTACATGCCGTGGTACTGACAGCCAAGTGGGCCACTTGTTAGTTTGTTTACATATTTTCACATGGCCATATCTTCGTTCCTATGTGCAGTAGATGCATGAGACCAACGGCGTTGTGTTTCTCTGCGTGTGCTCTTTTATATTATGCATGTTATTGTATATCGTTCCATTTAAAAAAATATGACTTTGCTCCAGATGCCCCATTTGTCGATATTTTTCGACCCACCCCATACCTCCGATTTACGAGCCCCATTTGATATTATTGTTTCCCGCAAACCTCACATCGCTACTGTTTCTGGTTTCTTTGCTATTTCAGGTGGTACTTTTAGGTGCCTCACGTGGTATATATATATTTTACACAAACTGTAATCACTGTTATATATTAATTCACACATATTTTCAGGAACGTATCATGCAGCAAGGGGAGAGTCTGCGAAATGCTTTTCATGAGTATCAGCTAGGAGCAGAAGAAGGAGAGCAATTCGCAGAGCTCACCAGGGCTGTTCGGAGGGGCTTGGAGGAGCAGGCTGAAATTGATTGGCAGTACGAACAAACCTTTGCCGTTTTCGCGGTTCAGAGTAACCGAAATCGGCAAAGGATGGAAGACACTTTTCGTCAATATCGCCAAAGGTAATTATTTTTCAATTTATTTCTGATAATATTGTATATTCTGACATGGTCCGACAACCTATCGACCATCCTTGTAGCTCAATTAGGGACAGAGATGTATCGATTTGAAATTTTCGCAAAAATCGAAAAAATGAAATTAAAAAAAATCGAAAAAAGTTCAAAATGTTTTAAAAAACTTTTCAAAAGTTTTTGAACAAAATTGAAATAAAACACCCTCAGTCACAATCCTGTTTGTCCCAGACCTCATGTTTCAAAGCGCCCTTAGTTATGGCCCAATTTTCGTCAGACCTCAAGTTTCAAGGGGTCCTCAGTTACTGACCCTGTTTTTCGGACCTCATGTTTCAAAGGGTCCTCAGTTATGGTCCTGTTATCCCCAGAGTATTGTATCTACACATACCCCACTTTTAAGACTGTAGGCCTCCTGTACTCATGTTTCAAAGAACCCCCTGTTGTGGCCCTATTAGGCCCCAGTAAAACTTACTGCAAATAAGCCCCGGTTAGTTAAATTGGTTTCACAAGCACGTTCTCCATTTTTCCAATTATATATGTCACATACCACTTTTTTCTTTATAGCCGATATCTGCATGGAACAGAATATATTTTTTTAATTATTATATATTGTTTTTCAGAATGGATATACGTAATATTCGTAGGGCCGAGAACCTGGTCCTACTGCTACCTCCTGCGGTCCTCAGGGCCTATGTTCGTCCTCCTTCTCCTGCTCTGGAAGAGGTGGAAGATCCGCCTCTCGTCAATTTAGTGCAACACGAGGAGAAGGAGGGACATCTTACGCCTCCATTACCTCCACCTAGAGGAGAGGACCGGGAACAGCCAGCCCCCCCCCCCCCACCATAGGCTGTACCTTCTCGATTTCAAAATAAACTACTACTGCCGTAGGTAATATCTTTATTTTCTCGCAAATCCCAACAGCCACAATAGTACACCCATTTTCACTTACCTTAGGGTACTTCACCTTCGATACCTGCTCAGATTTCAGACAGATAGCAACGACTCTGACGATCTTTCGGCGGTGATCCAATATCTGCTGCTTCAGGTGAAAGGCGACTCTGCTGATTCTACAATGGGAGATGGTGATTCTGGTGACATCACAATCCGGTAGACCCTTATATACCTTCCTTCCGATTTACGTTATCAATACATTCTGTGCGCATTCGTTCACACAGAGCATCCAACGTCCATGTGCCTCTCCTATCTTCTTCCTGTCCTGGTACACTGTACACACTCAACTCTTCCGAGAATCATACTTTTTTTACTCTGTATAATTTATCTACATCTATCTTCTCCCACACTTTTTTATCCTTATGCTCTTTCTCCATCACGTGCTATCCCACAAGTTTTGCAGAGAACCCTCCTTCCAGCACCGCATTCAACAGACTTCTAAGAATACAACACACCATTCTTCTGTCACACTCATTCCGGAAACCCATATCTCGACATTTTCAGAAAACCGCTTTCATCCTGCTTATTTCAACCATTCCGCACATCATTCATCCGGTCCATGCATATCACTCTCAACCATCCACACACACACACATATCGCTCACCAATTCATGGAACCACTTAACAATAATCTTTCTCGCAACACCAAACCGATTAACACCAGACATCAAACATTACTCATTCCCCGAAGCCCTACTCTCATCCCACACAAGTTCTAGAACTAGAACACTCAACACTTCAATGTCATCTGCTCGAACATTCACCAGACCCTGAAACAATCTCCTGACAAAATTCCTTGAAAAACAGCCCTTAAAACACTGGACTCAAAACTGCAAAAGCAATTACCATTCCAAACCCATTACCCAAACCACATCCATTAATTCTCACAACATTTCCTCGAAACAACACTCAACAAACCCCATTTTCCAAGAAAAGGCACTTAACATTCACCGCACCCCTTAAAAGTCTCATCAACGCCATCTGTTTTCAGACTCCAGAAATTCCGAGAAAACAAACCGTCAAACACTTGCATACTTTTCCTCCAACAACCAATCAAAACGCTACACACAAAATTAAACCCCACCCATTTTATGATGTCACACCAATCAAATTCAGCCTCAAAAAATAAAACCCAACCCAATTTATGATGTCATCACTCAAAACAATACCCTCACTTACTTGTAAGATACACACAAAGAAGAAACAAAAATATAGAGAAAATTTGCCCTTCCCCCTCTTTTTTTTTTATATAATCCCATTTACACTTTTTCTACAGTCTTTGTCCAGTCTAAGTTCCATCTCTCCTAACTGGGCCAGTCATCATGATTTCACAAACCTTACTGTAACGTCTCAGTTTGGTATTTTTTATAATTCTTATATATTTATTACTCTCAGTGGATCTTCTTTCACTGGTTGATAAATCCTTCAAAGCTCATTTCTCTAACAGACACAGAAAGCACACCCCTCTGTTGTCATTTTCCATGACTGTGATCTAATAGGTCTACCAGAGTTTTAGTAATTTTATTGTTTACTTCCATTGAAAAAATGCTAGATTCAAGATACTGATTTTGCTAAGTATGCTCTCTTGCCTAGTTATCTATGTAGTGAAATTATTATTTTTTCTCTTTGTCATAGAGATAGGACAGATTAATCGGAACTCTATCAATATTGGCCAATATAGGCACATCAGTTTATCGGTAAAATTACCGATAATTTTACCAATGCGATATATCTACAATTTATTGCAATATTGTGTCATTTTGTTGTAATTTTTGTGGAAGCAAACACATAATTTCCATTCCTTATTTTTTTTATGTTCATGTGACAACATGCAGCTTCTTTTGCATTCCAAAAGCTTAGTTCACCTGGTAATATAGATTTATTAAGGGATCAATGAACCATTTGAAATTTTATATCACATTGGTAGAATATTGGTTATCAGTAAAATTTTTATGAGTACTTTATCCGTATCAGGCAAAATTCCATATCGGTCCATCCCTACTTTACTATAATTCTATTGGGTGATTCCACATTGGTTTTGAATTACTTTTTATGAACCAGGGTGGATCCTATATTTATGATTTTTTATGTGTTTAAGAGAGTAAAAAGGTATATTTTGAGCACTACCTGTTACCAAAAATTGACAAAAAATTTCACTTTACCCTATGGTGCTTTCACCAGAGATCAAACCCAGCACCTCTTAATTGAAAGTTTGTTTTTCTTTATGCCCAATTTATGCTCAGATATTATCATTTTCATATTACCACAACTCGTTGTAACAGTAAATTAGTGAACTTTAATATTGTTTATGCATAAATTTATTTTGCCTCTATTTCAGGAATCTCTCTGGCCATATGAAGTCACAAGTTACCCTGTTCCATAACTTAAATTCTTTAGATGTTGCAAGGAGCAAGTTTTAAAAATATTTTTCTCTACTGAACTAAATACTCTTTATTGTAAGTGTATATATTGAAGTGTCAATTCTTTACTTTAAACTAAATTTTATTTAACATTATTTGATGTATTTACTGCTTTGCTTCTCCTCACTTTGTTCTCCATGTGTGTTCCTCTTAATGCCCATGTAGTGGCAGTTGTAGTGAAGGAGATTAAATTTACTATTAGATGATATCTGATCTAGAAACATCAGTTTTAGTAGTTACAAAGTGGCACACTAATACATATCACAATGTGGGAGGGGACAAAAAGGGGCTTTGGAGCACCAGTGCAAATGTATGTGGATATCTATATGTCTAGGAATTATTCTAGGGTAGTGTGCATTCTGTTAAGCAAAATGGAACTGAGGGAGGAGAAATTCTTCAATAATCCAGGTTTTGCAGCTGCTGTTTACATGGATGCATAGTTCTTCAGCCTTCGACTTGAAACACGTCTCTGACAAACAGAGATTAATCTCCTTAAAATTTGGATTTGGCTTTAATAGGTGGATGCACAAGAAGTAGATATTAATCCTGGAGAAGTTGAAACTGAAGGCCAGTTGATGAAGACTCATTCAAGCTGTGGTGAAGAAGCTGTTGATGAATTGGAGCTGTTGCTCAGAGAGTTTGATATTCATCTGGTTGCTGCAGCTGGAGGAATTGCTAAAAGAAATGTCCTGCCCCTCCTCAACTTCATGCCAACAAAAATATTCTCTCATACTGGGAAACAAGGAACTCTGCAATGCCCAAATTACTCTCTCTCTTGCCATGGTGGTACTGGCTGTGCCTGCAACCCATGTTAGTGTTGAGAGACTACTCCAGAGTAAAAATTTTTTATCCAATCTTTGAGTCAGGGTATCTACCAGCAGTGTGGACAACATAATTATCATAAGAAGTAATTCCAAATTTAAGTGGAGAATATCATTCCCCTAAATAGACAATACTTTATGATCTGCTGCAAATGATAAAATTTCTGAATGTCAAGGCAGCAGCTGTTTCACTAATGATGAAACTGACATTCAGGTGTAAGAAATGAAGAACATATATCTGTAAAATATCAAGAATTTACAGATATCATTTATTGTTTTTATTTTCATTCTTGTTATTTTCTTATAGGTTTATTTTGACAAATTGTAGAAATTGTAGTCTTACCCAGTATTGTCATCTTCACTGTAATTTGTCTGCTCTCTAAAATATGTTTTTACTAGCACAGCCATTTACTTGAGACGCTCGACATTTAACACTTTGTATTTTGATTAATTTCTTTGCATACTTAAGTATTTTTTGATAGTATCACTGTGTAATTTACAATACAATGCAATTTTGATGCACCCATTATATCTATACTATAGCTCTTTTCCAGTCTTACGGCAGGCACTCTATATGCTGGCAAGGGAAGTGGGGAGTGGGGAAGTGACCAATCCAGCACGATAAACACAGCAGCATGTAGAACCAGGTGCACATAGTAGTTCCTCCCTTCGACGTCGTAACTCTTTGTCACCACCACTGCTGTCTGATTGGTCTGCTGCAAATTCCCCACTACCCACTTCCCTTGCCAGCATATAGAGTACCTGCCGTAAGAGTAGAAAAGACCTATAACAGAAATGAAAGACTAATTCCACAATGTGTATAATGAAATAATGTCATTCAAAATGCTCCTTAAACAAAAATGCACTACTAGACTAGGTGAGTTTACTATGGACAACATTTTAGACAGTGACGTCTCCTGACCCTGAACTTAAGGTGTTGGCAAAAATAAATGTTAACCCCCTCTCACTTCTGTGAACAAATATTACAAATTTTCTCTGAACATTTTTTGTGTAAATTTAGAAATATTTAGAAAAACATTAAATTACATAAATTATTTTTATATTTTTAAATTTCTATATTTTTTATTATTTTTATTTTACATAAATCATAAACATAAGCAGTGCTTCTCTGTTGTCATTGACTGTCCACACTAGCCTAGAGGTAAAATTCCATCTGGTATGAGCTAATGACGGGAGCTTTCTGGACATGAAAGCAGAAAGTTCGTGAAACTTCTTTGGAGAATGAGAGAAAAATGTAGGCAGTGATTTAAGACCACAAAAGAACACCTTAAGCTCTTTGTTAAATTCTAACGATTGTTGCAGCACCAAGTTCATGACATGAGCATAACAATGCGTAAAAATAGCTTTCGGATACTTTTCCAAAACTTTGCTTTGAAGGCCATTCAAATGGCCACTCATTACCGAAGATCCATCGTATGTCTGGGCAAATAATTTATCCCCACACTTATATTTATCCATTATTTCAGTCACTTGACTAAAAAGAGCTCCTGCAGTTTTATCGGCGCTCTGTCATGAAATCCAAATAATCTTTCAATGACTTTTTTCTGAGGCTGACAAAAAACGTAACATGGTTTATTGCTGATATCTGAGTCACACAAAGTCTGTGTTTTGAATTTCGTTGTAGATTTTATATCTCAGAACATCCAAAACTGAATTTATTAAATCATTTTGAATGCCTGCCGAAGTACCATGTAAAACTGTAGAATTTAATAAATGTTCTTTTAACGAGGGATCAAACTCTGCACTTGCAATAAGGAATTCCATGTAATTGCCCTTATTTAGAGATGCTGCATTTTCCTCATGGCCTCGGAATGCCAGTTCTTGCTGTGCTAAATAGCAGATGGCATTAATCAACCTCTTTAATATTTCCCTGTTCTTTTTTACTTTTACATTGTGTAGCTCTATTTCAGCTTTTCATTGAGTATCCAAAAGAATGTCAATTCTAGTAGGGGTGGCAACAAAACTACTAAATTTAAAGAAACTAGAAAGATGCAATTCAAACTCACTGTGTTTTTTCACTGCAGTATTGAGATGATTCAAATCCGCATCATCATTATCCTTTGCCATTTCCTGCCTCTGGCTGGGTCGACATAGAAGTCAAGGCTCTCCATTTTTTCCTGGTGTTCCACCACTCCTCTCTTTCCACGGTGTTCTAATCTTGTCCTCTTCTCCTAACACTCTCTGCTATCTGCTCTTTCCACCGACATCTTGGTCTCCCCCTTGTCCTTATTCCCACTCCTTGTGCATGGTAAGTTCTTACTGGTAGTATTTCTGCATCCATCATCTTTATGTTCCGAACCATCTCACCTGTGCCTGATTTATCCTGTCCTGAAGCTTCACCACACCCACTGTCTGTCGGATCTCCTCATTCCTTACAGTACAGAAAATTGGAAGGATGGGAGCTAATGCCTCACCCTCTCTACAACCCAGACCTACCCCTGTCCAACTTTCACTTGTTTGCTCCATTGAAGAACAGCGTTCAGGGTACCAAGTTTGACAACAATGATGTTGTGAAGGATGAGGTTCATTGGTGGTTACGTCATGCCGAAATCGACTTCTTCAAGAGTGTCATTTTCCAGTTTCTATTACGGTGGCACAAATGTGTTGACTGTTTCCAATGTTTCGTGGAAAAGTAGCAAGAAGGTACAAATTATGTATTGCCATAGGTAGAATAAAAATAGTGGTTTCTGACTTTGAGTAATATCACTTGACTCATTACTTTTAGTACATACCTTGTATATATATTTTATAAGGTACACAAAGATGCTCAAAATTAAAATTATTTGTAGCATATTCAATTCTAATCTTCTGAACTTAACATTTTGATTTCCATGTTCATATTGCTGAAAGAAAAAGTTAATTGATGTCATTTTGTTGCACATCAATTTTATGTAAATTTGTATTGCAAATGTTTATTTTCTACATGTAAAATATTCATAAAAACATGATGTTTTTCTTTTAAAATCCTAGCTGATTTATTTCGATTAGTCTACTACAGTTATTTGAGCAATCATGGATACCTCGGGGTTGTAACAAAAACACTGAACTTTAATAATTTTTTTATAACCCAGAACTTTTGTGACTGCAATGTATGTCCAGAAACTAAATGCCTGTGCCCAAATCTGGAAGTATTGCTCAGGAATGAGAAATTGTCAGTAACATGTAACATTGACAGTTCACATTTAAAATATGAAAGATGGGTTACTTTGGAGTAAATGTGCAAGAATTACGTTCCACAGAAATCTAGTTTTTGAGTTGCAAACCCCCAAGCTGTAAAGAAAGCACAAGAAACAATAGTTCAAATTAAGAGCTTGAGGTTCCTTATTACTACTTAACCCATTCGCATACCTAGCCGTCACCGTACCTAGTTGTCGAATCGACGGGTTACCGATTTCCATCACGTAGTTTCTTTTTCATTCAATAGATGGCAGAGGTTGTATGATAATTCGAATCTATGACATGTGTGTTTGTGCTGCGAAGCTTTTCATACCATTTCAAGCATGTTTTGTTCAGTAATTTCTCATGTAAACAATCCTTCATTTGTTACGTCTTGCAAACGTGTTGCGTAAGAATGTTGTAGCGATAAAGAGGAAAATGTGGATTTTGGAAGTGTAGATGAACACAGGGATTCATTTTGTGTTAGTGAAATTGAAGAATGTAGTGAAAGAGAGGAAGAGGTGGCTGTGTCAGGAAAAAAAAATAAAACGTTGAGGAATGGAAATGGAATGCAAAGGATGTGTATGATGAAAATTATTAGCCGAGTTTCTATTTATGTTTTAAGTAAACTGCATATGTGCATATTTATTACTGTAATTCCACTTCAATATATACAATTTTCACGTAAATTGCTTTGATAATTTTCACAATATTTGACGTATTGTCTTGCTGTGCAACCTTCACGGGAAATAGCCAAATTTAAATGGTATTTCATGGCAAAAAATTTGGCATTTAAATGGTATGCGGATGGGTTAAGAGAGAATGTCACCACAGCACATTTGTGCAGGGTGCTGGAGAAGCTGTAAAGATCTGAATTAGTTATCTGCAGATCACTAGTTCAAATCTCATGCACCACTGATTTTTTTTCTTCTTTACACTTCTTGGGATGTAGTGGAAACTTTCATTCATTCATTGTTATGGTTTGAGTTGGTGTTTTAAGTCCACTTTATGCACAGTAAGACTAATTGGGACTGGACCTACAATTTAAAGTGGGATCTGAACCGCTATATGTGCCTCCACTGGGTAACAAACTTGGGACCCCTTGATTACAAGGCAACGACGATACCACTGTGCCATCAGGGAGGCCACAGACATTAGAGCAATGTTAGTCTGCTAAATGCAGTCCAGGGTGTACTTCATGAAACTGAGGTTGATATTCGGGTGTCTCTTACACACCGAATATGATGACAGGATTTTTAAGATGAATATGATGACAGGATTTTGCATAACACCAAAATCAAATATTTTGGCAAATTCGATGGTATCTCTTCGCAAAAGTGGATGTTCAAGGCTCACATCTTTCTCCAACCAAAGTTCCCCTCACACTTTTTATCAGAACAAGTAATTTCCAAGTATTGGAGTCAAATAAAAGCAGAAAAGGATCATCCAATAGGCTGTTGATGGGAAAAGAGAAAATGAGGATGACAAGAAGATCATTCCTGTCATATTGACACTGCCTAAAGCTCCCGAGAATGTTGAATGAGGAAGTCACAGGTGACGTTATTACTGCTTTACCATAATGCGGTAGTGTCCAAAAAGTAGAAAAATGGAATTGGGAGACCTGCACGATCACCATAAATAATTACCAAGGAGTGTAACTCACCTGACACACATAGGCAACAGTACTGCTAGTGTCAAATAGGCCCGTAATTGAAAGGTAAACAAAACACAACATATCAGAACAAGAGTGCCTCATTCTGTATCGAATGCACATTGTGATCAGAGGATAATCTCATCGGACGTCTGGAAGCAAGTCAAACACAGACTGAAGTCACGGCAGTGTTGACTGTGCCACAATCATTTCCAGGCTTTGACGACGGTTCCAAGACACAATAGATGTTCATGGTAGGCCAGAACAAGGTTGTCAATGAGTAGCAGCACCACAACAGGGCCGATATCTGGCTTTAACTGCATGACAAAACCGGACGATGCCTGCAAGACAACTGTCCTCAAAAGCTTGCAGCCACCTCAGGGGTTAGAGTTTTTCTTGCCAAACTGGTACTGGAGAATTGGTAATTCTAGTGGTCTCAACGCATCTAAAATCCAAACTACTAGATCGACGTTATTTTCGTACTGAATTCTAAGTCCACTTTATGCACAGATAGGCTAATTGGGCCTGGACCTACAGTTTAAAGTGAGATACGAGGTACTATGTGACTCTACTGGGTATACGACCTGGAACCCTTTGTCATCCTGCACTGAACTTAAACAAACAGCTCCCCATCCCCCCATTTCTAAAATAAATATACATTAAATATGGTATTTATAAGATAGTCATTATTGACTGTTTTATTACCGAACGTCAAATAAAACATGTTCTCCAACTCAAATAATCACCTCATCATCCTATCTCACCCAATATTTCTGTTCCTCTCCTTCCCCCATTCCACTCCCCCCCACACACACATGCAACAAATTAAATCTTTTCTTAGGCTTGTATGTGTATAATACCCCAAAAATCCTATTTATTTTCTACTTACTGTCACCCCTCTCCCTCTCACACAACACTCATTATTATAGGCGTTCACCAGAGCATACTGGTAATGTATCGACCTCTTTTAATCAGTGTCTATTTCTCGAGTTCCAGTCAGGTCGCATAATGTTTCACATTCCAATTTAAATGTATCCCGAGTCGTGATTACCCTATGTGTTCAAAAAGTGATGTTAAAACAAATTCTTGACCTCAATAATGCAATTTGTGTATTTTCTTTCCGCTGTGGTTCCTTCTTGTCCCGAAAAATAACGAAATAACTTAATCATTAACTCAACAAATAAAAAAGCATCTCTAAATTCATTAATGAAAACTGTTACTACATCCAAACCACTATTTTATCGTAAATGTAAATGAAATATCATCTCACGTAGTGAAAACAATGTGAAAACTGTTCTAATGAGTGATATAATATTGTCAAACACATACATAAATACATATATTAAGTTCGTGAACTATAAATGGGACAATTTAATACTAATATGAAATGACTAAATGCAATTAAAGGGACAATGTAAACTTTTGCGCAATATTTTTGCTGATTCGCGTTATTGAAACAATATTATCCAATGATTACCTTATCTCATGTGCGAAAATGCTGCATTGGTTGAACTTCCTGTGAAGAAGACCGTGAGTCACGTGTCCTGCTCCTCCGAAGTGAACTTCACTCTGATTGGAGGGTCGCATATTTCACAACATTCCTTCTTGCAGAGCTACCAACATAATTTTGTAAAAACGTTGCTTAGAAAAATTCCATGTGACATATTTTTGTGACAGAACTGTACCATTGCTGTTTATCATGATGGTCATAAACCAGCATTTTATCATTGTTGTCAACAATGCCATTGTTGTCATCGGTGATTGACTTGCTGAGAAACGTTTTAAGCAAAGCAAGTCATTTTCATTCATGTTTTGGATCTCATACTGCTTGTACTTTTGCTACCATATATGGCAAAATGGGCTACAAGAAGAGAAAAAAATATAAACACGTTACAGAAAAAATGGAGCCTGATAGAGAAATTCTGACTTCATATTTGAAATCAGCATACCAAAAAACATAAGAATCAGTGAAAATTATTCATTTAACAATGTCATTGTTGACCAGTGTTATTATCATGCTATCAAAGAAACATCCATTACCCAAAATGCTAGAATAAGAAAGCCTTGTCATGAATCAAAGTTCTTTTTCATACCATATGGAAGTAACTTGCTTTTATTTACATGTTGGGTTGTTTTTTATATTTGTTCAATGCTGTATGATTTTGTACTCCCCAGTTCCCACCTCGGAAAATGAGCACTTTAGGTATAGTCAGATATTGCACTACTTCTAGCCACAGAAGTATTAACTGGATCATGTTTCAAGTTTTAAATAAGAGATAAATTTGAAAAGACGTATTCATCAACATATTTTCTAATGATTTTCCTTTTCTTACTCAGTAAACTAATGTAAATCCAAAAATAGCGAATTTGTAAAACTTCTTATTGGATAATTTGTGACACTTTCTAGTATCGACAATATTCATGAGAAAAATGTGCATGGGGTCAAGACAATAATATACTTTTACTTATTGAAGCTTTCACATTTTCCTAAGCACTTACATCTTGAATTTGTTTGGGTGGGCAATCGGCTGGCCAGAAAATTTTTTGGGTGGGTGCTTGCCCACCCTCGTTCAGTGTAAACAACTCAAATGAATGTATGGTAAAGCATGTGGAACTTTCTACTTAGGAATGTGTTCACACAACAAAAGAAATAAGTGTAGTGAACACGTTTTTAAGTGTGCAGCTTCATTGTGGTTAACGCCCTTGTAGAAAATTGAAAAACATACTGTTTTATTCATAAATTGACGTATTGTTCTTCATATATTCACACGAAAACAGCAAAAAATTAGTTTAAATGAAGACCTGACCTCAATGCTTGAAAAACCAAAACAAGCAAACACTGTTGACTATGTTAATCAAAAGACAGCTCCTTTCTGCAATTGCATTACACAGATATAATAATAACCATGGAAATACCATGCTGAAAAGAAATCAACTGATATGATAAATGTATTCAAACTACTAGCTGCTTTAAGGTTGAGTTATTTCTTAAGAAAGAGTTGTAGTAACTTATTCATTACAATATATCTGACTTAAGTAGTATTCGTAAGAAAAACATTAGAAATTCAGTTCATTTACTGTTTTTACAATGCACTTCAAAATCACTGAAAATATGGTGTCAAGAATTAATTTGTCTACTCTTGGAGTCAATAAATGATTTTATAATATATTGAAGCAAGTATTATGTATTATTATTTACATGGTTTTTCAGTACAGTAGCTCTTCTGCACAGTACAGTAGTCCTACTGTAGAGTGCAGTAGCTGTACAATACAATAGGATTTCAGTACATTTTACAGTACACAGTAGAAGACATTTGAAAACAGTAGAAATTTAGCATGTCAGTGCTTCATTAGTAGTGCATTAACAAAATTACACGAGTAATTGTAATACTATTTCATTACTTTGCATTACCTTGCTAAATTATGAACTGTTGTAAGTTTCTACCAGGACAAAACATGCTTTCTTGTGTTATTTTAAACTTGTACATGAAAAGTTAATCTGAAAATATATGCACTACAGAGAATAGTTGTAATACTTGTGTAAACAGTTAAAGTTCTAATTGTATGACAAACATGTTACAATTGGATGTGAAGTAACAGTAAAGGTTTGCTTTTGGGAGCAAAATAAGTGTAACTGCTTCTTCTTTTCACTAAACTCTGATCTTAGAAAATTTCTGTTCTTAAAACTTTGATATTTTCTTGTTTCTCACCTTGAAACAATTTCCTTCATCTTTCAAATATTGGATTTTCTTCTACCAACAATACTTCTGCATTGGATTGTATGCTTCTGTTTCTTGGTTGGCAGTTTGTATTAAGTATTTTATCTGCTTGTAAAATTTACTACAATGTTTTTTTGTTTTTTTCCCCCTGAAGCAGAACTTCTGTTCTAGTCCTTAGTATTTGCTTTTCTTTCTGTAAACTGTCATGCTATTTTCATCTTCTGCACATATGCTTTGCTATTTGACAGAGGCGTATTCTGGGCGCATGCAATGCATGCAGCACATGCGTCAATTGTTGGAAAATAATTATTACTTTCTTTCACTTCAGATCCAAGAAATGTAATATAAGCTTAGTTGAGTTCTCCTATATGAAGAAGTTAGAATGTAGAAATGCTCGTTAATGTCGTCGCAGAGCAAGCTGTCCGATGTACCGCATCAGCGAAGGAAGATTTTAACCTGGGCAAGTGCTGCTCCTGTGCTTCTTCCCCCCCCCCCTTCACCTTCACAATGCGTGAATATCACGTTGGCTGCATGCTGTGAGGCGACAGCTACAGAGAAGAGTATGCTTGTTGTTTCGTTGAACAAAGAGGTGGCAGCAATTATTTTTTTCCTTGGAGGTACAGCGCAATGCACATTTAGTTTAAAGTTTGGTTTACTTTTATTTCTGGGCCGCTTTCAAAGTTCCACATAGCTTAGTGTAGTATTTTCCTGAAATATTTTTAAAAAATGATAGTAAATGAAACAGAGGGTGTGATACAGGATTATTATATATTTCTTTGGTTTCTTCATGGCACTTGGACACAACTGTAATCATATTAAAATGAATTTCGCAAGCCAAGCATAGTAAGTTATTGTAACATGAATCATATAATAATATGGTGCCCTTTCATGTCATGAATACAGTTAAAACTTGCTTATGTACACTTAATGATATACAGTGCCTTTCACGCCCAAGGTTGCCGCGGAGCGGCTGCTAGTGTGTCGAGAAGTAAGAGCCCATCTGCCGGCAAACTGGATGCAACATCTGCATAACTAAAACAGCTTGCTATGTAAGGAAATAACCTCGCACAATTACATTGACAGTTACAAATAAAATAAGCACGTACCTTGTTACAAAAGTGATGGAAATGATGTCCTCCAGCACACACACATTTACGGCTTATTTATAAGAAATTTTCACTAACACGTATTACTTCCTCTTCCAAAATTGCTTCAATTAATCTCCTGATATTCTATTTCAATTCTTGTAATGTGTGGCTTCAGGTTTAAATGCTTGGTAGCTCGCCACGCAGATGTCATCAAAATGTCTGTTTCTTGTGCAAGGCGCAGGAGAGATTTTTGAGGAGTATGTTCCAATCAAGCTCCAATGTCGTCTAATTTCTCCTCAGTAAGCACACGCTGTTTTACCCTTCACTTCTTATCAAGAACAGATTCTGTTTCCCTAAATTTGTTCACACATTTTTGAACACTCACGGTTTCTATGTGGAACAGGAACATCTGGGAATTCTGCTGCAAAACACAAAAACTCGTAATCACGCAAGGGTCGAACATAAAATTTTGTTATTTAAAATTGTTTGGATACCTTCGCATTATTAGGCTGCAGAAAAGCAGCAGTAATACTTAAACTAAAACACTTGTTAACACTTAAACAACTTCACAAACGCGGGCAAACTGGACACCAGCTATCTGGATACTGAAGTACTGACGCATCCAGTGCCAAGGTCAGTGTACAGCTGTGGGTCTAAATGCCGGCAGATGCACTCTTACTTCTTTCACCTCGACCGTGAAAGGCACTGTACTTTTAGTATTTCAATCCCAAATATTCTTATTTGGTAGTGTTTCAATTTGTTATGAAAAAAATCTTTTTATTGCCAGTTGGGTGTGTATGGAATAGATCCCATAGATCAGATGAATTCAATGCTTTGTATTGATTTAGGAAGGAATTAGGTGTAAATTCATGCATTATGAACACTGTCATCTCTCTTCGTACAGTGCAGTATGTACGCTGCAACAGTTGCATGCTGGTGACATTTTGAGGACAGCCTGAGCACTGTTCAAACAAATTAACATGTGAAGATTTAATATGGTGCTAGTCTCATTTCAAGGGCATCAGTTACTTCCAAAAATTATAAATACAGTACGGAGAAATGGCCCTCTTAATGGGCTACATGTAAAATACTAAACAGAATTTGAAGTAGACAAACTAGATTTTTCAGTATTTTAGGCCATACAATTCTGATTAAAATTAAATTTTAAGTGTGTTGACACATGATTAAATTCCTATATTTGCCCATAAAAATGTGTAAGCAATTTCAATTTCCTTTCAATTTCTTAATTATATTTTATTAATACTTGTCCTAACTTATTAACAATAATAAAAGTGGAATAGTTAGGAAACACAAAAGAAATGCTCATGATAACGTAAATTCGAACAATATTCATGTAACTTGGTTGCTTTTTCTTGTAATACATTATCCAGGATAGCAACAATGGATGTCACTTTTGATTCATTCTTCTGTGGCATTTAAGTTGTAAAGAAATTGCATTAAGTTTTGATTTATTTAGAATTAAGTATTCTAACTTAAACTGTTAATAAAACTGCTACGTAAAACAGTATGTATTTATTTATCTTTCAATTTCAGATTTCTACTGCTGTAGTTGAACCATACAACTCCATTTTAACTACACATACAACATTTGAGCATACAGATTGTACCTTCATGGTTGACAATGAACTGTGTCGAACTGTGTCGAAGAAATCTGGACATCAAGAGACCTAGCTACACAAACCTCAATCTCCTAATCGGACAAGTGGTGTCATCCATTACAGCATCTCTTAGATTTGATGGTGCTCTTAACGTTGATTTAACTGAATTTCAAACTAACTTAGTTAAATATCCACGAATTCATTTCCCTCTTGTGACGTATGCTCCTGCAGGGGCAGCGCCAGAATTTTTTTGACCAGGTGGGTAGAAGCTCTATAGTGATAAATTAGGGTGGCCAGTAAAGACGTGAGTTTGATTAACACGTATCTCCCCCCCCCCCAACACTCCCTCTTTCACTTGAGATTTCCCTCTTACCTTGTGTAGAAAACGATTTGGACACAAAGAATTCATCAAACCTAATCATCATATCCAGTAATTCATATCTTTTACAGATCATTAGGGCTGTAAGTGTGACCTTTTCGAACACACTCAAATGTCAACCTCCCTCCTGAATAGTACACTCTGGAAACTGTATTCTTGCAGGCAAATGCATCTCTGGTGCCTGTAACTGCAGTGAAGATAATCCTCTTGCTGTTTTGTGTCTCCTTGAGTGTTTGTCTTCGTCCCTTCATGACGTTCATCTAATTACCATTCAACCTCACCATCAGTATTGGTCAAAACTAACAGAAAATCAATTTGAAATATAACAATGAGTCAAATCAGTCTTCATTACTTTCCACAAATAAAGTATCAATAGTTCATAGCACATCGAAAGTTGAGGTAGTAATTTCAACTCCACAATACTTCATTTTTTTTTATCAAATCAGATAACTCCGCCAACAACGACATGGTATTATCTAAATCTCAATATTTTTGTCCATACGTGAAAGAAGTAGTTTAAATCTAAGGCCAATCCATGGGTGTCCAGAAGGAGGGGGTGCAAGGGAGCAAGCCGCCCTGGAAAATGGGTCTTACCATAAACTCATACATTGCACACATATATTTCATTTCATTCACAGTAATTTATGTTAATGATTGGAAGGATGCTGCAGGAACATGATATCTTCAATTTTAATAGGTGTCTTTTTTTAGAGGGAGGCACTATTATCGGGGGAATATTTCTTGTCTGCCTCCCCTTGAACAAATTACCATGCTTGCCTCTCCCTGGAAAAAGCTGCGGACATCCACGGGCCAATCATAATAATAGTGGAATCCACCTCTTAAATGGACTCATCTTATGTTACGATAAAATGATATGGTTGTATGGTTGTGTATGATATATTTCTGTATATTGTCTCTCTGATGGCATAATGCTTTCTTCTTATAATTAAGGGGTTCTGCGTTCAATTCCCAGTAGAAGCCAATACACACTCGTTAGGACTACAGTTTAACATTAAGATCTAGTGACAATTAGCCTATTTGAGCATGTGGACCTTTTAAAAAAAATCACTCTTGGATTATTATCCTGATTATTATTTTTTTTTTTTTATTTGGCTGTCTCATTATAGGTATCTGACACCCCCGAGTCAAGGTTTCTTTCCACCCCTTCCTTCATCATCTTTGAAATTCATGCAAGTTAATCATAAGAACTGCATAACTGATAGTGAAAATTTATATGTTGGAGGAGAACTTGTAAAATCGGTTCAGTAATTCTATAGATTTGTTCCAAACCTACAAAACTGTTACATTAAAATTTGGTCACCTCGGTATAGTAGTGATTGTGATTACTCATTATTATTATTATTATTATTATTATTGTAATTTTAGTAATATTGCATTATTTGAAGGTGACAGTTATGTAAAAAGAAACTGTGATAGAATAAAGAATGTGATACATCAAATTACCAACGGAGTGGTTATCGCAGTGTGTTATGATGCCTGGGTTCGAATTCCAGTCTGAGCATGGGTGTTTTTGTGAGTGTCCCTTCATCATCATCATTCATACTCATCATTGCGATTAAGGCAAACAAGATGTTTTTAAGTTTTTATTTGTTTACTATTGTTTATTACTTTGATCATACCCAGTAGTAAAGGTGATATAGGTTTTAGGGTGGAACTAATTACCACAAGAACGGGGTTTAAATTTTGTAGTTTGTTGTTGGTATCTTTTTGATATACTAAAAGTCTAGAAAAATCTGAGTGTGCAAAATACGTTTTTTTGGCCGCCATGTTGAAAAAACATAAAAAATTAAAGAAAGTCATGTGTGGTAACAAATTACACGGTATTTCACGCTGGAAAATAATATAATAATGGTTTTTAGAAGTAAAATGTTTGCAACGATGAAATAGGTGTGTAAAAATATTTAATTCCATTTTTTAAGTTGACTTCTTCAAGTATTGACGTCTTCTGAGAAATTGGAAATGTCAGAAAGGAACTGTATCTTGTGCTCTGAAAGTGAAAGCGAAACTTCAAAGTCTGTTAAGTTGTCTACTAAAGGTATACAAGGTATCATCAGTGCAAGTAAAATTCGAAAAGACAATATCCATGAGTTTTTGAACCATTTTCTGATCACCCTGTGAGTGTCCATGTCGAATGCCGCCGCCTGTACACAAATCCCAATAATATCAAGAGTGATATGAAATTGAAGTTGCATACTCAGGATGAAGCACTAGCCAGCTGCAGTAGAGTATTATGTTCGGATATACCAACATTTACATTTAAAGAACACTGTTTGTTTTGTGGTCGCTTTATTACTGACAGTGAGAAACGTTTTAAATCTGGCGTTATACAAGTTTGTACAGTAATGTTTCGGACTTCTGTTATGAAGGCGTGTAACTTCAGAAATGATTTATGGTCAGCCAACATCGAACAAACCTTAATGCGATCAACAAAAAGTCAAGGTGGGTTAACATGTGGAAGAACCCTCCATGCTGCGAAGTTATTTTCGCTAAGAGCAATTTCACTGATGTCTCCCGTGTTAGCAGTGAACAACACATTGAAATATCGGATGCTAGAAAATCTAGAGATACGAAGGATTTTCTTACAGTACTTAAATTTTTGGAAGATCACAATCCATTTGATTCACAATGCGTTGAGCTACATAATATTTTCAGTGGGTTTGTAGACAGTCAACACAAGGTAACTGCAGATGACGCTAAGTTAATTGGACTTCGAATCCAATCCAAACTGACTGGAAAAGCTTTCAACTCTGTTACCATGGTTAAAAAGGATCAAGCTGTCACAATGAAGATATTAAGAAAAGGTATTGTCATTGACAGAGCTATTCAACATATTGATAAAGGACTCCTCACCCAGAGAATGTTGGTATGTTTGTCTGTAAATCCTGATCTGCAAAAATTAAAGGAGAACTTCAATTATGAATTATCTATACTTCCTCTGTCTCTATTTGATCCAGAAACTCAGTTATTGAGAAAAAGTGACAAATCATTGTTGGCAAGAACTTTGGATGACATAGCAAATAGTTTAAATTACATGTTACCTGCGGAAACACCATATGTTCTTGACAGGGGTGCACTACTACACAAATTGCCATGGCCAAAAACTGGGAAATTTTCAGATGTGTTACAACTATATAGATGTCATATTGCTAAGCAATATAAAGTTCGGATAATTGTATTTGATGGCTATGCCATCTCCAGTACAAAGGATGTAGAGCATCAGATATGCACAAAACAATCATCAGTAACAGTGAAATTTACTGAGAGCTCTCCACTTCTTATTGGCAAAGGACCCTTTCTTTCTACAGGGTGTCCCACAAATGGCGCAACTGGGAATTAAGAGTGGCGTTACTTTGTAACCGAAACCTGTACATACATAAGTCATACACCAAATGTTAGACCTGTCCAAGTAGATATTCCATTCTAGACATATACTGCACTGCACTGTTAAAAAATCTATCTTTGATGACAAGCGAACCTGGGACCATTTTCCATTGGTTTGGTTTGAGTTGCTGTTTTAAGTCCACTTTATGCACAGTAAGGCTAATCGGGACTGGACCTACAGTTTAAAGTGGGATCCGAACCACTTGTGCCTCCACCGGGTATCGAACCCGGGACCCCTCGATTACAAGGCAATGACGCTACCACTGCGCCATGGGGGAGGCTAGGGACCATTTTCCATGTTGGCAAATTATCATACCGACTTAACTATAAAGTCATACTTCCACAGCATTTTATTGACCACTTTGAATTCTGTAGAAAAAAATATTATTAAAAGGGGGCATTCTATCAATGTTTAAGGAATGTTTGTACATAGTTAGGGAATGATAAATGTAGTGAAGCAAGGTCGACATCTTCTTCTCTCACCAGGCATGTACACAACGCCTAAAATTACACAAAATTAAAATTCATGGTGTAAAACAACATAAATCATTTATCATTGTAATAATAATAATATAAATGGCAAACTGCAAGGCTTCACTTTATGAAATGAGAGCTTGCCACGAGGTTACTTAAAATTCCAACATTAACGTTTGATTCTGTGTGTAGATTTAGAGGCAAGTTTTAATAGCATAGCTATAACCTAATCTAAGCAAATGATCTTGTGATACCAATTTCATGCAAAACACTTGATTCAACTAATAGACTACTTAGCGGTTATTTTATTTACATCTCATTTCATGGCATCAACTTTATTAAAGTAATTTGGTATTCATCAGTTTCAAAATCATTTGCAATTTGAATAAAAAAGAATCATTTGTCATCTAATTTGCAATTAATATTTCACAGACTTACATTAGTCTGCATTTTATCATTAAAAAATAGTGTTGTAATGGAGATTCGAACCAGGGACCTTTTGTGTGGTCACTTTTTTTTTAAAAAAAAAAAGGAATATGCCTATGCGGTAGAATTCCCCAACAAATACAAACATTAAATGTCCGAACTGGGATTCAAACCCAGGGCCCCTGGTGTCATAGCACGCTATGCTAACCACTCTGCTACGGAGGTCGACTGATAGTCACTGGACCACACCATCTTTCTTGTTCAAGTGCTTACATGTCCCTATCTAATCAAGCATCCACACTAATCAAGAATAAACAGAGCGAAATCAAGGCAAAAGTGTTTGCTAAAATCTACACCATGGAGTACATTGCGACAGGAAACGCCACTTCACAAATCATTAATATAACCACTACTTTCTGAAGGTACGAAATGTTTTCATTTTTTCACATAGTATTTCAGATAATTGCAGCTACAGTCTTTGTTTCACAATGAAATCTTCCTTACTAGTCATAAAAGAAAAAAATGCACCGGTATTGACAAAACTGCCACTTCAGCACCATCTGTATGCAGCAGTTTGAACATGATGGAGACCTTATATTTTATGTTATTTACTAAAATACTTTAATCGTAACAAAATTATAAGGATTCCAGGTTCTAGTGAATAAAACAACCTTTTACATTGGAAAATTTCTTCCTTAATGAACTTGTATTAGTTGTATCGTTATCCAAATTAATGCAGGCCTATGCTATAGTATGGCTTTAGAACCCCCTTACAATTAAAGTAACTTTAACAATGACCAAAATCATTTCCATAATATAAGATAAAGTAATAATTCGATTTAATTTTCTTATCATGATGGTTTCATATCCCAGGGGCATTTTTCAACAAAATGCAGCAGATTGTTTTTCATAATTACCTATATTAGCTCACACTTACAATGATACAAAAAGTGGGAGTACTTGCATCTTTTGTCAATCATAAATTGAAGAGGTGAAAACACATCTTCAACTTAGGGTTTGATTCTGATCATTTTGCAACAGCACAACTTTTACTGTCATCTGAAATTCTGTTTATTGCTTGCTGAACCTGTGAGTTCCTATGAAGCAGAGAAAATAACAGGATAGGATTTGTATGCTGACAAAACACCTATCTCTCAAAGATAAACATACCTAATTACACAATGTCTTCTACTCATCACTTAAACAAGTGTGAAGCAAGGGAGAAGCTTTAAAATGTTAACAACTGTTTTATTTAACCTGTTTTATTTCACATCCTAGTACAGTAAATTTTTACATTGGTAAAGAAAATTTTCACTTAGTACTCTGAGTCATGTGCACCTCCACAGTTCTGGCATCAAATATATTTTATTTCAAAACTTCAAAATATATACAATCAGCATGATTATGCTTTCTGTCTCTGCCCATGTGTAATTTACATTTTTTAAAGCCTTCTTTTTAAAGAATACGAAACAAATAAAGAAGGCAGCAGTAAATGAACAGACAAAAGAAAATCATCATAGGAAGCTGCCACCATCAATTTTCAGTTACTGCATTATGGGAATGTTCTTCTTCTGGCAGTCAATATTTACAATTCAGTATCACATAAAATAACAGATTATCATTTCACAAAAAAATACTGTTCAAATCAAACTTTGCATGCATTAAAAACATATTCAAAATAAAATAACAATAACTGCTCTGCAGTCTAACTGTTACAACAAAATTAGTAATAATAATACTGACATTCTTGTACTGCCCAACAATTAAAGTCAAATAACTTCACCAGGCATTACTCACATTATAATACATAATAAAATAAGCGTATCAAAAGGGGGGAAAAATCACTCTTCAGGCAAAAGAGAAGTGCTTGATATATTGCAGCTTATTTGTACTAAAACAGAAAATGATGAGAACAATTACTAGAGGCACATATTTTTGGTAAATAAAAAAGCAAAATTTCGGTATAAAAACTGAGTCAATTTCGGGTTCAAAAACGGTAAATAAAATAAAATATCGGTGTTATAGCGGTGAAAAATTGGATCAAAAGTGGTATATAAAAAGACATTTTTGTTTTAAAATTGTGAATATAATCCTAAATTTGATTTAAAAACTACACTTATTCCACAGAATTTACATTTCACCTCTAATAGCACATTTATGTAGTTATCCGAGTATTAAGTTTATTTCTGCATAAAGGAATCAATTTTTGTTTCTCCAATATTAACAGCAGAATTAATCAATTTTCCGGGAATTGCATAACTCTCAGGATAATTCAGACCTCAGAAGGTGCCGCGTCGGTGAATAAACCCTAAATTTCGTGTTTGAGAGTTAATTTCGCTTTTTGCAGTTCATTTCGCATTATTTCGTGACAAAACATGGTCACAAAATGCATCTCACACCTTTCAAAAACATGAACAATTAACACTACAATGTGTTTTTTCAAATTTCGTTTTTTCGTCAAAAACGAAATATGCATGCCCCTAACAATTACAAATTAGTAACAATAATACTGACATTCTTGTACTGCCCAACAATTAAAGTCAAATAACTTCACCAGGCATTACTCACATTATAATAAACACATAATAAAATAAGCGTAGGGGGGATCACTCTTCAGGCAAAAGAGAAGTGCTTGATAGATATATTGCAGCTTGTTTGTACTAAAACAGAAAATGATGAGAACAATTACAGACCATTGCAGAAGGTGAAGAGGCATTTGATTAGATGGTGACCATACCAGTGTTGTAATCATAGTGTGAATGATGGTATGGTGTGTGTCATGTAGATAGTCAGATGCATGATGGATATTTTGTCCATTCTGAGTACTACTTACAATAGTTGTCTGTAGTTGTTGGAAGTTGAGGGATAATTGTTATCTGGAAGCAGTGTTAGTATGAATAGCACCTGTGAAATCTGAGTTTCAGATGGAGGTTCCTTTGGGGTGGATGGTGAAATTACTAACAGCAATGTGAAAATTAATGGTAATGGAGTTAGTTAGGTGAAAATAACTTTCCTTGGTTACATCTAGGAGCATAGGCTATGAGAGTTTTAGGTACGCCAGACTAGAATATTTCTCGGGTTCGTAAAGCAACAGAAAACAACCCTAGATGTCTCAGGATGACTTCCCTAGTGTCGCGAGATCACTATGATTTATGAGGGGAGGGCAGAAAAGGAAATGATCTTTGTGAGATCAGGATGGCAGTGGGTGACCAATACAGGAAGGTTGCATTAATTTTGGGGTTTGGGGTTGGGGATGTAGCAAGCAGCATTGGTGGTTTGTTGGTTGAAGGGTAGCCTAAGTCTACCATGAGCACCATCTCATTGAACACCTATTTGCCTTTACTGGATATACTGCACCACTGGACACCATCTCTTTTTCTAACATGATAATGTACATGAATATATCAGTCAAAGAGCAACTTATGCCACTCAACTACAAAATTTCCATCACAGTAAAATTAAAGCCATAAATCAGTCATAGATCAAAGAATCTTGCTTAAACAAATGCCTAGAAACTATGATAAAGTTTCTCCTCTGTACGTGGGCCTTTGATCTTGCTTGCAAATCTCAGGGAGTTCAAAGTTTCTTCTATGCAATCTTCATGGGGAGAGACATTCACTAACATCATTATTCTTGAATTTCCACGCAAAGAGTTCTGCAACAACTGGGTTAGTTTGCTGTTTGTATATGGAACATGCTCTTTCTGATAAAAAAAAAAAATATGAGAGGTTTTACAATCATCATCAATACAATCTGCATACAATTACCTAATAAAATGTAGCAAGAATAGGCAAGGATTTCTAGCATATTTCAAATCCAGGATTACATTTATATACATTGTAAAGACACTGGCTATGACTTGTGGAATGTGTTTACCAAACAGATGCTTATATTTCTGCAATAATCAGAGATTAACAACTTAAAGTACATGATGAAATCTCTTGCAAATTGAAGTTAGTTTCAAGCAAGTTGGATAACATCAGTATGACAAATAGTGATGACATTATGGACAGACGATACTAGAAATTAGATATTGCAATATATTGTTGGCAGGATTTAAAAGATAATATGACAGTCTTTCATGTAGTGATATTAATGATATACAGGGAGGGGGTGAACATATTAATGGAAGCACTTAAAAAGTTATACATTACCCTCTTAACCCCTTCCCTGCAATTACGTTGAAGAATTCAGCATTTATATACAGTAGATGCAACCACAAATTCATTTCATCATAAATAATGTAAAAAAATAACTATAAAAAGACTTCCCACAAATGAAGCAAAGGTCTATATATAGACTCTGTGGCAAATAAACTTTCTGTAGTAGGTAAGGTAAAAGGTAAAGTTCCCTCTGCATACAGCACCTTGCCAGGAAAGCACATTTAGGGGATTTGGGGGTAGGACCCCACAACATATTCTCAATACAAGAATTTCGGAGGTGATGTTGTCAACACTATGCTCCAGCTGTTTTACTCCCCAAGGTTGCCCCTAGATACCCATTTATTTTAGGCTGGGTAAGCCCCAGAGCTGCTTTATCCAATTATAACACCATTAAGCCTTGTTTCCATGATTATGAAAAACTAAATATGCTGACCAAGGCAGTAATTTATTTTATTAAAAACATAAACTAAACGTAACGTTTCAACCTTCTAGCAAAGAGTGGAAAGGACAAGAGAGAAAGAGGAGAGGAGAAGGAAGAAAAATGAAGGGAAAAGAGCATGAGATTAAAAGTCCAACCACATTCTATATGGAAGTAATTGTGTTTAGCCTTTTAGGTGAAAGTAAAGTTGGCAAGTGAAAGTCACCTGCTAGAAAGTTCCAAACAACTTTCTAAATAGTCTGGAGGGAGTAATGTTTGTGTATACCGCGTGAGGCGCCTAAAAGTACCACCTGAAATAGCAAAGAAACTAGAAACAGTAGGGATGTGAGGTTTGCGGGAAACAATAATATCAAATGGGGCTCGTAAATCGGAGGTATGGGGTGGGTCGAAAAATATCGACAAATGGGGCATCTGGAGCAAAGTCATATATTTTTAAATGGAACGATATACAATAACATGCATAATATAAAAGAGCACACGCAGAGAAACACAACGCCGTTGGTCTCATGCATCTACTGCACATAGGAACGAAGATATGGCCATGTGAAAATATGTAAACAAACTAACAAGTGGCCCACTTGGCCGTCATTACCACGGCATGTACAAGTATGAGATGTCGGAAGCCATTGGACAAGATGAAGACAGAACGTGTTAAAGGAAGAAAAAATACAGTAGACATCGTCAGCAGCATGTATTTGACAGTATGTCGAAGAACCACTGCGTAAGAAGCGAAAACCTGTCAAAGTGTGTGTTCAAAGTGGTGGACGTCAGCTGCGATACAGGCAACGAGGTGCCCACGCAAAGATCGTTTCACAGAATGTAGCATCTCGTAGGGAATGTCCCTACAGGCCGCAGTAATGCAGTGTTGCATATCCTCTGGAGTTCTTGGCACATCCCGGTAGACAATGTCCTTCAGCTTCAGGAAAAAGTCTAACGGTGACAAATCTGGGGAACGAGCCGGCCATTTGACCTGCCCTCCATGTCCAATCCAACGATTTGGAAATGTATTTTCCACACATGCTGTAGCGCATCTTGCACTGTGAGCTGGGCACCCGTTATGTTGGTACCACATTTCCCTCCTTGTCTGAAGTGGTATGTCCTCCAATAGTACAGGCAGTTCATGTTGTAAAAACTGTATGTATCGGTCAGCATTCAGTGTCCCTTGTATAGAAAAAGGGCCAATGAGATGTTCACCCACTATACCACACCACACGTTCACACTCCATGGGCGCTGACGTTCCACTTGGCGAAGCCAATGTGGATTTGTCACCGACCAATAGTGCATGTTCCTTAGGTTGACATTTCCACGATTGGTAAAAGTTGCCTCGTCAGTGAAGAGGATACGTGACAAATCGGGTGTGTCGTGTCGTAACATCCATGTACAAAACCGAACACGGTCCACAAAATCATTCCCGTGAAGTTACTGATGGAGGGAGATATGATATGGGTGAAACTTGTGTGTGTGCAGAATGCGCAATACACTTCGCTGACTCATCCCAGCATCCCTGGCAATTTCACGGGAGCTAACGTGCGGATTCACAGCAACAGCGGCGAGAACATTTGTTGCAACTGCCTCACCTGTAGTTGGCTTGTTCCACACACGTGCTCGTGGTGTTACACTTCCGGTGTCTCTTAATTTAATAAATAACTTACCAAACAGACGTCGAGATGGCTGTCGTCTGTCCGGATATCTCTCTGGTTACACACGGTAGGCTTCTGAGGCATTATTTCGGCATTCCCCATAGATCAGGATCATGTCCGCTTTTTCTATGTTTGTGAACACCATAATCTTCGCTCTTACCACTACGACTGCTTGCTATGAACTAACACGATTTCGTGGACCTGCTATCAAAACTTGCTCTGCGTAAAGGCAGTTCTGTCAGGCACCTGAGAAGTCTTACATGCCGTGGTACTGACGGTCAAGTGGGCCACTTGTTAGTTTGTTTACATATTTTCACATGGCCATATCTTCGTTCCTATGTGCAGTAGATGCACGAGACCAACGGCGTTGTGTTTCTCTGCGTGTGCTCTTTTATATTATGCATGTTATTGTATATCGTTCCATTTAAAAAAATATGACTTTGCTCCAGATGCCCCATTTGTCGATATTTTTCGACCCACCCCATACCTCCGATTTACGAGCCCCATTTGATATTATTGTTTCCCGCAAACCTCACATCCCTACTGTTTCTGGTTTCTTCGCTATTTCAGGTGGTACTTTTAGGTGCCTCACGCGGTATATAATACCCTGTTTTTGTATCTTGTTGCTTTTGTACTTGATACAGAGTCTGAAGAAGACCTTGCTAGAAGGTTGAAACGTTACGTTTAGTTTATGTTTTTAATAAAATAAATTACTGCCTTGGTCAGTATATTTAGTTTTTCATGCTTTATCCAGTGACAAGACCAGTAAAATTCCGACATTAGACCAATCAAACCAATCTCTCCCGTGTGGCAGTCATAAACCCTTCCAACTAGACCATGGCAGCTTTAATTCTATACTGCAAAAAAATATTTTTTCAGGAACCAACAAGGCATCAACAATGGATTGTTTCAGTGCCAATAGCCCATATATATTAATAATCACACGAAAAGTGGTATCTATAAAAATGACTTGCAGCTATACAAGAAACATTTCTTTTGAAATACCATCTACATATAGACTCTCCATAAAAAAAAGCCCATTTCTAGAGTGTCTATATATAGCTCTGCCACAGTTAATGGGTTAATACAGCATGGGACTACCTTCAGCCTTTTTGGCTGCTTGGATTCATCATGGAATTGATTTATACAAGCTCTGAATAATCTCTAGTGGAATATTGTACCCAGTGGTGTAGCAGCTGCCCCTGGAACCCCTGCAGTGCATTGAGACCCCAAGGTGCAAAGGTCCCCCCACAATATTCTGTCTGTTCTGAAATTGAAGGAACTCCCAGAAATTCAATAGGGAGTGTGGCTCATAAATAATTGTTATATGAAACATAAATTTTGTTCCCAATAGGATAATGTGATGATGTCTGCGGAAATATGAAGCATATTGTCGCAACCAGAGGTGCCAAGGAGACTTGACATATGGCTTCCCTTTGAAATGCAGAATTAACTTACTTGCTCACAGATGGCCATCGATAGGAAAATATCCCTAATCTGATACCTTTATAACTATGCAGTTTGATGTAAACATAGTGTAGTGTGTCATTTGTCTACAGTTATGAATCCAGTAGAAAGATTCAGTTGCTCAACCAGTCAAAGCCTTATTGCAAAACATAAAGAATCAAACTTGACAATTCATGATTTTTTACCACTAATATTAGTTTTTCTCATGATATTTAAAATGAAACTTCCCACTAAATATTTTCAAGGGGGTTGAAAGCATTTTCATATTGAAATAAGTGCTGAGAAACGTTTCCAACATTGTCCAGACTTGTTACGTTTTACTTCAAAGCAGACCAAAAACTCATTAGTAGGTAAAGTACAGGGCATTTATCCCTTTACCCTAAGGGCAAGTACTCCCCACTTTTGTCATGCAGGCATGGGCTTATTTAAGGGGGGGGTCAACGGGTCCAAACTCCCCTCTTAGGTCCAGTAAAATTACCAGATTACCTATTCTATCAGCTTGTTCATAAAAATGTCTTTGCACTTATTTTAATTTCCTAAAAATTGAGAGACGTATAGGATGGGATATGGATCGCAAGAAAATTATGTAATTCCATACACCAGATAGAACTATAGGCTAAATGTCTGCAATTTTCTGATAGTTTCAGAATTTCTGTGATAAGAAACTGCATTATGACTGTCAAATTAGTTATATTTTTCCTCCTCGAGCGTTCTTAACGGAATTTGGTTTTTAAATTGGCAGTGCAAGAAAATCAGGGATACATCCTAACATTCTCAAGTTATTTGACATAAGATGGACAGAAAAGTATCAACACTAAGTTGAAATATCCCCACTTGTTCTAACCAAATTGTTTTCATGCAGTGCAAGATTGTGTTGCGCACCTCAGAAGATGAACTGGTCAAGTACTGTGAACATGGCAGTATTCTCAAAGATATATTTAAAAAAATAATAATAAGAGAGAGTTTTGAGAACTTTAATGAAATGTATTTCAAAGCAGAGAAACCAGAGAAACTACTTACTACTTACTTAGATGCTATGATGAAGACATACAAGACCTTGAACACCCAGTCATCAAATCTCAAGGAATAATGCACCAGCTGATTGAATTGGTGTTGTAAGTCCACTTTATGCACAGTATGGCTAATTTGGCTTGGACCTACAGCTTAAAGTGGGAGCCAAACCACTATGTACCTCCACCGGGTATTGAACCTGGGACCCCTTGATTACAAGGCGACAATGCTACCACTATGCCATTAGGGAGGCCTAATGCACCAGCTGAAAACACAATTGATTATTACAAGGTAAACCTTTGTTGTACACTTTTGGACCATTTGTAGTAGAATTGATCTAACGTTTCTCTGAACACATTGCAAAATTTCAACAACTTATTCCAAAAATGTGAAATGGCTATCCCTCATTCATTGGAACAGTGTGTCAAAATGTTGCATGACCTGATTGATAGATTGGATATTTGACTTCACGATATTGCCGCAGTCTGCTCGCACCACTGAATTTTAGTTGGAAGTGCATAGTAAACTGTTTACTGTAAACAGTCAGTGATTGGGTGCCCACACTGTTCAGTCTGCAGTTCTCAAATAAAGTTTCGACATTGTGAAAAAACAGGTTGGACCGAACAGGAATTGCAAGTTTAAAATTTCGAAAGAATATGATAATGGATATGTACAGTTGGATCCATAAGTATTACCGTGTAAATTGTCCAAGACTATTTTCATAATTTTTCATCTTCCATCCTATGTGTTTTTAAGCAATAGATGTTTATGCATGCTAGTGCAGAAGTTGTCCACAGCATATTTTCAGTTTTCTTTTAATTCCTGAAGCTCATATTGGGTCAAATAAAGTGGACGAACATAGTGATGGAAAATTTGCAGGGTAATACTCATGGATCCCATTGTACATACACACAACTTTGTCGGGTTCAGCACCCCCTCCCCCCCCCACACACACACACTCCCCAACAAGCATCTGGTCAGCAGTGTCCTGTATTTTCACTTATGAAATATAGCAACCCTAATCATACCAAAAGTTGAACCCCCCCCCCCCCTTTGTGTGAACTATATATACGCCCATGCATGCAGGGTATACAGCATAAGAGTTAAATGTCACCAATATTTTGGAGGATTTTGTAAAGTTCATTTTTCTTGCACATTGAAAGTTTCTGAACATTTCTGTCGAACCAGTTCTTCTTTTTCACTGTGTTATGATTCTGTGATCTACAATGTTCGAAGTGGAAATTCGACTAATGCAAATTGTCCTAGCTGTGGGTGTTGCTTTATGATTTTTTCTTAGCTGGATATAGAAGGAGGTTTGCGTTGAGGATAATAATTTGTTTCTTTACATATGATTCTCAACACTCTAAAGTAAAACTGGCAACCCTGCCTCCCATAGCGGAAATTCATGTACTTAATCTGAGAAGCCACGCCTCCTGCTTCTCGCAGCCGAGGTTTCTCAGATAGCTATGCAGTGGTGACCCAGACATGCTCCAGGAAATAAGGTTTTCCTCTGCTAGGTTGTATATACCAGCAGGTGATCAGAAGCTTACCGTATGTACAAAATTTCACTGTATCTTTTTGACCCTTTGCCTGGGCATGGAATATCAGTTTGTATATACATTTCTTTTAAGGGCCAGTCAACTCTACATAGATTTTCATATTAGGTGGCTCAGTCGGAAATGCATCTGACTACCATGCTAAAGGTCTCGGGTTCGATCCCCGGCCGTTTCAAATCCGGAAACTTCTAACATTGGAAGTGGCCCTGGTGCCTACCCAGCAGCGAATGACATGGGTACCTGGGAGAAACCCTGGGGGGTAAAGGCCGTCAGGGGCATGATGCTGATCACATCACCCCCACTCACGACTGGATCAAGAAAGTGTGGGGTGTTAACCCCACAACCCCTATAGGCTTTCATGGTGTGGTGCTAAGCACAGGGGAGCACTTTTTTTTTAACCACAGTCGTTAATAGAAAATCACCTTTTTCTCGGGTATTCCATGTCATTATAGTGCGGGCCAATTTAAAACATTTCTACGAGAATGTTTGTACTTCAACAACAAAAGTGTTCCGATCATCCTGACCTGGGAGAGAATGTTTAAGTGATTCAGATTCATTTTAAGTGGTATGTATATTTAGTCTAGATTACTTATATAATTATGAATGTGCAAATATGAGGGCCAAAAGAGCTAAATAAAAATCAACGAAGGAGAAATGAAACACTCACCATACAGTGAAAAATTCGAATTTTTGCAAACTTTATCATTGAATCTTCAGTGTAAGAAGTTAGACGGAACCAGAAGTTGGAGACCTGCAGAGTTGGCAGGTCTAGATCGAAGAAGAACTATTGTGCAAAATGGAAGAAACACTGTACTGTCACCAGGATCCTCGAAAACTGTGAGTGGGAGGGTGAGGTTGGGTGAGATGAGGTAAATAAATTACTGGGTGGCCTTGTTCAGGCCAGGTGGCGTGGTTGCACTCATGACAGATATATAGGCCTTCCCCTATGTTTTACAAACTGAGGTGTTGGCTGGTTGGGGTAAGAGATGGATGATCGCTACCCGGAAGCAGTCGTTGAGAAGATTCGATTTTTTTCACTGTCTGGTGAGTGTTTCTCCTTCTTTGATTTATATATACAGAGGTTGTTCGCTTTATATCCGACCATTGTCGATTTGGTGCTGCCACATGGCATATCATGCTGGAACTATGGATCTGCTTGTGGGAGCAGTGTTGTGTCTGACCTTTGTAGGTGCGTGAGTGTTGGTAGTGCATGTTATCAAATGGCGCCGAAAATCAACCAGTATTGGGAGGGTTACGTAATGGCCCTTTTCCATGCTAAGGTTTCATATGTACACATTGTGAAACACTCAGGGTGACTACTGCAAAAGCTATTGTGGCCCGTTACACACAACAGGCTTTCCTTGCGAAACATTCACCCACGAAAACCACCAGGAGAAGGGCTGCAAGCAAAGTGTCACATACCGTGGCTTTATGGTTGTGACGGGATTCGGATATGAGGGTAAGTTGATGATACGCAAGGTGGACAAAAACGTGAAGGTGAATGCCAGATACTTCCAAGACTCCATTCTGACACCTATCTATCAGAGGGACATCCCACAATTGTATGGAATTAATGCGAACCAGTTGAAGATCCATATGGACAAGGCTTCGAGTCATACCACCAGAACATCACTACGTTTTTATCAGGAAATGGCAGAGGAATTAGGAATTTGTGTTATTCCATTTGAAGACATTCCTGTCAAAAGCCCAGATGCCAGTCCAATGGATTTTTTTTGGGCATTTGAACTGTAGAATCGATGTCTTCAACATTGCCGCCTGCGCACCCTGGATGGTCTATGGAAAGTTTGCAGGGACGAGTAGGACAGAATTCCCAAGTCTGTCCTGCGCCAGAGCTTGCTGCAATGGAAACTGCGATTCCGCATGATAGTCCACAATGCTGGGGGTCCAATAGAACATGATCGGTGGTGGCGGCGCGGTATCTCTTAAGGTGAGTACCCATCAAAAATGGTCAGATATAAAGCAAACAACCTTCTGTAGCTTCAATCTGACAATGTTGTGCATGTAAAAATGGGCATTGCATAGAATTTGTGAGATATTAGTGTTGATATAAAAAGGGGAATAAGGGACTGTTTCTTATTATATCGTATTAATCATTTTGTTATAATAAATTTCTGTTAGTTCAAATTCTACTTACTACTTATGTTCTTTCTTTCTTAAAAACATTAAAATGCTGACCAAGGCAAAATTTATTGTATAAAAAATATACACTAAAAACGTAATGTTTCAGACGAAGATTTTCAATAAATTAATGAAAGATTCTACCATAAACTTATATATACACTCCCAGTACAGGGTACATACACAAAACAGCAAGAATCAGTCCATATCAGAGAATATTTCCTGTCAGGAATACCTGAGTGTGGAATCTCCTGACAGGTGATTGACAGGTACCTGGTGAAAGTCTGTGCCTTATCAATTCCTCAATGTCTGGAGGTGGACAGATTCCTTATCTCCTGTACTTATTCCCTCCTCTTTTCTATCTTCCTTATTCTTCCTTCTTCTTTTCACCTTCCTTTCTCTCATCCTTTCCACTCTATCTAACACTCCTTTCCATTCTTTGTTGATTTTTAGTACCCCATTCCAATTCAATATTTCTTCCTCTCCTTTTTGTCTCTATTTCCTTGGCCTCTTTCCACTTTCTCACTAGTCCTCTCTTCTCCCTCCCTATCCTTCTAGACTTCTCCCATTCTATGTCCTGTCCCGTTTCTTTTGTGTGCTTGAATATGGCGTCTTGCTCCCTCTTATGTCATCCTTATGTTGCTTCAACTTGTCTTTCAGTCTCTTTTTCATTTCCCCTATGTACACACTATCACATTCCTTACACTGAACCTCATAGATAATCCCTTCCTCTTCCTTTTCTGTGTTTTCTTCCATCTTCTTGTTCGCTATCCTTAAAATGCTGCGGCCTCGCTTTCTGTACGTTCTTATGCCCACTTTTCTAAGTACTTCGCTTATCGTCTCTGTGGCTTTCCCCATACCCCTTATACCAAACCACCTCTCTTTTTCTTTCTCTTCTCCCTCTCCTGTTTCTTTCTCTTTTTCTTCCTTCTTCTTCTGTTTACGTCAATTCTGTCTTCCTATTCGTACCCATTATTTTCTAGCTGCTCCCATAGGCTCTCTATTTTGCTATCTTTTTCCCCTTCTTTTGTGCATATTTTCTTGATTCTGTCTTCCATACTCTTTATAAAATTTCTCTTTCTTCCCCCACTCACATCACTTCCTTTGTGACAGAAGACCCCTGCTGCACACTTTCCTGATGCCAAGTGGTCTCAATATCCTTTCCTCTCTCCCTTTTCATCATTATATCTAGGAAACTTATCTTCTCTTCCTCTTCTATTTCAAGCTCCAGCAATATCTCTCGTGTTTCATCTTCTATTTCTTTGACAAATATGTTCAGCTGCCTCCTTGTTCCACACAATATGCAGTAACAATCATCTGCAAAACAGAATTATCTTGTCCCCTCCATTTTCAATCACTTTCTTTTCCCATTTGTTCATCACCAATTCTGCTAAAACTAGGCTTAAGGTAAAGCATATATTTAGGCCTTCACTCATTTTCATTATATCATTCCCCACTTTGGAGGAACCATTAACCCAAACAGTTTGCAGTGTTTTCACTATGTGTTCACCGCCCCATTCTCCTATTATTTCTTGTCCCATCTTGTTCCTAACAACTTCCACTATGTGTCCCATCTTGATGCCTGGGAACATGCTTTTCACATCCACGCTAAACATAGTCATCTTGTCACCACTCACCCTCAGTTCTTTTATAAGTTCCACCACCTGCTTACTGTTCCTCACTGCTCTACTTTCTTGCTCTTTCACTAACACTCTAATTATCTTCTTTAACTTCTTCTCTAAGGGTTCCAAAACATTGTTCCTGCAATCCATTACTGGTCTCATTTTTATCAGCTCTTTGCTTATCTTTGGAAAGCCTTTCAAACTTGGTAGTCTTCCTGCCTCCTTTATGCACTTTCTAAATCCTCCCCTCCCACAGTCTTTTATGATCTTCTGTCTAATATTTTGTTTCTCTTCTGATCCACAAATCTCCTCATCGCTGTCTCATTTTAGATCTTCATACTTCCTCTCGTACCATTCTTTTTCCATAACTACAATGAAGGAGAAGGAAGAAAGAACATAATGAAACAGGAGAGGGGGGAAGAGAAAAAGAGAGGTGGTTTGTCATATCGAGTATGGGGAAAGCCACAGAGACAAAAAGCAAGGAACTTAGAAAAGTTGACATAAGAACGTACAGAAAGGGAGGCCGCAGCATCTTAAGGATAGCAAACAAGAAGAAGGGAAAAAAACAGGGAATAGGAAGAGGAAGGAATTTCTATGAGGTTCAGTGTAAGGAATGTGATAGTGTGTACATAGGGGAAATGAAAAAAAAGACTGAAAGACAAGTTGAAGCAACATAAGGATGACATAAGACTAAAGAGAGAGCAAAATGCTATATTCAAGCACACAAAAGAAATGGGACACGACATAGAATGAGAGAAGGCTAGAAGGATAGGGAGGAAGAAGAGATTACTAGTGAGGAAGTGTAAAGAGGCAAAGGAAACAGAGAAAAAAGGAGAGGAAGAAATAATGAACTGGAATGGGGTACTGAAAATCAACGAAGAATGGAAAGGAGTGTTAGAAAGAGTGGAAAGGATGAGTGAATGGAAGGAGCAAAGAGGAAGAAGAATAAAGAAGGAAAAGAGGAGGGAAAGAGTACAGGAGATAAGGAATCTGTCCAAGTCCAGACCTTGAGGAATTGATAAGGCACAGACTCTCACCAGGTACCTGTCAATCACCTGTCAGGTAGTGTCAATTACCTGTCAGGAGATTCCACACTCAGGTATTCCTAACAGGAAATGTTCTCTGATAAGGACTGTCACCTTCTTGCTGTTTTGTGTATCGACCCTGTACTGGGAGTGTATATACAAGATGATGATAAGTAGAGGAGATGGGTAATTCACTGTCATCTTAGTACTAGGATGTTTAATATCAGGGCCTATTATTGATTAAAATTAAGCTATATTTTCATATCTTCTGGTGGATTTAGATAATCTATAAGTGTAACAAATTGCCTAAACGTATGCTCATCATTCTACGAGGTCCAAGGGGCTAAATCATCCTAGAACTAGGATGATTAATATCAGGATCTATTTTGATTAAAATTAAGCTGGTGGATTTAGCTAATCTATAAGTGTAACAATCCTGTGCTCATCCTACTATTAGATCCAAGGGGGTTTAATTGTGATCCCAGTATAAGGCCAGGGTCACGTGACCCTGTTGATTGGTTGGGAAATATTAACCGAGCGAGCCTGAGTGAGAATCTAGCTCTGGCCAGAGTTGCCAGTTGAGTAGAAACTCATGTTTTATAATAATATTTACGGGGCAATCAATCCACTGGCTGGGCTCTCTCGTAATAATATCTACATGTTGGGGATGGATGGAGGACTGCACTAAACTAGTTGCACAGGTGAATCGTAATAATACCTATATGGACAGTGTCGAGAGCAGCAGCATAGTACATAGGTACGTTTAAAACCCCACTTAGGCTAGACAGGCTGTGTAGCAGAATAGTCACCCAAGGGGAAGCTGTGAGGACCATGTTGCCTAAGCGCATGCAGAGTTAGTCAAAATTATTAGCTTAAGTGAGTTTTTCTTCATAGTATTATGACTAGTGTTGTCTAGTAAATTAGGGGAGTTTCTAGTTTGATTCCCGGAGAGAATTGCATAAATTTCTGTGTACAATAGACTTGAAACAACAAAATTATTGGTTTAAGTGTGTTTTCTTAATAGTATTATGCCAGTGTTGTCTAGCAAATTAAGGGCTCCTAGTTTGATTCCCGGGAGAGGATACCCTGTCTGGACTTAGGAATTTCTGTATTAAAATTGTTCTCAGACAGCAGTGTATTAATGTTGTGGCCTAGTAAATTAAGAGAGTCCTGGGTTTGATTCTTGGCAACTGGACTTAGGAGTTTGTGTATTAAAATTGTTCTGTGATTCGCTCATTATTCACATCATATACAAAAGTCATCTCTGTGATAAAAAATAACACCAAACAGTGTTGTCGAGGAGGGGCTCATGGAATTCGCACACAATCTTGATATTAGTTCTATCACTGATCACCACTTGTTTTCTTTTTGATGTGTTGATGACAAACATAGGTCTGTGCACCTTGAATTCACTGGGATTGTAGTATACATCTATGTTTCCCTCAGTCACCCTTTTGTAAGCGGTGTATGCTTCATATAATTTGAGGTAATCATTTTGTGTTATGTCAAGATTATAAATCTCACGAGAGAAAATTTCATTGTGTCCATTTTTGAGAAAGGTATTTTTGATCTTGCAATTGTAGAATTTCCTGATTGTTATCTCTCCCAGTCCGGAACAGCACAATTACGAAATCTGGGATATCATACTGTATACTACTGAATTGATTAGTGGCATCAAATTCGTAATGCCCACAAGAGGCTGGTTTCTGGACACACTGGTAGGTGTAAAACTGGATGGGCACTTGTGGATTTTTAAGAATATGCACTTTATATTTGAGGGCATAATTAGTCTCGTATTCCACTACTGGTATTCTCAGCTCTATGGTCTTGATGATACACTTGTCTGCTTCAGGTAGGTTGTTGTGTTGTGCTGTGTCGATGGGGCTCAGGGTACTGATTGCATCAGAGTGTTGTTATCATTGGTGGCTCGGCAAAAAGTAATCTTCAAACCCCCCTTCCCCATGATGTCATTTTAGTCGGAGAAGAAACCAGGTAACAGGCACATGGGAAACAGCAATGTGTGGCTCTTTGTCAGGAATTTGGTTCCCGCTTTGAATCATCCCGCCTGGTAATAGGAAGCATCTATTTTGGAAAATTTCAGTGTTCCTATGGCAGTAGAAGTGATGCCTGGATAGTCTACTCAATCTATCACAGTACCATGTTTTCTGATTTCCACTTGACAGAACAAGTGTGGCACAAAATTATCTACTAGTTTTATGTTTGCACCGGGGAGAAAAGCTTTGCTGCTCTCATTTTTCACCACTTCGAATTTCATATACAGATCGGCCCTGTGAGGATGAATAAATCTATCTCCAATATCCACAACCATCTCTATCTCTTGATTAGGCTCATTGAGATTGAAAAAAGTGTGGCGATTGGGAGGGAAAGAATGGAATTCGTAACTCTCGATATGCTCCATGTTGATGGTTATTTTATATATTAATTTCTACGATTGCTGTTGTGGCAGAATCAGCAAAATCTATCACTTCTGCCTTTTCATTGGTTATCACCAACTCTATGTGGTCTATGCAATTGTATCATACTGGAATATAGATTGGTGACGAGGGTGTGTAGACAATCGGCTCCATGAACTCAGAATTCGGTTTGAAAGTCGCTATGAATCCAGTTGGTTTGTGACTACTTATGCTGCCATCGGAATGGGTAATCATCCCTTCTGCTACATTACAATGGATATTCAGAGTCTCTATGGCTAAGAATTTAGGAATATTTCCACCTATGTGTTTGATGCCAGGCTCGAGTTTGGTGTTGTTCTCGAAACCCAGTAGCTAACCGAGTGTACCCAGATCCACTGTTTCAGTTGCAGAAACCAATTCAACTATGTGTGTAATGGAGTTTTGTGATAGGAACACTCCTCTCGGCAGTTGAGCTTGTAATGTAGATACAATAGCTTATACTGACCAGGATTAATAACAATTTTTTCATTGCCTACTGCGATCCTATTATTGTGTTCTGTGATATTGGGAATAAGATACATACTGTAGAAAGTGCGAAGAGCTATGGATTTATGATAGATAATATCATCGTGTAAGCTGAGTTTCAATACCGAAGTCTAACTGGTGAGATGGAACACTCCCATGATGCTTCAGATGCCACAGTACTTTCTGGAAATCTTCAACTGGTGAGAAGCCTAGCATAGAAACTCATAGGTGGCCACAATTTACATCCCCGAAACCATGGATGCGCTCATCACTATAATATAGATAAAAAGTATTGAGATAACTGACTAAACCCGATGGAGGTATGCCACCGAAAGAATAAAAAACAAAAGCAGTGTCGGCTTGTTCATAATAACTAGGGAAAGGAACTTTAGGTAAATAAATGTTTTTTTCTGCGATAAGATAGAGGCCCTCATTTTTGTCAAAATTCTGATCATAGCCTTATATGTCAACACAGCAAATTTTATTTTACATAAAAACACATATTTTCCAGTTTTCCGTATGTAAATACATATTTTGCGAATTTTAAATACATAAAATCGCTCATTGACTTCATCTACCTCGAAATCCTCGAAGGAAAAATGTTTATTCTCCACACCTCTTTTTTGTTTGTTGCTAGGTTTGTTTTGTCTTTGAACACCCTCGCTGGCAGACTGGCTACACGTAATGATAGCAAGGCTTTTTAATGAAGCAATGCAGCTATTGTGGCTAGAAGGCATAAAATTTGACAATGTTCTTCTCTTGACAGATGCTGCAGCTTACATGCAGTGGTCTTGCCGTTAGCTACCCCAAAATGGTGCACATTACATGTGTGGTGCATGCATTGCATAGAATATGTGAAAAGATAAGAGCTCTTTATCCCGATGTTGATAAACTGGTTTCAAATGGGAAGAAAGTTTTTATCAAGTCGCCTAGAAGAATAGACATTTTTAAACAAAAATGTCCTGAGGTTCCCCTTCCCCCTACACCTGTAGTTACGCGATGCAGATGTTATGCCCAGAACTTTGAAAAAAATTGTATCTGTTGTAAATGATCTCGACAAAGAAGAATTCTGCAAGAACTGTTGATGGAGCCCTCCTTAAAAGTCGAATTGGCATACATCTCAACAAACCTGTCCATTCTCTCTAATTCCATATGCAAGCTTGAATCGTCCGCGAACACTTTGGAAGCTTCCATTGGTGAAGTCCGTATAGTAGAAACGAAACAGAAAGAACTCACTGGATCTAAATGTCTAAATGTACAGAATTTTTGGGGAAAAACCAAGGTTTTCAAACATTGTGCCAAATTGCATGTGTTTTGGAAGGAGGTGAAGTAGAGGAAGAGGAAGCTTTGTAAAACTTCGGCGTTAGTGACATTTCATGCTTCAAATATACAAGAATTGTTTCTTGTGACGTGGAGCGATCTTTCTCACAATATAAGACGCTTTTTAGAGATAATCGTCACAGATTTACAATGATCCACTGCAACTCTTCCAAAAAATAGCTCGCTAAGAGGTAATCATTTAGAAACTAATTTCAGGTGTTTAAAATGCATGTTATAGTTTGTTTTTGTTACCAAATGTTTTTATTTTCGTCACATATTTTCCTGTTTTTATCACATATTTTCAACATTTATGACACATAAAAAATAAATATTTCTGAGTTTTTTAGCACATAAAGTTCCGTTCCCTAATAATAACAGATCCAGTGAGTGGCTCGATTTTTTAAACTATCCAAATTGACTACTCCACACTTTTTTAAATGGTATCTTGATGGGTAGGGAATCTGACATGAAAACACCCCTGAAGTGTTTGATCCAGTAACTCGATCAAATTTTCAATATCAAAGTTGGAGAGAGGTTCTTTTTTTTATATTTTCTCAGAGCTTTGATGCCCTTGCCCTTTCTCTCCCTTGCCAGCTTGTGGCGTTTCTGCTCTTCCAGTTCAGCTTTGTTCTTTTTTGCATCAATTGCTGTTTTTGCTATGGCAGCGCTACCCCCTGCTAAACTCCCCCATGGTGCCCAGAGCTGCTAGGATGGCTAGAATACTGAATATAAAACCACCGACGCGTTCCTCTTTTCTGGAACTCTGCAATCTTTTCAACTGAGGTGTACTGAGAGATAATTTCATTCTATGACCCCTACTCAAACAAGAATTCTTTGCTCCTGTTGTTTTGTGGTGAGGAGACTGTCTTGGGATGCCAGAGATTTCAGATCCAAGTAAGGTACTTGGTATATGATACCCTTTGGTTCCATGATGATGGGCATTTATATATTTGGGAGATATTATAGTCTCCACCCAAATTTTGTTTCGTGTTCATGGCGATGGTGGAACACAGTGCTGCTATTTTTTCACCTAATGAGGCATCTCTGCTGGTCAGTCTTCCAAATACCGCTTGCTCTAATTTTTGATCAGCTTCATGACAGGCACCGAGATCAGTGTGAGTATTGTAGGCAATATCATGTTCTTTACAAGCTGTATCCAAAGGATTGATTCCTCTGTCTCCTCTCTCCAGTTGCTCTTCTAGTTTCGTCTCTGGACCACAGTATTGGTAACCGGGTAAGTACATCTTGAAAGGAAATTTGTTGATGATGTAATAAACCAAACCCCGGCCCTTCCAGAATTTGGGGGGTAGAGTATTGATAATTATAATTAAGTATCCTATGCCTTTACTATCATTTACAATAAAATTGACTAGTTTGGCACTGATCATATCCACAATGTCCATTTTTTCATTATGGAAATTATTGTCGCCAGGATATTCCATTCCTGCTATGACCAACAATCTATCTATTAGTCTTCTCACATCATCCACCCACACAAACTCTTTGGGTAGAGTATTGTAGTGTTTGATGCCCCTACCGGTTTTGAATTGGTTCCATATAGGTTTCATCAGATTCTTGTATTTGTCTCCACTGCTAGATTTAACTCGGTTCTGACTGGCATAATTGTTTCAGTACAGAGAATCAGACAGTATCAAAATTTCTATGTAACTCTGGTAATCTTCATCTGTATAATCTCTGGGGTGTTTCTTGGTGATGAGTTCCCACAGTCCTACAGTGGGTTATCTGGACCAGCTATTTCATCCACCCAAATTGATTTTCACATGATCCCCTTTAAATGTGACTCTAGATTTTCCAATTTTCCAAACCACTCACTCATTAGGCTCCATGGTTGGATACAATCCAAACACCTCATTTTTGTCGAATTTCCCAGTACTCAGGTAATCTCTCGCCAAGGGACCCAACTTGATATTTTCCGAAGTGGGTTCTCCTATGCCTTAGGTGGTTGTTGGAGAACTAGAGGTGTGTGAATACTGGATAGTTGTGTAGGAGGAAAACCTGCATAATTTCTAGCAGCAAGAGGCACCAGCTCATTTATGAGGTCCTTATTTTGATCTGTAACACCCTTCATTTATCTACCAAGATTGCTGATGATATCAATAATTGGTTGGTCCTGATGCTTGTGCTCTTCATAGTATCATCAATTCTCGGTTTCCAGCCCTTAAATCTTTTGGCCAGATAGTCACACAATTTCAGATTGACTTTGATTTTATGTTTTGTCATGTTGATTAGGGGTTATTTATAACGTCACAACGTACCTCATATCGACTCCACATTTATAAAATTGTTGATTTTGTTTCTGTATTTTTCATTGTTTGGTTTTCAAGTCATATCAATTGTAGCAAATCCGAAATCATCTCTGTTCCAGAAGGAAGAGCAGAATTTCGAAAATTGATTGTAGTTTAAATCTCCTTTCACATAGTTATTTTGAGATTGCAGTTGTTGCATAAGGGCCTGATATTTTCCCCTGTGAAATCATCATGGTGATGATTTTTTTATCATCTGTAAAATATAAATTGCACAGTAGCATCATATAATTGGTCTTCGGCAGCTGATAATGGGGCTCTTGGTTTCAACACAGATAATACACTACCAATTTCCCTCATCACTTCCATATTTTTTTAAAAAAAGTGTTTGATGGCATCGGGTCCTCGGTATACATAAGGCTCATTGGGTTCTGATGAATTGCGCCACACAACTACGTATCCATAACTACAGACCTCATGGAGCTGATAAGGAGTAGTCGAAGAGATATCAGGATCTGAATAGTAATTGAATTCGTTGACTGGTTTGAGAAATGCCTCGAAATCTGCTATTATTATAGCTGGATGCTTCAACAGGGCCTGGTATTGTTTGAATTTCTCGACCTGTTCTGGTTTGGGCATAATCATGACCACAGGCTTGTTGTCACCACAGTTTAGTTTGTATTCTTTAAGTTTTTGGATAGCGATTTCTTGATTATTGAATTTGTTATCTGTTGAATACGAATATCAAATGTGGTCAAACACCTAAGCCAAATCTTGATTTCCCCCTGATGTTTGCGAATAAGACAGTAATCGAAAATATTATCGTCTGAAATAAGTAACACATCGATGATAGTAGCATGATCATAATCGATGGTGCTTAATCTGAGGGGATATACAAAATTATTGTGTGCTGTATAGGCATACACATTGATTGCCAAGGGACCTTGTGCCCAATTTTCAAATTTTCTTATATCGGATATAGCAACAGGATACTCGATACCCGACATAGCATACTCAAACTCTGCCTCATACTGCATATAATGATGAACCTGCTCTGCATTGTCTTTCCAATGAACTGGGTGAAGTTTCGCCAAGACACACCACAGAAAACAGTTGTTATCATTATTCTTTATATTGACCACTGCTTTTTTATTTTGAATATCCACCAGAGGAGGGACATAGGTAGAAGCAGAGAGGGGTGAGAATTGGATTTTTTTTTCAGTTTCAGTTTGTGTGGACTCCCGCACAATTCCCAACCAGATCTTTGGCCTTGAATTTCTCGTTTTTTTTGTGAGCACTGTGACCATTACCTGGGCATAGATTTGTTCCAAATTATCGATGTCACGCAAATATAGAGTCTGGGTCTTGGAATGATGGCAAAATATATGAAGTGTTACATCGGGTTTCTCATATTCAGAGGATAGAATAGTATTGAATTTAATAGATTTATTTTTAAGTTCATTTTCAAGAGTTTTATTATTGAAGATTTTATGTTGTTCAAGAAATTGTTGGTATCACAGCATGGCTCAGATTCGAAGGAGTAATCATTGATTCGACCACCAAAAACTGTATGGGACCACTGGGTGTGGTCGAGTTCGAAGATCTAGTTTGTTTCGGTTCAGGGCCGTCGATTGTAGCTATCTATATCTGCTTTTCTTTTTCTAGGATTGGTCTGGCTACTTGATGGTTGAGATTTGTAACTCTTCTTATGTCTGTTCAGATTGGGTATGTGTAGCGATTTTCTGCAATTGACATTGCAAAATCTTACAACGTCCAACTCGTTGTGTTGGAAATTGCTCCGCTCAGAATGGCGATAAAAACTACTTATCAGTTAATTCCCTGATCTTCCGCCAGATGGCAGCACCGACTATTTGCGAAATATTTCGTTGTTATCACGCCATCTGCAGCTCGTAAGTTACAGGAAGTGAAGGCAGTTGTGTATCTACGTGCGTGAACACAGAACAGTTTGTGTCTTGTGCCTGGTATCGGCAATACACGTAATTCACTCGCTCCGCTGCATAAATGTCTCTCGTGATACATAGTTTGGACTTTGTCGTTTTCATAAACTCGCGATGAATTGCCGAGATTTGTTGAACATTAATCAAGACGTAGCTACGTTTTCAAATGTGGTGACGGTTGCAGAATTGAAGCATAGGAAGGAACACGGCATTTGACAATTTGTATCCAGCCAGTGATATGGAAAATGGGAGAGTGAGGTACTTCGGTTTTCCTACCACGAGGCACGTTCATCAAAGAGTGAAGGAAGTAGTCCACTGTCAGAACCTATAAGTTGCGGCACATAAAACGAAGGTAGGAAGTGAAATTGTATTTTTTGGTGGATTATAGTGAGTGTCAAAAATGCCGATTTTTTGCTCGACAAAAAACTACTAGATTTTTCGTAACGTTTGCTTCAAAGTGCTAAAAATAACTATTTTGTTACCGGAAAAGTTCAGTTTTACGTAGTACATATATGCGTAAGGGGATTGCTAGAGAAACGACTGGATTGAATCCTGTAATTGACTCCAAAGACGTAACTTTAGTGCAACACGTGGGAAAATTAAAGGGGGGTCACGTATTTTGTTATGAACCTAGTGCAGTTTGAACAAATGGATAAAAGTAAAATGGTGAGCTTAATATGCGCATACTCAAACTGTTTGATGATTGCCGTTCTTGTCTCGTGTGTTATATTGCAGAAAGACTTGTAGTATTTTTTTTGAACACGTCACAAATAGTTACATTGGCAAATCGCAACGACATCATTAAACGATGCAGTTCTCCCCCCCCCCTTTTTAAGATTCCGTCAAATACTGGCGAATACGGCAAGGTAGTTAAATTATTTGGCTTTTGAATGAGCATCTAGGAAGGTACCTTGTACAAAATTGTTGTGAAATTGTCGCAATTTCTGGGTATAGTTTTTTGTAGTTTATGTGCATATGATAATGATGACTGTGTTTTAAAATATTGAAACCATTGGATTTAATATTTGTCTCAAAAAATGGATGAAGCATAAAATACTAAAGTAAGATAACAAAATTGTAGATTTCACAAATTTTGCTTATTTTCCAAATTTTGAACATTTCCTTTTTTTTTGTTGAATGGTTGCTTTACATTTTTGAAGAACAAATACAAATATAGTGATAAATGTGGTACAAAAAAATGATTCAAACAAATTGTTTCTAGCCAACGTCGAAAGGGGCGTAATTTGTTACGTGATTGGAGTTAACCAATATTATCTTAACGTTACGGGGAACTTTGTTAATGATTTAATTAACGAAGTCTTGTTGTGGTAAATGTAAAAAGAGTATACTCCTTGTTGTGAACATTTAAATTGTTGAATAAAATGTGTCATTGAATTGTTGAAATTTGTACATCAGTTTTTTGACTTCATACAAACTAAATTTTTCCTTTATCACTGCATGGTCAAAATATACCAAAAGAAGAGTGAAATAGGCATTTGTAGTTGCATGTAGTCGTAGTTTTTGGTGGAGGTGAATAATATTAGATTGCAAATAAGGTTACTGTATCGCATCATGGAAGTTTTTGCAATATCTCCCTTTTTTTTTTATTATAGGATAAATTTCTAGTCGACAACATTCTTGCGTTTACCCCCCTTCTTTTTCACTAATTGAAATTAGTAATTGTGAAGTTCGTAGCAACTTTGAGGTGCAGTTACCATTGTTTTTATTTGGTATTTATATACAAATTTTTCTGGAGACTACACAACTCTAGAGGGTGTTGATATTTCAATCTCGCTTGGAGAAAATAAATTTAATACAAACACTTTTAAATATTGAATAGAAACTAATCTATGCCAAAGTGTATCAAGAATAGTAAAATATTTTTGGTATTGGTATTTATATACAATTTTTTTCTGTATAGGTAATTAATATACAATTTTTTCTGGAGACTACACAACTCTAGAGGGTGTCGATATTTCAGTCTCGCTTGGAGATAATAAATTTAGTATAAACACTTCTAAAAATTGAATAGAGATTAATCTATGCCTAAGTGTATCAAGAATAGTAAAATATTTATATATATATATATCTATATAAATCAAGATAGATTTTGCTGGAGATACAAGTCTATGCCTTTTTGGGTACTGGTTTGTATATATATATATATATATATATATATATATATATATATATATATATTTTACTGGAGACACAAGTTTTTGCCTAAGTGTATCAAGAATAGCAAAATATTTTTGGGTACTGGTATTTATACTGCAGAGATGGGTCTATGCCTAAGTGCATTAAGAATAGTAAAAATATTTTGGCTACTGGTATTTATATTAGAGAGAAAGAGACCATACAGACCAATCTTGGCAATACTGAGCCTTAGAGCCTCTTCATTGACTGAGACCCTATCTTTTTGACCTTTTGCCTGGGAATGGAATATTAGTTTGCATATACATTTTTTTAATGACCTGGTCCACTGTCTTTAGATTTCCATATTACTATAGAATCACAGTCATTAATAGAAAATCGCCTCTTGCTTGGGTATTTCATGCTATTATAGTGCAGGCCAATTTAAAACGTTTCTATGAGAATTAATTCTTGAATCTTTCCTGGTGGCAAATATTGAAGAGGTTTTCTCGGGCAATCAGCCAGGTGATATCCGGATAGGCTTCTGAGCTTTCGAGAGCTTCAGGGATTGAAGATGAGAGTGACGTTAGCTCTCAAAAGCTCGGAAGGCTATCCGGATATCACCTAGCTGATTGCCCGAGAAAACCTCTTCAATATTGACTTCAATCCCTGAAGATGATAGTGGCGTTAGCTCCGGAAAGCTTGGAAGCCTATCCAGATATCACCTGGCTGATTGCCCAAGAAAACCTCTTCAATTCTAAGGGAATGTTCGTACTTCAACAACAAAAGTGTTCCGATCATCCTGACCTGGGAGATAATATATCATGTGTTTAAGTGATTCAGATTCATTTTAAGTGGAATGTATATTTAGTCTAGATTATTTATATAATTATGAATGTGCAAATATGAATTTTTATCTATATCTATATATATAGATATACATCTTCAATCTGACAATGTTGTGCATGTAAAAGTGGGCATCGCATAGAATTTGTGAGATATTAGTGTGGATGTAAAAAGGGGGAATAAGGGACTGTTCCTTATTGTATCATATTAATTAATTTGTTATCATAAATTGCCGTTAGTTCAAATTCAACTTACTGCTTATGTTCTATCTTTTGTTAATTTAATCAACACCATTAAACTGTTCTACCTTAAATTAAATTGCTCATGTGGGGGTTACGCTAGTAGAGCTTGCCTAATAGAAACTCGATTTGAATAGAGCATTTCAGTTAAACAATTATATATTTGCGGACCTGCTCTGCCATGGCTTGATGACCATAAAAAGGTGGGGGCAGTTATCTGCGAGTATAGAAAGGAGAGGGAATTCTTCTAAACTCTACATTTGGTACAAAAGATCCGTGGTATTCTGGATTCAGCATAGTGGCCTGAAAATCTCTGCGGTTAAAAGGTAACTGACTTTGGATGAATTTTGACTATCTACCACAGAGATTTGATAGTCGGGTGATAATAAAACAAAAGTGGGGGAGGTTACGTGATTCAGTATTTGCATATATTAATGATTAAGTTGTTCTACCTTTTTCCTCTGACTGGCCAATGGTGATTTGAGGTGGTCATTACCCTTTTGTCTAAAATGGTAAGAATGTTTCACTTCCAAAACATTTAGTTTAAATGCAACAACCACGTCACAAGGTCCGTTAATTGCACTGGCCAGGAAAGGTGTTGAAGATCATCTTCATGTTCCATAAACCAAGACTGAATATCTCTGGCAGTGTGAATAGGCACATTATCATTTTGAAAGATTGCATCCTTGTTGGAGAACAACAGTTGTGCCATAGTATGCACCTGGTTACCTAAAATGTCCACACAGTTACTGGCTGTAATTTTACCTTGCAGAGGAATGATACACCAACAGAATACCAGGAGATCTCCATCCAAACCATCACAGATCTGCCTCCATATATGACAGTAGGGTGCAGGCAGTCCAGAAAATATGACTCTTTAGGCGTTTGCCACATATACACATGCCCCGTTGTCAGGAACAATGAGAAAGACGACTCATCTGACCATATTACCTTTTTCCAATCACCAGAAGGTGATGTTTAGTGTTCATGGCACCACTCTTTTCATGCATTGGCGTTGGTGATGGTAATCAGAGGTTACGAATGGTAGTCCAACTTCTAATGTTGAGTTTATGAAGCTCATGTCAGACTGTTTTTGTGAAAACAGGATCTGCCAGATGTTTGTTGAGTTCTGCTGTAGTAAAAATACTGCTGTTCTTTGTTACAATCCTCATTAATGCTCCTTGATACCTGTCAATTAGGGTTCGCTTCCTCAACTGTTTCTCTTCACTGATATTGTCTTGCCATGATTTATGTATGCCACCATAACCTTTTACTGGGTGTCAGAAATTAAATTTATCCTCAGATATAAATTTCCAAAATATTCTTGATTTCGATTAAAAAATAAATAAATAAAATAATAGATCAAGCCAATAGGTGGTTATAAAATATCTAAACATTCTCAATCCCAAAATATCTGCTTCTTTGAGGGTAAATGTTGCATTTTGTTGTGACACTGAAACCATATTATATTTTTTTTATATGTATTATATTGTATTTTAATATTTCCCAGTTCAGTGACTTTAGAGCTCAAAAACATATTAAATTTAAATGGAAACTATCGAATGCAGAAATGAAAATCAAAATAATCCTTTACATGGAAAATGTCTCATGCTCCAGAATGCATTTTTTAGAAAAGATGTTATTCCTGTTCTTTCCAGTTTCCACAATAATGACCTGTCAATCACCTATGGAATTCAGTTCAGGTGTCTCCCATGTTGCACTGCATGTGTACTGAGCAGTCACTTACACCTGTGTTGAAATTAAATTGTTTTCTCCTGCCACAAAATATTAGTCCAGAAGTAGTTTAGGCTTGCATATTACATATATTTTAGTCCAGCAGTTGACATCATGGCTACAAAAATAAGAGTGTTGCTTGATCTTAACAAGACAGTACAAGTGAGCATGATAAATTGTCTGTTAAGCAAATCATGAAGATATTCAATGTTGCTAAAAAACATCAGAAATTTTCAGGCTGTTGGAAAACTATGTCAATGAAAAAATAACAAGAGAACTTACTGTTCCATATCCTCCATAACCACTGGATTTAGTTATGTGATAAATTTGTGGGAAAGAAAAGTCATATCTACTGTCAAAACTGGAAATATTGATCAAACTCTAGTGTATTTTGAAATACCAACTGCCAGTGCCATTAAATAAAGAACCCGAAAGACGCACATCATGCAGTTGTAGCAGAAATGAAGGTTAAAGAAATGTGTGTCTTACTTGATGTGTCATACTCAATCAGCCAAAAGTGGCAGAAATGTGAAGTAAAATAAACTAAATCAATCAATCTATCAACAAATCTTCACAGTAAACTGCATATCACAATAAACTGCATGCTATTTTTGATGGTGGACATGTGCTGTAGGCAGTGACAGAGCCAGCCTGAAATAAGTGGGGTGGCTACAGATTTCGGAGTCAAATTCTCGAGGGGCTAACTAATACCGACTAAAATGTACTTACTTCATACTTTTAGGGTATAATTTTACTGCTTGCATATTTTACAATCAGAACTCAAGATAAATCAATGAGATGTTGCATTTTGTTCCATCATGTACAAAAGTACTTTTAGGAACGAATCTTTTATGCAAAAAAAAATGCAATAATTATATTGTTTCTTTTCCTAAGCCATTATTGACTGGAATAATATCAGAGTCTTACTATTCATGTGAACAGAACAAAATACACCATAGAAACTACACTCATTACATTATCAACTCACTGGGTATTCGTATAAATACTACACATAACACTATTTCATGTAAACTGTGTGACTAACTTGTTGCTAAAATGAGAAAATGAGCCACAGCAAGAAACTACGATAAGATACGTCTGTTTTTATGAGCAGCCAGAACCTTTTATAAATCCAAAGATTTTGCAAGCTCTCCAAAGGACAGAACAGATAGAGCACTCAACCTCTTGTCACCAATTAGATTTTGATGATTTGTAGCAAGCAACCGTTGATGGGGATATAAACATTTCAATAACACAAAGCTTATAAAGTTTGTAAAAGGAAATTTTGAATGTTTCAATCATTACAAACAGCTGCTGAAGGTCTTTATTTTGGCTTCCATTCTGTCTCACAGTATGCCATGACTCTAAACTGTCCAAATCACAACAGTAGGGAGTGTATAAAAATTGTAGCTTTTCATGCTTCAGAAAAGTGGCACTAACTTAATAAAGTAGGCATCAAATAAGCGAAAACACCCTTGAATAGAAACTGTATTAATTATACCATTTTCTCTTTCATGATGAAATATCTTACTTTTCTTGTTCAACAACTCGAATTCAGAACTTAGGGCTAAAAATGGGGAGGATGTGAGAAATATCGTCCACTTAGGATGTGCATCGATAACACTCATACCATTGTCGGTACTCGAATGAGGAACTAACAAACAGAAAAGAACATTGATGGCTCTTTAGATGTTGAACGTTGTCCTACTTAAAAATATTCATTTTACACATCTGTTAGATTTATTCAGAAATATAGCAATATGATTTATGGAGGCTAATAATGTACACATTTAGCTGCATATGCCAACAATTAAAGAACAATCTCACAGCCACTGAATATGCCGTCCACCTACGTGGCAGGTAACAGATTTCATAGCAAGTTTGACTGGCACTCACGAGTGGCCCATTATGTAGTATCAAATGGTAGCCACTGCTGTCCAGGCATATCTGCATATACCCCCTCCCCTTCATTTTAGAACACATTGTATTAAAAGTAACTTTGTGATCTAACTGAACTAGAAAATGTACTTGAACATTGTACTTGCCTCAATAAAATTTAATAATGGAAAATGGAAACTTTTTAAGTTTTCGGTCAAAATGCATCTACCATACTACAAAAATCTTGGGGGCTATAGAGGGGGCTGAGGCTGGTTTTGGTTGGATTCAGCCCCCCCTAGCCCCCCTGTAGTTGCCATCCCTGGCTGTAGGTGGATGTATTCATCACCTACATTCAAGTAAATTCTGTTTAAAGTAGCTGTACAACTTGTTGCCTACTGCCAGAAATGAATATATGCAAATACTTAAATAATACATGTAATAAATTATATTGCTATTGAACATGAACATTTGTAGTGTAAAATATACTCTGGGGGTACTGATAGAGCATATACACCTACACACAATCAATAGTGTTCAAGACAAACTTTCTGATGTAGTCCAACAGTAACAGAATTAAGGAAATATTAAAAATTCCATGTGTAATTATTACTTTAGCATTAGGTTCTTAATAAATGTCTACCTTCTGAGCCAATCCCATTACGATGTTTCCCAGCACAGATAAAGTTTGGTCTCCATTCTCTGTTTCTTGCAGTGCTTCTGTACCTGCTAAATCAATCAGACTTAGTGAACCTGTAATGTAAGACAAGAAAAACAGTGACAAGTAGATATTTTAGTTTGAAAATCAAAAAGCTATAACAGATATAATTACAAAAAATTGTCACAATGACAGCAAAATCTACAATGACATTCTGATCAAGTTTCCATGTGAGCAAATTCCTGGGACACATGAAGAGGGAACTCCCATAATTTGCATCTATTGCAGAAGCACTAGCCAAAATTACTGTCTTTCAAATATCACAATTTGGCAACTGCAAACTGAAACCCAAGGCTCATTCAATATATAACCCCAAATATGTTGTAACAAATATTTATTACAAGCACCAAAAGAACTACAGTACTATGTTTCAACATAGTCCCCCCCACCCACCTAGTAATTTCACTGACAGTAATATGTCTGGTCTCCGGTATCAAGTCCTCTACTTGAGCAATGTTGCTTTCTGGACTGTAGTGACAGAGCGACCTGGACGCGGAGAATCTTCAACACTGGTAATGCCCTGTTTCAACTTCTCAGCCCACTTGTACACTTGTGATTGACTCATACAGTCGTCACCATACTGAACTGTCATGCAGCGCTGAATTTCTATCAGCTTGATGCCTTCACTCAACAAAAATCTCACGAAACTTTGCTGCTCCAGCTTGAAGCACTACTGTAAGGGTGTCTTGTGTAACTGTTTCCCAGCATCCCATTCATGAGGCAGGCATGCCAGCCCCAGCTGTGAATAGCTTACAGATGCCTTCACAAAATAACAAACATCAGCAGTGGCGGCTGGCAGCTAGTATGATGGGTAGTGCCAACGTGATCAAGAAATCGAAAATTTTTTGCTAGTATATGTCATAGAAATCTAATGAAAGAGGTAATTTTAATGGAACTTTGTTTACTAAAATTGCAGACAAAAATTCAGAGTTCCTAAGATTGGTTTATTTTACTTCACATTTGTACTACTTTTGGCTAATCACGAAGATAAGGATGAGTGAACACTCACAAAGAACACCGATGCCCAGGCCGAGATTCGAACCCGCAATCCCTGGCGTCGTAGCATGCCATGCGGAATTCGGCCAGAGTTTCTAAGAAATAAATGCGACTATTAAAATTTCGACGCCTGTCACCTTTACCATTTTTTTGATATTTTTAAATAGAATTGATGTTTAAATATTGCGTGGGACAGCCAAGTTGTTTAACTTTTAATTTAATACTGTATAGTACATTGGAAAATGGTGTATGTACCAATGCTCTAATCTGACTCACCTTTACTAACTACCCTTCCTTTCACACACCATCAGACACATTCACTTCACTAAAAAGAAAACCACTGAACAATTAGAGACACCGAGTCGATAACTGTATTCTCACCTTGCTTTGTTTATAACTTGCAACCCCAGCATGGCAGACTGTACATCAACAATCGGTGTTACTAACAACTGAAATGAACTGTAGATCTACAATTTTTAGAATTCAATGCAAGAAACTGAATTATATCTCCAAGTGAAATTCTTGTACTGATAGATTTTTCGTGTGATTTTTTACAAATATTAAAGTAAAAAATCCCCTGGTGATGCAAATTCCCTTTGATATTTAGGCAATTCTTTTGTACAGAAAATGTCTTCAATGTTGTCAACGTCAGTTGCAACACGTGAGTGTCTGTGTGCATGAGAGCAAGGGATATATCTTTTCTTAAGGAAGAAATCGATAACAAAAAAGTCTGGATGGCTCTTTAGATGCATCTATCTAAATGGTTATATAAATTTGGGGAAGATATTACATTCGTTCTTGCCAAGTATGCAGGAAAGTATCTTTCTCGAGAATTACTTCTCGAACGAGTATTACAAATCGGTCAGGATTAGTCACTTCTCTGTGAAGTTTGCAACTATATCAACACAATGCGTAAGCTCTCGCGTCGTGTCAGCCGAAAAGGGGCACAGCTGGTTACTGGCTACCACCTCCTCGCTCGTTAACTGCAGAGACTTTTTCATGCCTCCGCGCATGCCTCTGCACACAGGCCAGACTATGCTGGCCCAGAGTAAGTGAGAGAACAGCTGGGGATGCGGCGCAGGAATTGAGGCGGCCGTAAGCTTGAACACTTACGAGATTTGAATCCCCTCGTTCGTAAATGTATTAATTTAACTATATTTTGGCAAAGCAAGTGCTTTTTCTTTATGTGAGGGTAGAGTCATCACACGGCAGCTCTCCCCTTAGAGCCGCCGCTGAATCACAGTCATATTTTAGATTTTTTATACTACTTTTTCCGGTTATTTATTGAATGCACCTTGTATAATGGGAAGAGGTCTCTTTCTCCTGTGTTCCTTCTTTCTTTCCAAAATGAACCCAAATTTTGCAGAGTGCCAAGTAGAAACAGGGGCATCCAAAAAGATATGAACATGTCAAGCAAACATTCTGCCATTTTTCCTACTTTTTGGAAGACATTTTAAGAAGTTATACCAGACATGGAGACAAAATTATTCATGACAATGGGCCTCATAAATACTTGTCTAAAGCTATGCAGATTATTTTTCTGTTTCTGTTCTGAGGTTATCCCCTGTTCATTCACAGGTGGTGGGGTAACAGTGATAAGAAGTCAAATTCGCCCCTCAAAAGACATATTCAAAGAATTAGCATTCTGGGGAAGACATCTTACTAAGAGCTCTCAATGTCTACATTAGAGCACACTTGTTTACCCTCAAGGCAAATACTGCAGCCACAGTGCACTGCTGACCTATACAATGAGAGGTCATGACAGGTTTTGCATTTCACTTGCTAAATTTGGATTAAACTCCAATGGTATAGATTATTTCAATGATGCAAATAAGCACTGTTTATGAAAAGAAGAAGAAGGCAAAACTGACAATGTATGAATATTTTTTTTAAAAAAAAGCAATAGGCACAGGAGATGACAGCCATAGCAAATGTTGTTATTCTTCTAGTTTACACTCAATTTCATTTTCACACAGAAACAGCAACTCCACAACACCATAAGAAACTCATAAAGTGATATCAATTTAGTTTCAAGTGCAAACACTGCTCTACAACAAAACTTTTTGGTCTCTTAACTGTAGCAACTCTCACTAAGACAATATATAAGGCGTAAGCGAGTTACTAAAGATATATTTGCGAAACTTACTTTTAATTTCGATGGCATCTGCCACCATCCACTTGGAAACTCAATGCTTTACTATTAGGTTGACTTCCGGTTCCTGTTGTTGTTTCCTCAACTACCGCTAGGGGTGCTGGTGTAGCCATTTCGTCTGCTGCATGTGATGGGTTTGAGCTGTTCTAATAGCGGGAGCCAAACATGATGATCCTGACCACTGTCGATATTCAGCTCATGCGGAAAGTGCATAATGGCATGCGTCTCTTTGATTTTGGTGTCGATTAGGGTGTGTGATGTGTGCCTAACTGAAACTTTTTGGATCCTGTGTTTACTGAACTTGAGGTGCCTTGCTAGTCCGGTAGTGGGTTGGGATATTTTTGCATCCGTTAAGTGACGTTGTATACACTCGTTGACAGACCTGATGGATCTGCCAATGTAGTGTGATTTGCACTCACACTGGGCATCATATACACCTGGGTTGTCTAGTAGGGAAAGGAATGATCTCTTGTGTTTGCTTAGAGCACTGGCTATTTTGTTCATTGGTTTGTGTGCGAGTTTTATGTCATATTGTTTCAAGGTTTTGACTAGGCAGTTGGATGTAGTCTGGTGGTAAGGGAAGGCAATCCATTTAGCTTTATTACTGCTGGCTATGTGAAGTACTCCACTACTCCACCCAGCCAATCTGATGGATCTGCCAATGTAGTAATATATCTTTAGTAACTCGCTCACATCTTATATTATCAACTGTGTTGTTTATTCCCCCCAACATGAATAAGACAATATGTTGTATGACAGAAAGTTCAAAATGCATATTTCTAATTTATTTCCCTGTTCTGTGTGATAATTTACAATGTGTTTCCAACATATCAACACTGTATAAATGATGCAGGTGCTTCACATGTAAAAACAAAAGCAATAATTTTATAACTGACATTGTAAATCAATACTAAGAGCATTTTTGTGTCACAAAATGTAATTTAGTTGTGTAGCTTTAAAGGGAGGAGATACAGTTATGCACCAATTGTGCATTTATTTCAATATCGCCCGAATGGGCACTGCTACTAAAAAAACCTGGGTGCATCCAAGACTATGAATTTCTCTCCATGTTTCAAGTGCAAGCATTTTGTTATGTTGATTATTAAGCTGGACACGATGTTTAAAAATATGATGAATAATAATTTTCGGAATCCCATGTATTCCTTGTGGGGAATCAACTTCAACATCAAGTTACGGCTAATCAAATGGAAGTTTCCCGTCGACGTCTCTTTCTGTTCCATTGGAAGTTTTATATTCCCAAAAGAATTAATCAAATCATACTCCCATATGATCATTGCTTTTCTCCTTGCCTCCTGGCAGTGTTGCCAAACCTGATGGGCATAAAAGAACTAAATTTCACCTTAAATGGAGTTAAAACTGACTCTCATGAAGCTAGATTTACGAAGGCTGGATAAAGTGCCTTCTAGGGTAATGTTAGTCAAAAATAAAGAATTCCCTGATAACAATATTATGTCAATTTCACGTCAAAGATTGCGCTATAAAGTAAGAGGGAGTAGGGTGACACAGCCAATATAACAATATCATGTCACGTGCAAAATGTATAATTATGACAAAAGTTGGTCTATGTGGGCCGGAACCAGTGATGGCATCATAGTGGGGCACAGGGAGGGTGTCCCAGTTCAGAGCCAAACGAGTGCTCGAAAGAGCCAGATCTGGCTCCAAGAGAGGTAAGTTGGCACATTGCCATGGACGGAAGGGCTTGGGAAGATTCCCGTGGAAACTGTGTCGCATGCCCTTAACTACTTCAATATAATTTCATCAAAACAAAAAATATATATTTGCCTATTTTGAGAGTTATTAATACCTCCTACACCCCTGCACATATAATTAGACATTATTCAATAACTTGCCCATAACATTATCATCAACAAATATCATCAACAAATCACATAAATAACAGTTTTAAAGCAATAAGTATAAAGTTGACGAGACTTTAGTAAAAGGTTGTATTGCAAATTAAGCAAACCTTAGGGTCTACTCCATGACGTAGTGGTGACATCATCACCTTGTGGTCAAGGGATCCTGGGTTTGATACCTGGCAGAAGCACTTAGTGGTTCGGATCCCACTTTAAAATGTAGGTCTAGTCCAAATTAGCCTATCTGTGCATAAGGTGGGCTTAAAAACTCAAAGTCAGAAGCAAACCTGAAAATTTTTAGATCTATTTCTTTATGAACTGACAATAATATGAATTCGATAGGGCACTAATATTTTCACAGAAAGGTCTACATTCTCTAACTTTTCCTATTATGGAGAATTCACACTAAAGCAACAAGTGGCAAGCAACATGGGTTTGCTTGGGAATGAGACAATCAACAGCAGGATTTCACACTGTAGCAGCATGACAGGCAGCACAAGCATGCATTTAATTTGTGAAATCCTGAATTTACACTTGCAGTCTGTCATTTCAGTGTGAAATCTCCCTTAAAAATAGAAATCAGGAATTTATTTAATAATAAATCATAATCAGGAAATATGTATTGTTGTTTTGAGGAAAACCAGACATTTGGTATTTGTGTTATTTTACATTGCTATTCTGCCTTGTCTAATTGCAATGAAGCCATTTTGTAACAGGTAATCTAGCATCTCTCTCTATCACTGGTGTGATGATAGGGTGACCAGACGTCCTCTTTTGTCCGGATATGTCCTCCTTTTTACGTCTGTGTCCGGCTTCCGGGCAGATTTTTTAGAAATCTGTAAATGTCCTCCTTTTTTTGGAAAGAGTATAGCATCGACCATGCTGCCTAGAGAATGGTTCCACATGTAACGATCTTTATTTAAGGCATATCACTTAGGGTGCATTAAGTATTCGAGCAATGCTCACCTAGCATCTGGGAGCTCAACATGATCACTTTTCCGATTGAGTCATTAATAGGGTACAGACTTATAGGCACTAAAAACCTCTGAAATAGGCACTTAAAAAGGCACTATAAACTAAGAAAATGCATGAAAATAGGCATTTAAAGGGCACCCTAAAATTAAAAAAGACATTAAAATAGGCAATGAATGTGAACTTATTTCAATTCTCTTCTTACAATCCAGAGACTGTATTAGCACTTCAGTTTATACATAAAAGTGCGATAATGATTAACAAACTATTAATAGTCTTTTGATCAAAATTCACATTTTCAGGGAAAAGTAATTCTCACAAAAACAGCTTGTGCAAACGACTGTGCGAATTTGAATGAAACAATTTCCACAGTTATAACAAAGAGAATATTTTGATACAATGTTCCAATTGAGAGCCTAAAATCTAGTAAATACTAGATTTCAATCACTACAACATCAACAAAGCCTTACATTCAATTTAGGGAAAGCCAGAGGCACGTAAAAAAAAGCTGAAGTACGCAAAAATTGCAGAATAGTGATTTTTGGGCACAATTTATCAAAATAGGCACTATAAAAATGTGTTTTAGGACTAAAAACACCATTAAACGAACTTTAAACATTAAATCCTATGTTTTACTACAAAGGAATATAAAAGGCAAATATGCAAAATTCCGCACCCTAGTCATCAGGGGCAGCGCCAGAAAATTTTGACCGGGTGGGCAGAAGCTTTATATTGATAAATTAGGGTGGGCAGTACAAACGTAAGGCATTATGTGAGTTTGACTAACATATATTCCCCCCTCTCTGTCTTTCTCTCTCTTTCACTCGAGATCTCCCTCTTACCTTATAAAGCGATTCGAAAGCAAGGAATTCATCAAACATAATCATCGTATCCAGTAATTCGTATCTTTTTCACAGTGCTGTAAGTGTGACCCTTTAGATCACACTCAAATGTCAATTTCCCTCCTGAATAGTACTATCTGGAAACTGTATTCTTGTAGGCAAATGAGTCTCTGGTACCTGTAACCGCAGTCAAGATATTCCTTTTGGTGTTTTGTGTCTCCGTGCTTGTTTGTGTTCGTTCCTTCATGAGGTTTGTGTAATTACCATTCAACCTCACCGTCACCAACGGTCAAAACTAGCAGAAAATCGACGTGAAATATAACAATGAGTCAAATCAGTATTGATTACTTTCCACAAATAGAGTATCAACAGTTAATAGAACTTCAAAAATTGAGGTAGTAATTTCAACTCCACAATGCTTCATTTTTTATCAAAACAGATAACTCCGTGAGCAACGACATTGCTTTATACAAGTCTCAAATATTTTTGTCCGTACGTGAAAGAAATAGTTTAAATCTCAGGCCAATCCATGGGCATCCGGAAGGGGGAGAAACTGACAGGGGGGACGCCCCCCATAGAAAATGGATCTTACCATAAACTTATACATCACACACATATATTGCATTTCATTCACAGTAATTTATGTTAATTACTTGAAGGGCGGGTGTTGTAGAAACATAAGAGCTTCAATTGTAATCAGTATTTCTTTGAGGGGGCAGCACTATTAAGGGGCGAAATATGTCTCGTTGCCCCCCCCCCCTGCTTGCTCCTCCTTTGGAAAACATTCTGTGGATGTCCTTGAGCCAATCATAATAATAGTGTAATCCACCTCTTAAATGGACGCATTTTATGTTATGATAAAATGATATGGTTGACGGAGTTATTTCTGTATATCATCTTTCCAATCGCTTAACGCTCTCGCCTTATAATTAAGTGGTCCTGGGTTCGATTCCCAGTGGAAGGCCAATGCACACTCGTCAGAACTACAGTTTAAAATGGAGATCTAGTGACAATTAGTTTATTTGAGCATGTGGACTTAAATAAAATCACTACTGGATTATTTGTAATTTTTATATTTAATTTGACTGCCTCATTATAGGTCTCTGAGACCCTCGAATCAAGGTTTCTTTCCTCCCCTTTCTTCCTTTTCTTTGAAATTCATGCAAGTCAATCATAAGAACTGCATAACTGATAGTGAAAATGTATATGTTGGAAGAGAACTTGTAAATAGTGCTAACCACTAATAATATCGATTCAGTAATTCGATAGATTTTTTCCAAATCTACAAAACTGTTACATTTAATTTGGTCTCCTTGGTATGGTAGTGATTGTGAATACTCGTTATTAATTAGAACAAATTAAAACTTGTTATTTTAGATACACTGCATTATTTGAAGATGACAGCTATGTAAAAATATGTGATAGAATAAAGAAAGTGGCACCTCAAATTACCTGCGGAGTGGTTATTGCAGTGCGCTATGATGCAGGAGTCCTGGGTTCAAATCACGGTCTGAACAAGGGTGTTTTTGTGATTGTCCATTCATCACTTTCATCATATCATAATTACGATTAGGCAAAAGTGAAGAAAAGCGAAGTATTTTTTTAAAAATAATCAATCAAACATAAAATTCCGCATGTCTTCTTTCCTGGTATTGCAGTGTGGACCCAATTAAATAGGTCGAAATAGTTTCGTATGTATCTGGAGGAAGCAAGGCGAAGAAGATGTTTTACTTTTTATTGTTTATTACTTTGATTATACCCAGGCCGAGATTTATGTGGAGGGCCGGTGCTGAGAACATCAAGCACTCACTTCCATTTATGCACAGTTTCAGTTAGTCTATTGTAACCTTTATCACAAGTCATGTCAGATGGTCAGTTATAAATATTTTTTAATATTTTTCCACATTCCAAATATCTTTTTATCTTCAATTTATGGCTGCTTTCAAATCAATTATTCCCCATTGAAGGCTGGGAGCTGCAACCCTCCAAATCCTCCTAAATTCTGATTAACTCTTGATCATAAACCTTGTAATTGTGAGTATCCCATAAAACTTATTAAGCCTACTGATTGCTTCTAATCATAGCAGTGTTAAGCCGGACCCTGTGACCGAGTCGTTAGCATATCACGCTACGAAGCCAAGGGTCCCGGCTTCGAATCCTGCTCGGGCTTGGTTGTTTGTGAATGTCCATTCATCAATTTCATCATTTCATCACTCATCCCCATCTTCGCTAATTAGCCAAGAGGCACAAAACGCGAAGTAAAATAAACTTAATCAATCAATCAATCATAGCATTGTTAATTAGTAGCTACCTTTAGCATCCAATGACAAAATTAAGAAAGAAGAAAAAAAAGCTTAAATTGATTTCATTCAACAGGATATTTCCTCAAAGTTTCGTAAACTTACTTACTAGACAAAAGTTTCGCCAAATGACATCAAAGCTTGTTATGGGATGAAGCTTGTGAACTTTCTAGTATCGACATTATTCACAAGTAAAATATGAATGGAGTGAGGACCAGCTGATACTTACAGAACCATTTACATTTCCTAATTGTATATGAGGCTTTGCGGATATGAAGGGCGAACTCAACAAACGTACATTGCGAGGGAAATGCATTTCAAGTTGTCAGGCACAGTGCAAACTCTACCAAAAACTTTGGAAATCACGCATGAAACAGTCCGATCTACAGTCACCAAGTTTTTGTGGAGTTCACACTGTGCCTGACAACTTGAAACTTATTTCCCTCACAATGTACGTTTGTGGAGTTCGCCCTTCGTATCCGCAATGCCTCATATATTTATTGAATTTGATTGGGTGGGCAATCGGGTGGGCACAGGAATTTTTGGGTGGGCACTCGCCCACCCGTGCCCACCCGTGCCCACCCCTGTCGTCGTCCCTGCTAGTCATTAGTATTATTCTAACTAGTTGCTTCACCCTCTGAGACTGCTGGAACACAAGTTGCCTGTGCAGTTCCTTTACAATTAATTGATTGATTTGGTTTAGTTTACTTCGCTTTTCTGCAACTTTTGGCTAATTGCGAAGATGGGTATGAGTGATGATATGATGATTTTCATGAAAGGGCAATCACAAATAACACTTATGCCCAGTCTGGGATTCAAATCGGGGACCGTTGGCATTGTGATGCGGTGTGCTAACCACTCCGCCACGGGAGTCAGCCAGTTCCTTTTCGAGTTATACATTCACAATACAGAAATGTGTAGTGAGAATTTTGAATATTTACTTTCATGAAATAACGAAGCGAAAGTGTAAATTCAACAATTATCTTGCAAGAAAATATCCAGCTTTTAAAGGATGGAAGGAACGAATATGGGGTAAAGTGTAAGGCGACTGTCCCTTTTCCCTGCTGTTCAAAGAGTGATAGAAATCTTCATGCGAGGCATTAAAATCATATTTCTCTACCAAATCTAAACAACTTAAAAATTGTAATTTCGTACTTGGAAATAAGTTAAAGCTAATCTTACTTGTTACATTTGTATTCACTTGTGGAGATATTTCATTCTAACATCAAAGAATTACAAAAGGAGTAAAAATATGTGCTTTAAATTGTAGATATTCTTTGTCATTTGTTAAATAACAGATTAAGAGATTGCTTTGTTTGCTTAAAGGTAAGTGGAAGTTATTGAAAGAGATCACCTGAAAAGTGTCTGTAAGCAAAGTGTTGGTAAGATTTCTTATATTGATTAAATTATGAGTAATGCCAAATGTGTTGCCATTTTTTGAGGTGTCCTCTTTTTTATGTCTTTGTCCTCCTTTCTCGCCTACTCTGTCCTCTTTTTTTGAATGTGTGTGTCTGGTCACCCTATGTGATGAGAACAAAAATATTCTCAAAGTTGCAAATTTTTTAGTTACATGTTGTATCACTTCTGGCATAGAGAAGTCCCAGTCATGTGAAACTCAATTCGTATGTAGGGTCACATAACATTAATGTCAAAACTCTCTGGGCCGCACATCTCAAATCCCAATCCCTTGAAGTTCAAAACCAAGGGGTTTACTCTCAAAGGGAAGAGGGGGAGGGGGATTCCATTGATTACTCTTGCAGCATCGGTATATTATATAAAATATTAAATTATATATAGACCCGAAGGGAGAATTCCTCCTCATCCCCCTTCAATGTATCATCCTGATTACATAATATGATGTAACCACATATTTGTGTAATTGTAATGAAAAATATTTTAATTATAGTCCTTATGCTTTTATTACAATAAAATAAAATTGGAATACTTACATAATTAGCGATACTGTTTTACACGTATGTTTCAAGTATAAATTCCTTATAATTGTGCAAACATTTTAGCAATTGACTTTTCACATTTCTGAGAAATTTGACACCTTTTCTTTTTTAGAAACTTCTCAATGTCGGCATTATGTTTTTGTGAGCAGAAAACTCTTAATACAGACAACAAATGTATGAATACAGTTAACTGAGCAACTCCACTGACATCCATACTTTTATCTATTGGCAGCAAAAATGCCATAAAACCAGTAATTCTCACTTTCAATTGGTTGTTGATATTGCTTGCTAAGTCATCAATCCTTTCCTCAAATGTCCTCATCTTTGATTTTGTTTTGATATTCAGCATTGTTTTTCTGCCACTTTTGGCTAACAGCAATGATGAGGCTAAGTGATGATATGATGAAATTGATGAAGGGACATACAAAAAACACACAAGCAAAGGCTGAGATTTGAACTTGGGACCCCTGGCATCGTAGCAATCTCTGATAACCAATCTGCCATGGAGGTCAGCAACTCTATATCTTTACAAAGGAATATTTCTTTATCAGATATTTTATCTATGCTTTTCACTATTCACTTCACAACAAAAAACTGACAAACTCCCATTTCACTTGAAAAATTCTGCATTCCTCTTCTATAACTATTTTCATACTTCCACAAGGCTTAGGTGGCAACACAGTTGTCCAAAAGTTTACCAGTGGCTGCAGAAAGTATGCATTCTCCTCTCCCCAGCCAGAAAGATATCTTTGTACTTCAGAACTAACCTGTCAATCAACTTGCTTAGTCGAGATCACACTTACTGCTTAATGAAATGCAAGATTGTACCTCTGTAGGAAAATAGGCTAGTCTGGTGAAGTTTAGATGAGTTGAAGCTTGCTTCACAAGATAAAGAAAAGTGGGATAACCTCATATGTACAAAGAGTCTTGCTTGCATGAAATATATGTAAGGGCTAGGTGGGCCAGGCCACAAGTTTGACATGGCTGGCATAGAGCACTGGCCAGATGGTACTCCATGACAAAACATCTTCATAATATTGGCAACATTGGTTTAATATTACTACTTAATATGCTGCTGGTTGTTAGTTGAATTGTGTTTGTGCATGAGAGAGAGATATTGCCATTCATCTAAGTCCACATGTTATCATGATTTGTTATCATGATTTCAAATTGTGATAATGTGCTTTAACCTTCTGGATCCCAAGCGTCACGAATGAGATACCCAAAGGTAAGCCTCACTGTCCCAAGCATCTTGATCGAGACGCTGTGTCAAGGTTGTAGTTTTTACGTTATAACTTTTCTATTTTTGGCAAGAATATCGATTTTTTAATATTGTTGTACACATGTATTTAACAGAAATGGTTTTTGCATTTTTTTTGTCTTCATGAAAATGGAGGGGGGAAGGTGAGAAAAGGGACTTCTCTTTTGCATCTCTTTTCAAGGTCAAATTTTTGCCGACAAAGGAACATCGGCTTTGTTGTTCTAAAGCAATGCTTTTCACTCCCGCCTGTGAACTGCTTTTGAAGTAAGCTTGTTTATCAGTATCCGATGTCAAAATGAAAGTTTTCCGTGAGGGGGTGGGGGTGAGGGGAGGGGGAAGACTGATTGCTGAATCTGCGTTGTGAGAATGGAATTTCGAAGTGCGCTGAAGGAAACCTTTGTTTTTTTAGCACAAGTGTCCACAAGTTGCGACAGGGGTTACCCTGCATTGTCTAAAAATAGAATTTCAAGCAGCTGCAAGAATCGGTGCTCATTTTTCACTGCGTTCTAGCTTTTCGTCCGTGAATGTTGTGCGTAGGTGTTGTTTTGTGCACATGTGCGAGGACATTTTTTGGGTGAAGTGACAATTTTTTAAAATAATTTGCATAAATGTTGCATTTTGTGAATTTTGACATTTTTTTGGAGGGGGCGGGGGAAAACACCATTTTTGTAAAGAAAAGTATTTTTGAGGGGATTTCCCCCCTTTCCCCCTCCATATGTACACCGAATGTGCATAAATTATATATCCTTTGAATCTGTGATTCATTCAGCGTACAATGGTATATCTTTCATATCTCTAGGGCATTTAGTTTCTGAGCTATAGACATTTCAAGGTACCGCTGCATTTTGAAGCTTGAATCATTGGCCATTCCTTTTGGGGGTACAACTCAAGTTACATTGGTCATACAACAATGATGCAAATATTTTCTGTTTCTTACATGCCAGCGATAATTTCTATGTACATTTTGAACTTTTCATATCCTTCTTTTCGGGGGGCAGGGGGGTCGAAACCCCATTTTAAAAAAAAGTATTTTCAGGGGATTTTCCCCCTTTCCCCCTCCATATATACGCCGAATGTGCATAAATTATATATCTTGTAAATCTGTGATTCATTCTGCATACAACGGTATATCTTTCATATCTCTAGGGCATTTACTTTCTGAGCTATAGTCATTTCAAGGTAATGCTGCATTTTGAAGCTTGAATCAGTGGCGTGCCAACCATTCCTTTTGGGGGTACAACTCAAGTTACATTGGTCATATGATAATAATGCAAATATTTTTGTGTTCCTTACATGTCAGCGATCATTTCCATGTGCATGTCGACACTGTCATATATTTTTTCTTGGGGGGAGGGTGGGGAACCAACATTTTTTTTACGAAACTTTGGAATTTTGAAAGTTAGCCAATCCCCCCCCCCCCCCCGCCACATATACGCCAAATTTGCATAAATTTCATACAGTCTGAATCTCTGGTTCATTCCGCGTACAACGGTATATCACTGATCTCTCTAGGGCAATTAGTCTCCGATCTACACTCATTTAATTGAAACTCTGCATTTTGCTCAAAATCGGCTCGGGACAGAGAGGCTTACCAGTGAAAATGGCCTTGGGACTCAAAAGGTTAATAACACCATGACAGCATCTACAATTTCAATCAGTGCAAATCACCACCCTGAAAGAGTTCTTCTAAGTTCCGAATCCATAAACTTAGCAACATTGCACTTCAGCGGAAGCTGAGAGTAGCCAACTTTGAGTTCATCCTTCAAATAGACTAAAAAAGCTGTGGTAAAAGTTTTCAATTTCGAACGTTCCATAAACTAAGAAACTATAAACCACTCTTATAATACATAATCAAACAGAAATAGTAAATTGGATTCAGAATCTTGAGAAATATTTACGATTCTGCTTACTGAACTTGAAATCAGAAAGGGTTTAAACACTGAATAGGGTTTTTCTCCACCTGGATGAAATCGCCATCAAGTTTAAGCAGAACGAAGCAAATTTATGAGAAGTTTATGTGACATGTTTTGTACAATACCCAGCATAATATCAAAAATTTCTCAAAAGTTAATCTCTTTTATGACTTGTCAAAAAAATATGCTTGGCATGGTTGATTTCATAAACCTTAACATGATTTTAAGGGCACATGCCAGTAAGTTATAACTAGGGAACGGATTTCTAGGTCCATACCTATCTTTTTTTTTCATTCTCTACTGAAATTCTATAGGACCTAAAACTGCCTAAATGAACTATAAATTCCTAGAAATGCCTAAATAACTAGGGACGTGAAGTTTTCGTTTCATTTTTCCCTAAATTTCAGGGTTATTTTTTACAGCAATTTGGTGTTATTTTTTGTGGTTTAAAGCAAAATTCGATGTTATTAATTGAAAATTGGTGTTACTTTTACATGCGTTTTTACACATTGCTTTAGTTACGGAAAATTAAGACAAATTTTAGTTTTAATGACAAAAATAAATAAATCGAAGCCTTACATTTGCGAGAAATGGCCAAATTTCTTGCATTTGGAAAACTATTTCATCTCATCTGTCACTAAATATGAAATGTTTATTGAAGGATATCACCCAAATCTTTGAACACAATCATATTTCAAACGTTTCACTCTCACAGAATAAAATTTTCAAAGGTGTTTTCTTAAATTCACTTTTTAGCTTACATTAACATTGATGATTTTCCACGCACACACAGATAGTGTGTAGTAAATGTTCACAGTATTCACTCACCACATTTCCTATAAAAAAAGCACTTCTAAATAGAAAGATAACATATTTTTTCCCATTCACTTAAATGGAATGATTATTCAACAAAGGCTTCCACAGTTCGAAGTGTGATGTACACCTTGTCTTCTTTCCTTCTTTTAAGCTTCTTGAAGCCTTTGACGACAGAAATTTGCCGGTTTGTTTCACTCGCTTTACTTTTCTTCTCGGGCCTACCCGACGGCGTAGTGGTAGTGTCACCGCCTTGTAATCAAGGGGTCCCAGGATCGATACCCAGTGGAGGCACCACGGTGGCTCGGATTCAACAAACTATAGGTCCAGTCCCGAGTAGCCTTTATGTGCATAAAGTGTTTGTGAAACAGCCTCTCACTTCCATTGCACTTAATCAAGGAATCCTTCCGCTCCCATGCTATTTTGTAATGGCAGTGATTACAAAATAACATAGTTCTATCTAGTTTTATTTTGTTACTGTCAATAGGCACTGTTCTATTTGAAAAAATGTAACTTTCTAAAATAAATTCACATTCTAATAATTATAAAAATCTGTGTATGGGCTACAATTATGAGCCCTTGGTTACACTTAATTTCTGTGAAAACAGCACATCAGTAGCACCTTCCATGTCTGAATATTTGGGGTGCAAGTTTTAGGTGATTTGCCCAGTATAGAAGTTGTTCATCAAGGAAAGAAAACTACCGCGAACCTGCCTGTGGATTGAGTATTGAAGTTGAGTATTTTTAGCACACTTTATCCACAGATAGACTAATCGGGACTTGACCTACAGTTTAAAGTGGGATCCGAACCACTATGTGCCTCCAACGGATATTGAACCTACAACCTCTTTGTTCCAAGGTGACGACAGTACCACAACGCCTCTGGGAGAACCAAGCCTGCCTTGGGAATCAGCAGCAGTTGCATTTATGAAGCTTGCACCAATAACTTCCTGCAGCATGGAGAGAAGGTTATCCATGTACAGTCATGGACACTCTGAGTTGCAATGATCACATTGAAAGTTAATGAGATTCTTACAACCGAGAAGTGACCGTGACTGTACAAGCACCTTCTCACGGACGACTGGAAGAACTTCACCATGGAGGGCATTGAAAAGCATATGGTGGTGAAGTACTTTAAAATATGATAAAAGTTTTTACATTGGACAAATTGTACAATTTTATAATCAAAGAATAGTATTCATTGCACTAAAATTACTAACTTCTGCATGCAAATTGCATCTAAAACCAATTATTTCATAAAATTATTATTAATTAATAATTATGCCTATTAATTTATTATAAGCACCTAAAAGTCCCAAAATGGAGTTTATAAAGTCTCAAATCCCTCTTTCTTAGCAACTAAAAATCTGTTCCTAGTTATAACAGAACAGTTGGTTACATGCTGGTATCATGATCTTTCGTCAAGCATCAAAGGTCATAACTTCAAACCCTACCCCTTCATCTTTTTTTTCTTTTGTTACCTGAACAGAGACTGCTGATATTAGAAGACTTCAAACATTAATTCGATGCACACTTTGAGGAATGTCCCTTCCGGGCATTTTTTACCTTAGAAATTACTGATTGCCATTATTTAAGGTATTTTTTTTTTATTTTAGCTATTCTTCATAAGTTGTGTTAATACACACATTATGACTAATTCACATTTCACATGGATGTATACATGATGCTGTATGTAATATTATTTCGGGGCCTCCCCGATGGCGCAGTGGTAGCGTCGTCGCCTTGTAATCAAGGGGTCCTGGGTTCGATACCCGGTGGAGGCACAAGTGGTTCAGATCCCACTTTAAACTGTAGGTCCAGTCCCGATTAGCCTTACTGTGCATAAAGTGGACTTAAAACAACAAATCAATCAATCAATCAATGTAATATTATTTAATATGTGTATTTTTATGCTCTTCACTGCACACATAAAATATTGATTATTTCAACATACTAACACAGACACACAATTATATTGGGCGGTAAAGGGGAGAGTTTAATGAGTTCAGATTGCTAATATTGGTAAAGTTATGTCTGATCCTTTGTAATGACTTCTGTTAATATCCTCACCTTTATCTTCTGATGCATCTAAAACTAGTAGTCAATTGACAACTAATATAAGTAAATGGCTATTGCGATGAAGGCCAATGCGATAAAAAAATACTATTAACTTTTTTATATAGTGAGTGACATATAAAACATGCAAAACCTGAGAATAATCGTTCATGTGTACATGTACACGTGGTTGTTTCATTGTATCCAAAATACTTGTCTCATTTCAACAGAAAGTATTAGATCAAAAAAATATTTCACTAAATTTGCAAATTTTGAGAAACAACCATCCACATAACTTGATTCTGCACATTCAATGTAGCACATGATTGCCACCCATGATTGAAATTACTTCCAGAAGTGCTGGATGTATTACTGTTTCCTTTTCACCTTGTGAAATACAGAGACCAATGATAATTTCCTTTTTGCCCAAAGTAATACTCCTGAAAAAAGCCTCAAACTTACGACCACCCTCAAGAGAAGCAAACACACTTCCTCTTCTCCAAGAAGCTCACATTAAAATTAGCTACCTGTTTGAAGAAGCCAATGCACTGATGATGTGATGTCTATCACATCCTTGTGTCAATTTTAAAGTGCAAACAATTTAAGCAAAAATCAAGAAATGTTGAAAAGGAAGGATGATTGGTGTTTTATCACATTTTGTAAATGCCATGTTTTGAACAAGTAATCATTTAGTTATGAAGTTTTTTCTTGTTTGTTGAAAGTAGGATATACAAAGCGAAAAGGAGGCTGTTGAACCAGACCTCGGTTGTCAATTAACTTCATTCAACCTTTTCCCACAGGCTGTAAAAAGTGAGAGAGAGGAAAAAGATTTTCAACTTCTGAAATAAAATATGCATGAAATTAAAGAATACAAAATCTTACAAGTGTACATTAACGAACTTCAAACTATAAAAAACCTGAGGACTGGCATTGGTCTTCAAGTCATTTTTGAAATATGAATCTGATTTTTCTATAGTGGAGATATATGTATATACTATCCCTCATCAAGGAACATTTACATATGCTGCCTTTTTCCCTCAACTATGACTCTGTAGAATTTATCATTGTGACTCGTAATGTTAAATCCTACAAGCATTCCCCAGCTATTCTAAAGGATCAAGGAAACACCCCCACCTAAGACTTTCCACTTGAGACTACACTACACCACTACAGAAATGTGTATGTCTGCATCCCTCAAATGGAGTGCTTAAAAAATAATGTGAGCAGCATGGTGTAGGAGGTTCATATTTACAAGCTCGGTGGAAGGTCGTCGGTTCAAATCTCCTTCTTTGCAGAAACTTTCTTGGAAAGTAAACGGCTTTGGACAAAAATGCTTATCTACATTCCTGGAAAATTTTCATTCATATTTATGCAATTTACATCCAGCATTTCCGGAAGACATTTTATTCGTAGTTAGCAAGATGCAATGTGGAATGTGCAGAAACATGTGATGTAAATTCTGGGGTGGGTAGTTTCAAATGTTGAATATAGCATAAAATTTGTGGTTGTATCATGGAAAATCCAATGCAACTTTTATGCCTAGGGTACAGTATTTCAAAAACATAATAAATATATTTTTATAAAATCAATTAAATCTACCTTGACATGTTTCTCTTGTAACAAAGTTTTCACCATTTAACTCTATCACACAAACTGAATGTGACCTGGATGAAGGCTCATTATATTCACTCTCAGCAATTGATCTGTTCTCCTGTGCCATTTGGAGAACTTCAAATGCTTGAGATTCTTCATGTATCTGCTTCACCTATATGAGATAATAATGATTAAAACCATTACATAGCAGTTTACATTTAAATGACCAATGACAATTTATTCCATCATAAATATTTTTTCCCTTGTTACCAAAATCACAATAGAGGATTATTTTGATTGTTATTCAAATCAAAACCAAGAATTCCCATTCATACATTACCATTCATTGTTGAAATGGCGGTGATAAAAATACACCTTCATTTCCTTCATTATGCATTTATCTTTCATTCTAATTTGAATTAGTAAGCAGAGTCAAATTTTGAGAAGAATATGAAGAATGGTTTTATAAATTGAAGATGGTCGATTTTTTTTATTCTTCTTTCCTCTACCCATTTGGAGCGAGTTCTGAATATAAAGTTGCATAAGTCAGCTGTTTCAACAATGGCAGCTGACTATGTCGAGGCTTGGATAATGTAAGTACTAGCTAAATCAATGCAAGTCAAAACTGGTGGATGTCAGGGGTGCCCATCCCCCCACAAGGCCAATGGCCCAAAATCATGTCATGCACCCACCCCCCAAATCATATCATTCGTGCCCTCAAACCATATCGTAATCCCCACAAAGTATTTAGTTACGACAGCCTGTCTACCGAAAGTAACTCTTTTCTTTGCCTTACTGAACACTATACTTGATCTGCCCATCCTCCCTAAATAGGAGTGAACATCACTCAAGACCGCCCCTAAAATCGTTCATCATAATGTCCCAAAATAGTTTGGTTGAATACATAATAATTGAAGTCCCTTTCAATGAAATACCATGTTCAACTGTCCATATTTTTTAAGTGTTCGATTTTCAAAAAAACTTAAAGCTAGCACGTTGATTGGTTAAATGTAGTAAATTAAATTATAAATATTCATATAAATATTTTTTGTGAGTGGGTTTATAAAATTCACAATTTGAGTATTAAACACAAATTGTTACACAACTTTAGATAAAGATGGAAAATTCAACCTTGGCAAACTAAATAACATCATCCAGCTGTATGACCAATTCAATTATTGTTTCACGAGACATTAAAGAACCCTAGCTAGAAAGTCTTAAGCCCAGGGTGATAATATAATAACAGGGATAAATATCGAGAATATCGTTTATGTCTTTTACTGCAACTGTATTATAAAACTTCACATTCACCTCAGTAAGGTGACATACACGCATCATACACACACAACATACATGCATTCTCGTAAGAAATCATTGCGAACGAAGTGAGCAAAAACATTTTTGCATCCTTTTCTTTGCAGGCTTTCAAGAGTATTAATTTAATGGTGTGTCAATACTTTCTTAGGAACATTTAGTTTTTTCAGCTTCTCTTTTGGCACGTTTGGGGTCGAAAACAGATGGATACCATATTGCTATATACAATCTCCAAAATTTAATGTTCGAACTCTCTCTTCACTACAGAAATCCCTTAATAATCTAAGATTTAACATTTTATCAAGAGCTTCAAATCTTTAATACTCAACCCTACCACCAAAATTTCAATGTTGATATCGAAGAGTGGATATTACCTCTTCCAAAAAATTAATTCTCAGTCTCCACACCAAGATTTCTGCAACAGTATAAGACAATAACAATACACAAGAATTTAGTGGAAAATGCATGCTATAAAGGGGATCTATCTTTATAGGGTACTTACACTTCCAACAATAATTACCTAGGAAATTGCAAAATTATTTAATGCCACATTAATACCATCAATAATCTCTTTTGTACTGAAAAATACAGTGATCTTTTTGTTCCACTGAACTATTGAATGATTAGCAACAAAACTTTCAGTTTTTTGCCAGGTTCTCCCTATAACAATTTTTGTGTAAAATTTAAATTTTCTTCTCCCTCCTAATTGTATTTGTTGGGAAGGAAATACCAAAATTACCATTCAAACGAAAGCATGATTTTATTGAAAGACAATACCAAAACTGTATACTGTAAGTATGTGTCCCATGAATTTTTCTCATGTGCATCACTGCACATTTGAAAAGTACATGCTTGTCCAGTTAATAACTTCCTATCCAGAGAGCCTTATGTGTTTAAAGAGATCCTGTTCAATAATTATTGGGTAACAGGCAAAAAATCGTCCAGGGTTTCTCAGCTGAATTAGACTAATTTTGATGCCCTGAGTCCGAAAATGACCTTGGTTTTGCTCAATCAGGTCAACCTTTTGAGCTACAGCAGGGGTCGAAGTGTCCTATATTTTTTAATTACTTTCACACCACTTAATTTATATATATATTTTATAATATTATAATATAATATTTTTTAATTACTTTCACACCACTTAATTTATATATATATATATTATAATAATATAATATTATTTATTACTTTCAGATGGCTTCGGCGCGACGTTCATGAATAATCCTGACGTTTTCTGCTACATCTGCGGAGAATACACGCTGTCAGCGGACAGGAAGAACATCACAAGATTCGTGAAGCACGCATACCAGGCGTACTTTAAAGTCAAGCTAGGTGACCAAGATAAGTCCTGGGCACCGCACACGGTGTGCAAGACGTGCGTGGAATACCTCAGGCGGTGGACTAAGGGCGCCAAAACTTCACTGAAGTTTGGGATTCCGATGGTTTGGAGGGAGCCGCTTGACCATGCATCGGATTGTTACTTCTGCGCCATCAATACTACTCGCATCAACCGGAAGAATCGGCACATCCTCCAGTACCCCGACCTTCCATCTGCCTGCCGTCCAGTTGCTCACTGCGAAGAAATACCTGTACCAGCGTTCCCACAGCTTCCTCACACCGACGATGAGGCCACCACTTCAGACGACGTAGGAGATACAGAACAGGAGTATGAAACACAAGATGGTCCGCAGCCCTTTTCACAATGTGAGCTGAATGATCTGGTTCGGGATCTCAGCTTGTCGAAGACTTCCTCCAAGCTGTTGGCCTTCAGACTCAAAGAGAAAAATTTACTTGGCGAGGACGCCCGTTTCACTTTATTCCGTAGAAGGCATGAGGAGTACATGGGCTACTTCTGCCAGGAGGAAGACCTCGTGTACTGCCGAGATGTCGCCGGACTTCTTCATAAACTCGGCACTCCTACATACGATCCGACAGATTGGCGACTCTTCATTGACAGCTGCAAGCGCTCTTTGAAGTGTGTGCTCCTTCACAACGGGAACCAGTTCGCCTCAATCCCTCTTGCGCACTCCACAACTCTCAAAGAGAAATATGAAGCAGTGAAGTATGTGCTTGACAAAATCCAATATAAGCAGCACCAATGGATGATCTGCGTCGACTTCAAGATGGTGAACTTTCTACTAGGTCAGCAGTCCGGGTTCACGAAGTACCCATGCTTTATATGTATGTGGGACAGTCGAGACAGAGTCCAGCACTATGTAAAGAAAGAGTGGCCGGCGCGAGAGCAGTTAGTACCTGGGGCGAGAAACATCATAAACGAACCTCTTGTTGACCGGGAGAAGATATTGATCCCACCGCTACACATGAAGCTTGGGTTAATGAAACAGTTCACACGCGCTCTGGACAAGGATGGGAGGTGCTTCAACTACATGTGCCGAGCATTTCCTCGACTGACCATTGAGAAGCTCAAGGCCGGCATTTTTGATGGCCCACAGATACGGCAGCTCATACAGGACACTGAGTTCCAAAACTCCATGAACACGCTTGAGTGCGCCGCCTGGAAATCGTTTGTGCAGGTGGTGAACAACTTCCTGGGGAACACGAAGGCACCAAACCACGCCACACTCATCAGCAGCATGATAGAGGCCTTCCAAAAACTCGGGTGTTTGATGAGTATAAAGATGCACTTCCTGTTCTCACACATGGACTGGTTTCCTGAAAACCTTGGGGCGATGAGCGACGAGCAGGGAGAAAGGTTCCATCAGGACATGCGCCAAATGGAGGAGAGGTACCAGGGGAGGTGGGACGCAGTCATGCTGGCGGACTACTGCTGGTCGCTGAAGAGAGACAACCCAGCAGCTGCTCACACACGGAAATCGAAGAAACGCCGATATCTGCCTTGAACTCTGAACTTTTGTGTCATGTAACGCTCATTCTTATTATATTATGATTATGCTTATCAAATTTAATGTAGTAAATAAATAATGAATTAATTTGGATACGTTGACTTTTATTTCTTGAGGGAATCGGAAAAAATTGTCAGGGGTTTATCAGCAGAAATTAGATTTTCTTACGAAAAACAGATTTTTTTGAAATTTCTGTAGAAAAAAATCCTGACCTGATTGAGCAAAACCAAGGTCATTTTCGGACTCAGGGCATCAAAATTAGTCTAATTCAGCTGAAAAACCCTAGACGATTTTCCAAATATTTTTTTTTGTTGCCCAGTGTAATGGAACAATAATTGACAAATTATTGTAAAAATTTTGTAAAATATTCAGGAACAACAATTCTACACTGATATTAGTCTATTTTGTAAAAAAAGAAGTTGAATTTTTTGACAGAAATAAGTTATTATCAAATTAATAAAACTAAACCATGTAGGGATTTAGAAATGCCATCCATGTTTTAATATGGAAGTCTGCCTTCTTTTTATTTTCTCTACAATTTCTGCAACTGTTATTCATGGATGACATTGATTTTGATGTTTGTATGTAACACTAATATCATCAATTTGCTAAGAATGACATACAAAGTAAGAAACAGTGATTGAAAATTGTAATAATTGAAAGTTTTTCAAAATATTGGATATTAAGTAATCCATTCCAATTATATGCATCAACTTACCAAGAATTTTAGCCAGACCCTGTGGTCGAGTGGTTAGCACATCATGCTGCGATGCCAAGGGTCCCGGGTTCAAATCCTGCTCGGGCTTGGTTGTTTGTGAATGTCCATTCATCAATTTCATCACTCATCCCCATCTTAGCAAATTAGCCAAGAGGCACAAAACACGAAGTAAAATAAACTAAATTAATCAATCAAAAGAAAACCAAGAATTTTGCTTTAAAATATTCAAGAATTACATAAGAATATTGAAATGCATGTTATCTAATCGGAAAATCGAGTTTTTCACACAAAACTTGTGAGAAAAAAAGATATATCAAAATTTGCCTAATTTCCTGGATAATTTGAATCCACCAGAGACTGCACCAGTGGGGTGCGAAGGGGTGCTTGTATACCCCTTACTTTTCTTCTGCACCCCCTTCAGCACCCCCTATCCAAAACCTATATTCTACCGAAAATATTACCTCTTACAGTGTCATATTATGTCACTTCATTGCCATATTGAGGGCCGAATGTTAGGTACTGAAATGACACTACTGTTATTATTTACAAGAGGCAAGCATTGATCCTACTCTCAAAGAGACTCCGCATTTATTTTCCTGTCGGCACTACTGTCGGCAGTCTATAAAGTCTATATACCTTGTCTTTCTTTCTTCAGAATTGTTGTTAATAATTGTTTCTTCTTGTGTTTCAAGTAGTCTGTTGTGCACTATTGATGCACGGTGTTGTTGTCCACCTACATGTTCATGTTTCTTCAAATTGCATTGGAACAAAAATTTCAGTTGCTTTCAAGTATCATCAGGTCATACGCGGGAAATTATTTAACACGAGTTGTATCGTGACGGTAGTTTCCTTTATAATTTGGCTTATTTGTTCTAGTAAACATACAATTTCAGACTTTTTCAAAGACTGTTACGAAGAGGCCAGAAATTTGTGAAAAAATATTATAGTGTGTACACAAACTGAACACTCAGCAGTTGTTGTCACCTATACAATGTATTTAACATTTGATTAAATGAATTTTGTACCTCAGTTGGCTCTGCATTGTAATCAAGGGATCCTGAGTTTGATACCCGATGGAGACACATAGTGGTTACATTCCCACTTTAACCTTTTAAGTCCTGATCGGTCATGTTCTGACCAATGGAATTCTTGGCCACAGTCCCGGTCAGTCATACTTTGACCGATGGAACATAACCTTTTTTCGTCACCTTGCAACCCTGTTCATTTCCTATGCTCATGACTCGAAATGCGTGGAACTTGAAACCAAGAGTCGATATGCATCGACAGCGATGTGTTGCCAACCCCTGTTGAAAATAACTCATGCACTTCAATGTGCGTGTTGTCAACCAATGTCAAAAATAACTCATGCACTTCGTTTCATTTTCATTTTTTCCTTCGGATGGCAAAAGGCATTAGGAACCAAATAAATATTTAATTATATTGTAGACATGTGGTTGGTTGCAAATAGGACATAGAATTTGTTCCTGTCCCATGTCTCAACAGGGAGGGGCAAAATTTTGTCTTTTTTTTTTTCAATTTTCACATTTGAAGCCACGAATAATAACAAATACATACAGATAGCAAGCCTTTGTCTTTTCTATGTCAAAGTACATTTTATTCTTAGTAAAATGTTTCTTGTTTTACTAATTATCTGCCATAGGAAGGAAGCTATAACGATTTCTCCTAAACCTTACAAAACTCGTTTAAATGGCCTGGGACAGTGACAAAAACTGCATAAACGCCACAGGACTTTAAAGGTTAAACTATAGATCCAGTCCCAATCGGCCTACATGTGCATAAAGTGGACTTAAAACAATCGTCGTCAATTTAAAATTGTACATTTCAGTCATGGTCAGTTATGTTAATTATAAGAGCGTTGCAAGAACATGGTAACTTCAAGGTGCAGGATTTTTTTTTAAAGAGTGAGCAACACTACTAGGGGGGAAATATATACCTCAACCCCTCTCCATGGAAAAAATCCTCCAGTCATCCACACACGTCATTGGCCTCCCTTAAACAAACTGTTCTATTCAAATTTCCAAACGTCGTTGTTCTTCTAAAATCAGCCAAAAATGAAGCAAGTTGCTAGTATTCTTCAGTCTCATTAGCATATTATCATAGATGCCTACTAAAAGTTGATTGATTTAGGGACTAAAAGATGCATCCATATTTCATGTTTTCTTTATTTTCAACGTCACAAACCCTAAATTTCATTCCGCACCCCCTCAGAATCCCCAGATGTTCAATCCTGGCACCGCCACTGGACTCCACGAATGCAGCATGTCATTCTTGTGGACAGCATGAAATATTAAAATGCCAGAAAAATATCAGCTGGTATCAGTAAATAAATTTCAAATAAAACTTTCTGATACTATGACCTACCTCTCTCTCCCTCTCTCTCTCTCCTTCTCTCTCTCTCTCTCTCTCTCTCTCTCTCTCTCTCTCTCTCTCTCTCTCTCTCTCTCTCTCTCTCCCCCATGGTGTTCACAGCTCTCTGAGGGCCAGGGCCTGCTTGAGTGGCTTTCTCATTGTGTAACACATGGTTAGCACATTGAATCCCATCGCTGCTGTTTTTCGGTTTTCGATACCTCAGCCTGCTACTTCTTCTTTTCAAGTAGCTTCCTAATTGTTCTCACAATGCTGGGTAAATGCCGAAATTTTAGGGACTCCAACCAGGAATCGAACCTGGGACTGCTTGCACCAGAAGACAGTGTGCCCATTTGTATAAACTATCACACTAAAAATATGACTTCGGGACCTATTTGCATGATCATGTGCATGAGGTCATCAGATAAACAGTAAAGGAAAATTGCTGAAACTGGCCCGACATACTTTGGGGACAAATAAAAATTGAAACCCTATGGTATCTTTCACATGAAGGAAAGAAAAAATGAAACTGAAAAATTTAAAAAAAGAGGGAAAATATAACAGGCTAGAACATGTGCTCTGTGAAGACTTCTCCATCACAAGATTGGTTTCTGAAATCCAATTGGGAGTAAATGTATTTTAGTTTTATTTTACTTATAGCTTATCTAATAGTAAAAATTAATTAGTCGCCCCAGTTAAACGACACTGGTCGGCATGGAATGAAAATGGGAGTTTATGTTTTCGAGGGTGCTGAATCTAGATCTCATAGCCAAATTGTTCCATCACCCATCAATTTTGAGGAAGAAGGTTTTTCTCGATTTTTTGTAATGCACTCATCATTGAGCAAAATATCAGGCTTTTATAATCTGCTGCAGAGGATATATATACCGGTATATATATATATATATATATATATATATATATATATATGTAAAAATCAAATAAGGTAATAATCAAATAACCGGTTCCGTCTTCTGTTTCTTCTCACACCGATGATGCTATAAATTAGCGAAAATTTTGAATTTTCCTACTGTCCGGTGAGTGTTTCCTTTTACCTTATTTGATTTTTACTTAGCCCTTTTGGCCCTCCTTGCTTTTATATATATATGTATATATGTATATACTGTATATAAGTGAATAACTATTGTATTAAATTTTAAAGAAGTGTCTACAGAGATTCTCATAAGGACAAGTATTTAATCTTAGAATCTTGTATAAGCAATTAAAAGAAAACAGTAAACATGTATTTGTTGAGCAAATACTGAACTCATTTTCTTATACTTCTTTTTTTCAATCTATGCAAATTTTGTTTTCTACGTTACTGTTAAAGTATTAAGTGAAGTGAATTCTCTGAAATGTCTCGTACGTGTCGTAACCAACCAAACACCTTCTGCTACATTTGCGGCAAGTTAAAACTAAAATCTCAAAGGAAACCTTTATGTCCTCTTGTGAGGAAGGCTTATGAGCTTTATTTTGGCTGCAAGGTTGGTGATCAAGATAAAGCATGAGCCGCCAAAATATGTTGCAGTACTTGTTCGAGAACTCTTGTTGGTTGGTTGAACGGTACCCATCAAGGAATGTCATTTGCTGTGCCAATGGTGTGGCGTGAACCACGTAATCATCTAGATTTCTCCAGCAAATTGAAATGAAAATTGGAGTACCCGAACATACCATCTGCTCTCAGACCTATCCCTCACAATAACTTAATGCCAGTGCGAAAGCCTCCGGAACAATACACCGTGGATTTAGAACTGGAAGATGATGCAAGAGATGCATTTTTTGGAATGAGAGAAGAAGAAGATGAGTTTCATCCACCCATGACCAACATCCCACACTTAATTACTCAAGCTGAGTTGAACGACCTAGTTTGAGACTTGGATTTACCCTGAACAAAGGCGCAACTGCTTGGATCCAGGCTTCAACAGTGGAACCTTTTGGAAAGTGATGTAATGTGTCATACTTCAGGAAGAGGGAATCAACGATTGCATAGTGGTTTTCAATGGAGGGTGGCTTAGTGTATACTAACAGTGTTAGAGGATTGATGAAGGAACTTGAGATCGAATTCGACTCTGATCAATGGAGACTTTCTATAGATTCATCAAAGGTTAGTTTGAAGGCTGTTTTACTTCATAATGCGAACAAGTTGCCATCAATACCGCTGGCTTATGCATTTCACATGAAAGAGACGTATGCAAACCTTGAACGAATGTTGCAGAAAATATGTTACCAACAACATCAGTGGAACATATGTGCGGACATAAAAGTTGTTGCATTGCTGACTGGGTTACAAGGGGTCGCACAAAATGTTGCTGTTTTATTTGTGAGTGGGACAGGCAAGCAAAGGACAGACATTATACTGTAAAAGAATGGCCACTTCGTGAAGAAAACATTCCAGGAGAGAAAAATGTATCACTGCCAGCTTTAGTCGAGAAATCAAAAATTTTGTTACCACCTCTCCATATCAAGCTCGGCCTGATGAAACTGTTTGGGAAGGCAATGAATAAACATGGACAAGGGTTTCTTTATCTAAAAGAAAAGTTTCCATGCATGGTGATGCCAAAATAAAGGAAGGTATCTTCATTGGTCCACAAGTAAGACAGCTATTTCAGGATCCCAATTTCAGACAAGTTTTGAATGACACTGAGAGAAGGGCATGGGATGCTTTTGAAAATGTGTGCAAGAACTTTCTGGGAAATAAGAAGTCTGAAAATTATGTGGAAATAGTGGAAGAACTGATTTCCTCTTACTACAGTTTCGGATGCAACATGTCACTGAAGCTGCATTTCTTGCATTCCTATTTAGATTTTTTTCCCGGAAAATATCGGCGCAGTTTCAGATGAACATGGTGAGAGGTTCCACCAAGATGTGGTCCAAGTGGAAAAACGATACAGTGGGAGAGATGGAATGGAAACATGTTAGCCGATTACTGTTGGACTCTTATGTGTGAGACCCCAAAGGAATAATACAAGAGACAAAAGACAACAAAATAACATTCTACGAACTTACGTGTGTGGATAAAGCATGTCTGCAGATTGTGAAAATGTTACACTTTTCTACCTTACATTTTGTGCCACTTTTATGTTCTCCTAATGTATCTAGATGTGAAGAAATTTAATCTGGACCATTAAGTATGAATATGTAAATTTTTAACGCTATTAACTGTGTGAAATATTTGATATTTTACATGTAACTTTTGCATTTAAAATTAAATGCCCTCATGTATGGTGCATCCGTTTCTAATATTAGAGTTTCAAGCTTAAATCATTTACTCATTTTTTATTTTTCCTATTTTTAGTACAGTACCATCTATTTGCCATATTCGACTCTCACTGAATGCATTGGAAATTTTGGAAATTTTGAAAGTGAAATATTTCAGAACTGGTGGGTGATGGAGGGAAACGGTTTTCAGATTCTGAATCAGGACCTCGAAATCTATAAGAATCACTTTAAATTTTGCCAGGGAGGAAAAAAGTTCCAATTTGCCGACCAGTGTAATCAGAATCTGTAGTTTTTCAATGTGAATAATGTACAAGAAATCAATTGCCAGACACATCAACCAAAAGTCACACAATAGTCATGTAACTTAAAGATTTTGAATATTTTTACATTAAAGCAGAGAGAGTAATAAATATTTTTTTCAACAAAAAGAAAGCAATGCAAACATGCCACTGTGTGCAATGGTTATGGCAACCACTCCAATATACAGGAGGTTGAAGTTTGACACTGTTCACTGGTATTCTCATTTTTTTACATTACAATGCCTGCTAAAATACAACATACAGAGTACAACATAAATATTCGTGTTATTGCTTAAAAATGTTTCTTGATTTAAAATTGCTCATCATCAAACCTGTTACAAATTTTGTAATTGCACATAAGTAAGGAATGACTGGTGTAATGCAAACTGCTTTGAACATTGTATTGTGAATGTGACTGATGTCATTGTAGTTTGGCCTTGTGTTTCATACATCTAGCAGCATAGAGATATAAAATTGCTTCAGAAAAGTAACATATCTTAATAATCTTATCACAAAGGTTACAATGCATTTGAGTTGTAGCACAGTAGAGACAGTGTTGATTGAATTATGGGCAGAATATACATTATACATGACATGTTAATATTGTAAAAAAGAATGGAATATAAAGAACCCATATGTATCAGTGATCCTGATACAAACATATAAAAAAGTAAAAAGTAAAGTGTTCCCCTGTGCTTAGCACCATGCCATGAAGGTGTATAGGGGGTGTGGGGGTAACGCCCCACACTTTCTTGATCCGGTCTTGAGTGGGGGTGATGTGATCAGCATCACGCCCCTGACCGCCTTTACCCCCCAGGGTTTCCCCCAGGTACCCATGTTATTCGACGCTGGGTGGGCGCCGGGGCCGCTTCCATCGTTAGAAAAGTTCCTGGATTTGAACCAGCCGGGGATCGAACCTGGGACCTTTAGCATGGTAGTCAGACGCGTTACCGACTGAGCCACCGCGGCCACAAACATACAAACATACAAACATATCTTGTTAGTAACTTGAAAGACATGCCAAATCACAACAAAATAAATCCAAATCTGTGCTCTTGGGAAGATGGTTTATGTTAATATACTGAAATGAAGTACACTTATCTGTGAAACTGGTGTTTTTGATGTTCTTTTAATTTTAATGTCCACTACCACCATCCTCTCAGATGGCAAGTTCCCAAGACGATGGTGGCAGTGGGCACTTACATTAAAATATTGCCATAAAAACCAGTTTTGAGGGTAAGTGAGTACTTCATTTCAGTATATTACTTTGCTACTACATCTTTCTTTCCCAGAAACATGAATGGTTTGTGAATTTATAATTATAAGGTAAATACCATACCATTATTCTCGTATTAAACTGTTTTTACAAGCAGGTACTTACTTGAATATTGCTCACATATGTTAAATCCAGAATTTCAGATGTATGAATCTCATATTCTTGTTGTTGATTTGAAGGACAGAGCAGATCCCTTATCTTGTCATTATATATTTCCAAATATGACATTCCTATGATATACCTCCATCCCTGTAATATTAGGGTGAGAGAGAGAGAGACAGAAAGAACTTTAAAAACTTCTAAAATAAAGAAAATTGCAATTCAATACACTGGCTTCTTCATATTGAAAATAAGCATGAAACATACATACATCTATGTTGGTTCTGATAATATTCTGGATTTGAATGTCCAGTACATTATGCAAAATATCAGAACATTCCTGAAATTTGTGCCCAAACTCAAAATTCCATGATATGAATGACTTCAGTAAAAATATCAGTTTACAAACATTGTAATAACCACTTAAATGAATATAAAGATTTTTTAAAGTAAAGCTCTAGTAATACTATACAGCTGCAATACATCACATTTATCATGAGAAGGCAAAGAATGATGATTTGTTTTTGGAGGAAGGTAGAGAGATAGCTCCACTTGATTGAGTACTGGTGCAAGTGAAGGATGTAATTTATTTGATGTAGGGAATGTGATAATACATTATCCTTTCAGACCCTTCAAAAACAACTGTGGCTTTGTGTGGGGCAAGAGTGTGATCTGGAGAAATTGTCTTAAAAAGTGGTTTGTGAGTGTGTCACAGATGAAAGTTTTCAAGTAACCTACTGTAGTGTACAGGGTGGGCGGAAAGTTCTTTTACATGTGTGGAAAATCAATTTACACAGGCTTTAAAATTATGTGATTTTGCACAACTAATCTCCTATGGGTCCAAAACATCTGTGTGACTTCCTCCATGTTCGTAGCATAGCTTTATGCACCTCCATGTCTTATTGCTCATCCATAACAGCATATCAATGGTTTCTTTCTCAAACGCTGCATGAACTTCATCTTTCAGCTGCTCAATGTTTTTTCTGCACATCTTCTTTCACAAACCCCCAAAGTGCATTATCACATGTGCTGATATCAGGGCTTCTTGCAGGCCAAGGCAATGGAACTGGAGATTGTGCTGACCCACATCCAATACAGCGATTTGGTAAATTTTGGTCCATGCACCTGCAGATGCTCAGAGCATAATGCACTGGTGCTCCATCCTGTTGGAACCAAATGATGTCAGTGATACCTTTTGGCGTCAACTCTGGAAGCAACCACTCAGTGATCATTGTCAGAGAAGTTTGCTGATTAACAGAACCATCGAAGAAATAAGGCCCAAACAGGTGTTCTGGTGTCATCCATACCCAAACCATAACATAAGGTGGATTGTGCTCGATTTCCTCAAAAACGTAAGGATTATCTTTCGCCCAGAAGAAGACATTCTGATTGTGAGTGCTATGATAAATCGTACACTCATCAGAGAGAATGTCATGCTTCCTGTCCTCTGTGATCAGAAATTGTTGCAGCAGTAACTGACATGCACGAACACGATTATCAAGGTCAACATCTGTCAACTCATTATCAGAGGCAGGCTGAAAACATTTCACTTTTAAGACCTTTTTCACATGAACTCGCATTGTTGTTCTTTTGATGCCTAACTCTGCAGAATGTTTGTGTGTTGATTTTATTGGTGATTGTTGAATCGATGCCTCCACAGTGGAACAAGTTTTGCCTCGAGTGCTTGGTCTTCCACTCCAAGGAGCATCAAGAACACTTCCCGTAGCAAACGCTTTCTTCTCCCATCTCAATAATGTTGGCCGTGATGGTGATGGTTTGCCAAAATTACCCTCAAAATCATTCTTTATATACTGCTCACTCAGAATGTTTGCACATTTCTTTCTGCCACCGGAAGGCAGTATGGTAGTCAGTGGCACCAGGCATAGCTCGGGGAAGGTTGCACGAAGAGTAAGGGTGAGTGTCTGATAAGATAAGATGATATGCAACCAGATAAAGTAACTTTATGTTATTTTATTAAAATGTAAAGGAACTTTTCACCCAGCCTGTAGATGGTGAATGTGATATGTGTGCTTAAGTGAGATAAACTTGCAAACTAACACTCAACTGAGTCAGAAATTCAATCACTAGTGTGAGCACCATCCCTTGTAACACTTGTTCCCTGACAATATACTTCATCTGGCTGCATTGTCCTCTCAAGATGATGGGACCAGGCTGTAATATGTCAATCACTATCACATCCTCTAGTCGTATGAGTGTTTCCTTTTTCCTTCATTTATAATACATACATATATTAAAATATCAATAAGATCTGGCACACACAGGAGATGTACTATGAAGAAATTTCAGCAAAAAATGCAGGCTTGACCAGGACTCGAACCCAGATTTCTGGCAAACTATGCCATTTCACTACCACTAGCCAAACCTGAATTTTTCACTGAAATTTCTACATAGTACATCTCCCTCTCCTGTGTATGCCAAATGTTAATGTGATTTACATCTCTACAATCTGAGGAATCATGCCAGCTTTTCTTCTTGTTGTTGTTGTTTTTCTCAACAATTAACAAAATAAATATTTATCCAATGAAAAAACCTACAAAAAGGCCAGTTAAGATTAAAACTGAAGCTGAAGCTGTATTTAACAAGAAAATTAGACTTGCTTTCTGAATTAATTCATCCTGGACTGCATTTAGCAGACTAGCAGCCAGTGTAATCTTATGTGGGGCTCGTGTGATTGTCCCATCATCCAGCTTATCTTACCATCATTCATCCTCACCCTCTCGATTAGCCAAAGGAGCAGAAAAGTGTAGTAAAATAAACTAAACATTCATTATGATAGCAAAAATTCTTGACCACAAGTATAATTTCTTGACTTTTTATTGACTTCTTGGCCTACATGTTTATTTCTATACATTTTTCTTGACTTTCATCAACTTTCTTGACTGGTAGACATCCTGCTCCACACCTGTGTATGTGAAATAGTATCTGGCTTATTTAAAATATCAGATATTGGTATTTGTTTCCACATAGAAATTAAGTACTTACATTGGGTGTGAAGGCAAAAAAAATTCCCTCTCAAGTACAGATAAGCTGTGGACTTAAAACTGAATTGCAATATCAGTAGTAAATTGTACTATTTCAAATTAAATTATTTTTACAATAACAAGTCAAAGAACATTTATCCTAATGTAATGTCAATTACTTCTGTAAAATTATGTGCAAATTTTCAAAATAACACATTGTTAACTTACCCTTATCTGCATACGATCCATATTGTTAAATATAAATTCTATGGCACGTGGAATAATACCCTTGCTGTGCTCCTCTTTTGCTCCCTCCATTGTGTAGGTCTTTCCTGATCCTGTTTGTCCACATGTAAACACACACACATTATCACCATTCACAGCTGACTGTAACAAAGATAACAACATTTTCTCCAGAATACTGAAGTTGGTTTTTCTTCAACAGTGTTTCAGAAGGGATATAAGCACTTTAAGAAGCAAAAAAATGTCTTGGGTGATCATCCCTCACACCCTCCTATAGCAATGGTTTGGCTACCACAAAAATAATGTTAAATATTTTCTGACCCTCTGAGGGCTAGGGTCTGTGAGGTGACTTTCTTATTTGGTGTTGCATAACCAGCACACAGAGTCCCTTGCCACCTTTCTTTCAAGACTGATTTTCCCAAATTCCCAAATTACCAATGCAAAATAAATAATAATAAATATATTTCTGCAAAAATAACCTACCTTCTTAAGCATAAAAATACATATATATGTACTGTACATAGTGAACAAAGGGAAGGAGGAGGACTAGAACAGCTTGCACATGTCTGACAGAATGATCTTCTCCTTTTTGAAACAGCAATACAAGGATGAAACAAGAATCCTATTCCAAATTTTATTTTACCATCACATAGAACAATGTTTGCCATTTAGTCATCACTTTTTTTTTAAGATTATGCCATACAAATGTTTGTCTGCATGACTTATACACTCCTGAAGTCTCACTCTGATTGCTCGCACAGTCATTGCCACTGGTATTTTAGTGATCCCATTGCGAATGGCATCCTTCAATACCTCTACTGTCTGTGGCCTATGTTTAAATACTTCAGCCTTCAGGTATCCCAAAAGGAAGAAATCCCCAGGGGAAAACTCTTATGACCAAGCTGGGTATGAGATGTCACTATGTAATTAGATGACCAGAATCACAGAGTCGCCACTTTTAAAATAGGTTTCCATCACAAATGCATGATTTTCACCAGTCTACACCATGATGGCAAGTAAAGTGGCATTTCCTGTGCTATTCAAGGATATACAACTCTAGCACCCACTGCCAATACAGCATGCACAGCAGCCAAGTCAAATGAAGGAGATCATTCAGGCTGACCATGTTAAAAATATGAGAAGAAAATAGGAAACACTCAACACTGGAAAAGTTAAAATTTTCATGGTAGTGAACCACATTTTTGGTGCAGAAGAAAGATGGTGTAAAAAGGTGAAAGTTGTCACAAATAACATGGTTGGTCTTCTTGCCAGAATTAACTTCACTATTGCTGGTACCGAGCCCAGCTGAGAAAGGAGGAAAATTGGGGTGAGAAGTCATCTCACTTTGTAAAATACTTCTGCATCTCTCATTGTGGAGTGACAAGTACCTAGGCCTAAATATACCAGCCCCATAATGGTAGTCTGAGTTCCTTAAAATCAAGATATTAAAAGAACCAAGCAAAGATACAGCCAGTGAGACAAAATACCTTTGGATTTAAGAAGAAAACTTTAGTGGGATTTTGGAATGTTCAAGCATTATATGAAACAGGAAAATTGCAAAAGATAGAAGCAGAGATGAAAAGATATGAAGTGGATTGAGCCAAGTAGAATGGAGAGATGGAAACATCCAGTGGTGATATATTCCTTCACTCAAGCAGACCCAATGAAGGTGATGAACACTGAAATGTGTGTCCGGCACCAACACTACCAATAAGAAAGTTGTATAACTAAGCAACAAACAGGTTTATTGACATGAGGTTTTTTTTTTCATAGACAGAGAAACTCACCAAGTTTTTATGGTAATCAGTAGATCTCCACATGTACGACCATGTCTGACCCATGGGACGACCACGTCTGACCCAACAACCTTCTAGGACTTCATTCAAGCGATTCCTCTGGACAGTTTTCGGAAACTTAAATTCTGCTAACCAATAGCAGCATTCGACTTTTTGCTACACTGTAAACACCATTTCCACATGAAATGAACGCACGAGAAAATTACGACCAAGCGAATATGCAACAGGCTATGAAATGAATAGGTGTGTTATCGCGTTCAATGGACTTGCATTGTTGCCACTGCCACTATAATAAAACTTGTTGAGTTTCTGTTCTTTTTTAAAAAAAACGCATGTCAATAAACCTGTTTGTTGCTTAGTTATAAAACTTTTTTATTGGTAGTGTTGGTGCCGGACATGCTGCATATTGGACTGGAAATCTATATCTGAATGAATAATTATGGTTAGATTTCAAGCAAAAAATCAAAATGTTAGTATCATACAGAACTGAGAACTGAGATCTGACAGACAATGGGTGTGGTGAAGCTTCAGGACAGGATAGATCAGGCACAGATGAGGTGGTTTAGACACATCAAGAGGATGGATGCAGAAAGACTATAAGTAAGAGCTTACAATGCATAAGCAGTGATAATAAGGCCAAGGAAAAGACCAAGATGTTGGTGGAAAGAACAGAGAGTGAAGAGTGTTAGGAGAAGAGGACAAGTTTGGAGCACCGTGGAAAGAGAGGAGTGGTGGAAGACCAGGAAAAAATGAAGAGGCTTGACTTCTATGACGACCCAGCCAGAGGCAGGAAATGGTGAAGGATGATGATGATTAGTATTATACAATGTTAAACTTCTACAAACCAGGCAGAAACAGAAATAAAATCACGACTGAAAAAGAGAAGTTCGCCAAACAAAACATAAAGTTTGATGTTGGAAAACTGCAAGAAAATAGAGTAAAACAGGATTTGTTTAAGCTGCAACTTTCATATAAATATCAAGAATTAGGGAAACTGATGATCATCTTGGTCACTGATGAGGTAAAACATCATTGGGATAAAGTAAAAAAACATATCTTCAACACCATCAAAGGAACTTGAAAACCGTCAGAAAAAGAACTGGATTGCTGGAAGAATTTGGATGAAAATAGAAGAAATGAACACATTAAGATGAAGATGAATATGTCTGAAACAATGAAAAAGAAAGCTGAATAGAATACTCTAGGGAAAAGACCAATGCCTGAACATTCTGCAGATAATAAATCAGCAAATTGGGTGAGAAGACAAAAAAAAATAAGGAAGGAAAATATGAAGGAAGTATACCAAATCACAAAAGTCCTACCTCTACTTACGGTAACGCATCTGACTACCATGCTAAAGGTCCCAGGTTCGATCCCCAGCCGGTTCAAATCCGGAAACTTTTCTAACGATGGAAGCGGCCCCGGCGCCCACCCAGCGTCGAATAACATGGGTACCTGGGGGAAACCCTGGGGGGTAAAGGTGGTCAGGGGCGTGATGCTGATCACATCACCCCCACTCACGACCGGATCAAGAAAGTGTGGGGTGTTACCCCCACACCCCCTATACGCCTTCATGGTGTGGTGCTATGCACAGGGGAGCACTTTACCTTTACCTTTTTTTACCTACCTCTACATGGAAGCAGTATCTCTTACGAACATTGAAGAACAGTTCCAGATGGAAGGAACATTTTTTAGAGGTACTAAACCAAGTTATAGAAGGGGCAGAAGATCTACTTGAAATGCCAGAAGAAATATTATAAGATGCAACAGACTAGAGAGTAATTACCAAGGAATCAACAATTAAAGAAACATTGAAGAAGCAAAAAAGTGAAGAAAAATACTACCTGGGATTGACAACATTATACCAGAAATCCTCGAGGAAGTCATAGAGATGACATCAGAAATAAGAAAATAAATTTTTGAGAAAATATTGAAAACAACATGAATATGAGATGATTTGAAGAGAAACCTACTAGTAAAAATAAAAAAATACACTAAAAGGGAGACATTACCATCAGCAGCAATTATTGAGGTACAGCACTACAATCTGTTCCTAGCAAAATCCTAAGGAGAGTTATTTTGAAGCAAATCAAAAGATGTGTTGAGAAAAGTCTCAGGAGAGAACAAGCAAGCTTTCAAATCAACCATTCCAGAGTAGACCAGATAAATGCAAGGCACATTAAAAAAAAAAATGGGTCCATTATTGACAAGAAATTACTGGCAACAGCGATCAGATCATGCCTGCGCAGTAACATCAACTGGTCCATGAGTGACCTAAAAATCATATTTTCACTAGTCAGCTGTTGGCTATCATTTGAGTTCAAGTGTGTTAAAATAGCTGCATGAATGCACAGTTTACCAGTTGAGAAGTATGATCTGTGATTCAATTTCTTTAATGGCAAAGGTCACAAGGTTGTGGAAATTCACCAAGAATTGTGTGAAAGGTATGGTTCGAATGTAAAATTAGAGCAAATGTCCTGCATTCACACCCACCAAAGGCGAGAAAGTTCAAGCAAACTCCATCTGATCGAAAGTCATAGCAACTGTGTTCTGTGACCAATAAGGTGTGTTTTGGTGGATTTCATGGTGCACCAGCTGAAAACAACCAGATTACAAGCATACTGTGAAATTGTATCAAAACTCTGATGTGTCATGCATAACCAACAAGATGAAATGCTGCACGCAGGAGCTGTTTTTATCCATGACAATGCTAGACCATATACTGTTGCTCTCACTCTCCAGACGATTGAAATGTTTGAATGGGAACTTTTTTATCACTCCCTGTATAGTCTGGACCTTACACCTAGTGACTATCACATCTTCCTGCACATCAAAAAGTGGCTTGCATCTCAATGATTTGAAGAAATTGAGGTGTTGAAAATGTCAGTGTTGGATAGGCTGAACTCCCAGTTATAACACCATTAAGCCCTCTTTCTGTGATATGAAAAAATAAACATGCTGACCAAGGCAGAAATTTATTTTATTATAAAACATAAACTAAACGTAACATTACTAACACTTGTAAAATAAATTAAAGAAAGTTATTGAAGTGTTAGTAACACAGCTAGAAAGCAGAGCAGTTAAGAACAGTGAACAAGTGGTGGACCTCATAAAAGGACTTAAGTTGAATGAGATGAAGACGACAATGTTTAGCTTAGATGTGAAATGTATGTTCCCAAGCATCAAGAGGGGACACGTTTTGGACATTGTTAAAAAGAGAATGGGACAAGAAATTATAGGAGAATGGGATATTGAAAGGGTAGTGAAGGTGCTGGAAACTATTTTGAATAACGGTTACATTAAAATGGGGAATAAAATAATGTTAATGAGTGAAGGACTGAATATAGGTTCTAGCCTAAGCCCAGCATTGGCTGAATTGGTTATGAATGAATGGAAAAAAAAAAAAAAGTGGTAAGAAAAGGAGGTGACAAAATGATTCTGTTTTGCAGATATGTGGATGATTGTTTGGGAACAAAGAGGCAGCTCGACATATTTGCCAAAGAATTACAAGATGGAGAAAGAGGGGTATTGTTGGAACTCGAAATAGAAGAAGAAGACAATATAAGCTACCTAGATATATTGATGAAACGGAAGAGAGGACAAGAAATTGAAACCGCCTGGCATCAGAAGAAGTGTGCAGCAGGGGTATTCTGGCACAAAAGAAGTGATGTAAGTGAGGTGACAAAAATAAATTTTATAAAGAATATGGAGGACAGAATAAAGAAAATATGCACGAAAGAATGTGAAAAAGAAGGCAAAATAAATAGCCTATGGAAACAGCTGGAAAAGAATGGCTAGGAGAAGGAGGATAGACTGGACATAAACGGAAGAAGGAAGAAAAGGGGCAGGGGAGAATTGGAAGAGAAAGAAAAAGAGGAAGAGATAGAAAGAGAGAGGAGGTTTGGAATAAGGAGTATGGGGAAGACCACAGAAAAGATATGCAAAGTACTTAGGAAAGCGGGTGTTAAAACTTACAGGAAGGGAGAGAGAAGCATCTTAAGAATAGTGAAGAATGCAAACAATCAAAAGGAAAACAGAGAAGAGGAAGAGGAAGGGATTATCTACGAAGTAAAATGTAAAGAATGTCAGAGTGTGTACATAGGAGAAACGAAAAAGAGGCTGAAAGACAGGTTGAAACAACATAGGGATGATGTATGACTTAAGAGAGAGAGAAACAGGACATGACATAGAGTGGGATGAGGCTAAACAGATAGGAAGGGAGAAGAGAATACTAGTGAGAAAATGGAAAGAGGCCAAGGAAATAGAGAAGAAAGGTGAAGAATACACAATGAACTGGAATGCGGGACTGAAGACAAACAAAGAATGGAAGAAGGTGTTAGAAAGAGTGGAAAGGACAAGAGAGAAAGAGGAGAGAAGAAGGAAGAAAACTGAAGGATAAAGAGTGTGAGATTAAGACTCCAACCACATTCCAGATGAAAGAAAATGTTTTAGCCTTTCAGATGAAAGTACAGTTTGACAAGGGAAAGTCACCTGCTAGAATGTTCCAGAACAACTTTCTAATAGTCTGGGGGGGAGTTATTTTTGTGTATATATATATCATCCTGTTTTGTACCTTGTTACCTTTGTACTTGGTCCAGAGTCTAGGAAGACCTTGCTAGAAGGTTGAAATGTTACGTTTAGTTTATGTTTTATAATAAAATAAATTTCTGTCTTGGTCAACATATTTAGTTTTTGAACTCCCAGGTGGCAAACTTCCAGGCAGAGGGTATAAAAAAGGTACCAATGATACCAAAGTTTCTTGGAAAATAATGGTGACTATGTTGAGAAATGAAGTAAACATGTACATGTTTGTAACCACCAATACAGTGTTCTTGCACTTCTTTTCTCCTTTGATATAATCAATTTGTCCTTACATTTGAAATGTGCCTCATACATTGTGTATTATCATAGAACAGAGAATAGAATACTTTTCTAATTTGGCATTGTATTTGTAGACTCCCAGAAAGTATTTGACTCTGAAAAGAGAACAAAAATGTGAGTGCCAAAAAGGAGTATGATGTTACAGTACACACGATTGATTTCATAATAAAACTTTAATCATGGTTCCATGTGCCAAATTGTGCATGGGAGGAAATTAGCAGATCCAATATCAGTTATCTTGGGAGTAAGGCAAGGCTATATTTTGTCACCAACAATACGTGTATGTTTTATGGTAATTTATGAAGTAATGAAATAAATAACAGAAAGAAAACGGAGAGGCATAAATCAGTGCCTCACAAAAGAGAAGATTTGACTTTGCAGATAACATTTATTTGTTTTCTCATACATACTAAAATATGGAAAAGTAATTAAGGGTTACTATAAAAACTGAACAGGTATTGCACCTAGGAGGACTTGTGGACTTGAGGGTGTCAGTCATCGAGTGAAGAGTGCTGTGAAACAGAATGCTTCTGAGATTAGGGAGGGGTGATTGAAAACAACCATGACTTGTCTAGAAAGATGTCTGGCGTTGGGATCACTGTGGAGAGAAGGGATTGTAGAGTGCCTCTGATTTTGGTAAGGTGGGGATGGTGTTGGGTAACAAGTATGGGAGGTTGGTGTCAGGTTTTGTGGTAGACTGTATCAGGCAGCTTGGGATATTTGTTCAGTTACTGGGGTGGAAGGATAACCAAGGTTGTCCCAATTTTGATGTAGGTGGAAGTTGTAATTCTGTTGGAAGGTGTTGTCTTGGGGGCAGGTGAGAGCTGGAGAAGTGTAAGTGCTGCATGTGATTGGTGGATGGATGGAGGTCTTAAGAAAGTCTTCCGCGATGTGTGTCCATACCTAAGAAGGTGACTAGTGGAGTGCGTCCAGGTGAACTGGATGAAACTAAACAGGTTTAGTCAATACGGGAAAGTGGATAGAGCATGAAAATGTTGCAAGTAAGAACATGAGTTACGAAGTTAGTGCTGAAATTGTGAAGTTTGGTAGTTTTGCGTTTTAGGTAGAATTTAATAGAGTGGAAACCATGGGATATATTGGTGTGTGTGTGTGTGTGTGTGTGTGTGTGTGTGTGGGGTGTGTGTGTGTGTGTGTGTGTGTGTGTGTGTGTGTGTGTGTGTGTGTGTGTGTGTGTGTGTATGTACATGTGCCCATTAATTTATACATCCACAATCCTAAACCTCAAGATCTACAACCACCATTCCTTCATACTAACGATTACAATATGCCTTTCAGCCACTGCTTTCAGGTAGCAATTATCTACTCCTTACACCAATTCACCAACACCTCAGTAGAGAAAAGATAAGAGAAGGCACACATATCAATCATGAATGCAACCACACCCCCTGACCTGAATAAGGCCTTTTGGTAACTTTGCCAACCACCAACTCCATCTCCACTCCTTATACCCATTCCAACCTCTCCCTTCCTCTCATACTGCCCCCTGCACCCACACACTCCACTCTCAAATTTTCCCTGTATGGACTATATTCTTGCCCTAGATCTGGCAACTTTTTAGGTCAAACACTCAATTCTGTTTTCACCATTTTTTTTTATATAGAACTGAAGATGTAGCCCATGGTTGCAAAAAAATAAAGTTTGCCAGTGTCTGATGAGTGTTTCATATTTCCTTCTCATTTGCTTTTTGTATAGTGTCCAAAAAAGTACTCTGGGGTTTGGAGATAAAATATTTTTTACTAGATTGGTAATCAGAATCATACATAGCACATAAAATGAAAGTATAATATCTCAAGTCTCATTCCCTATTACTGCAACTCAATGTGTACACTATCAGGGGTGCCCATTCCCCCCAAAATGATGTCATGCATCCCACCAAATCATATCATTCGCACCCTCAAAACCAAATTGTAATCCGCACAAAGTATTTAATTAAGACAGCGTGTCTACCAAAAGTAACTTTTTCTCAGCTTTACTGAACACCATATTTGATCTGCCCTTCCTCCCTAAACAGAAGTGCCCATCACTCAAGGCCACCCCTAAAATCGTTCATCATAATTGAGAATATCGCTTTGTCTTGTAATGCACCTACAGTATATAAACTATTGATGGCCAAATGGATCTGGATCCAAAAGTTATGGATCTGGATCTGGATCCAAATATTCTGGATCCGGATCCGGGTTCGAAAGTCTTGGATCTGAATCCGAATCCGGATTTTCGGATCTGGATCTGAGAGTTTCGTATCTCAATCCCATTATAATATTACCACACCTTAAAAGGTATTATGATCTTCGATTACAAAGAAATTTTTCATTAGTCTACAATATTTTTTTTGAAGTGTTGTTCCTAAAATACTTTGCTACGCATCAGCTAACACACTCGTGCACAAAAATAATCTCACTTGTTTAACATAAAATGTCAGAGGTGATTTTGTAAATGCCATTGAAACGAATATGTATTCATTCGAATGTATTGGAAATGGAAACACTTTCCATTCCAGGATGAAACCTTTAACACATATACAGGGTGGCTACAAACAAGCAGAAATGAAATTCCCTGACTTTTCCAGGTTTTCCAGGACAAAATTTACATTTTTCCCTGACAATTACAAACTAAACTAAATCAATGTTTTTGCAAATGGAAATAATAAACTCATACAGATCCACGTATGGGTTGGTTAAGTACCAATATTATCTTCTATGAAATTGACTTAATTTCTCTATTCTCTATGATTTGAATTCAAACTGCAAAATAGTGAATTTGGAAAATTATAACAATTCACAAGCTAGGGAAGGATTACGGAATGTTGTCATACGCAGTAAGTTTAAAATAAAATACTTGATTATTTTTAAAGTTACGACTAAATGAGATAAGAGTGAAGAGTGATTGATTAAGAAATACAATTTGTAATTTATCAGTCTCCTTATACATTCTCGGTATTATATGTTGATATTTCCACTGAGGTTTGGAACCCTCTGCTTGCAAGAACCATGAGTGCGGACTCATTTTTCAATGCATAAAGCTACTTCTCTCTTCCCTGTAAAGCAAACAACTTAACTCTTGCATATAAGTGAAACAATTGAATCGAAGAAAATAAAGTGTCATATTTCCTTACATTATCAATTGGATTTCTGCTTCAGTACAGTATATCCAAGTGAAGTGCTGTGAAACTGACAACATGCAGTTATACCATTATTGCTGACAAAAAGGGTATGTAGGTATTAGAAATTTAACAAAAGGAATTTATAGAATTGCATTGTATAGGTACCTGACTTAGCTAACCACACATTAAAACAGGAACACTCTAATAATAAAAGCTTCTGAAAGTTAATATACGAGGGGCATCCTGAAAAAAAGGTCCAATGGTCCCTATACGCAGCACTAGTGGTCGGATAGCGACACACACACATGCAGGCAGGAAGAAGTGGCATGTAGCTGTAATCTGGTACAGTTGCAATGCAGCCGTTTTAGGAAAGTTCTAGGTTAAATATTGCAGCTCTCATACAGTCTCCCACCAACTGCGATGTAGCCTACGTGTAGTAATCAGATTTTTGAATGCTCAGAATTTGGCACAGAGCCACCAGCAATCGTATGATGTGTGCAGGCCAGATGTCGTATGGTCAGACGATGGTGCAGACAATTCACGAAGGCCAATCGAATGTGCACAACCCCATACAGCTGAGTACACGCGGGTGTTCCATCACTTCAGGTGAGAGATTTTGGACCACTCTCTATACAGCCTTGGTCTTGAATGTACCGACTTTCATCTCTTTGTTTAACTGATGAGGTCTCTGGCAGGGCAAGGATTTCACAGCTACACTGCGGTAGAGATAGTTCCAGTCTTTGCTGTCAGACACATATACCATGGGCATACATAATTTAGTGCCATGCTACGACAAATGCCAGAACAACGGTGGTGATTATGCCGAAAATTAGGTTAGGAATCACTGTTACTAATGCAATAAATTACAACTGATATTCTTGTTTTATTTATACCTAATCGGTAGGGACCTTGATATTTTGTTACTTTTTTTTCAAATTGATGTATTTTCTTTTTCTTTCTTTCTTTTTTTTTTACTATAACGTGTTATTTTCCCCAAAATTCACATTTTCATTTTAGCGCATTTTCTGGCAAATATCTCAAATTATACCTTCATGGTGTTTTAAAACTACTGTTTCAAATTGTAAGTCACATGGCTTACGCCTCTTCGTGAGAGTTTGATATCTTGAAAGTTATTTTGGGAAAGTTATTTTGGGAAAGTTATTTTCCATACCCCTTTTTTTAATTTTAAGGTATGGATTTTAGATAATGGAAATTTCCCTGTATATACTGAAGGGTGCATAATGACCGTAAGTGGTGACGCACCCAAAAAATTAAAATCAATCAATCTCATGGGACCAATACCGATATATTATGGCACCAAAAATTGGCATTGTATTTTTTTGACTTGTTAGTGTTACGTTTCCCAAAATTCGCGTTTTTGTTTTAGAACATTTATCTGCCAAATATACTGAAACTTAATACTCCATTGTGCTTTTAAACTATTATTTTAAATTGTAGGTCACATGGTCTATGTATTTTCGAGACAGTTTGATATGTTGGAAAAGATTTTTGAGGAAGTAAAAGTAAATAGCTCCCCTGCACTTTTCGATTAAGGTGTATAGGGGTTTGGAGTTAGCGCCCCACACTTTCTTGATTACAGCTGAAGGTGGGGGTGATGTGATCAGCACCACGTTCCTTTATCCCTCAAAGTTTCCTCAAGGTACCAGCTTCATATGATGCTGGGTGGGCGCCGAAGCAATTTGAATAGGTGGAAAACATCCCGGTTCTCTCGCATAGTAGTCAGACGCCATAACGACTGAGCTCCATTATTACTCGCTCGACAAATGCCGATGGTGCGCACTTAGCTTGGTAATTCAAAAAATATCTCGTGCGACAAATACTGAAGATGCTGCTCCCGTGTGACGGTAGATACGCACTCAATCTCCTGTTAGACCCCTGCCACTTTTACATGATTTAATGTGGCTGTAGGAATTATTCCATGTACGTGTAACTCTATAGTTTACTCTTGAATAAAATGTTGGAAAACTTGCATGTTCTATGTACACAAACATGGCCTAGAAAAGACAAGCATGTTGGATTTCATGGAATTTTTCATTGTTTTAGGACATTTCTTTAAAAAAAATCGCTAAAAACGCCAACATTTCGCATTTTATGCCAAATACGCATTATTTCAATATTTCTGACGGGCGAAAAATGTGTCCAGACATCACTGCACATTAATAAACATAACTTCACAGCAATTACCATTTTTCACGGTTTTGGCGTTTGCGAAAAATCAATGTCCCTACTAACAGACAGGACAGAGAGTGGCGTTAATTTCATTGCAATACTAGTGTTGCAGTAAATTTGAGGTTGGGAGCATGCACTTGCCAATTTTTATAATGTTCACTAATGCAGTTTATGTTTCACTTTTTCGTGATAGTATTCAATATATATCCCGTTTGGTTGGATTTTTCTTGATACCTAAGAAAAGTGCAATGTCATTGTAAACGTATGTTAACTTGTGCGAAACCAGTAATACGTCAGGATGATGAAAGATGAAAGTAAGCACTGCTACATTAAAGAAGGTGAAGTGAGCCAGAAGAGTAATAAATTCCAGCAGCATATTTGCAGTCTAAAGCTCTTCTTGTTTATGCATGAAATTTTTGTTGGATGCAGTCAATGCAATTTCTGTCGCATATTGTAGTGAGATACTTTGTCGGGGTGGGTGGGTGGGTGGGTGGGTAGGTAGGTAGGTAGGTAGGTAGGTAGGTAGGTAGGTAGGCAGGTAGGTAGGTAGGTAGGTAGGTAGGTTGGTTGGTTTGACACCTCCAATTCCCTGACTTTTCCTGGTTTTCCAGGTTTTCCAGGTCTGTCGCCACCCTGATACAGACCTCCCTCCCTCCCTCCCTCTCTCTCTCTCTCTCTCTCTCTCTCTCTCTCTCTCTCTCTCTCTCTCTCTCTCTCTCTCTCTCTCTATCCTCCTGCCATCACTGGTTTCTGGCGCCGTGGTGTGCATAAAAGGGGCCTAAAAGTTGAGGCTGAAACTTACGATCGAGATTTCCTGTACCCGTGCAGAGTTCCATGACGATATTAAAAAAAACAATAATAATGACGAAATTCCCTGACATTTCCCTGACTTTTTTTGACAATTCAAATTCCCTGACTTTTCCTGGTTTTCCAGGTTTTCCAGGTCTGTCGCCACCCTGATATAACAAGATAGAAATGTTATACAGTAAGTGTTTTACAAATTAAAATAAAACATTATAATATATGCAGTGTTATATAAGTGTTCCCCTCCGATTTCCATGAAACTTGGCAGATTTATAGAGGGGCCCAAAGGAAGTAATACGTGTGTTTTTGTTTCAGCTAAAAATCTGTTCTAGGGGGCAACCTCCCCTCAAATGTCAAGATGAGGACAAATTGAAGTGGGGATCTGACCCCTGTGTTCCCCTCCGATTTCCATGAAACGTGGCAGGTGTATAGAGGGGCCCAAAGGAAGAAATACGTGTTTCTTTTTGTTTCAGCTAAATACCGTTTTAGGGGGCAACCCCCTCAAATGTCAAGATGAGGACAAATTTAAGTGGGGATCTGACCGCTGTGTTCCCGTCCGATTTTCATGAAACTTGGCAGGTGTGTGTATAAATGGGCCCAAATTAAGAAATACGTGTTTTTTTTTTGTATCAGCTAAAAAACTGTTTTAGGGGGCAACCCCCTCAAATGTCAAGATGAGGACAAATTTAAGTGGTCATTTGCCCCCTGTGTACCCTCCGATTTCCATGAAACTTGGCAGATTTATAGAGGGGCCCAAAGGAAGTAATACGTGTTTTTTTTGTTTCAGCTAAAAACTGTTTTAGGGGGCAAAATCCCCTCAAATATCAAGATGAGGACAAATTGAAGTAAGGATCTGACCCCTGTGTCCCCCTTCGATTTTCATGAAACTTCGCAGGTGTATAGAGGGGCATAAAGGAAGAAATACGTGTTGTTTTTTTTGTTTCGGCTAAAAAACTGTTTTAGGGGGCAAACCCCGCCTCAAATGTCAAGATGAGGACAAATTGACGTGGGGATCATCTGACCCCTGTGTCCCCCTGTTTCTTCCTATGCCATATTTACGTGAATTCGGGGTCAGATCCCCACTTCAATTTCTCCTCATCTTGACATTTGAGGGGGGGGCCTCTATACACCTGCCAAGTTTCATGGAAATCAGAGGGGGAAGCTTAGACCTCCCTTGTAAGTGTATTAATTACTTACAAATCGTGCAAGCGCGCACACACACACACGCTATATATATATATATATATATATATATATATATATATATATATATATACACACATACATATATACATATATATATATGTGTGTATGTGTGTGTGGGGGGTGTATTACATATATATGTATATTAGCAGGTAACAATATGTTATAAACACATTCTTACTTTCCAAAGAAGCGCATGTGGGATGGCAGAACGGACCTGGATCTGAAAATTCCGGATCCAGATCCAAAAGTACCATATCTGGATAGGAAAGTTCTGGATCCTGATCCAAAAGTACTGGATCCAAATCCGGATCTGAAAATTCTGAATCCGGGGATCCGGATCTGGCCATAACTAATATAAACTTCACATTCACCTCATTAAAGCGTGAAAATGTTTAATTTTATATTATTTGAAGGGAACAAATGCCTCCCCCTAAAATCACGGTGGCGCAACCTGCATCATAATCCCCCCTGTGGGCACCCCTGACATAAAAGCAGTATTCTATCTCAGACACAAACACACAGAGGGCAAATCTGTAAATTTGTAAAGGGACAAGAGGTTCAAAATAGGAACAAGTTAACATAATGCACAAACTAATGTCACATTACTAAAATGCACAGAAAGATGGAAGCTACCTCGGCAATTTAAAATAGTACAGGATCAAGTAATGCCTTGTTTGCTATATCTTAATTTTGAACAATGTTAGCAGGAAACATTTTTGGATCAGTATGCAGTTTCCAAATGGACGCCTCAAAACCATTGCATGGTTTCAATTAGTATCTAAATTTTTAAACAGGCAAATATATTCAAACGGGAAATCAAATCCAAAACAACTTTGTTACATGAAAATGAATAGGACAGTGGTATTTTGTAAATTCAGGAACTCCCTTTAAAATTTTAAATAGAAAAGGGAGTTAAGTAATACAATGTTGGATACATTTCTTAATTTGAAGCAAATATCACAGGAGGCAGGTTAAGTAAAACACTTACTTGTCTTCATCTTTGGAATCTACATGACAATCAGCTGGTGTATTATGTATCTTAAGCACATCATCATAGAACTATTAATATTTTCAGGTGGATATAAATAATTTTGCAAGTTATCTGGTTTATTCCTTCTGTGATAATCCTTTTGTGGTGGTAATTCAGGAGCAGTACTAATGATTTATTTGATCAGAGGACATTATGTTGCCAGTGAAAACAAATGCTCCAAGTTTTTCAGATGTTTGCCTACTTTAGACAGACTGTACAATGGTATATTCAATGGGATTTCCTTCTCCTTTTGACGTATCATTTCATAAAGTTTTTACTTCTTTTAGATTTTAAATCCAAGCTGCTATGCATTGTTTTATGTGTTAGCATTATTATTATGAAAGAAAAACATTAATTCACCAAGAACAAGATATAGGTAAAGTAAACAACATGCAGACATGGCTAATAGTACTTCACAATCATTCACAGTACCATCTGGTTTTGATCAGAATGCATTGTTGCTAACTGAACATTTGGTTGTCAATTGCATGAGTGTTGATTTACATGGTGGGTTTTTGCAGGAATAGACTTTTAAACCACTAGGGCGGGCAATTTTAATGTTTTATATTTTTTGTTTTAAGTCCACTTTATGCACAGATAGGCTAATCAAGACTGGGCCTACAGTTTAAATTTGTCTCGTCACAAATTGTACGAGTTGCACCTCTATTTTTATGACCTTTCTAAGAATCTAAGAATTTGAGAATTGTATAAAATTAAAAATGAGTTCCGCCTCTAATTTGGTAAACTTACTTTAAAAATATACTTTTAATAGTTTATTTTTCTCCGCTTGCTTATGCTAGCATCGCCGTCCCTTTATAAAGGCGAAAGCCTGGCTGGCAATTTAATTCCACTCTGCCCTCGGGCGAGAGAAAGTACTCTCCGCTTAGGCGAGAGTCCAAGCACCTATAGGGGAGAAGGTGTGCTCTGCTTCGGCGAGGGTCCAAGCACTTAAAAGGAGACTCACTTCACCCTACATGTCAAGATACCCAGAGTAGTAAAGGCTCCATCTTCAGATGAGAGAAGCTGAACTCCGTCTCCGGACGAGAGATAAGAAGTTGGACTCTGTCCATTAGTCAGAGAATCTGCTCCTTCTTCGGATGAGAGATACCCTCGCTACATCTTCGGATGAGAGAAGTTACGCTCTGTCTTAGGACGAGAGAAGTAGTCTTGGTGTTGCTAAGAACATGCTTCACTTTCGAGTGAGAGAAGTGACTAATCAGCTTTCCTTTCCCCCCATTTCCCACCTCATTCATTCTTTTAGAACCCCATCTCTTTAATCAGACTCAAATCTTTACCTCCAGCTTAGGAGTTTTAGGAAACCTTAATTGGAATATTATTTTAGGAGATAGTTTATTAATGGGGTGGTTTTCAAATGTATTATGGTAATTTTAGTATGGACGAAGTTTATCAATTGTATTGTACTTTTCTTTTGTAACCGTACTTTAAACTTATAACCTTTCTGTAATGGTCTAAGTTTCTTTCTAAGCCTTGTTGATGAATAAAATTTGATATGTTAAAGCTAACCCTGGTGTACTCACTGTATCGCTCTGGCTTAATCTTGGGTAGGCCTTACAACGTGCAACATACACCCGAACCCTAAGTGTAAATGGAATCTCATGCCCAGACTAGTTAAAAAGTTAGCATTATGGGTAAACTTGAGACGACGGTAGTGAGAGACCAATGCCTGCAGGAGGACGTTTCAAGAATTTGGTGCCCAACGTGGGGCCCGAAAGATAAATAACAGAAATGTTTCAAATTGGTATCCAAACCACTATGTGGCTCCATCAGGTATTGAACCCAGAACCCCTTCTTTACAAGGTGATGATGTTAACACTATGTCATTGGGGAGGTCTTGGGGTGGTACTTAGAGAAAGTACATATCATGGATTTATGCACTACACAATAATACATTTAGATATAACTCAAATTCACTAATGTTTGGTGAAGAGGGAATTTCTGAGAAAATGAATAGATGGACTTTTTATTGAAGGTATAAACTCAAAAAAAATTGAGAAACAATGAATACATCCATATATCTACAGAGGACACATGTGCTCATGAATATTACATCCTCCTTCCCACTTCAGTGAAATCCTGTTATACTGTGCAATTGTTGAAATGGAATACAATGTTTTCTTTTGACAAGAAGATCAATTTAATGTTGTAAGTATCTCACTCTGAAAGACAATGCAATTCAAAACACATGACCCATGTCTCACGTACAAAATTAAGTGACTGGGTTCTTTGCAAGGAACCATTTGAAAGTGTCAGTGAGCAATGGCATAGCATTCCTATGTCAATGACAACCACACAACGCTTTTTTGCCACTTCAGAAGAAGTACTAAATAATTAGTTATGCAAAGGCATTTGCAGATTGTATAAATTTGCTGAATGGAGAGAGTGTGTAGGCATTAAGTGAATTTGTTATTGTTTTTCTCTCTTCTTCTTCTTCCACAATTCATGAACCCCAGTCATTTCTCCACATCTTTCATATTAAATTAAATTCATATTTATTGTTTTCATTAGAAGTTAACAAAATAACAAACATAATAGTATTAACTTTGACTTGAGAAATTCCACCACCATTCAAATGAAACAAAATTTAACATCAAAAATTACAATACGAGTTTTGTTTCAGTACAACTTGAATTCTGGAAAGTGTTTCTGTACAATTCACACAAACTCTTTACAAACAAATCTCACTTTACCTGGACTAACTGTGATACATCCTCAAATACATCCTTCTGTGATGCTTCAGGTTTGAATATTTTATCAACCAGGAAGTTGTGTTTTATGCAGCTACTGCCTGCTGTGTCTGAACTTCCAGCTAGAAGAGAATATAGATGTTGTATTGTTTTAGATTTTACAATATATCTGTCCATAAATCAATTACAGAAAAGACAAAAGTCAAGAGATTAATAACCTATGACTTAGGCAACTCTCACATTTCAAACCCAATTTTACTCATCCACTGTAACTGTGAATAAACCACCTTGTGAAAAGTTGATGGAAACCAAAGTAGTTGGTTTGTGTTTCATTTTCCACAGAAAACTGCTCAAAAATATCCATTTTTAGGAAGCATGAATGAGCAACAACCAATCCCAAATGATCACTTGGTCATGATTTATCATGTCAAATTGATTTTCTTGATGGATAGAGAGCAGTGGCAAAGCGTGACATTTTTACGTAGTTATTGCAAGACAAGCCGAACGTCAGGGTCGATCTCTCAGGGTGGGGGAAGGGGATTCCTGCATTGATAATGATGATAACAGTATTCGTATATGATATGTGAAGTAGAGATGGCAAAATCCATATTTTTCTACAGAGTATATGATCATAAAATAAGAAAAACAAAACTTTCATAATAAATTCTACCTGAAAAAATTTAAAAAATTGTTAAACCTCTCTCTCTGAAATTCGGATTGCCTCTGAAATCCGGGTAGTAAAATTTTCGAATTGAGATTTAAAATTTTCTGGAATCCTGTTATTTTTGATCATCCTTGGTGTGAAAGTAAGATATGTTAGGAAAAAGGTTCTGTCTGAGCATACCTATCACCTCGAGAACAAAAATCTTGATCAGTCTTGTCATTTGTAAGCACAGAAACAAACAACATAAAGTACTTCGTGTTTTGTAAAACCAGAACATTTTTCTTTAAGGAGAAATGCTATGAAGGAGATACTATTCTTTTCTTTTGCTTACTTATATTTGTTTTTTTCACTATTACTTTCATATCATGTATTCTGTGTAAGTTGAGTTGCAATGCTCTTCAATATGGGTTTTTCTCTTAAAAACCAAAGTGTTGCATGCACTACAGAGCTTAACATTCTGAGAGGTTTGATCTTGATTACATCACAGAAGCCCTTCCATGTTTGTAAACAAGGGGGCTGAAAGAAAGGTCTCTTATGACCAGACCTTCAAGAGCAGGGGAAAAGCGGCAGAAGCAAATTTTTATTATTTTGCTTTGTCATCGCCACATCTCCCGATGACCGCCTCTGATAGAGAGCCTAAGAATTGCACAGTTGTCAAAAAACATTATGCACATGTGCATGTAATTTCCCAATGTAGAGAACATCAAGACCAAAAAAAAACTTTTCTTCATAACTCTTGCTCATTGAGGCCTCATTTCCATGATCTCAGCCCTAAAAGTGCAAGGTTTTCTATCCTGTATGTAATCCTTCGTAAGGTTTTAACGCACCCCATAAACTTTAGCAGACAGCTTGTGACACTGCCTACCCTCTCAGAACAGCAGTATTTCAGGTGCAGGTTTTTCAAATGTGCACTGCTTGACCAAAAAAAAAAAAAGATAATTGAAGTCTTATTTTCATGGAGATATGAATTTCATTTCCTTTTTTTTTTTTTTGAGAATGACAGGACTCTCAGTTGTAGTAAAATATAAACATTTTATTTCCCAATAATGAGAGTTAAAATAGAAGATTGAAATTTTACAACAAAAACCCCCTATTATTTTTGGAAGGTTGCAATGGACACCACAATAAACTAAAGTGAATCTCATATGTAGCACTGTTATGTTCCTACAATTGACAAAGTTGTGTTGAAAATAGTTCAATACATTTGGGTACTGAAAAATGAATAATGGACCCAACAAAAGGTATAAAATTTTCAGGGAAAATTTGGTTCCTGCATCAGCCTTATGCATGCTAAGTGCTTGATATTTGAAGAAAATCGCTCTGAAAAACTGACATTTGATAGAATAGAATATAAAAGAATAGTCTTTATTTAAGCAGGCGTGTTTCGGCCTTATTTTGGAAGAAAGCCTGAAAAAATATTTTTAGAAAATCATAATTGTTGGGAAAATTTGGAATTCAGGCATATTCCATCAGGTCCCTAATAGACACACATGAAAAAAAGTTGGTACTCGTAATACAAACATGTATCTGCAATTCACCAAAGATTCAGGGCTTTCCCATCCACAATAAAGTGGAGGTAATCAAGAAAAAATACTTGGTAATTAGAAAAAGTGGATAGTCTCGATCTAAGAGGCACTGTACCTGAAAACTCACAGGAGTCTCAGTGCAGTATGTGGTGATAAGTTATGGCTTCATTATTGCCTACCTGAGTTGAAAAGTCAATAAAAACAGTGGAAACATGGTGGCACCCCAGACCAAAGAAATTCCGCATGACACCTTCTGTATGGAAGCAGATGGTACACATTTTTTGGGACATGGAATGGACCATGATCGTTGAGTGGCTTCTTCTAAGCAAACCATCAAATGTGAATTATAGTACAAAACCCTGACACTCTTCCATGGCTGAACAGAGGTGCAATGAAAAGGGACATGGGTACACAATGTCTTGCTGATCCATGACAATTCCAAGTCACACACAAGCAGTAGGAGATTTGAAGTTCTTGGGGTTCAATGTTCTACAGCATTCTGAACTTTTGCCTGATGTGGCTCCATTTGACTATGTTGTCTTCAGTGAAAAAGAAAACCTCTCCATACACAAAAATTTTACTCTGGTATTTGTATTCTTGTTATTTACCATCACTTTTCTGCCACTTTTGGCTAATTGCAATGATAAGGATGAGTAGATGAGACTGATCAAAGGGCACTCACAAAAAGTCAACCACTTCATGCACTTTGCCATAAATCCCCTACTCTGGAAAATGAAAACAACTTTGAACAGAGTAATATGATTACTTAATAACAGGACTTGACCAATGCATTTGTTTCATATATTAATGCATTTGATGGCACGTTTTGATGCCTTCTCAATCTTGATTTTTAAAATCTCTTTAAATGTTCATCAATCCTCTTTAGTTTTGATTGACCTACATATATAATGCTGTTGACTCTATATCAGAAATTATGGTAGCATTTATTTTTGGAATATAATAGCAGTTGTGCCCTCCAAATCCTTTGATTGGTCTTGAAGTTTGCAGGTTGGTCTTTGAGGGGAGCACTGAGAAGTTACTTCTCAACAATGGGCATTCTCAATAATGGGCACAAACACCGAAAAGCAATGCCTCAGCACAAATTTAAACTTCTACATCACAGTACAAGAAAATTAATGAGAATTCCTGGTATTTGAAGGTAACAGTATTGCAGTAGTGGGAAGAAAGTCTATTGTTGTGCAGTAGTTGGAACGAATTGGTGCCAGTCAGACACTTTTATATATTTATCAAGCTTTAAGTGTAGTTAGGAGTTGCAATGCCATGTTTGAAAACTGTATTCTTCTTTTATCTTGTGAACTTTGTTGCATATGTATTATGCAGAAATATAAATGAAAACAATTAGATTTAAATGAAAAATTCAAAAATGAATGCCTACGCAAGAGAAGAAGTTAGTTTGCATGACATGTTGCTTTTGAAAAACACTGATCAACAACATTATCCTTAAATCTTTGACTGAGAATGCTCTTTCCCAAGACACTGACTGAGAATGCTCTTTCCCAAGACACCTGGCTTGAAAACAGGCAATTTAACTTTAAATTTCTTTTTTTCACATTTGTAGGAAAGGTGAAAATGGAAGGGAAAAATGCTTATATCAAATGATCTAGGTCTATCCAAAATTAGTATGTATAGTAAAATTGTATGTACATTCAAGAAGAGATATGTGAAATTTAGAAGTTTGTAAAGTTTGTTTGTTAAACTTAGAATAAATTCAAAATTCAAAACATATATTCATTAAAATTAAGACACTTAGTCATTTCATAGGTATCATTAAATAAACATTAAAAATAGATGAACATTTTATTGCACAAATTGGAGTTCTTTAACATCCTCAACTTTTATTTTCTGAACACCGAACATTTCCCAATAGCAGACATTAACATTCCCCAATCAATGTCTGTTACAAAGAAATTCTACTGTAGACTTCAATGAGAAAAATACCAGCACATAAGAAATGAGAGAACAAATCTACATTTTTCTATAAGACATCACTGATAATAATGTCCAGCTGGTCATTTGCAAGGTGTTATTGATCGATTGATTGATTGATTTAGTTTATTTTACTTCATGTTTTGTGCCTCTTGGCTAATTTGCAAAGATGGGGATGAGTGATGAAATGATGAAATTGATGAACGGACATTCACAAACAACCAAGCCCGAGCGGGATTCGAACCTGGGACCCTTGGCATCGCAGCGCGATGTGCTAACCACTCGGCCACAGGGTCCAGCTGCAAGGTGTTAATTCAGAGATTCTGCATGCCAAATGAGCCTATCACAATTGCTTCAGTTTACTACCAGATACCTCCAATTGTTTTCATGTGTATGTTAACCCTTTAAGTGGGTATGATAAGATATATCCATCATACTCACTTGTTATCTAGAGTAATTTGACAGATATATATCTGTCCTCAACATTCTCTGGTTCAATCCTCTTGCATATGAGGAGCTACAGACCTGATTCATTTTATATTGAGTTAGTCAACATTTCCACAATGAGATGCCACTCTTCAGAAGCTCCAGAGTACTTAACTTACCATAATCATATCAAGAGAGACAGTGCTTCCATATTGGAAGTCTGCTGGTTGTGTTTTATCTTTCGTTTGTACATAATAGAGTATATAATCTGTACTTGCAGCCGAGGTATGTGCCAATTTAGGAGCCACATGAGTATTTTCCTTGATTGAGTGATTGAATTAGGTTCCTTAGGTCACTTTTCTGTCACTTTTGGCTAATTATGATGATGAGGATGAGTAATGATGATATAATGAAATTGATGAAGGAACACTCACAAAGAACACCCATGATGTTCCACCCTAGGACCCTGACTTCTTGCAATTTCAAGTCTTGCATTTTACAATAATGGCTCAAAGCACCAAAAGGAGTCTTCTATCTTGTTTGAGTATAGAGGATGCCTTTTGAAGAGTAATGGAGAATTATAATTTTTAAAATTACCCATTACGGAAGAGTTTTGGCATATGAAAATTACCCACTTAAGGGGTTAATTTAGTGTGGAACAATACATATAGCATGTGAATGTAGAGACCCACACATTCTAAATTTTGGCCATGGTAGAGACAATGTGATCAACACCATGCTCTGTCTGCCATCCCCCCCTGGCTTGTCCTCAGATATCCATTGATTAGAGGATGGGTGAGTTCCAGTGCTGCTTTATGCAGGGCTATTGTCAGAATAATTTCCCCTCAGACTACCTGCCTTGAGAATAGAACCCAGGTTTCCCTGCTTGACATCAGATGCCCAACTGAGTAATGGATTTATAATATGTGATTGAAATTTGGGTTGGTAAATAACTAGAAGTTGTAGTAATTTTTGAATGTGCAAATTAGCTCCTCAACTGGAGGTTGAATGGCAGTTAACTTAATATGTGCTTCATCCAGTGGTCAGTAAACACCTAACACAATATTTAACATAAAAAATGAATACCGGTAAATTATTTGCAATTATTTTTAAAGTAGAATATAGTTCCATCATGCTTCCACAGAATTAGGTTCACAATAAAAATTAATACTATACATAAGTATTGCTCATCACCTGGCATACAGTAAATGTGTGCCCATTCTTGACACTGGTTGATTTTCTGATAACAACTCACAACAGATTAAACATACAGCATGATCATTATCATCATCATTACTTGAAATTATTATCTTCCTAGAAGGTCTCTTATTCCCATCACGGGATGTCAATTTGCTTTGTTTACTACATAATCAGATGATGTATAAGATACTTTATCCAATTTCTCATACCATCATTCATTATCATCATCGTGATTATCCAAAAGTGTTACAAAAGTGAGGTTAAATAAAAAACTATTATTCAATCAATAATAATGACTAAATACAGAGGTTGTTCACTTTATATCCGACCATTTTCGATTCGGTGCTGCCACCTGGCATATCATGTTGGAACTATGGGTCTGCTGGCAGGAGCAGTGTTGTGTCTGACCTTGTAGGTGTGTGAGTGTTGGTAGTGAATGTTATCAAATGGCACCGAAAATCAACCGGTATTGGGACAGTTACGTAATGGCCCTTTTCCATGCTAAGTTTTCATACGTACGCATTGTGAAACACTCGGGGTGACTACTGCAAAAGCAATTGTGGCCTGTTACACACAATAGGCTCTCCTAGCGAAACATTCACCCACGAAAACCACCAGGAGAAGGGCTGCAAGCAAAGTGTCACATAGCGTGACACTGACGGCAAGGGGCGCAGCAACTTTGTTCATCAGTGCAGGGAAAGTTTCCCTCGTGGCTTTATGGTTGTGACGGGATTCGGATATGAGGGTAAGTTGATGATACGCAAGGTGGACAAAAACGTGAAGGTGAATGCCAGATACTTCCAAGACTCCATTCTGACACCTATCTATCGGAGAGACATCTCACAATTGTATGGAATGGACGCAAACCAGGTGATGATCTATATGGACAAGGCTTCGAGTCATACCGCCAGAACATCACTACGTTTTTATCAGGAAATGGCAGAGGAATTAAAAATTCGTGTCATTCCATTTGAAGACATTCCTGTGAAAAGCCCAGATGCCAGTCCAATGGATTTTTGCACGTTTGGACTGTTGAAAGGACATCTTCAACATCGCCGCCCACACACACTGGATGGTCTATGGAAAGCTTGCAGGGAGGAGTGGGACAGAATGCCCATGCCTGTCTGGCGCCGGAGCTTGCTGCAATGGAAACTGCGATGCCAGGCGATAGTCCACAATGCTGGGGGTCCAATAGAACATGATCGGTGGTGGCGGCGCAGTATCTCTTAAGGTGAGTACCAGTCAAAAATGGTCGGATATAAAGCAAACAACCTTCTGATATATTTAATTCCTTTTCAAGACACACGTGGGATTAGTTGTAACATGTTGTTACAAAATGCCCCATAGTGCAGTTGCCATTTGGGAAGATAATAATTAACTCTTTTGATTTTTAGTATTCAATAAATATATAAATATTGATATTTTAACTAAAAAAAAGCAGAAACCATACTAACAAATCAAATTAACTAATTAATATTAGTCCCATATTATTGGTGCATATCGTTGTTGAGAATGAATATCAATTCTTCCCTTAATATTCAAAACCACATTAATCATGCTGTGATCACATTCCCAACCTATCTAGTACATATTTTGAAATACCATTATTCTGTTGATAAGGCAAATTTCAAATTTCCTCGCCTTCAAGTCTCAATGACTTATCTTGCTGAATGGACAACTGAGGCACTAACGAGTGGTTACCACCACTGAAATTTCAATGCCATCAAATTGTATCATAGCTATTAGCTCTGTAAAAACCTGGATGCGTTACAATCAGACCTGCTCTCCCTTATGCATACAGGTGCATACAGCAATCTTGATCCCAGTTTAAGAGGAATGCTTAACCTTTTGATTACCAAACCCATTTTGCCATGTAAGTCCTCTGGAACAGGGCCAATTTTAAGCAAAATGCAGTTTCATTTAGATTACTGTAGATCGGAGGCTAATTGCCCTAGACAGACGAATGATATATCGTTATATGCAGAATGAACCATAGAATCAGACTATATAAAATTTATGCACATTGAGTGTGTATGTGGATGCAGGGGGGAGGAGGAACCAAAAAATTCCAAAATCTCAGGGCAAAAATGCCCCTGGACAACAAAGTACAGAACTTTGTCAAAATACACATGGAAATGATCGTTGGCATGTCTGGAACAAGAAAATAATTGCACTATTATCATATGAGCAATAGAATACGACTTGTACCCCCAAAACGACATGTCTGTTTGCAACTGACTCAAGCCTCGGATTTCAGCAAAATGCAGAGTTACCTTGAAATTACTGTATATTGGTGGCTAATTGCCCTAGACAGATGAATTAAGTACTGTTATACGCGGAATGAACCATAGAATCGGACTATATAAAATTTATGCACATCGAGTGTATATATAGATGGGGGGGGGGGGAGAAACTTGAAAATTCCCAAATTTCTGAAGAAAAATGCCCCTTCCCTTCCCCCCTCCACCCTTGGACAACAAAGTACAGAACTTTGTCAAAATACATATGGAAATGATCGTTGGCATGTCTGGAACAAGAAAATAATTGCACTATTATCATATGAGCAATAGAATACGACTTGTACCCCCAAAACGACATGTCTGTTTGCAACTGACTCAAGCCTCGGATTTCAGCAAAATGCAGAGTTACCTTGAAATTACTGTATATTGGAGGCTAATTGCCCTAGACGGATGAATTAAGTACCGTTATACGCGGAATGAACCATAGAATCGGACTATATAAAATTTATGCACATCGAGTGTATATATAGATGCAGGGGGGGGGGGGAGAAACTTGAAAATTCCAAAATTTGTGAAGAAAAATGCCCCTTCCCTTCCCCCCTCCACCCTTGGACAACAAAGTACAAGACATTGTCAAATACACATAGAGATGATCGCTGGCATGTTTGGAACAAGAAAATAATTGCACTACTATCATATGAGCAATAGAACATGACTTGTACCCCAAAAACGACATGTCTGTGTGCCACTGACTCAAGTCTTGGATTTCAGCAAAATGCAGAGTTACCTTGAAACGACTGTATATTGGAGGGTAATTGCCCTTGCCACGCACTGCAAGACCATTTCGCTACACAATCACAATTGCGAGTGGGTCAGAACCGCGAAACTTCTATAGAGCGACCACAAGGAAATAAACCTTGAATGAAAAGTCCCCGTGCAGCTTTCCCTTCTTCCGTTCAGCTCGGGTCATAAGGAAGCAAGGTCCACTCTCCCCGTTCCTCCTTGCGGGAGTATGGTGCACAGGAGTTGCGGGTCTGTGCAGGTTGTTTTGCTTGTGGTTCCACTATAAGAGGTGTTACTAGTCTATTTTAAGACATTGCTGGTCACATTGCAGTCACATGACCATAGGTGCCGACTCCATGGCGCTTGGGGGGGCTCGAGCCCCCCCAATGTTAACGATGTGGGGGCAGAGCCCCCAAATAATTTTGCTTTAGAGGATCTAATGTATTATTTTGCTTCTCTTGTAAAGTTTACTCAGAATTGTGCCACATTAAATTAACTTTAAATACACATTTGAAATGTTCTAGACCATCAATTTGGGGGGCTGAGACCGCTAAACCATCAACTTTGGGGGGGCTGAGACCGCTAAACCATCAACTTTGGGGGGGGGGGGGCTATGACCAGAGACAGCAAAACACATGACTTATTACTATATACTAAGTATGTAATTATGAGTATTGTTAAAATTTTTACTAAAAAGAGTTTCAAAAGACGATGTGCATGAACCAGGGTAGTGGATGAGACTTTTGGGCTACAAATGGCTCTAACATGACATTCATAATGAGATCATTGATATATTAGGGAGATCTTTTTTGCTCTCTGTGGTAGCAAATATTAAAAGTCGGGAATATTTTGCTATTATGGTTGACGAAACTTGTGAAATATCCATTCGTGGACAATATTAATATTCTGCATTAGAACTGTGAATAAAAATTTTGATATTTTTGAGGAATTCATGGGCTTTTACATGATTCCGAACACTGAGATCAAAACTTAAAAAAGGGAGAGAGTGAGTCATTCATTAATTTATTTCAGTGATCAGAGCCCCCTCAATAATTTTGACAAGTCGGCGCTCCTGCACATGACAACCACTTGTACTCGAGAAAAAGTATTACTCTTTCCACCTGCAGGTTGATCCTTTCCTTTGTTACACCCCTCCCTCCCTCCTTCCTCCACCCCTAATTCCTCACCCCCCTTTCGCCGAACTTGAAAGCACTTCGCAATCTCTTGCTACCGACCAGCAAACTTTTCACACATCGAGGTTCAGCTGCATTACAGGTATTATAGTGTAACAAAATACCAGCCTTTGTTGGTTGCAATGCTTTTTTTTTTTTCCAGAAAATGTCGCTGCAAAGAAAGCCACCATTTCCCCACCTTTTTATAGAAAAACAAGATGTATAAGAGTCATTACGTTGAAATATATGTGTTAACAATAATATAAAAGAAGAAAATCGCAATTCCAGCAAAAAATAACAACATTATGACGTAAAAACTATGAACATGACAAGGTATCTTTTAAAAGATAGGTGGTAAACAAGAGGTATGGGATGACAACACTTGTGATGTTTATTTTATCAACACTATGTGGATCAGATGCACATCAAACTTGAAGCACTTTGCTACATTCTGGCACAGAATTATGTTAACCTCTAAATACATATATATCCCTTGCATAAGTTGTGAAATCCTTTTTAGTACATGCTACAGACAGACACACACACACACACACACACACAAACCCAGAAAAAGGGGGGGGGGTCGTTTATAACATCTACTATTTTCAGAGTGACAAATGTAGAAAATTAGATTACTTGTGAGGAAAGACAAGCAAGACATTTTTTATATATTTCTCATTTTTGATTGCTATCAACAAATATTTTTTTAGCAATTAATATTTCTTGCTACTTACCACTCTGAACTTCAATGTTGCTAAAATGTGGGAAATTTATGCATGTTATTTTCTTCTTTTCTACAGTCTTCTCACTTTCTAGCAGTGGTCGCACCCTGCAGAACACTCTTATCTTTCCCTGAAGAATATCAAAACAAAACACAAAGGTAGTTAAATTGAATTGTTGCTATAAGTCCAATCTATACACTGAAAGGCTAATCGGGAGTGGACCTATAGTTTGAAGAGGGATCTGAACCACTGTGCCATGTTCCTCCACCGGGTATCGAACCTGGAATCCCTTGATTACAAGGTGATGATGAACACAAAGGTAAAATACTGTAACATACTCTCTCTAGGTTCAATGGTGACTGAGAGCAAGAAGAACTCGGCAGTAATATGGCAGTATCATTCATTGGGTTTTATTGTAGGTGAATAAAAAGCTCATACAGCTTTATGAATCCAAGTCCTAGTGTCAAAAATGAGAAAGTCACAAAAAAAATTCAAAAGGTAGTGTTCCAGAACCATAGCCAGAATTCTAGAAATGGTTGGGTGACTAAATTCCTTTTCCAGGTGGAGCTGACTCAGTGCCCAAGTGCAAGAGACATTTTATCTCACCACTAAAGTTCCCAGTTTTAAATCTCAGCATGGACATGAGTTTTCTTTGCAAGTGTCTCTTCATCAATTACATCATATCACCACTTACCCTCATCATTGCAATTAGCCAAAAGTGGAAGAAAATAACATTAAATATCAGAAATACTAATTTTCATGGTGAGCAATTAAGTCAGGAAAATACACTGGTGTGCATGGATTTGTATACCTCAGAATGGGCACCTCTAGTAAGGGTCTGGAATAATGGACAACATGCAAGAACTTTCAGACACAAATTCATTAATATTTTTCATGCAAATCTTTTGTAAATTACAAAATATTGTGCAATATCTACTTTCTATATTAAATTTGATTTAGTGAAACCTGATAAAAATACAACACATTTGCAGCACAGGGAAGCAACAATTCCTCAATAAACTCAAATCTATATCAACTATGTGTCTTAATTTTAATGCAAACCTAATAAAAATAGAAAACATTTTTATCATTGAGAAGAAGCACAAAAAACAATAATTTACAAAGACAAGAAATTGGAAAAGTGGTAGGCAAGGCACAATGAAGATATCAAATTACCATAAGTTTTAGTGCATTATATTAGAAGGTATGGAAGGAAGAAGAGATGGTAAAGAAGAGAAGCCCTGTTACATTTACAATTATACTACATTATACCACACACAGAAAATGTAAAATTAAAGATTATGAAAAATTACATGCAATTTAACTTGTAAAATGATATTTAAAATGTATAACAATGTGCTGAAAGGGAGACTATTATTAACAACAGAAGAAACTTTAGAAGAAATAGTCAGTCAAGAAATATTTAGTCAGAATTACAGGTGGAAGAACAAAAGGTTGGAATTTATACTCATGTGGTACGCCATGGCTAAACTAGAATCACTGTTGAGACTTCAAGAGAGCCAATGATTGGAGAAAGAGATGAACTTGCTTGTCACACCAATGCATGACAATAGAATGTCAAACTCCATGGTCAATGTCAATCCCAAATGACAGAATGAAGATTTAACTTCTAGGTTTTCTAATAAGAAGCAAAGTGAAAATGTTTTAAGTAGGAACAATAGTGAAACTTGTGCCCTGATAGTAATATATCAGATCCGTGTGCATGTTTTGACCAGCATCAGGATCATTTGAAACTGTCTGATCATTGACATAAATAAAAAAAAATATACTCTGTTGAGTGCTGTTGGAATGACATCATTGGATAATTCAAATTACAGATTTAAGGAAAAACCATAAGAGTTGAGATGACACCTCTTTAAACTGATACCAATTCTTACCAATTCCCACAGATACCAATATTTGAAAACTGTAACAATATGAAATAGTTCAGAATGTTTAACGCTCTAAATATTAGGGCTGAGCTGATAATAATGTTGATGTATCAGTATCGGTACTGGTATACTGGTATAACGATGCCAGTGATATCGGTATCAGAAAGCATCAGTTGGAATTTATTTACCAATACCAGCCAATACCTATCCGGTATTTTTGTCTGTCATGAGGTCTGCAAAAATGGTGCTCGACACTTCTTTTTGCTAAATTTGAAGTTTATTTTTATTTTGCACCATTTTTGTGCAAAAAAAATGTTTTCTTCATAACATAACATGTAATTTAATAGTATAATGTAATTCTTGAACATTAAAGCAGTATTTGGTAAAGTAATGCATAGGTACAATAAGAGTGGAATACTTACACACTAATATTATTCAAAATTTGAACAACTTTTGGTTGTTACAGTTTTCAAGCTTAGGATCGGTATTGGTGGAAATCAGTGAGAGTATCAGTATCAGTATTGGTTCAAACTGGTATCAGCTCTGCCCTAATAAATATATAAATTCACCATTGGAACTTCTATCATATAAATCTGCTGAGTTTTTATTTGAAATACTCATTTTACACCTAAGATAGTTATTTAATCACAAAATCCATTTTTCCACAATGTTTTAAAAATAGAGAGGGTAGTATGGCATTTTTGGCCAACTCCACAAGACATTCAGACTCTGGTAAATTATTGGCTGTTATGAGTGATTAAATTCCAAGTGATACCTTTGGATACTGATACAATGGTACTGATATTGGTTCAGACTTAAAAACAAATTCTGATATCCAGAAAATTTAAATAGATATTAGTTATCCAAATTATCTTGATGTTAGTATTGTCCAGGTATTTCTCAGGCAAATGAACATTTTACATCATCCAAGAAAGAATTAGGGAGTAATGACTCACAATTGAAAATCATTTCAAGTAAATTTCTTGCCATTCGTTTGTGAAGAAAAATAATGTAATTGTTAGTTTTAAAGATCCAGATTCACCCATATAACAGAATATATTTCTCTAAGTTATAAATTTCTGTTTCTATAGCATGAAAATTGTAATCACAAGGTGTCAAATATTTATTGACAAATCACTGATAAATTGGCATAATTTAATTTTCTAAAAGTACTAAATTCTCTTCTGGATTGGCAACACAGTCAATAAAATTATTTGTAAAATTATATATTTTTAATAAACATTTATTATTTGCATATTGTAAGTAAATAAATTCTCTTTAGTAGCAGCTTAAAAATTGTCTAGAGTCACTTGCCCCTACACCCTCCTCTTTGGTATTAATCTGGTACAGCCAAGCTCTGGTGATAGTTAATGTTGCCTTAGTATATGATGTTAGAAAAGAAGAAGAAGAAACTAATGAATGACTCAAATTAATGATGTTGACTTACTCAGGTTACACTATAAATATACTATTAGTAAAAAGACAGCAACAGAGGTATGAGAGATTGCAAAAGGAAAAGTAAATACATGCTTACAGGTCAAAATCTATTGTTATGTAATAATCAAAAAATCTTATCATTGATAAGATTTATTGATCTATGGTAAAGTAAGTTAGAGAGACCTAATATTGACACCCTTCTAGTTACTGGCACTTTTTTATTCGCGAAGCGATATTAAGAATTTGCAAGAAGTTAACCATTCAAGGTTACATGGCACCTTTAGTTATCACTAAGACTATGTCCAGTGGTTCCCACCAAAAGTCAGCATTTGTTTAGCAGCTAGCTCCCAGGCTGTGAAGTTATTTGCATGCTCCGGAATTATGGTGCTTTGCAATTTGGTTAAGAGTTTTGTTCCATTTTATAAGGTGTGTGTGACATTCAACAAAAACAAAGGAAACAAAATTGGATTTTTTGTAAACTGTGTGTTTAAAGTACCAATAACGGGTTGGTTTAGACTAATACACTTATCTATTGATAAGGTAAAAATCTAACACTTAACATGATCAAAGTTTTGTGCTACCTTTAGATCCTGTAAAGAACTGTGCACAATTCGCCGAGTCCGTTCTTCAGTTAGCATTTCATTCATTAATTGTATCATTCTTATTATTTAAATCTCCTTCCATGTTTGCAAATTTGACATTAACATCATTAACTATAGTCCTCATGCACATCACTTGCTTGCATGACTCAGTTTCAAGAATGTTATTATGCCACTGAAATATGAAATAAAGTAGGTTTAGATTGAAGGAGCTCGTATTTTTCTTCTGCGCAGTAGCATAGGAGAGCATAGCGTAGCATGCCATTCTAAAAAAATCTGCAAAATTAATATTAGCATATTTCCTGCCAGCGTGGATTCACAAATCCTTCCTCCTGTGCCAAAGTAGTTATTATACTTCATTTTGCAAATTTGGCTATGAAGTTAAGATTGAGGTAAGAAATAGAACAGCCAAAACACTTGTATGTGCACTCAACTCCCCACTACTTGTCAGTCATGCCTTATGCACATCATTGTTATACTAGTAACTGATGGCATGCTAAGAGCGACAAAGTGCAAGTTGCGTGTTTCTTTCGTAATGACCAACATGGCGTAATTGGTGTGCGTCAGTTTCAGTCATTATGACCAATTTGGCAGAGAACATGTTAAGGGAAAAAAAGTTTTGTCCCCAGTACTTCCTGGTTTGGAGCACGTGCCTCTCATTAACCACATAAACAAAAGTACTTCTACACTTGGTCTTGAATTTTTTTTCTTTGGAACGGTGTTTCATGATGCTAGTTGCCAGCTGGCTAAAGACATTAGTGGTCAACATTCAATCTTGCCATCAAAGTTCTCGGGTTTGAATCCCAGCCTGGGTATAGATGTTATTTTAAGTGCCCTTTCAACCAAGGAGACCCAGTGTCAGGTTTGCAAACACAGGTTGCATCCACCCAACTTTAGGGGGATATATTTCTTTTGTTGTCTTGCTTTATATTCTTTGTGATGGAAATAAACAATACAGCAGTGGACAGAAGTTCAACTTCATTAACATTTAAGAATCACCTTGTATGCTGCTAATATACTACAAAGGGACAGGTAGTTATTGGAGGGGGAAAGGACAATGTCCAGCTCTTACATATTAAGTCTTAAATTCTCATGTGAAATCTTGTGGGAAGAATCGGCATTAAAATTTGGGAGAGGGGACACTAAAAACTTGAATATCAATGTTGTCTTGGATTATCATGGGAATTATAGTATGGGGGATTGAGCTTTAAATTGAAGGACAATTCTTAAGGAGAATATCGAGATGTTGGATATCAATGTAAAATATTACATTATTGTGGGAATTCTATTAGGCAATTGAGTATTAAATTGGGGAAATTAGAAGGGGGACTCTTGAGGGAAATATCATGATATTGGATATCAACTTTGAGTCTTAGATAATTATCATGGGAATTCTAGTAAGTGGGATTGAGCATTAAATTGGAAGGCTGATAATGGAGGGGGATATCAATGTTAAACATTACATTATCATGGGAATTGTATTAGGGAATTGAGTATAAAACTGGTGGGGATTTTGATATTGGATATCAATGATTATCACAGAAATTCTAGTAGGGGGGATCGAGCATTAAGTTGAGGGGGAAATTTTAAAGGGAATATCCAGATATCAATGTTAAATATTATATTATCAAGGGAATTATATTATAAGATTCTGTTGAAAAAGGCCTTCTAAATTTTCTACAAGAATTCATAATGATGTAAGAGTCATACACAAAAATCCTTTGTTTTAAATTGTATGTATAGAGTGCCATTACTAGACCAGAAAAGCACCAGTACTATGTAAACTAAAACAAACCAATCTAAAACACTTATTAACACTTTAACAATTCACAAACACATGCAAACTGGACACCGGCTATCTGGATACTGAAGCACTAATGTGTCCAGCGACAAAGTCAGTGTAAAGCTCTGGGTCAAAATGACGGCATGAGGTGTTTTCACTGCCTGACATGCTGGCTGCCACTCATCGGACAACTAAACCATGATATGAACTGTATATATAGTGTGACAGAGAGAAAAAAAAATGTTGTGTAATTTCAAGTGCTTATGAACCAAAAAATGATAAAAATGCAAACAGGTGTGTATATCGGGAATTTCTTTCCAGTTGCTATTTTTTGTCAACTGAGGGCTAACTACTCTATGCACACACTCACACACAAAACACACATATTCATACCTACATACATGAATAATCTGTATGATATCCTGATGTATAAATAAATGAATAAACATGCTCTATGTTATTTCTCCCACACGTGTATTGAATCCACTGATTTCCCTATTCAACGTAAATAATCATTCTCTGAGAAACTTATTTTCCTGAGGAAATATCTCAATGCAAAAGATAAAAGAAAATTCCTCACTATAAAAGAACACCCTGATGACCTACTCAAAACATAACTTCTTTTTTGAGGAGAAATTCACAATAAAATGTCCCTGAATCGTCAATGCAATATAATTACAATAATAATAAGAAGACAGCATTCTCAGTCTAATAAGATGAGAATATTATGTGGTTCCCACTTCACATTATCCTCTGTAATTGATGTCTCTGGTGGCTTATCTGTATAAATTGATTTGCAGATAATCTCTAACGCATTACATTTCATGGACTATTTTGCTGCTTGTTACAAATGTTTGGCATTATGCATACTAACGAGGCTCTGACCTCTGGACTCACAGACGGGATAATCCTTTTGGAATTTACATTGTGCTCATGGACATTGAAAGGAGAGCCCAGCACAGATTTATTTTAATGGGGGGAAGGGGGTTAATGAGTCAAGTTTTCGCCCATAACACCGTAACAGTGTGTTGCCTGCTCAATAAAAACTCTTTCAGTTTGAAGTTATTGCATCCCTGCAGTGCCCTTACAATAATGAACAGAAATTACTGTGACTCAAATGAAATGAATAATTTTATGTTGACATTATTTATAAAAGGTGAGGCATGTCCAATTCCTCTCCTTCTGATTTAAATATGTGTGCTGTTTATTTGTGTTTTGGATTGCACTAATTTAATTAAAGTAGTTTTTATATTACTAATTTACAAAAGATTTTTTTTTAAAATCTGCATAAAAAACTGGTCTTCTATGTGAAGTAAATTACTAATAAAGTATTATAAGCATAATTTATGTAAAAAGGATACCCTGGTTGTGGGGCTGCATGTTTCACTTTTCTCTTGTAAATTAGAAGACTGAATCGTCATTACATGGGTTCAAACCCTGGTGAGATATTTCTTTCTTTTTTTTTCATGGTGAACTGTGGCATGTGACAGGTTTCAAAACTAGACTTCATTATTTTGGCTCTTGATTACTATTAATACCTAATATATTTGTGAAAGCTGCCAACTTTCAATTCAATAGCAAACCTTGACATGTCAAATAAAAAGTGCCATAGAAAAACCTATATTTCTGTGCTTTTAGGGAACAATACACAGAAAAGAACAAAATTATAAATTTGATTGTTTATTATTATTATTATATATATATATATTTTTTTTTTAAAGAGACATGTTTCTGGCAAATTGATTTCTTTGCCTGCACAATGTCTTCAAAATCTGTCTATAAGTTTGAAAGAGTAAGGCAACTGGAGCAACAAAGTTAGAGCCTTGAATATGGATCTTGACTCATGTTTCTTTTTTTTTTATAGTTGTTCCATCATGAGCTCGAATTTTTATTTAAGCCCACTTAGGCGGGCTTGACCTACCATTTGAGGTGAATCCAAACCACTATATACCTCCACCAGGTATTGAAACCTGGACCACTCAATTGCAAGGTAACAGCTTTGCCACTATGCCACTATGCTTCTATCATGAACTTTCTGAATTGTTCATTATGTATCTAGGCATGATTAAGTTAGGGAAGTATAAAATTGATTATCTAAATAAATAAATGAAATTAACCATATTTCAACAATGAAAAGAAAAATTAACCTATGTTCCTGCATTAAAAAGAGGCAGGATGGCATGCAAATTTCAACCATGTTTCAAGGTCTGAAATAAATGATTGGCACATATGGTAAACTGATAAGTTCGGTTAGATGTCAAACTCAAAATTACAGTTGCATTTTGGAATTTGTGACAGCTAATTTTGAATTGCGCATATTGTAGGTAATAGCATGAAGAAAAACTATTGAGATAAGATACACATGAGGTACACATGAGTACAGCACCTTGAATACGTAGTGTGGAAAACGAACCAAGAAACTGGTTCCGGAGACAAAGGACAACATAGGTGGCAGTGCAATCAGTATCACAACTAATTTTCTTATGAAAGTAATGCAGCTTAGTTTTGGAATATATTGTGTAAATTTATTTGTCTTGAAAGGTGGTAAGTGAATTGATGGAAACAGTTATATTTGTGGAGTGATTTGCAGTCATGGAATGGCATTAATTTGGAAAGAAAAGTACGAGAGGTGTCTCGTAAGTAGTGAGCCTGATAGGGTTCCCTTAGTTCAATCTGAAAATAATTTGGGAATTTGAAATAGCAATTCTTTGTAAGTGTATATGGAAAGCGGTGTCCAGTTCGAACCATCCTATTAGTCTTTCCAGGACCTAGAAGTGTACTAAGTGCGTAAGGTCAGTAAAATTAAGAGAGAAGAGATACAAGCAGCAATAAATTATCTGTTGAAAAAGAGGTTCAGTCCCAAGGAAATCCATGAGGATATGGTGACAACATTAGTAGAGTGATGCTCCATCCTCTGCCACAGTGAAGAGATGGGTATCTGAATTTAAGGGGGAGAGTGAGTGTGGAAGATGACCCTTGCCCAGGCAGGCCAGTGGAGTTGGTGACACAAGCAAATGTAGAGAAAGTGCACAAGATTATTCTTGCGACAGACGTGTGACTGTGTGATATATTGCAGAGGAACTGAAAATGTCCAAATCAACAGTGGAGCACATTGCACATGACCAGTTGGGGATGAAAAAGGTTTCTTCACATTGGATTCCAAAACTTCTGACAAGTGAACAAAAGTTGACACGATGCATGATCTCAGAACAAAATCTTGAGCTGTTCCAGGCCGATCCAGATGGATTTGTTGAACGACTTGTGACTGTTGACGAAACCTGGGCTCATCACTATGTGCCGGAGCCAAAACAGGCATCAAAACAGTGGACCCCCCCCCCCCCCGACTCCCCCACCCCCAAAGAAGGCAAAGTCCGGTCCCTCTTCTGGGAAAGTGATGATGACAGTCTTCTGGGACTCTAAGGGTGTTTTGTTGGTTGAACATCTCTGAAGGGGAAACACCATGACCAGAGAGCATTATGCTTCCCTGCTGAGGCAATTATGGGGTGTTTTGAAGACTAAGCAATGGGAAAGCTCTCTAAAGGGGTGATTCTGCATCAGGACAATGCAAGTGTTCACACATATCTTGTTGCGATGGCAACCATCTGTGATTGTGGGTTCGAATCGTTGGAACATCCCTCTTACTCACCTGACCTTGCTCCATCAGACTTTAATCTCTTCCCTAACCTGAAAATAGCTTTGGCCAGTGTGAATTATCAGTGTGATGGTGACATCATCAGTGCTGTGGGTGACTATTTTGCAAGCCCTGGGGAAAGCTTTTATGAGACTGGGATAAAAGCACTGCAGAAGAGTTGGCAAAGTGTGTAGACCTGCAGGAACACTACATAGAAAAATAGGTTGCTATTGTGGTCCCATCCTGTTCCCTTCTAGGTTAGGCTCACAACTTATGGGACACCCCTCGTAAAATAAAATAAATAAATAGCATGCGTAACACAAGAAGAAACATTGCAATGTGATTCCAAGCATTATGTGTTGAATTGTGTACTAGAATATATTTTTCTATGTTATTGGAATATAAATAGTATCCTGAGAGATATTTCTAAAGATGCGACAAACCACAAATGTCACTTGGAAGCAAACAGTCAGTAATCAATGTAGCCTTTCGAATCATAGGGACACAAGATCTCACTGCACCGTTTCTTCAAGGAGATTTTAGACCAAAGCGGCATGCAACAAATGATATGGGGATATCACACCAAAGTGACATGGGTCCTTCGGTCCAAGGCAGCTTTCAGACTGAAGTGACATGCAACACATGTCACTTGGAAATGAGCCAATCAGGAGTAATGTTTCATACCTTAGCAGCATGATGGCCAGTGTTCTGTTCGTGAAATTCTCAAGCAACAAGTGTTGCATACCACTTGTCACTTTTGTGCGCAATCTCCCTAAAGCAAGACCTCATCATATCATGCATGCATAAAAAACAAACCATGGTAACACATTGCAAACTATGGAGGAAATGGCCCAGTCTGAGTGACATGCAAGCACCAAAGCGACAGCGCGGCTTATCATGTCACCTAGATCTGTTGTTTGCACAATAGACTGAAGGCACCATGTTGCTGGTCACTTCATTGTGTGACATATTTCTATGCGGATCGCTAAAATATAGCTTAAAACATTCAGTTTTAATACTGCGTGAAATATCCCACAATTTTCCTCATTGCATTTCGGTAGGGTTGCATCAGTCTATTGTTTGGGAACCTAGGTCACGACTACTCGTTGGTGAGATTTTGACGTCAAATTCAACATCTACCCTCTGTTCCCAGAAGTGCAAAAATGGGCAACCTCTAGAAGGAAGAAAGGAATTAGATGAGGACAATGTGGAAGTAAGAATCACTTTAGATGTTATTCTCTCTTAATGGATTTTGCGTTGCAGGATTGTGAACTATTGAGGGAGAAAATCTTAAACATGCAATAGTGACCAAACACACGTATTATCACAATAGAAAAACTTTCCAATGCACACAGAGACATCTTACAGGAGAAACAAGTAATACTGAGGAAACTGCCACCAAGCTGGATTAATGAACAGATGTCCAGCAGATGGACCAAACAAAAAAATATTAAGTACTGCAAGCGTATGCTGTATGCTAGCATTAAAGAGTATGAGATCTCCATGAAGAAAAGTGCTAACATGGAAAACGTCTGTCATTCCCATTACTATATTCAAGATGAAGTCCAAAGGAAGTTCCTGAAAGAAATCTGGGGTAAACCTGAGGATGCTACAGATGTTTATCATACAGAACTGCAAGAGAAAATCAAGAAAAAGCAAAAGGAAGTTGCATTGGAGATTGTAGTAGCCTACCACAAAAACATGCTAAGGGACAAAATTAGCTACTTACCTCTTATGCTCGGTGGGAAAGAGGAAGCGAAGTTGAATGAGGTATTAGATTGAAAATATGCCAAGAGAATGCTTTGCGACATCCCACAAAGGGAACTGCAAACTACTTGTTGCAAGGCTGTTTAGGTTTGGAAATATTTTTTATAAGTTATTCACTGTTTTGCTTGCATTTAATTTTTAATACATATATATACCCTTTTCGCCAGTAATAATGGTATAACTGCATGTTGGCAGTTTCACAGTACTTCACTTAGATATACTGTGAATGCTTTTTTACTGAAGGAGAAGTCCCATTGATAATGTAAGGAAATATGACACTTTGTTTTGTATGATTCAATTGTTTCACTTGTGTGCCTAGGGATGTGATGACCTAATAACCCAGTGGCTTGTTCACTGCAGTTAGTCAAAAAAACAGAGTGAAATGGTCAATATTTTGCTCTGTTGGGATTTACAGAGCTGTCCTGTCATGGCTCTATGAGCATCCCACAATTGGCAGAAGTGGAGTACGGTTGGTGGACTACTATGTGACCCTCCCAGCTAGATCCGAGGGATCCGCTGACCATCGACAGGTGTGGTCCTCCATTCATATAGGGGGTTAGGCATTGTACTGTCTAAAAAAGACGTGTGAAGAAGCAGCAATATGAGGCCATGGATGTTCCCAAGGTAAAATATTCCAGAGGTAAAATAGTCTCCCATTTGGATCTTAGGGCAGGGACTACTTTGGGAGGTCCCTGGACTAAGGATAAGATCTACATTAGGAATAAAGATATTAAATTAGGCACCTGGAATGTTCTGAGCATTTACCGGGCTGGGGCATTTCAGTATACAGTTAATGAGATAGTTAAGTATAAATTAGATGTAGTAGCTGTCCAGGAAGTTAGGTGGCCAGGAGAAGGGAATTGTAAAACTAAAAATTATACTTTTTTCTATGGTGGTACTGAAAATCATAATTTTGGAACAGGCTTCTTCATAAATAATAGAATTATCTTGGCTCTAAAAACGGTAGAATTTATTAATGATAGGATATCGTATGCAGTTTTACAGGGTAGGTGGTGTAAAATTATTTTAATAAACATACATGCACCAACGGAATATAAAGATGATTTTTATGCAGAGTTAGAACAGGTCTTTGATAAATTTTCCCAGTATGATATGAAAATTCTGTAAGGTGACTGTAATGCACAGATTGGTAAAGAAGAGACATTTAAACCCACAATTGGTAAAGATAGTCTTCATGAATTAAGTAATGATATTGGTATCAGATTAATTACTTTTGCAACCTCAAAGAATTTAATTGTGAAAAGTACCACTTTTAAACATAAAGTTATCCATAAATATACCAGGTCTTCTCCAGATAGTAAAACTTATAATCAGATAGATCATATTCTCATTGATAAGAGAAGGCATACTAATATAATTGACGTTTGTACACATAGAGGTGCTGACTGTGCCAGTGATCATTATTTAGTAATTGCTAAATTAAGAGAAAGACTCGCAGTGAGAAATCATAAGCAACAAAATCTAAAAGTTATAAAATGTAATACAGGAAAATTTGCTGATGAAAAAATTAAGAAAGATTACCAAATTAAACTGTCAAATAGATTTGTGTTTTGCAGGATTTAAATGATGATGAAAATATAAATGAAACAGAAATAAAACAGAAATAAATAAGAATTGGGAGCACATACGTAATGCAATAGAATCAGCAGCTGAAGAAAGTATAGGATACCATACACTAAGGAAAAGTAAGCCATTGTTTGATAATGAATGTCATAATCTAATAGAAATAAGAAATCAGGCTAGACTTAGGTGGTTAAATAACTGATGATACAAATCTAAGCAATTATAATAGAATAAAGCGAGAAGTTAACCGCACGTTTAGAAGTAAGAAAAGAGATTACTTGAGAAGTAAAATTAACAAAATTGAAACAAACAGCAAAAACAAAAATATCAGAGATTTATATAAAGGTGTAAATGAATTTAGAAAGGGGTGGCAACTTAAATAAACTTGATAAAATATATTGTAAAAATGGTGATTTTTGGCCGATTCAAGCAATATTTTAAATAGATGGAGGAACTATTTTAATGACTTCTTAAATGTTCATGTAGGAGATAGATCAGAAGTAAATGAAGTACACACAACAGAACCTTTAGTTCCAGAACCTAACTTGACTGAAGTTAAAGATGCTATTAAAAGGCTAAAGAAAAACAAAGCACCTGTCATTGATTTAATATCAGCTGAGTTAATTAAATATGGTGCGAATTCCTTAATATGTCAAATTCATAAATTAATTTGTTTAATAATGAATAAAGAAGGAATCCTTCAACAGTGGAAAGAATCCATAATTGTTCCTGTGTTTAAAAAAGGTGATAAAATGAGCTGCAATAATTACCATGGAATTTCTCTACTCTCAACAACATATAAAAAAAATCTAACATTATTTTAACAAAACTAACCCCATATGCTAATAAAATTATACGTGATTATCAATGTGGATTTAAACGTAGCAGATCAACTACAGATCAAATTTTTCTCATCAGACAGACACTTGAGAAAAAGTGGGAATATAATCAAAGTGTCCATCAACTATTCATTGATTTCAAAAAAGCAAATGATTCAGTCAAAAGAGATAAATTATAATATATAATAGAATTTATTTCCAGTATGAGCCTTTACAGCAATACATACCATACAAGTGAAAAATTTTCGTGTACTTTCCCTACACCCTTCCTCCTTTTTAGTCTGCTTCCACCTTCACCACTGCTTGGGAGTTCACAAACACAATTTCATTTGAAATCTTTCCCTATACTTGCCCTGTTACCGGAGTGGTTCCTAAATTTTCTCAAATTTATTTATTTAGTACCCCTCCGCCCCTTTCACACATGTTCGCTATCCCCACTGAGCTTCTTTGATCTCATTACTCAGGCGTAATGTAGGAAAGTTCCCAGATTCCTTATTCGCACCTCCCCCCTCTCGGTCTCTCCCTCCTAATAACGGTTGTCATTATATTCTCAATGTTATCTTCATTTATTTCCCTGATATATTTTTGTCTTGCCTCCCCTGTTTCTTTACACTGGAGGAGAATGTGAAATTTCGTCTCGTCTTCACCGCATAACGGGCATTCTACGCTCCCGTCCTCCCGTTTAAGTCTAACTTGTGCCCAACCCCCCAGTCTGAACCAGGCCAATCCTGACCTTTCTTTTGCCCCACACAAATCTACGTATTTCCTCCTTCCCCATTCTCGATCCGTATCTACTATTTTCGCCGATGTTAACGATATTTTTGCGTCGCATTCTGCCAAAATTTTCTGTTTGGTAATATCTTTCAGCCTGCCACGTATGGCCCCTAGCATCTGCGTATCAATTCTCCCCTCTATTCCCTCTTCCCACACCCATCCTAGCCCTATACTGTATAATTCCGTCTTTATTTTTGCTACCCATTGCCTCCCATTACCCTCCCTTATCTGTGATTGTACACAGAGTTTCTTCAAATTTCCCCCCTCCCTGGTGATCAGTTTGGCCCAGTATTTAATGCTCCTCATTTTGGCATCCACTTCCTATCTTAATTTTCCCATTTCCCTAAGTGCCCCACATGTTGCCGTACCCCTCCCTACTCCTAGCCCTTGTTTTAGGAATCTAGACTGTACAACGTTTACGGTTTCCCCTCCCTCCCAGACCCATAGTTCGATGCCATAGAATAGTGTTGCCTTAACTGTGGCCTCGTAGACCACCTCCAGAATTTTGATTGGAATATTTGGTACTTTGTATTTTATTTTTCTTGTTTTTTCTAACGCAAAAATTGCTTTACATTTATTCCTGTGTACGTGCCTTGCCCACCTACCCGTCATTGTCATCACCATGCCTAAATAATCGTACTGTTTCACCCTATCGACACTTGCCTCCCCGTATTTCTATTGTTCATCCTTACCAAATACGTACCCGTTCTTAAATACCATTATTTTGGTCTTCTTCATAATTACTCGCATGGTCCATTTCCCGCAATATCCGTGTAACGTGTCTAGACCATTCTGTAGACCTGCTGTTGTGTTCGAAATCAGTACCAGGTTGTCTGTGTATAACAAAAGTGGTACCTTTACGTCGGATATTGTTGGTGGATCCGTGTTCCTCTGCGATATTTCCTCCACGATATCGTTGATGAAGAGGATAAACAGCAGAGGGGAGAGAACGCACCCCTGCTTCACCCCCAGTATTGATTCATTTGCCCCTGTAAAGCCCTCATTCCCGCACTTCACGCAAAACTTTACTTTTTCATATGCCGCTTGGAGTGCTCTGATCATTCTGGCGGATACCCCAACGTCCCACAATTTTTGCCCACAACATTTGCCTGTTTACCGTGTCAAAAGCCTTTTCGAAATCCACATAGCAGCAATATAATTTCCCCCTTTTGACCCCATGTTGCCATTTGTCACCGGACACCCCATACCAGAACATTAATCTGGTCGCAGCACCACCTTTTGCCACAATGACGTTCGCAACCCTTTGAGGAAGACGTTCCACCAATTTGCGATACGTGTCAATGGGAATCTTGCCCCATTCCTCCTGCAAAGCGGCAAACAGCTCAATGGTGTATTTTGGGCGGCATGGCCTGGTTCTCAGACGGCGCTCCAACTCATCCCAAAGGTGTTCAATGGGGTTGATATCTGGGCTTTGGGCTGGCCAATTAAGTTTTTGCACACCCATGTCCTGAAACCACGTGTTGATAATGCCTGCTGTATGACATAGACCATTGTCGTGCTGAAACAGGTATGGGCTAATACTGAATTGTTCCCACAATGTCAGTAGTGCAGAATTGTCCAGAACGTTTTGGTATGCATCGGCATTCATTTTTCCCAAAACTGAAACAAGAGGACCAAGACCATAACCTGAAAAGCACAAATACACCATGATGCTACTTTTGCCGAATTTCACTGTGGGTGCAATGCAGTCCTGTAAACAGCATTCACCGGGCATACGCCACGCCCACACACGTCCATCGGACTGCCACATCTGGTAGCGCGATTTATCACTCCATAAGATGGATTTTTATTGTTCGAGAGTCCAATGGCGAGAGTCCTTGCAGCACTGTAACCGATGGCTCACATTGCGGGCTGTGATATGTGGCTTGTGAACTGCAGCACGACCATGAAAACCAAGTGCGACGATCTCCCGGCGGACAGTATGATCACTTGCAGCACTACTGGAAGCCGATCGAAACTCCTGTGCCACCATCTGTAACGATGCCTTCCGGTATGACTTCAATACACGTTTCAAGCATCGACGGTCAGGATCTGTTAATATTTTCGGTTTACTGGGTCTGGGTCGGCATGTCATGACCCCCCTTCACTTCCACTTGATGATAACATCACTCACTGTCAACCGGGGTATCTGAAATTTGTTGGAAATCTCACGGGTCGAATGCCCAAACCTGTGGGCTCCAAATGATCATCCCTCTTTCTGGCTCACTCAGTTCGCGTCATCTATCCATATTGGCTGCTGCAGCTGGTATGAGTGTATTCTCAACCGGCAACACCTTTTATAGGTTGTATGATATGTACAGATGTTGTATGTATGATGTGTACAGACGATCCCAAGCACTTTTTGAGGGGTGTCCGGTGATGAATGGTAACATAGTGTATATTAGTCAAGTTTGGAATACCTAAGAAGCTTGTTAATATGATAAAAGTATGCACCAGTGAAACAGAAAGTAAAATTTGTGTGGATAGTAATGTATCTGACAAATTTACATTTCATGAAGGGTTAAAAAAAGGAGATGAATTATCTTTGATCTTTAATTTTGCCTTACAATATGCTGTTAGGAAAGTAAAAGAAACTAACCAAGGACTAAAATTACATTGTGTGACTCAGTTATTAGCATATGCAGATGATGTAGACTTATTAAAGGATGATATAAATACAATTAAGAATAATGATATTAAATGAAAATTATATTAAACAGGAAATAAAAAGCAGGCTTAATTCAGGAAATGCATATTACTTTTCTTTTCATAAGCTTTAGTCTTCTTGTTTAATATCTAAGAAACTAAAAGTTAAAATATACAAAACCGTAATTTTGCTTGTATTATTATATGGATGCGAAACTTGGTCCCTTACATTGAAAGAGGAGCATAAATTGAGAGTGTTTGAAAATAAGATCCTTAGGAAAGTATTTGGACCTAAAAGGGATGAGGAGACAGGTGAGTGGAGAAGGTTACATAATTTAGAACTACATAATTTCATGTCCAGATATTATTAGATGATTAAATCAAGAAGACAGGTGGGTAGGCCATGTGGCACGAATGGAGAGGAAAGAGGAGTTTACAGGATTCTTGTTGGAAAACCTGATATAAGAGACCTGTAAGAAGGCCAAGACGAAGATGGAGGGACAAGATTGAGATGGACTTAAAGGAAATCGGTAGGGATGGAAAAGAGTATATAGATCTTGCTCAGGATAGGGACAGATGGAAGGCCTGTGCCGATGCTGCCATGCACATTCGGGTTTAAGAAGGCTAGAGAGTTAGTTAGCTAGTTGGGTATGTAGTGGTTCGAGTAATGGTGATTGGTACAAGTGCCTGAAAAGGAATAATGCATAAAAGATTTGTCTGCTTACATGCTGCTTTTCGCTGGTCGAAAAGGCAACTATGCAAAAACATCAAGTGAGGTATTGCATTCCACGAGTCACTATCGTCGCAATTGGCCAAAATTACAAATTGCGATGTTCCCTTGTTATACAGTACATGCCTAATTGGATGTTTGTGCATAAAGTTAACGTGGCAAAAACAGTATTTGCAGACACAAGAACATATTTGAATTAATGAGTGAAAACCCCACCCCCACTCTTCTAATTATGGTTGAAATGGAAAAGTTTTGTTCCTAGTGATTGTAGGAGCACCAGACATTTAATATTTGTTGTTTTAAGGTAAAGAAATGCCAGGTTGAATCAAATAAATAATTATCAAAGGATTAATCAGTAAATTTAAATGACCTGTTACATGAATCACATCAAGGTTTAGGAATTGTCAAATTTGCACTGTGAATCTTGTTGTTCTGTTCTGTTTCAAAATATGAGATTTGACGCTGGGTCGTCTGAAGTTTATTGATGTTATTGATGTATTTTGTGGCATAATATGTCAATCTTCACTGTGGCAGCTATTATAATAAACTAAACAGACTACTAATCTAAATTGTCGATCTCCATTTATCCTTGAACTCATATTGGTCTGTATTAATGTTGGTATGTTTAAAAAACTAATCGATTTGAACATGCAAGTATTTAACTCCAGATAATTACTTGCAAGTGCTATGAAGTAAGTAAGAGTTCAGTTTACCTTAATGTGAATTCTACAGTCTGTGCTTGGACGCATTTGGTGGCTGGACGTGTACTGCAATATTCGTGTTCAATTGAATATTTCTATTCTATTTATTTTGAAATTTTTGCGATTGTATATTTTCTCCTAGATTTTGATCTTAAAAAATGGTTCTCTATCGAGATTGAGGTGACATGAAAAATATGTCAATTGCTTCACACGTAAAGATTTTTGTAATTATTAGGTTAGGGTATATTTTTTATCCGCGGTATCAGTCCACGTGTTCCTAAATTATTATTTGCTCTGCCCACCTAGTACATTTCAAAGTTCCTGGCAGCACTGCATGGTTGTTCTTCTTTCTACATAAATTTATTTTTCGGAAAACTACATTGAATTACAAATATTTTTTTTTTCGAGAACTTAGCAATTTTTTTTCTTTTAGAAAATAACCTTGGGATTTTTTTTTGTTTTGCCTAGATTTTTTCTCTCTCTCTAAATTAATAGTTTTATTATAAAATTCTTGCCACCTCTATTTCTCCACCCCTCCCCCTTCTTGTACAATTATATGTTTACATTTATGCCATTTTTTTCCTGCATATATATTGTGCTTTTCAAATATTGAATAAGAGATCTGGTATTGAGATGTATGATTTGTTTGGATACATTATTGAAACTATTGCTCATGTTTGAATCTTGCAACCTTATGCTATTCAATCTTGTGAAATTTACTTTAGTGTTTAGGGTTTAGAACAATTGAAAATTGGGGGACATTAACGTGCCAGATAACAAGATGCCGGTCTTTTCAAATCACAATATAACATGTCCAGTAACCGTTCTCTTAGTAGATCTGGAAACTCAGTCGTTCCTTCGCATATTATACATATTAAGCCATATTATATTAGAGAAGAACCATCTTCCTAAATAAATCTATCAGATACCCAACTTGCTTCATTGTTGCAGTCACCGCAGCAGCAGCCTAAGACAAACAACAGAAATACATCGTCCACCATGACAACTTCAACCCTTATATTGTAATTTTTGTAGACGAAATGGACACTCTATTCAGTTTTGCAGAGGTCGTCCCTCCCGAAATGTGCTCAATGCTTGTGACACATAGGTTAAGAAACTTGGTAAAGGTCATATAATAACAGTATTTATTATGCTTTCTTATATATTTGTATGTATACTTGTTAGTGGTATTAACTTTGATAGAATTTTGTGTATAATACATGTTAATTGATTTTGCAACATTTTATTATCTTCCATATTCTTATAAATTATCATTACTGTTCAAATTGTAAATTTTGTTTGTGTAACTTCACTTCTTTTGCTATATTTCATCAAAATTGCATGTTGAATCTTAAATTGGTCAGCCTTCTGCATTTATTTCTGAAAATTTTTCAGACTTGTGTAAAACTTTGGCATTTCACAACTTTGCAATGGTGCTCTAATATTTCCTTTGTTTTCCTTAATTATATGTTCCTCAAATTCTTTCCTATATTTCTTCTATTCTTCCTTCTAATTTTGTGTTTTGTTTATTTTCATGAATTTGTGAGGAGACATAAAAATCTAATGAACAAACATATGGAACTTGGGAATGATAACAACATTTTTGCCAATAATGTTATGTTTATGGTTCTAAAAGTCTAAGTTATGCACTAACTTCATCAAGAAACTTCAATAATCAGGATACCTTACCAGGATCACTTTGTTATGCTTTTGTTTTCAGAATTGAAATTGTAATACAGTACTACATTTTAGGATTAGTATTTTTCATACTATTGAGTGATTAAAATACTTTATAAATGTGTACAATCTTGAAAGTGTTGGATTATATATATATATATATATATATATATATATATATATATATATATATATATATATATATATATATGTGTGTGTGTGTGTGTGTGTGTGTGTGTGTGTGCGTGTGTGTGTGTGTGTGTGTGTGTGTGTGTGTAGATAGTAGGTGCTCATTATACATCATTCCATACAACTTGCAGCGTAATTCTATAAGCAAACGCAACGCGTAAAAATTATGTACAAATTTGCTTCGCTTCAGCACGCCCTTGCACGCTGCAGACACTTTGCGATCTTTTTGCTAGTTCTTGCATTCTCCGCTAGAGAGAAGTGCTGTACACTTTGCGCTGCTATCTTCGCAGTACTCTCCCCCACTTACGATTCGATCTTTGCCCAGCTGTAAGTACGGTCACTTGCACCCACTTTCACTTTCCATGACTCGGCATGTAGACAAGGTCACGTAGCGAACCAAGGCTTGAAATAATGTGAAGTCGACCACATTGTGCATCAAAGGAATGGAACTGTAAATTGATTTGTACTTTTGTGATTTTGTAGTGGAAATAATATTGGCACGAAATATTATGTAATTCTGAACTGATGTACATGTACATTTTTGTTTGGTGTGTGCTTTAACGACCTCGTGGTTGACATTTGAATTTGACTGCTCGAATTAACTGTTAAGTGCAATACCTGTTCACATTGCTGGCTAATTGATATGTTTGTGGACGTAAGGTTGGAACCACAATTATTAATTAAACATTGATGTAAAAAAAGTAGTTGCCTTTTTGACTCTGTTGACTTGCCATTATTATAAACTTCTGCTTGCTTATGTGAGTTGTCTGAAATAGTGTGTCGAGATTATTTCATTACAAGCAATAATGAAGCCGGGTTGAACATAATTTAAATAAATTGTTATTAAATAATTATTGCTTGTAAAAAATGCATGACTTAAGTGATTTCTCTTTAAATTCATTGTTCGGCAAACAAAGCAAAGCATACTGTACATAATAATTGTTCGTACTGTAATACTGCGTATTTGAGGTGCTTCATTGTACAAGAAGAATGTGTAGAGATACAATTAATTAGTAATAACTTATTTGTGTCATGATTCAAGTGAATATTTTTGTGAGTGGTGCTAATGTTACATGAAGTGCCCATGTTATATGAAAGAAGATTAGTTCACTTGTGTTTTGCGAGAACTAGCAGTTTGCAAATGCTGGGATGGTTGCTTTAAACTGAGTCCTCGACAAAAGTGGTACTATTAAATTATTGTTATTTATATGCCCTTCAATGTCCCTTCTATTAACAATGATGATGTAAAGAGCACAAGAGAGTAAAGAATACTAAAAATGAAATGTAAATTATGAATGCTTTGAGATTCTAAGCAGTACAAAAGTGTAGTTGTATGACCACGTAAATTCGAAAGTGTTTTATGGCTGTGAATTAAATTGTTATCTATTCTTGAAGTATTGTGAGTTAGATTCACAATCATTTAAATGTATACAAAGTAATCCTAAGCAAGAAACCTACCATATGGTGGTGCATTGTTCAATATGCTGTTCGTTAAATATACAGTACGTAACATTCTTATTCGTACACATGGATTTTCAAATAAATTGCTATAATATCTGAAAGGAAACAGACTCTTTTGAAATTGTTTCTTTACAACTCAATAACTAATATCATTGGGAACATAAAATCTTACCCAAATTCTGTATAACCAATGACAATAATAAATTAAATGAAACTGAAAGAGAAACATGCCTTTTTTTCTACAACTTTTCTATTCGTACACTTAATAATATAAAAGGAAAAAGTATATTCAGAGTAAATTGACTGACAGTTCTAATACTTTGATGCATATCCTTTGGCTTTTATTACTGCATATCCTTTGGCTTTAATTACTGCTTGACACCTGTTCTTCATAGAATTAACCAGTTTCCGACATGTTTCAGAGCTTATTTTATTCCAGTCGGTTTGCACAACAGTTTTCAACTCTTGTTTGGACTTGACGCCTGCTTTATGGACTCGCCTCTTCAAAATTGCCCATAAATGGTCAATGGGAATGGGATTTAAGTCTGGACATTGAGCTGGTGTTTGTAGTAGTTTGGGTACATTCCATATTAGCCAATTGATGTTAACTCGCACTTTATGCTTACCGTCATTGTCTTGCTGGAATGTGTAGATAGATGGCATGTCCATTTTTTTGGCACTCTGCTTTACATTGTTCTTCAATATGTCCAAATAGACACATGCATCCATGATACCATCAATAAACTGGATGGTACCAACACCTTTGGACGACATACAGCCCCAAATCATTAATGACCCCCACCGTGTTTAACTGTTGGAACTGTGTTAATGTGATCATTGTCTTTATTTGATTTTCTCCAGACCCTATTTATCCCATCTGACCCGTATATATTAATCTTGGACTCGTCTGACCATATGACACTATCCCAAAATTCCTGGTCCTTGTGGATGTGCTCTTTCGCGAATGAAAGCCTATTCCTGCAAATTCACCTTATCTACAAATGGCCTCTTTCGTGGTATTCTGCCATGATATCCATGCTTCCACAAAACACGTCGGACAGTTTGATCGGACATCATCTTGCCAACAACATTTTCTACTAATGGTCGTAACTGAGGAACACTTTGTCGGGGGTTTTCTTGCACTCTTTTTAAAATAAAGCGTCTCTCTTTTGGTTTTCTCCACACATTCTGTGTTGAACCTTCCCCTCTAAATTTGTTTACTATGTATTGAACTGTGGAGTGTGATTTATTGACTGTTTGTCCAGTTTTTCTTGACGAATAACCTCTAAGGGCAAAATTTATAATAACATCCTTCAGATCGGAAATAAGTTCCTTCACCTTGCCCATTTCGAGGCAAGGTGATACCTACAACAATACCTACACTAGCATTCCACTTGACGGGGAGTGCGCCTGCATGTTCAAACTGGTTACGAAGTTGCAAACTGCACGAAATCGCCCGAATAGTGGTGATGCTGTATGCGAGGAGGATTGAAATTCTTGCCTGTACGAATAGCAATGTTGCATGAAACAGCATGTTTTTCTCTTTTCACACAAATTATATGCTCTGTTCATACACTTTGAACATACATTTATATTGACATTTGCTGGTGAAACCTTCATTAACATTAATTTCCAGGTACATATGAAAATGATTATATTTACTAGTATATAGGACATTTTTTCCTCGGAAATTCTATGTGTATGAATAACAATGTTACATACTGTACTTGTTACTTGATGCACGTAATGACAGTTCATGTGCAATTTCTAGTGAATTTGTTAATTATTTACGAGCCAGTTAATTGTTAATAAACATTATTAAATTTGAATTACTTCTATTAGTTGTCATTTCGAAATAAATTTGCAATAGATTATGTAGCTTCAACAATATTCCTAGTATGCCTTTAAGTATCATATGGTAACACTTGACGTTATGAGACATACAAATGGTAAGACTGCATGCGGTCAGTATATGGTAATGTAGATAAGTGCATTTAGTAATGTGTTTCTTATGTTGCAGCTGTGTATTTTGGAAGGGTTATATATGTTGCGAATGATTGCTATTATGGGCATAACATTAATATTGTTATTTGCGATATAATTGTAATTTCTGCATGGACGATTCTATACATTGTTACAATTTCCTTTAATCAACTTGTATTAGTTGACAACTCATTTGAGTTATAAGGCACCACACAATAGTGGGGAATTAACCTTCAAATAAGAGACTTTGTATGTGGTTGTTCGGGGGGCACTTTTCGATCCACGGGTAGTTTCCAATACTCTCTTTTCTATGCCCATTAAAACAAGATACCCTACACATTACAAACTCATTGTCAGTTTTAAGATTGCAATGTTTTAAATCATCTTGAGTCAAAAAATCATCATAATTATTGTTATTATATATTTATTCAAACTATTTATTTCTTATTCCAATTATCATGGTAAAATATTATGCATATGTGTGTTATAAACTTTTATGAGTATTGAAGATATATTTATAATGTTATAAAATCACATGATTGCAGTGAGATATATATTTTGAAATTTAAACCTTATTCTACACAAGTCAATTGTTTAAGCAAGATGAAAATTTCAGTAACCTTTTATACCAAGGAATCTGATAAAATGGTGTGTATACATAAAATTTTGATGGTTTATTTATATATCTGGTGCTCAGATGTTTAGGAATTTGTGAATAAGGTTTATAGGTCTATGTTGAGGTGGCTGGCTCTCTTCTTTGTGTCAGCAGGGGGAGATTTGTGACAGATTTCAACACGGATCACTAAAATATAGCTTAAAACATTCAGTTTTAATACCACGCGAAATATCCCACAATTTTCCTCATTGCATTTCAGTCTTTTGTTTGGGAACCTAGGTTGCAATAATCACAGCTAGAGGATGCAAGTGTTTGATCGTTGTTTCTCCGTTTCTGCACGCACATAGCTATCACAGACTCAGCAATGGGAAACACAGAACTGACCAAGGTTGTGACTTCCACTTTGCTGGAACTTCGACATGCAGTAACAGATGCCCTTTCTCTCTGACCGTGCTTTGAAACAAGAAGTGGCTTTTCAACTTGAAGTCATTTTCTCTTAGAGCACAATGGTTTTGGCAGAGTTACGAAGGAAACGAGTGTTTTAGATTATATGAGTTCAAGAAGAAGTAATGTGTTAACAAAAGATCATTACTGCAGCGTGAATGAAGGAAGTCCAATGGAAGTACCATGATGTATTTGACCTAGACCAATTTCACGAACTTCTACCCTCTGTTCCCAGAAGTGCAAAAATGGGTGACCACTAGAAGGAAGGAAGGAATTAGATGAGGACATTGTGGAAGCAAGAATCACTTTAGATATTATTCTCTCTTAATGGATTTTACGTTGCAGAATTGTGAAGTATTGAGGTATGTACTTTTATTAGTAGTTCAAGTAATGGTGATTGGTAGAAGTGCCTGAAAAGGCTGGTCGAAAAGACAACTAGTCAAAAACATCAAGTGACGTCTTGTGTGCCACAAGTCATTATCGTCGCGATTGGCCGAAGTTACGAATTGTGACGTTCCCTTGTTATACATGCCTAATTGGATTTTTGTGCATAAAGTTAACATGGCAAAAACAGATTTTGCATTCACAAGAACTTATTTGAATTAATGAGTGAAAATCCCACCTCCACTCATCTAATTTATGGTTCAAATGGAAAAGTATTGTTTCTAGTGATTGTAAGAGCACCAGACATTTAATATTTGTTGTTTTAAGGTAAAGAAATGCCAGGTTGAATCAAATAAATAATTATCAAAGGATTAATCAGTAAATTTAAATGACTTGTTACAAGAATCAAATCAAGGTTTAGGAATGGTCAAATTTTCACCGCGAAATTTGTCGACGTAATTGTTGTTGTGAATTAATTAATGTTCTGTTTCAAAATATGAGATTTTACGCTGGGTCATCTGATGTATTTTGTGGCATAATAGTCAATCTTCATTGCGGCGGCTATTATAATAAACTAAACAGACTACTAATCTAAATTCTCATTCACCATTTATCCTTGAACTCATATTGGTTTGTATTAATGTTGGTATGTTTAAAAATGTTAATGACGTGTACTGCAACATTCGTATTCAATTGAATATTTCTAGTCTATTTATTTTGAAGTTTTTGCGATTGTATATTTTCTCCTAGATGTTGATCTTAAAAAATGGTTCTATCGAGACTGAGGCAACATGAAAATACATGTTAATTGCTTCACACGTAAAGACTTTTGTAATTATTAGGTTAATGTACATTTTTGATCCGCTGCCTCAGTCCATGGCAGGTTGCTTCGTTCTCAGTACCCTTCCTTTAAAGAGCTTTCTGACCAAAGTAACAAGCAACACTTGAATACAAAACATGAACATGTGCCGAACAGTTCACTGGACCCTCATGCGCAATGAATGCTATTTTACAGTCTGGAAGTGTCCACGTCACTAGTCACATCAGTGAGAGCATCCTGTGTCGCTTGTCCCATTGGTTTGAAAGTAGCTTTATACTCATGTCGATGGCACTAAGGAAGTGTTGTGGGTTTTCCGTTATCGTTTCATGCAATCATCAGTTATCATCATTGTCACAATTAGTTTCAAGAGGAAGAAAAGCGATCGTAAATATAAAAAAAATGTAAATGCTTCAGTGTGTATTTCTTTAAAAGAAATGATGATGATAATAATAATGAACGTAATTCATATACAAAAATTTAGAGTTACTAAGAGTATTCCACGTGTATATTTTCTCCTGTATTATTAATGAAAGTCACGATAACAGGATGTGGTCGTCTGTCTAGAATGTCCATTAATATCTTCACCACCACTATACCAAATATCATATCAATTATCACATTAATAGAAATGATTCATGTAAAAGAATCAGTTGTTGCAACGAAAATTCCATTTACTTCCATTATAAGCAGATGAATACCATGTAGTGATTCCGACTGCCTCTAGCAGATCATAATGCAGGGCAATGGTCAGAGAGCATAGAATCATGCCATTTTCCACACTACGTTTTTAAGGTGCTGTAACATGAGATATACTAGTTTATTGATTACTGTCATATTTGCTACATTTTTTAAGGTATAGTACTAATTGAATGAAAAATATGATTGATTACTTTAACAAGCAATTGGACTTTTGCAGTACTGTGCAACCTATAATTTACAGTGTGATGCTATATTATAGTTTATTGTGTCATATTCAGTACAATTTTAAAGTGTAGTACACATTTAATACAATATATTCCAGATTTTCTGAAATTTTATTGGATTCGTTCACATCAAAGTCAAATAAGTGTTTAGAGTATTTATTTAATTACTTGAATGCTTACCTCTTTTTCTGCAAGTTGAATATCCTTTTCAACCAGCTTTATACCTAATTCATCATTTTTTTCATTCAGTAAAACTATTGCATTTCCTTGCTCCTTCACTACACGATTCAAATGAGTGATTGTGTTTTCAGCTTGCCTGAAAAACAAAAATCGTATATTAGATATATTTTTATTCTGATTTTTAGTAATAATAAAAGATAGAGTATTTAAAAAATCATATTTTTAAATTAAAAACATTCAGAATATAAAACATTCAAAATTATTTTTAACGTTTGATATGTTATCAGATCTTGCAAAAAAAAAATCCAGTCTTTTATTAAGAGAATAATGAAAGACTGCTTACCTCAACCAGCAAAAATTGTTATTTGAAATAAATAAACTCGAACACAACCAACCACCTCCTGGCAATGTCCCATAATGTCATTGATGGCTTTTGTGAGAAACTCCTTTCCTTGTGGGGCAAAAAAGGATGTACGTGTAGTTTTCACAACAGGTCAGTTTTGGAATATAGTGGTGATCTATTGAAGAAGGTATGGTGAATTTTCTGTTCCTTCCAAGACCAGAAAATTTGTCACCTGTCATTTTGAACATTAGGTTTTTTTTGCTCCATGAATAGAATGGGGCTTGTGGTAATTCACTGGGGCAAGGTGTTTCTTGCACAGTGAATTGTAAATTCATTGAAATTGACCATAGAACACAGATGCACTAATCATTTCACCCTGTCCCCAGTAGTTCATTCATGAATGATCATGTGTTCATCAGAGGAACTCATTTGCAGAGGCGTAGCAAGGGGTGGGTAAAGTGGGTGACCGCCCGGTGCCTTGTTCCTGAAAAGGCCTCGTGCTCCCAGGTTTATACCAAAAATATATATAATAATTAGAAGTGAGAAAAATATGTGAAAAAATTATATTGTGAAGGACAGTGGTTTAACTTTTGATGAACTTGCAGAAAGGTTCCATGTTTCCGCTGAAACAGTCAGACTGCACCTGCATGGGATAGGGAAGTCATACAAGTTAAGCAAGTGGGTACCCCACACATTGTCAGCAGCCAACAATGAACAACGAGTGACAGCCTGTTTGCCCTTGCTTACTTGGCAACTGAACAGACCCATATTTAATCGCTTGCTCACCAGTGCCAAAAAGTGGGTCCTCTATGACACTCCCAAGCATACCAGACATTGGTTGTCGCCACATGACCCTGTTCCTCACACTTTAAGACCACCTCTGCACCCACGAAAGGTTATGCTCTCTGTATGGTGGAATTGTAGGCAAGTGGTGCATTACGAGCTCCTTCCACCTGGTCAGACCATCACTGCTGACCTCTACTCTCAGCAGTTGCAAAGGGTGCACCGTGCATTGCGGCAGAAGAGCCGGCATTGGTGAATCACAAGGGTGTGCTGTTCCTGCACAACAATGCCAAGCCACATGTGGACATGTGGCAAAGAGGACCCGGGAAACCCTTAAGCAACTTGGCTGGGAGACACTGTGTCATCCACCATATTCACTGGACCTTGCACCAACAGATTACCACCTGTTTCATTCCCTCGACAACCACCTTCATGGGAGATCCTTTGCTAATGAGGGAGACCTGCGGGATGCACTCACGGACTTCTTTGAATCCAAGCCCGCCGAGTTTTATCACCAGGGTATTGTGCAGCTGCAGGAACGTTGGCAAAAGGTGTTGGATGCTGATGGAGATTACTTCGAAACCTAAAGGTACATACCATCCACTGTATTGCTCTTTGTTTATCACTGCTCTAGAACAGCAAGAACTTTTTTGGTTACCTTGTATATTTATCTGAATTCTGATATCATGAAACTCAAATGAAGGAATAGGCTTACTTACTGTTACAAACTTGCAACACACAGTGGTAGATGTCGAAATGCATTGAAATCCAAACCTTACACAGCACGGCGACAGCAAAAGAGACAGAAAAAATCCAACAATTTTTCTTTGTTTTGGAGTTCTGTTAAAACATTATTGCAATTGTTGTAACTGTATGATCTTCACTGCTGACATATTTTGAAGCCTTGAAGCCAGACACAGCAATGCACACAGAATGTTGTGCACGATAACAAGCAGTTCTTAGTGTTTCTCGCTTTATTAACTCTCCACCGTGTTTAGTGTTCGGTAGTGATATTACCGTAATGCCGGGTAGAGATCGCGATGTGGGAAGACAATTCCTGTCTAAGTCTTCTAAAAGATTGGCTATTTTGATGCAAAAACTCAAACTTTCTATAAAACCTTGTCAGAAACACGTTGGTAAGGCAGGTTTGAAAATGTTAAAGCCATAATATTCCAGTTTGATAGTATTTGTGAAGCCATAGAAAATCTTCAAGACACCTGTGATGATTCAATAACAGTATGTGAATGTTTTGGTTTGAGTTGCTGTCTTAAGTCCACTTTATGCACAGTAAGGCTAATCGGGACTGGATCTACAGTTTAAAGTGGGATCCGAACCACTTGTGCGTCCACTGGGTATTGAACCCGGGACCCCTTGATTACAAGGCACTGCACCAGAGGGAAGGCCCAGTAACTGATGTGAATCAGTTTTAATAGAAATGACAACCCTCGAATTTCTGTTTTCCCAGGTTGTATGGTATGATATCCTGTCTCGTGTTAACTGAGTGAGTAAACTTTGGCAAAGTGTTTTGAAATTCATTTACATAATGCTCAAGCTCATCTTCATAATTTCTGTGCTTGCATTGAAGAATACTATTAGAATGGATTCCATTAACAAAAGCTCGAGAATATGCAAAAAAGAGTGACTATGACATCCACTTGACATTGAAAGACAGGAGAATTGTTCGCAAGAAAAAAACTGTTTGGTTATAAAAATTCAGAATAGAATATTTTAATGTTATGATAAATAACATCAAATCGAATTTAAAAGTGAGATTTGAAGCATTCACGTAATACATCGAGGCATTTGGATTCATGTTTGATGTGTCTGCTTCGAGGATAATGACTAAGGACACTCTTTTAAAACATTGCCTAGATTTGAAAAATGTGTTGTCTGTTGGTGATGATTGTGATGTTGACTGTTATGGACTGTTTGAAGAATTGCAAGTGCTTGTTGGTGTAGTTCCTACAAACATATACGACATAAAAGAACTGTTTAAATATATTGTGCAACGAAAACTTTGTGAGGTGTATCCGAATATTTGTATTTTGCTTAGAATCATTCTGATTGTTCCTGTAACCACTGCATCCGATGAAAGAAGCTTTTCCAGGTTGAAGTTAATAGAAACTAACCTCCGAACTACCATGTCACAAGAATGATTGTCAGGACTTGCCATGCTATCGATAGAGAATGATATCGCCTGAACTCTGGACTATTCAGAAATTGTGAGCGAATTCAGCTCCAGGAAGAGCAGAGAATGACAATTTTAGGGTGAGTAAAATATAATGATAATCCTTTCACTTTCATAAGTTTATTATTATTATTATTATTATTGTTGTTGTTGTTGTTGTTAAAATTTTGCTAACGTATGGCTGGAGATTTTGTATAGAACAACACTGTGTTTCAAATTTAGAAAACGGAAGGGGGCCTCGTATTTTAATCTCACCCAGGGCCTCGCAATATGTTGCCACGCCACTGCTCATTTGACCCATTTCATCACCTTTTGAACCTTGTGGAAATGAATTGATTGATTTCGTTTTTTATGCTTTACTTCACTTTTATGCCACTTTTGGCTAATTGCAAAGATGACAATGAGTGATGAAATTGATGTATGGACACTTACAAACACCCATGCCCAGGCTGGGATTCAAATGACGGGACCGCTGACATTGTAGTACAATGTGCTAACCACTTTGACATGCAGGCCAGCTTTGTGAAGATGAAGTCTCACAGTATATTCTGATACCCCAAGTTTCATGCTGAGCTCCAAGCATGTCTGATCAGGATCTGACACTGTTCAAATCTTTTGGTCCTTCTTAATGAAAATAACATTTCAATGATACATCTCCCTTAAAAAACCTGAAGGGCCTCCCCGATGGCGCAGTGGTAGCGTCGTCGCCTTGTTATCAAGGGGTCCCGGGTTCGATACCCGGTGGAGGTACATAGTGGTTCGGATTCCACTTTAAACTGTAGGTCCAGTCCCGATTAGCCTTACTGTGCATAAAGTGGACTTAAAACAACAAATCAATCAATCAATCAATTAAAAAACCTGACAAATTAAAATTGGAAATTGATTTAAAACCATGAAAAGCAATATGAATACAAGAGTTGCATGAGTTGATCTTCCCCAAACACATTATGAACATCTTGTTTTGCCTCGATGCCCAACTTGGCCTTACAGAGGGGAGTATATTCACTTTTAAAGATTTCTTCCTGAATGTTTACTGTCACACATTTGACAAACAACTGATAGAAGATCTGTGTACTGTGGTCAATGACAATTTGATTATGGTAAATACCACTTGTTTCAATGGGAATCTTCCCAGCAGTAGAGAATCATGTGAAAGTTCAGTTAAAAAAAAGAGACTGGATTTTTTTGCAGGACTTGATACAGCAATGAATCTTCTTAGGTGTAGATGAGCATCTCTCAACATTCCAACAAGGTTGATTGATTGATTTAGTTTATTTTACTTCGCGGTTTGTGCCTCTTGGCTAATTTGCGAAGATGGGAATGAGTGATGAAATGATGAAATTGCTGAATGGACATTCACAACCAAGCCCAAGAGAGATTCGAACACGGGACCCTTGGTGTCGCAGTGCGATGTGCTAACCACTCAGCCACAGCGTTCGGCATTCCAACAAGGAATCGTGCTTCTAATGTACAAAGGATCTACACTTGGAAAAAGAAGCATTTTCACTGAGGTTGTAACAAACATATTTGGTGCAAATGTTGATTGAAATTAAAAATAAAGAAATACCAACAAACAGAAAGTTCCTTAATGTCACTTGTACACATATTATAAGCAGTATAAAGCAAAGATAAACATAGTGAAATGGTTTACAGCTTATTCTGAAGCCCAATTTTTGCCCTTGAAAATCTATGGTTATGAGTTCAAATATCATCAATAAATGTTATACTGTTAGATTTTAGCAAGGTCTTTAACACAGTTCATCATGTTTTATTAATTGCCAAAATTAAACATTATAATTTTGATTCATCAGTTGTAAAATGATTTTAATCATATCTGCTTGATAGAGTATTGCTATAAAACTCATCTCTACAGATGTCTGATGCAGTAGTATTTTAAGCAGGAATTCCACAGGAATTGATCCTGGATCTATTCCTCTTCACAATTTTCACAGCAAATCTATGTAACATTATAAAAATGTTTACTCTGCATTTTTACACCGACGATCAGGCACATATATTCTAGGCTAGCCTGGCTATCTGCGGAGCCTAGATTAAATACAGAAAATAATCGACTACCAAATGTGACTGATGCTTTACTCTCAAATAACGACCACGGGAGAATATGATAGAACATGGGGATGGGCTCCTTTTCTGTCACCAGGCTTCATGGGTTAAATTCTTTGCCGACCAGCACTGGCGGTGATCGGTGACATATTTCCTTCCAAGCCCAAGCATGGACAGGGAAGTCTTCATTTTATAAAGGAGGTAAAACCTTAGAGCAATGCCTATTCACTAACCAGCATGAGATTTTTCCCAGGTAAGGAAAATTTTGAAACAAAACTACTATTACAGGAAAGGGAAAAGAGTGGCTGGCATGTGATGGGAATTTGTCCTCTAGGGCAAAACAACACTGTCCCATCGAACACATGCAGAAGTCACAGGCCACTGACCTTCAATCAACCACGCTTTATGATGTTTTCAACCCCTCTGCTGCTTTGATTATGACTGGCTGGGGTAGACCTACTGGCCAGAGATGACAAAGGGCATTTTGCGAATGGAAATCGCAATGAAGGAAGTTTAAGAAAATTAGGTCTCTTACTGCATCGATTTTCTTAAGTGTATTGAGTGAGTGAATCTGTGCTGCATTGTGTAGTGAATGAAAATGAGTGACATAATTAACAAACTATTGACAAAACAATTTTCTCGTCTTTTACATGAAGAAAAGCTTCAAATCATGCAGATATGCAGGCCTCTGGCATTGCAAAGAAGAGAAGAATGGATTTGATTTGTTATTTTGTATTGCTTTTTCTGCCACTTTAGCTAATCATGATGATGAGGATGAGTGACGATACGATGAAATTCATGAATGGACATTTACAAAGAATATTAATGACTATGCCTGGATTTGAACCCAGGACCCCTGATGTCATAGTGCACTGTGCTAATATCTATTTCACCACAGAGATCGCCAAGAGAAGAATGGAGTTCCTGTTCAAATTAAATATTTAAGGTAAGAAGTTTATTATTTGCGTATATTCTATTCTCGCACATAGACCTACATAAATATTTCACAATATGGGCCTCTATATTTTATAAATATACCATGAAATATATTAAATGTTTTCCTTACTCTTTCTATATTAATGAAACAGTGATATTTTATAATTATTAGTAAATTGTAATGTATGTATTTTAAATCTGAATGTCACATCACCTTAAAATACAAGAAATTGAACAAAAAAAGAGCCTCCCATTTGAACATTATGCTATGAAGAGATAGCCCAGGTTTTGAACCCAGCATATTCCACTGCCAAAGATATACAACTTAAATTTTCTATTAATCATAAAATGCTAAAGAATAATACTAATTATCATGTAAACTCTAAATTACATAATATGTACTCATGGTGCATAGCAAACAGTCTCAATATAAATGCTGAAAAAGAGGAATTTATGATTATTGGGACAAAACAATCACAAAAGGTGAATGGTGACATAAAAATAGAACCAAAAATTAACAATGTGAAGATTCCATGCAACAACACTTCAAAAAATATTAAGTTACTTTTCAATGGCACTTCAGACTGGACAGATCACATATGTGCACAGTATAAAAAAAACTTACACAATTCTGAGACACCTATATCACTTCCAAAACTAATTACCCACCAAATGTAAACTCAGACTCATTCAAACATTAATCTGGCCACTATTTGATTACTGTGATGTACTATATGACTAGTGAACTAAAAAAGAAGATCCAAGTTACACAAAATGCATGGATGAGATATGTTTTTAACCTAACAAAATGGGACCTATTTCTTCCTAACTTAAATGATTATAACAGTCTAACTGTTGACATACATTACATATTATTTATAGGCAGTATTCAAATTCAACATAAACCAATATATTTATGTGAAAAAGTATGTTCTCACAATATCATTCATGGACAAAGAATGTGCCATAATAATGTAATAGATATTCCACACCATTTGACCACAATGTATGAGTCATCTTTGATTGTCAGCCCTGAAAGCATGGAATGCACTGCCGACCAATATAAAATCAGCAATGAATGACAATAGTTTCAAAAGTAAACCAAGAGAGATGCTTTTGCGTGAGCAACTGCTGAACACACTACTAGCATACTACCAAGAAATTCAAGTTTTCCTCTTGCCCTACCACATAAATAACATTAATATTAATATAATTACTCACTTTCTTGCATGTGTATTATCTTTTAAATATGAATATGTTTATGTACTCTACTAATGGTAGGTTGAATTAACTTAATGGCTTTTTATGTGTTTCATGTATTATCTTTCTATTGCCATATTATATTTGGATTACTGCATTATCTATTAATTACTGCATAATCTTTTAAATTATCTTTATTCTGCATGTTGATACTGACAAGGGTTAAGTTGTAGAGGAGCCAGCAGCTGAACCTTCCCTGCTAAATAAAGACTGCATTATTATTATTATCTAACATGCACTTAGTTCATCTGCATACACAGACAGGGTCCAGAGGGAATAATATAGGTAAAGTAGAGGTAAAGTTACCTCTGTACAGTGGAATATGACATAAATGCATATGAGGGATGTTGAGGTAGGGCCCCATACATTTACAATCTCTGCCCCCAGGTATGCATTTATTATAGGCTGGGTGAACCCCAGAACTGACCCATGCATGAACATTGCTGGAAAAATCCCCACTTGAAGTCACTCACCCCAGGAATCAATCCTGGGTCTCCCACATGGATGTCACACAAAGGGAAATAATATGCCTCTTACATTTCAGACAAGCCCTTCCACCACAGCATTCCATTCCCTTATATTTTTTTAAAATATCCTTCCATGATCAATTATGATTTATATATTCTTAGGTGACAACTAAGTGTGTGTATGTGTGCATACGTGTGCATATGGGTGCAGCTACAAATAACATCCAACCACTGGCTCCTGTGGGAGAGTGGTTAGCACATCGCACTATGATTCCAGGAGTTCCGGGTTCGATCCCAGCCTTGGTGTGGATGTTTGTGAGTGTTGATTCATCAATTTCATCACTCATCTTCGCAAATTAGCCAAAAGTGGTACAAAAAGCAAAGTAAAATAAAGTAATTCAATCAATCAAATAACATCCAACCAGATATAAGTGTTCAGACACATAAAAATCTGATTTTTCTTTCCGTAGGTTGTGATAACAAAATCACACGTCTGAAAATATAAGAGAAAAAGTGAATCTTGGAACATAAGGTAAATGCCGCTGTATTCGACCAAGTACCAGAAATCAAACAGTCATTGTTAAAACATTGTTAAAAGTCAAGTATCAAGGCAATATGCAAGTCTTTCAACATGAGAAACTATTTGGCAACACTGTACAACTCCCAACTTCTGTCGAATATTGTTTGTTATCTAGACAACATTCTTGGTAGTGTAAATTTTGACTTGTTTTATTGATATCCTTGTCAATTTTACTAAAGGTAAGTGTAACTTATGTGACAGTTTATATTTTTCTTATATTTTTTCACCATTACTTCAAGATCATGTACTTGTATATGCATTAATATTTTTCAGAGTTTAAAATTGTAGATTTTGACTAACAAGTTTATTAACCCTATGTCGAACATTGGGACACACATATTATGGTATGAGTGTTCCAAAGTTTGACACCAGTGTCGAATACTGGGCATGTTAAAGAAAACTATTTCACATTAACAATGACCAGTATATGGAGTGAAAATCGGTCAGGTCTAAAATTCAGCTTCCTACAACACTCAGATCCAGTGTTCGACCTTTGACCAGAAACCAGCCCCTGTTGATTACTAGTGCATTACCTGTCGAAGATTGGTGAATGCATTTAGATGTTGTTTATTGGCTCCAGGTACTTAACTACATGTCAAAAACTGAGTTTACAGAAAGTGAGAAAACGTTCCTTTCATAAATTTTAAGGACATTGAGTGTATGGTGGATGGTCGATGTTTCGAGCAGCAGTGCCCAGTAGCAATTAATGCGCTACTATTTTAAAACTGCACATCATATTTCAGTTTGGTCTTTTTCTATTCCATTATTACACTGCATGCCACAAGAGTTATATTATACTCACAGTATATTTATTGTTATTTTTCAAACATTTATTGTTTTTTTTTAATATTGTTATTTTGTTCTGAGCATTAATATTGTTATTTCTGAGCATTGAGTCTTTTGTTATTTGTAGCATCACTCTTTATATACTATTCTAATGATATCATTTGAGGAGCTGGTCAGCAATAATTAAAGGCCAAATGCACAATTAGAAAAACTTGAAAACTGTTCATGAGTGAAAATGTTTTCTTTCTACTTGCCAGATTTAAGTGAAATTTAAAAGCAAAAATAAATAAAAAATACATTCATATACATATATTCATCCACACTTTGTAAATTGTTTGTATTAATTGTAACAACAACAGCATCACTAAATAAGTTTTTCATGAACCATCTGCAAAATTTTGTCCACGGGACCACTCTTCACATAACATGTATGTTATAGCATGGAAGTGTGAGTTGCCTGTGCACCATGAAGCTCCCAGGGTAGAGAGAGACGTGAGTCAAATACTCTTCTTGAGGCCCTGGGGGAAACCTACCATGAGTTAAATACAACTCACGTGGCAGCTAGCATGTTAAGAAATAGTCGTTGTGCACTGTGATCATTTTAACTGCAATGACTATATTCTTTTTCACTACAATGCATGCATTGCATGGTATAAATAATTATACCCTAAATCTATTACCTTTTCCAATTTAATGGTTAACTCTGAAAAATGAGATGAATCCAACCAATCGAACAATTTTAAATGCTACTTACTTCAATTGACTGGCAAGTGAAGACACATTTTCCTGCGACATCTTCAAGCATCTATTTTCATGAGAGAGTTCTATTATCTGTCTTTCATTTTCTTCATATCTTTGTTTCAAAATATTTACCAGACGCAGAACTTCAAGAATGCTTCTCTCTTCATGATTTTGCTGTCTTCCACCACCCGAGCCTGATGTCCTCTGTCTCCCTAAATCAAAATAATCATAATTACTATACTAGGAGACAGACCAAGTTGCTGAAATATTGCTCAAAATTTTAAAAAAAAATAAAGAAATCACATACCAAACTTTAACTTTGTATGCAAATGGCTCATGTGTTAGGCTTGATGCAAGCAATTCCTCTTTAAGGTGAAGTCATGCCGTCCGTCCAAGCGTGGCTGTTCCTATCCCCCTTATTTTCTTTCTTCCAAAGAGAGACAAGTTTCCGCCATTTACTTACATTGAAGAAAAGAACAGTTTTACATTTTCCGCTGAGCTACTGGACTTACTACCTTCAAATTTTTAAGGGACATTACTGAAAGGCATATATTCAATGTTTGTGTATCACAAATGGTTTGATACTTGGTTTTATTTACATTAAGTTTGGCAACGTTGTTTAAAAATGTCATTAAGAAGCACAAACTATCTCCTGCCTTTACATGGGAGGGTTCTTCCCTGGTGGTTGGCGCGTGTCCTTTCCTTTCTTGACCATTTCCGCAGGGTTGGAGTGGGGTGGTGAGGGGTTGCAAATGACCCAACCAGTTTTGGGATTCCATTGAATCCTTGAAGCTTCGTCCGCCACGTATGTCAAGTGGAAATCGCCACATATTAATAAATTATTATAATTAATTTCAAATGTCTGACATCATTATCTCATGAAAGCACACAAATATTAATGAATTAATCGTGGCAAGTCTGGCTTGATATCAAGATAAAGTTGTTACACAAACAAAAAAATATTTTTGAGCAACAAAAATGTACTATCTTTTTTTTAGGCACTTTTGTTAGCACACGATTTATTTAAACCTTAGCTTACGGAGGGGGTTGGGGGAGTGCTGTCAGGCCCACCTTCACTATCTTTTTTATTTCTCAACTGTGAGAATTTTTTATGAAAACTTTAAAATAAATTACATTGTTCCCTACAGTGTTCTCAATATTTCTGTATTTCCTTCATTCACAAAAACATAAATGCAATGTAAATAGGAGGTAGAATGTAGTAGGTGGGCCTATGAGGTGTGATCTTTGAATGTGTGTTATTCGAGACACTCACGACAGTGACAGTGTAGAATAGGTTCATAATGATAGTAATATTTGTAATTATTATAATTAATATACAACTTCCCATCTATAAACAATAAAACATTAATAAAAAAATATGTTTTGAGTGAGTTTTAGCGAATGGTAAAATATGTGTGCAACACTCATGCAATAATTGTTTTTTTTTTATTTTTGGTGGTATTTTTCGTAATTGTAATTAATTAATAAAAAACTACACATACATAATCAACAAAGAAAGCAGGATTCAATAACAAAACAGTTTTGAAATTTTAGTGATAAAAAAATGTCGACCTGTGAGCCCCCCTCTTTTAAGTAAGTTTATCTTACGGCACCAGTAAGCTAGGGTTAATTAGCACAATAATAGTAATCAAGATATTAATAAATTATTCATGGCGATTCTGACTTGATATCAAGATAAAATCGCTACAACAAAAAACATTTTTGAGCAACAGAAATGTACTATCTTTTTGGCATTCGTTACCACTCAAAAACACACTATTTATTTTGATCAGAACCCAAATTGTAATGAAGATATAATAAATTAATCATGCTGATTCTGGGTTGATATCAAGGTCATCCACAGGTTTTTTTTTCTCGGGGGGGTGGGGGGGATAAGATTTCATGTCTTGCTCTTTAGTCTTAGATTCTTTGTTATTATTATTATTATTATTGCTCTACAAATCATAAAATTCAAATTGAATTGAAAAACGTTCGCATATATACAAGTTCAGGTTCGAGTCTACTATTTAATTAGAATCTGAATTTGCCTTCCTTCCTTCTCATAAACATCAATCACTTTATTGTAGATTAGGCACACACAGGAGATGTACTACGTAGACATTTTCAGCAAAAAATGCAGGCTCGACCAGGATTCGAACTCAGGTCTCTGGCAGACCATGCCATTGCTCTAACCACTGAGCTACCGAACCGGCCTTGCCTCGCCTGACTTTTTGCTATTGCTGTTTTAACTGCATGGAATTGTTTTTGCCAGTGCTACCACAATGGGATCTGTTGACTTTGAAACACAGTAGACTTCGACGTTGCCCAGTTCTTCCCAGTGTAGAGATGTTAATTATTGTAGATTAGGCACACACAGGAGGTAAAAATTGCAACAAAATATATTTTGGCATCTATTTTTACCCACGCGTGATATTTGTGATGTTCAGAAAGAATACGCAATGGATATTTGTGAATATTTTTTGGGAATGTTATAGACATTAGAGCCTATTTCTATTCGGCCATTTGACAGCACTTTTTCAATCACCATTTTGATATAAGAAGCCATTTTCATGGTCATATTGTGACTCCAACTGGACTATGTCTGATATTCCTTGGGCAAGGTTTGGGTTTATCAAGGAGCTCATCTAAATATGCATCCCAATAAGTTATTTAGTTCAAATTCTGGGTAAGCCATAGATGTGTGTTTGTATCATAATCTATTCCATCACTTCATCTGTCATCCTCATCATCGCTCCTGACAACAGAAGTAGAAAACCGACATAAAATAATAAAAATATAGTCACTTCATGTGAATGATAGGATTACGCCTTCAATGAAAACCACACATGATTTCTCCTTTCAATGTCCTTTGCCTTGTATTTTTTTCATCAAAGTTAGCCTAATGGTGACGTAAATATGTATATAATCCGATTAAAGACGACTTGAAATTGCACATTTATCCCGGTACTTGCCCCCCCCCCCCCATCCCAAGAAAATTTGTTTTTGCTCCTCTGCCCACTACCCCTGCAGGGGCATGATTTGTGAACAAAGTCCTTCCAAATCAAGAAGGTCCACGGCTGCCAAAGACGAAGAATGTTCTTGAAGATGCAGTTCACCCCCCCCCCCCACCTCCTCGTGTGAAACAGATGACTGACCGCCTGCTCCATTCTGAGAACCTGTTTACCCTAGCTGAAAATGAGGAAGAAGACGCAGCTATTAGGTTTCAGCAATTGAGACCATTTCACTTGCAGTTCTACACTGTTGCCAAACTTAATGTAAAGAAAACCAAGTTTTGAACCATTTGTGAAACAAGAAATTTACATTTACGCACCATGAAATACACTTTTCAATAACGTCCCTTAAAAATTGGAAGGTCACAAGTCCAATAGTTCAGGAGAAAACGTAAAATTGTTATTTTCTTCAATGTAAGTACATGTGGGAAACTCATCCCTTAAGACTAAAAAAATAAGAAGAATAAAAATTAAAAAGTGCAACTTTTTACTTTAGAAATGGAAAGTTTTATGACAACTAGTTGTCTCATTTTGATTCATTCCATATCATTTTCACTCAAAAATCATGGTGATATTATCTCATGGCTGATACCCTCACCATACTTATTCAATTGCAAAAATATGTTTCTAGCAATCTCTGAATTATAGTTATGAGAGTTGTAAGACTCATTATAAGCTAAAAATATTCCTCCTGCTCCTAGAATGGGACGACATAAGTTTCATGGAGCATTAAAGGGGTTATTTATCACTTTTGCTAAAAATAAAAATAGTAAGAAAGTACATTTGCTATAGAAAAATGTTATTCTCTCCCTAGGTTTGTCAAATATTGTGAGTGGTGTGGTGGGTGTGCTGTGTGGGGGCAATGTGAGCGGAGGGGAAGGGGAATGAACATGAGATTTGGTTTGGGAAGTTACAGAGTGGCCTTTATTTAGGCCAGGAGGGTGTGATTGCAGTTGTGGCTGATATGCAGACACTGTCATAACATTTTTGTACTGAGCTGTTGGTGGATTGGGGTAATTTTAGGTACCCAGGAACTGTTGTTGAAAGTGATATTCAGATTGTTGGCATGAAATGCAACAGTAAAATCCAGGTGTTGGGTGGAGTAGCAGTGGTTGTTGATCCAAATGTGGAAGGCTATGGATGTTTGTCCCACGAAATAGGGACCACAGATGTTCCAGGTGAGGTTTCAGGTATGGAAGGTTCCTTTTGGATGGAGAGTAAGTTTGCCTGTGGCATTGTGAATCTGGGGAGATGGGGAGGTGGTAAGAATGGGACAGATTCTGCACTTTGGGCAGTTGCATTTGTGAGCAAGGGACATTATTTGTGAGGTGAAGGTGTATTGTGAACCAGGGTGGTTTTCAAACAACTCTGCTTGTCTGGAAAGATATTTCAGGTGTTGGAATCGCTGTGGAGAATGTGAACGAAGGAATGTATTATGTGTCTAATTTTTTTTAGGTGGGGATGGTATTGCATGACAAGTAGAGGGGGAGGTTGGTGTCAGGTTTCTTGGTGGCTGTTCACGAGGCTGCTCAGGATATTTCTTTTGTAACCAGGATGGAAGGATAAGCATACTTAACCAAAGCATTGTGTAGGCATTGTGTTCCTTGGGAGGTGCATAAGGTGTTGAGGCATTGTCCTCTGGGGGCAGGGAGAATGGGATTGTTTTATTGGTGTGGTATGGGTGAGAACTGGAGAAGTGTGTGTGTGGTTGGTTATTTTGATGTTTCCAAATTACCATCCTCAATGAGCATGTCCACACTTAGGAAAGTGATTTTATTGGTGGAGTGGGTCCAGATGAAGTTGCTGGAACTGAAGTGGTTCAGTTGATGTAGGAAAGTGTTTATGTATGATTCCCAGCAGTAGCATAACTAACATGCTCTCCGCAACTTTCAGTTGTATGCCCCTACTAGTTTTTTTTGTTTTTTTTTGTTCTTTTTAATATTTTATTTAAGGAAACTATCTTTCTAAAGTATTAATTCATGCATACATTTATATTAAGTATGTACAAATATCAAAATACATGTAATGTGAATCAATGTAAAACTGGTAAGGATAAGACAACAGACAAACTGTAAATGATTATACATGAAAATACATGAGTTTTAAGAAGTGGGTCGGTCATACCTCGCTAACAAGTAAATGACGTCAATGTCCCTGAAAGCCAAACTACAGGTGGATAATGTTGTTATTACATATAAAATTCTTTTAATGATTTCGCGCCACTTATCCAGACCTTGTTGCAACATTATTTGAATACTTTATGATTTTTCCAGACACTATATGCCATACATGCATTCAAGTGAGTTCAGTATACATTCCGTGTTCTTTGATTTTTAAAAGTATTTTATCTAACCTGTACGGCTCACAATAAACAGTGTCTAAAATAGATGAGTAGCATAACCGAAATCTCTGTGTTTATAGTGCTAGCGTAATAATAATAATAATAATAATCGGAGGTTGAAATATTCAGCAAATGAAGGTTTTCTTCTAACCTGGTAATCCACTTTCCACTTTTCTAGTGATTAACATTTTCTGTTTGCAGTTGTAGGGGCATAAAAATTAAAAATATATGTTTGGTTGAAAATATATTTTAACACCAAAAAGAAAACTTTGTGAACCATTGGTCTTTCTTAATTATCATTCTTACTGTGTCCCTTACTTGCATGGTGGGGGTTGCAGGGCTGTTATTTATACCACTGATTCCCAGTGTGTTCATATCATGAAAATGTTGTCCACAAAAAGGAGCAACAAGAGTGGTCTCAAAGGTTGGGTGTCCAGATACTCTTCTTTGAATTTGCTTGCTCATGAGGATGTTTTCATATGATGAGCCCACTGTTGTGCCTATGGTTGTGCCACTGATCTGCAGGTAATGTTTGTCCTCAAATGTAAATTTGTTACAGGTAAGAATAATTTGGATTAAGTGGGACTGGAAATTAATTGCTGAATTCTGGGGCTTAGGTCTGTTGTTAAGGTAGAAATCAATTGAACAGGAGAAGTGAGGGATATTGGTTTAGTGGGAAGTGACATCAATGGTAGCAAGAATGGTGTCTGGAGGCAATTGATTTTCTGAAGGAAGTGGGTGGGGTCACAAAGGTAGTAGGGCAGAATTTTCACAAAAGACTGGAGCTGGAAGTCTATGAGTGCAGAAATTTTTCAGTGGGTGAGTTGTAGCCATGTTCAGGCTATGAGAACAAGAAAAATGAAGAGATGTATATTTTAAGTCAACCAATTAGAACCATATTGATGAGTAAGAAATTGCCCTCTAATGAAGATGTGTTGCATCAATTATTGTATTTTCGTTTGTTAGAGAAGAAAACTACTCATGAAAATGAGACTGCAGTTATGAGGAAAGAGTTTCCTATCTCAAATTCCAACAACTCAGAAATGCAATGCTTTCAGCGGACTAGATTAGCCTCTCAAAGTGTGGCAGGAACTGAACAACTCTTCTACATGAACATCTGCAACACAACAGAAAAATGAATCTTTCTTCACTGCAACTCATCATGATCTACTAGTCATTTTACATGCCACAGGCTTAGACATGATACAACTTGGAGATAAATAATTCCCAAGAATAGTCACAAATGACACAAAACTGTCAAAAATAGAAATATTTTTAGAGCAGAAAAAAATTAATATGCAGAAAATGAAGGAAAATTCAGACAACTCTATGCAAGAGCATCTTCAGAGCATGGTGAAGGCAATTCAAGCAAAGTTCTAGAAACAACTGAGTCTGAGGACAATGATGATTGTAATCTGCATATCATGCCATCTTCTCCCAAGCAAAGGAAGCTATGTCAGCCAGCTCTTGCAGATAGTTCCGAAACAGCATCAACTCTGAATGGAAATAAAACAACAGACAGACAGGGAACATACACGGCATTTGCCAAAGATCTTGGGTCAGCCCCCATGACAGAGTGGTTACCACACCATGCTATGATGCCAGGTTCGAATCTCAGCCTGGGCAAGAATGTTTGTAAGTGTCATCATGTCATCACTCATCCCCATCTTCGCAAATCAGCCAAAAGTGGCACAAAAAGCAGAGTAAAATAAAGCAAATCAATCAATCAATCAACCAAAGATCTTGGATAAAATGGAGACGACTTGACCATGAACTGGCCATCAATCTGGAGAGCATGAATGAAATATTGTGAAGAAGCTACATCCAAGATTAGAGAGACGTTCTTAACACCTGTCTTCAAGTAGAGATGGAAATATTTTTACCTGATGCTACAGGGAAAGGAAAAGTTGACTGCCCTCTTATGTTTTATGTTTGTACCTGATGCTGGAATAACAAAACTTCTTGGGGTTCCTATAATTAAGTGTGAGACAGGAATGAACCCAAACCAATGTGGTGTATGAATAGATTGAACAGTTTGAACTATGAAATTGTATAAAGGCAATGATGGTATTTGACACTACAGCTGGCAATACAGGATTTAACCTAATCCATTTGGCATGTCAAAATCACATTATCAATATCGTGCTAGAAAAAGAAAAGGGGTATATTATTTCTTCAATAATTTGCCCATTTTAAATGGAAATACTGCAAATAATGTGGCATTTTACAAAGAACTACAGTTATGGTGAGTGCAAGGAGTAACTAAAATAGGTGTGATGAAAAATAAGGGGTGTCAGAAGATTAGGGGGTGACAAAAGATAAGGGGTGATGAAAGATTAGAGGGCAACGAGAGACAGGGGCTAACAAAGATAAGGATGAATATAGAATAGGGTGATGAAAGATAGGAGGCAAAGAGAGACAGGGGGCAAACTTAATTATGACAAAGGCTGGGGCAGGACAACAAGAGTCAGGGTATAAACAAAGATAAGAGTGATGAAAGATGGGTGGTGATGAAAGATAAGAACGAAATGGACTTAATGTGAAGGACTAGTATAATATTAACTAGAGTGGATCAAAAGTTTTCTGAGAATCTAGAAAATATTCCCGCAACCTCTGCCCCCTCACTAATTTTCTTTCATGTGCAATCACTGTGGAAAGGCCACAGCCAGAGAGAGAAAGCAGCTGACATATACCTCAGCACCACTTGGGTGGTGATGAAAAAATGTGATGAACTACAACTACCATTTTTAGGAACTTGCTGCAAAGACAGATTAATGGCTCAATTTTCTCCTGCTTCCCTCAGAAGGGGTTTATTGTTGTTTTTTTTTTTTTTTGGTTTTTTTTAGTTATTCATAAATTTGCATAATTGCAATGAAATATATAAAAAGTGACATCTTACAACATACCCCAAGACACAAAAAATTAGCAACCATGGAATGTGACATAGTATCCAGAGTGGATAATTTCCCTCAATCTACCACAACTACCACCCTGCTTTAACTTTGGTACATAGTTTAGTTCAGTGTGGTTTGCATTGAAGTATCATTACCTTAGAATATTTTGTACGGTAGTTATGAGGCAGTGTTTCGAATTTGTTTGAATAAGACATTATCATCACTCGGACACAAAGTCATTATTCTGGCAAAAGATATAATGGGAAACATGCATAAAAATAACTAATGAAATAGCACACAAGCATGTTCCACTTGCTAAAACAAGCTTATGGGACTATTCCATCTACGATGTCTTTCTGTCTGTGTTAAGTCATAAATTCTAAAAATTTAACCATTGTCGAAGTAGCAACCATCATTTCAGTACCCCATCCTCAGATGAGACGAAACTAGGGAGGGGGGGGGGGGACAACAACATGAGATTCTCTTGCATTGCCAAATCTAGAAGTTCATGTGTGAGGAGTATGGTTACGTAAACTTCTTCCAATCCTTACTATAAAGAATTTTGAAATAAAGAAAATATCATGGTCACATAAAATCTTGTATTATTGGCTACCTACCCATGATAAATTCCAATGCTGCAGGAATGTGCTGGCTTAACATAAAAGACAACAGTTAAAATTAGTAACATTGTGTCAAGATGATAGCCAAGGCCATTCTCCTTGTGAGTTAGTATTGGGGTTGAAAAAAAAATAGGTGGGGGATTACTTTGTCTTGCATTTTGCACCCTTGTTTGGAAAAAATGGGTCTGGCCATGTGTATAGACCTTTCTTCATTCAATAAAAATGGAAAACTGGTCTCTGCAACAAACATTAGTAGTGCAGAATTGTATGCAAAAGATTGGAGACATTGTTAATTTGCTGCCTAGTTGATGTTTAATTGTATCAGTTATTTGTGTGAAAACTGTTGTCATGGTTCATGTTAATTTTATGAAAAAATATACGACATTTAAAGAATATTGCTTTCCAATTTTGCAAATTTATGAATAACTAAAAATATATATAAAATAAACCCCTTGCGAGGGATGCAGGAGAAGAATGATCACCTCTCAAGTCATTAATCTACCCTTGCAGCAAGCTACTAAGAATGGTAGTTGTAGTTTGCCTAAATGTTTTCATCATGACCAGGGGTGGCCACAAGGGAAGATTATGGGCCAGGTTGCACCACTGAGATTTTTGGGGGGGGGAGTTTTTCACTTCAAATAATATAAAATTCAACATTTATATATTTTCCAAAATAAATGTAAAAATTTTTCACCCTAAATGCACCATATTTAATCCATTAGATGAAGAAAAGAAAGTGTTTAATGGTATTATCAAAAGGTAGGGGGGAGATATCCAGCACTTACATATTAGAACTTAATTGACACGTGGGTTCTTGGGAGGATTCTGAATTAAACGTTGAGGGGGTTGGACAGTATGAAACTCTAGGTCTTAGATTATGGTGGGTATTTTTGTTAGGAAGGATTGAGCGTTAAATTGAGGGGAGTATCCAATTCTTTGAGTATTACTATTGTCTTAGACTGTTGCGGAGATTCTGGTGTGGAGACTGAGAATTATTTTTCTTTTTGGAGGAGGCAATATCCACTCTTTTCTTTGCAGGAGGCAATATCCACTCTTCAATATCAACAATAAGTCTTCTGAAATTGACATGGAAATTTTGGTAGTAGGATTAAGTATTAAATTTAAAGAAGAGATACTAAGCTCTTGTCAACGGATTTCTGTAGTGGAGAGAGAGTTCGAACATTACATTTTGGAGACTGTATTTTGCAATATGGTATCCACATGTTTTCGACCCCGAATGTGCCAAAAGAGAAGCTGGAAAAGACTAAATACCTCCCCATTAAATTAATATTCTTGAACGACTGAAAAGAAATGGATGTAAAAAATTTCTTCCTCGCTTAGCTCGCAATCATGTGTTCTATGAATGTATGTTTGGTGCTTTACTGTGGTGAATGTCAAGTATATACTATAGCTGCAGTGCAAGACATAAGAAATATTCATTAATAAACAGAACTTCTTAAAATATAATGCTTATTGTTGGGTTGGTATACTGCTTAATATAAAGCAGGTGCATTATTTGGAACAAAAATATATCCAATCCACATTTCTAACTTCTTGTTAGAGGAAAATTTTACTATAACAAGTTAAATTTGCACTGAAGATAAAATCCACGTAATTTTTGTTATGGGTTACTAAAATAATTATATTTATCCCAAGTAAACAGGAGGTGGGGGGGAGTTCTTTGAAACAGGAACCACATTATATTAATGCCCTGAGCTTAAGAATTCGTAGCTAGGGTTCTCTAATGTCTCGTGAAACTATAATTGAATTGGTCATACAGCTGCAGCATGTTATTTGGTTAGCCAAGGTTCAATTTTCTATCTTTATCTTAATTTGTGTAATAATTTGTGGTAAATAGTCAAATGGTGAGTTTCTTAAACCTACTCACAAACACTATTGATATGCATATTTACATAATTTAATTTACTAGAATTAACCAATCATTGTGCTAGCTTTAAGTTTTTCAAAAATTGAACATTTAGAGAATATGGACAGTTTATTAAAATTGTCATTTTTTTTTTTACTTTCATTTCAAACTGATTTTTTAAAACCACAACATTAACTACAGTGTGCTGCAATATTTGTTATAAGTTTGTGTTTGCTTTTATTAGAAACATTTCAAGGATGAAGAGCCTAGTATGGCAATGTTAATCAAAATATTATATCTTCATTAAAACTATTGGAACATGTTTAATCTAGAAGTTCATAAATGTGTTGAATAAAATTATAAAATACTCAATATATTCATAGGATAAAAATGGTAATAATAATAAAGAAAGTATTAAAAATATCATGAAGGAAGATGGTAAGATTAGTAATTACTAGACTTCGGATTTTAGGTTTTTAACCTATTTTTTCCTTTGCAGGTAAATAACAAATAAGTTATATCAGCGTTTCATTAAAAAACGAAACAACTGACATAGTTTTATAGTGCCTAAAATAACCTATTTTGCTTGTTAGAATCTATTTTTTGGTTTATGTGCCTAAATTAAATTTTTTCTTAGGTTTTTATATATTTTTTTAGGTTTTACAGGATTTTTATATCTCACAGAGGTATTTACTAGGTTTGGTGGTGAAATAATTCCATGACTGGCATGTTTGAAACATGTTTCCTGACGATTTCCCTCCCTCCAAGTATATGATGTTTATCAGAGCTCTAAACAAAAAAAAAAATGTCTGACGCACTGTTACCTGCACACAGTGGCGGCAAAAGGGGACAGTTCCCCCTTACTTTTTACCCCCGCACTATAGACTTTTAATGCTAAGCCTTGCCTACTAAGATAAAGTAAACTTTTTTTTCACCCTCCTCCCCATTCTCAGTTTTGGCAACCAATCGTCTCTACTGCCTGCACAGTCAAAAGTGCAATCTTCTGATCTGTGCTGCCTTGCTCACTCTTGTGTGAGTTTGGTCCTTTTTGGCATTCACGCGTTCCAAAATAATGTCTCAGCATTCAAATTTGATTTAATTGATTGATTGATTTGGTGTTTTAATTTCACTTTATGCACAGTAAGGCTACTTGGGACTGGACCTGGTTTGTATGATTACAATGTACAAAAAAATTAACCAATCAACTTCAAGATATATTATTTTGTAATAATCTTCCGTCTGTCAGATAGATTGTTCTGCAAAAGACACTAACAAAGTTAACGGATTGAGAAAATTTTGTTTTATTTTCCATGTAGCTATCTTTTTCTTCCTAATAAAATAAAATAAAATAAAAGCTAAACTGAGATAAACTTTCCTCAGGGCATATATAAACATGTATAAATTTAATGGGATTTGGATTAATAAAAGTTGCAATTTTTCACGTCTAAGGACAAAAAATGGGACTAAAGAAAACATCCGGTTGTACCTTTTTCCATGTCTTTGCCAAAATTCATTAATAATTTCCAGAGCAAATAATTCACGCATAATTCCCAGAATTCAAGGAATTCCAACTGAGTAGCCACCCTGATATTGTGCAGTAAATTATACATATGTAATTCATTTTTCATACCAACAAGTGTAGTATTGTATAATTTGTAGATAATTTTGAAAATGATATAAAGAAATGGAAATTTGTTTAGAAAATTAATATTTGGTTATTACGGAAATTATTGTGAAATTTTGTTTTTAACGATTGTAACTAATCAGTATTTTTCAGGAATTTTGTCAAAATTAAGTCTTTTTGCAACCTATTTCAGGATTTTTGGAGCCTAATTTAAGATTTTTAGAACCTATTTTAGGATTTTTAGAGTCTATTTTAGGAACCTAAAAGCACATTTTTTAGAACCTAAAAATCCGAGGTCTAGTAATTACACATGCATTCTTGCATTGACTAGATAGTTGCTGTTGACTGATAGATTTATTTCCCAGCTTTGTGTTCAGGGGGATACAGTGAGAATATCACATGGTTTATTCGCAGATTTAGACAACCTTGAGTAACGCTGTTAAAGGAATATCTTCCTACAACATGAACTTCTTGCCATCAGAATTAGAAGTAGGTCTTTCCGAAGACAAGAATTGCATCTGTAAGGAAATTGAGGATGCAAAGAAATTCACAAGAAAAATAGTTTCTAGGGATTTTTATAAATGATAATTATTTGTAGTATCATTGTAAACAAAATATTTTTCATGTTTAATAAACATGAAAATTATTATTTATGTCTGATGTTTTTGCTTGGTGCTTAACCAAAAAAAGCCTACAGTCCTTCTAAAAGGACACTTTGCCTGTTTGAATCTAAATCCCTCTGGAGGGGTCCTAAACCCTGCGCGAGACTAGTTTTGTCGATTTTGCACCACTGCATTGTTCTTAGAACAAAGCGTAACAAAATGAATACAAGTTCCGGCTATTGATATGTTATTTTTCCTTATTTGTGTTTATGAGTCTGTGAAGCCATATCATTTTCTTCACACTGCAGAACGGAAAGGTAAGTTTTGTTATCTTTTATAAATGTTTCAGTTACTTTATGAGCAGTACACGTTTGCTAGGTTCATATGTGTTTGCCTAAAACCAAATAATGTTCAAAATTTTAATACACAGAGATGCAAAAATTATGTAAAGTTAGGTGTCCTTTAAGAAGGACAGTAGGCACTTGAGGGTTCTTTGTGTTTACATTCATTCATTTATATACATTTATATATTAATATATTAATTAATTATTATTATAATTATTATTATTTAATGCATTAATATATATGCCGGACCCCATGGCCGAGTGTTTAGCACATCGCGCTGCGACGCTAGGGGCCCCAGGTTGGAATCCCTCTCCTGCATGGTTGTTTATAAATGTCCATTTCATCCTCATTACATGGAAGGCAATGGTAAACCACCATGGGTTCACCTTGTCCAGCGACCTTCCGGTCAAAAGACCTGCCTTCAGGCAGACAACTCATCATCATCATCATTAATATATATATATATATATATATTCATTTATATACATTTATTTATATTATGTAAATTTTGTATTACATAGGTCTTACACTTAATGAAATGCTTTCCATCCTTGAGGAGGAAGATGATGATGATGATGATGGTGATAGTTTACAACATGAGTTGGATATTGTAATAATGCCACCAACCAATGCCACAGGAGATGTCACCGATGAAGATTCTGGAGAAGATGATTCAGTTTCACCCAATAACCTACCAGGATCTAAGTTGAATGCTGAAGCAGAACTCTTTACTACCAACAACAATGAGATAATTAGTAATTTGGATGAAACTGTTTCCCGAAACAACAATCAAGATTCTCCATCAGTGTCATCTAGTGAAAATAATATAAGTGGACTAAAGGAAAACTGAAGGTGTCATTTAGTGACTAGCCAACAATTCAGGAAGTATTCAATGAAGAGTCACCACTCAAAATGTTTTTGCATTTCTTTGATGATGCTATTGAATTGTTGGTAGAACAAACTAACAGAGAAAGAACAAATCGGGAGATGTCAGTGAAGATGAAATGAAGTGCTTTTTAGGAATTATTTTGTTGAGTGGATACAACCAGGTTCCTAGAAGGCATCTTTATTAGGAACAATGTAAAGATACAAGCAATGGCGCAGTTGTGAATGCTATGTCTAGAGACAGATTCGAATTTATTATGTCAAATCTGCATTGTTGCGATAATGAGCATTTGGACACAAGTGATCGTCTTGCAAAAGTGAGACCTCTTTTCAACATATTGAATAAGAAATGTCGGGAAATGGCACCACAATTCGAATATCACTGTGCTGATGAAGCAATGGTGCCATATTATGGTTGCCACGGATGCAATCAATTTATTCACGGCAAACCAATCAGGTACGGCTACAAGCTGTGGGTTGGTGCTACTTGTAATGGGTATGTTGTTTGGATGGATCCATATCAGGGTGCAAAAACGAAACTACCTGATGAATACAAAGTAGGCTACTTCGTCTTGGCCCATCCGTGGTGCTCATGTACACTGATGTTCTAAAATCTACTGGGTCTCACCCTTATCATATCTTATTTGATAATATTTTTACCACAATTCCTCTTCTTACCGAAGTAAGTCTGCATGGTTGTAAGCTACCACACAAACAATTAAAATATGTTCTTATATATTTGTGTATTTGTTTCATGTTAAATAACATTTCTTTCGCTGAAGAAAAATGTGCATTACTTCGTTACACTAACATAATGTACCCCTTAATGCCTACTGTCCTTTTAAAAGGACACCCTCTAGAGCATTCTTGAAACTAGATATTTCAAAATAAAAACTATTTTTACATTAATCTGATTTTTGTTAATGGATAAAACACAAAAAACAAGAAAAATTAAAGAAAAAAATTTTCAGGCATATCTGGGTTAATTTGAAGTTCTCTTACAAAATGTTTTGCACATATACCAAATTGTATGTCCTTTGAGTCTATTTTAATCTTAATGTTTTAATTTATTCATGATCATATTCTGTATTTAAAATAGTTTTTCATTGCAATTGGCCAAAAGTGGCAGAAAAGCGACGTAAATAACCTAATTTCACAAATCAAATGAAATTGTGTAAATCCAGATTGACATTTTTAAAACTGCAAAATTTATATAAATATTAGTTCAAGTGGAAAAGTTTCAAGGTTGTGGTATAATTTGAATTTACCTTCGCTATCTTCTGTAAGATTCAATACGAATTCACACATATTTGAAAACAATATTTGGATTTTCAATGATGGGTTGATAGCAGGGAGTCGTAACGTAACGAAATGGAATGGTATTTTCAATTACGGTTTCCGTTACGTTACAACCAGAAACAGAATAACTTTTTTCGTGAACAGAAACGTTTCCTCAGGTATATGAACATTACGTTACAGGTGTGCATAACGGTACCGAACCATAACTGATCTGTAAATCAGTAGGACGTTACATCCATTGCCGGCAACCAGTAACGTTACAGGGTAAGAAACAAGTTCGTCACGTATTGACTAGTAACTTTAGTGTGTGTGGAAAGTGATAGTAACGTTCCAATTAACCAGTAACTTAATTGAGGTCACGACTGTAAAAACGTTACACTCCTTGCTTCAAAGCAACAACGTTGTTGATAGCTGGTATCATACAGACGTTCCGATGTGCAATACCGTGTCCGATGCCGTGTTCCGGAGAGAATAACATAGGTCTCTCGTATAATTGTGCTCGTTATTTTTGTAATGTTATAGTTCTTTCCCTCCGCAAAAGTCTGTTTGAAAAAAGTGATACACATATCCGTTACAAATAGCAAATACCATTATCGAAGGCATGTTCGAAGAAGCCTCATAATTGTGATCGGCAGCATAGTAACATTACAGTATTTTGACATTTTGAAAGTCATTAAATTATAATACGTATTTTCGTTTTGGATATCAGTGAAAAAATGAAATTGTAAAACAAAACGTTTAAAAACATCCGTAAACAAGATTCGACGTGACAGAAGTTCTGGTTATTGGAATTTACTGATTAACTATGTATTTATCACAAATATATTTATTTTCTGCATACTAAATCACTTTACGTGGATTTGTTCTAATTTGATTATCTATGCAAGATGAATTTTAACATGTGCGTTCACTTTATACGATAGGAAAACAAACGTTTGTTGTAAGAAAACGTTTATGTATATCTTTCTCTCCATCCCTCTCTCTCTCTCTCTCTCTCTCTCTCTCTCTCTCTCTCTCTCTCTCTCTCTCTCTCTCTCTCTCTCTCTCTCTCTCTTTCAGTTTACATGTGTTACATCAATTAAAAAAATACAGTATGTTTGGCGATGAGAATGATTCGTGCTTAGATTAAGTTGCTCAAGGACAAAATATAAAGGACCAACCAAAGAATCATCTGTGCTACGCGAGAGGCAAGCTTTTTCCTATTGGAAGACGAAAAATAATTGCTTGCTGCACGACCTTGATAAGGCGAACTGAACGACAAGGAAAGAAACCTGTGCAGACCCGCTACTCCTGTGCACTGTACTACCACGTGGAGGGGAGGGGGAGAGTTGGCCGTTCTTCCTCATGGGCCGAGCTGAAGAGTAGAAGGAAAGCTGCGCGGGGACTTTTCGTCCAAGGTTTTTTCCCCTTGTGTTCGCTCATAGCAGCAGCACACGCAAAATCGCAAAATGTGAATCCTCAAACTTTGTACACGTGACCTTCGGTCACGAAGCAGCCGTTTGTGCAACTGGTTTGTGGCTAGACAGGGCCATTGGACTCTCAAGAAGGCAAGAATTGTGTGGAAAGTGATTCACAAAACTAAGCGAATAAAAGGACTATATTTTATCATTTACAAGGGCCCTCATACGCTTACAATTTTGAAAATTACTTTCAGTAATTCTTGTCTTCTTGGACAGGAGGTTCATTAAACTTTTTGGTGTAGAAACAGACAGAGCGCCCACCTACCACGTTTGAAAGAAGAGCATAGGCAGACATGAAAGTAATTTTCAAGTACGTAAGGACGACAGTCGACGTGAACATTGAGCAACGTGTGACTGAGAAATACAATCGTAACAAAGGACAGGATTCTTCAAGAAACAGTAATTTTATAAAACTTCCTATCATTAACTCAGTTCATCCTTTTATTCTCTTTTGTTTGTTATACTTTTGTATTATTCTTGTTTTATATCGCTTTTCTGCCATTTGTAGACAATGAAGATGAATGATGATCATATTAAATCTATGAAGGGATGCTTACAAAAAAAAACAGCCCTGCCCAGGTGTCTACTCGAACTTGAAATGTTTGGTACCGATTGTATGAGTGGACCACTCAATGACTTCGGTCTTCGAGGCTACGGTTTCAGTTGCAACATGCAGTATAATTACGTTTCTACTACTACTACTTAAAAAGCCCCCTTGATACATGAGAAGTAAAGAAAAAAGTAAAGTGTTCCCCTGTGCATAGCACTAAGGGTGTGGGGGGTAACGCCCCCCACTTTCTTGATCCGGTCGTGAGTGGGGGTGATGTGATCAGCATCACGCCCCTGACCGCCTTTACCCCCCAGGGTTTCCCCCAGGTACCCATGTTATTCGACGCTGGGTGGGCGCCGGGGCCGCTTTCACCGTTAGAAAAGTTCCCAGATTTGAACCGGCCGGGGATCTTGAGCATGGTAGTCAGACGCGTTACCGACTGAGCCACCGCGGCCAATCTTGATACATGAGATACTACAAATAATTTCAGGCATACCCTCGAATTTTGATTGCCTGGCACGTTTTTAAACAAAGTAATGAAGTGACGTTTATATTCATATTAGGCCTACGACTAGCTCGAACTAAAAACTCTTGTGAAATACAGTGTATATGTTATCCTTGTGAAGTGCGAAACTTCATATTTTGCTAAGAAAATATGCACGAAAAATTATATTTGTAGCTACTACTTGAAGAATTCAAATTATTATGATGGAATTTCAACTTACGTATACTCTGCATATAACGTGGTATATAGTTATCGCAGAGGAGTTTTTGTCTTGCAGTCAATTTATTTTTAGTTGAGGAACTCGAGAGTAAGTTGGAAATATTTAATGCCCCACGTTGTGGTGTGCTGTTCGATTAATCAGAATTGGAGTGAGAGAAATCTGTAGTTAAAGTCATTCAACACGTCAATTTGTAACTGTGAATGCAAGTTTTCTTTGATTTAGCGGGAAATCAGTCTGCTATTGTTGTAAGTAATAAATTGAAACATATATATTTTCTGCTCGAGTAGGAATCCACAGCCCTTATCCAATCAATCAGTTTCTGTGTTTGAAACTTCTGTCTAGGAAAGCTACATACAATTTGCTTTTAATAACAGCAGCTTCAAAATAACCTATCCATTCTTGTCTTGCAAAGTAATGTTTGATTTTGATTTGTTATATTTAACTTTGGTTTTCTGCCACTTTTGGCTAATCGCGAAGACGAGGATGGGTGATGCAATGACAAAATTGATGAAAGGACATCACGAAGAAAATAATGAAAACAATACACAGGCTGGGATCTGAACTCGGGACCTGTGGTGTCGCATTGTTCATGAAATAAAAACATAACATGTACAGTAGCTCACATTAGTAATCGAATATGTAGCATTTTGCTGCATTTCTTCATAATATTTCAAAATTAACAAATGTACATAAATATAAACGATAGTGAAATATTTATAAGCATTCATTAAAGCTATATTCCCTGTTACATTTTTCTTTCTTAATTTTGGGTGCGTCAGCACTTAGGCTATTTTGCAACTGCCACGTTATACGGGGTCCAGCCCCTTACCATAACAAATAACGTAACTGTAATATCGAATAACTGAAATATTAAAATATTCTGACTTAGGTTAAAAGCTGAGGCTCTAAAGGGGCACTCAGCACACATGACAAAAAACAGAACACACAGAATTATACTGGCCATAGGGTCAGTCGCCAGAGCCTCGTTAGTCTGCAAAGAGCAGTCCAGGGTGTACTACGTGGAATGAAGTTGACGATTGGGTGTACTACGTGGAAGGTCACCCCTTACACCCCTGTTACGGTTTCAAATCTGAAAATAGTTATTTATGTTTGGGTGTGAAAGAAATCACTTTAATAATCGTGAAAGCCTTCTGTTTCTGTTAAGCTATGTTTCCATTCAGACAAGTTCCAGACTCATGACATGCAACATGTGCTGGCACATGTTGCGCGTCATTTAGTGTACTCGTACTGCTTCCAATTCAAAACTACTTCTTCAAAATACGTCCGCAACAACACTGGAGTGCAGGATCGCAGTGTAGCGTTGTGCAGTGCTTTAGAGTAGTCAGTGTTTCTTCTCTTGTATTGTAATAATTTGGTGGTGATTTAACTTGGGTAAACATGAACAATAAAGCTATGGCAGGTTTTGTGGTTATGGCAAAAAATTAACTCTTTGATGAGAGACTTACGTCTTCAAAGTGGATACGAAAACTTTGTAAGAATGACTGCAAGTGATTTTGCATTGTTATTAAATCTCTTTGGACCACAGATTGTAGTCGCGTCGTATATTTCTACTCTAGTTTGTATGCCCGTGCCCCAGGAACTTGCTGCAGGCTGTTTCCATTGTCCGCCGTGCACGTTGTGCGTCTCAATCGTTTGGGGCAATTTTGTCCCCGGCACTTGCACCGCGGCATGTTGCAGACAGTTTCCATTTCAACAAATGCTTGGCACAAGCAGCGTCACATGCCGCGTGTCATGTTGCGCGGTAAAATTTGTGGTAATAGAAACGAGACTTTACATAGTTCTTTTATCGGTCAACTACAGTGCGGGGAAGAAACAATTCATGCTATTTCGTAACTACGTCTGTTACCAGTAGCTCCATTTCCCCTGACTGCAGTACAAGAAAAATGGGTAACAAAAACAAAAATACAACATTTGACGAACTGCAGATATTTATTTTTACCTAACCAAAGGGTGCAGGTACAGGGAAATTGAAAATGTTAAGTACATGTAAGAGTACCGTGGGTGATGCAATAAAACGTAATGAAAAGGAAAATGAGGTAGATTCCGTATCTCAGAAAATTCAACCAAGAGCAATAGGAGAACGAAATGAACAAGCTTCAGTATGAAAAATCAAGACCCTTTCCTCACCAGCACCTTCTTCCCAAACCAAGGGCTCCGAAAGCAGCTGTGCAACTTGGAGCAGGCACTGGGACTGCTGTACGGTTCAGTAGTGTTTCGTCCGAAAGCGAAATTCCTAGAAAAATGCTACAGTTCGTCCGCGACGGTTTAATGAGTTGCATTTCGCCCGAGCCTGGCTGATGATGAGTCACACCCCGACTAACCGGTGGCAGCGGTGGAATTGGTGACTAGGATACCTCAGTTAACAACTTTTAAAACTACATTGCATAGACAGCGGAGTGTAGCACAGGGAGTGCAGACTCAGTCAAATCGTCGAGAGAGGGGTCCCGGGTTCGATACCCGGTGGAGGCACAAGTGATTGGGATTTCACTTTAAACTGTAGGTCCAGTCCTGATTAGGCTAACTGTGCATAAAGTGGACTCAAATCAATCAATCATATATGATAGAAGTTAAGAAAAAGATAAAAGATAAAAATTTTAGAAGAGATACTGTGAACAAGTCGAGTTGGAGAGAGATTGTATTCTGTCTTTTGTCTTTGTTAAATGTATTTCATGTAGTTTACATAACATGAAGTTATAAGTTAAATAAATGTTGTTTTGTTCGTTAACGTTTGGCCTAATTGAAGATTATTACTATATACTTGAAATGTGACATGCTAAACACTACTTTCGGAGATCAGTTGGACATGGCAATTTTGATATACAAGTTGCATTTTCTATACTTAGATTCATTATGTCCAAATTTTATCCTAATAGATAATCTCACAACAACGCAAAATGTTTTAATTGACTCGAATTCACAAGGACTCATATACAGTGTGTATAAATGAACGGTGGGGTTTCAAAAAGTAATAATACATCTATATATTACCTTACACGGGCAAAACGTACACCGTAAGCAGCAGCAACTGTCCAAGTTTATATAACTTTATTTATATTTGTATAAAGATAGAAATCAAGAGGGGGCAATTGCCCCTCTGTGCCTCCTTGCAGGTGCTCTTGACCATCTGGAAGAAATAGTGCACGACAGACGTGAAAACTAAATCCATCTTGAGTATCCTTTTTTCTTGCTACTCTTAGATTCTGCAACCTTTCTTTCTATAGTTCAATGTTTGCCCCCTAACCCCCTAGAATTGATTTCCGTACAAGTTTGAGAGCTAATCTCCCCTGCACCCTGTGGTTGCGCAACTGCACCTTCTTCCCCCGTTGTTGCTTTGTGAACTTTCATTGGCTTGAAAATACTTAATTTTCTTCAAGAGCATAATATCGTTTAATAACCGGCGATAAGATTCCTCAACCCTAAATTTCTGGATTAAAGTATAATAATATAGGAGCATGGAAATCTGAAAGGGGGCGAGGATGGCCACATCTCCCCTTTAGAAAACGAATGTCAGCTAAAAGTATATATTTCACGTGTATAATTTGATCCCAGTCATAGTATGAGAATGTGTAGCCAGTTTAAGAAAAAAGAAACCTTTTTACTACTTTACTATACGTTTGTCAGATCAAAACTTGAATATGCCTCAGTCGTTTGGGACCCGTTATTTATAAAGGAAATCGAAAAAATAGAGAAACTCCAAAATAAATTCTTAAGGTATTTAGTATATAAATTAGATGGCATTTATCCAAAATTCACTTCGGGTGACATCTTACGCAACATGCTGAGTGTCCCGTCCCTTGAAAAAAGAAGACAGATGCACCAGTTAACATTCCTTTCGAAACTTGTCAATGGAAAAACAGACTCCTCCGCACTTCTCGCAAAAATAAACTTTTACGTTCCATGCTCAAAATTAAGACCCAGAAATGACCTCTTTAAAATTTCACGCGGTAGAACCAGGATGGCTGAAATGGATCCCATGAGGAGGATGTGCGCGTTGTACAATATAGTCTCCAATAATACCCCTGACATTGATCTATTTAGACCTAAAAGCAAACTTATTATGTGAACCCTGTATATAATAGCATTGTAACCAAATATGTTGTATACTTTATGATATACCACCCTTGTATTATATATTGTTGTTATGTAATGATTATTCTGTTCCGTCTTATACGTAGTTATTTTCTACTTCTCTTTGTTGTTTTCTCTTACTAATTTTTAATTACTTGTTTTGTCAATATGTATGTAAACTGAACTCAGTTAACCTCAAAGCACTGTAACTGGGCATTTGCCTGTAGTGTTTAATAAATAAATAAATAAATAAATAAATAAATAAATAAATTATTATAATGGGAATGCAGGAATGCGATAATTTCGAATTCAAGTGGTGTTTCTTGAGGGGGCAACGCTATTATCTGGTTAATATGTCGCATGGAAAAATACCTTGGTTGTCCCTGCGTCGAAAATATCGGCAGACGTCAATGATTAGGGGGTGGGGCATGTGCCGCACCCCCTTTGCACACTGTGCGCACGTCTATGACTACTCATTTCTACACTAGTTGGAAGCTGTATTCAATTTCTAGCCAAAAATGTAATTTTCAAATCAGGATCGTTAAACGTCCACGAACCCATAAATTGTAATGGGTTCTATTGGGTTCCGCAACAAGACCGGAACCTTTTTTATCGCACAGTTTTAATTCGGTCCAAGTTGCGTATTCGTTCATTTCAATATGGAACTTAGACAGTCATTAAATTGATCCGGAAAGAAGGTCCATGTGCCGTACTTCAATTGATCCAGAGAAAAGGTCCCTGGAACGAATTGAAATATTTTAAACATAAAAAGGTTCTTTACGGTCCAGATCCATTTATGCTTGCTAATATTCCCTGCTGAACCGGAATTGAATTGATTTAAAATTCTTGACCCTTTAACAACCCTGGTTGAAATTCATTTTTTTACAAACAACCATATTTTTAACAGCTATTTCACATTAATCCCATACGATATACTGAGTTATTTTTTGCAATGTTCAAAAGAAATGTAAGAGATTTGGGCTATTCCTTTTTCTTCCTTGATGTTTAATAGATTATATTTGTCACGTGCCTATAACGTTACTAGCTTACATTTGTGAATTGTTCTTTCCTTGTAACGTTAACATCTACCATACTGAATTTATTTACGTTCCTTATGCAGATGGTATGTACCCAACTGCATTTTGTTCCGTTCCGCTACAGTGGTTTACATTTTGTTACATTCCTATGTAACGTTAATTAACCATATTGCCTTTCACTTCATTCCATTACGGAGGATTGCATTCATTACGTTCCTATGTACCGTTATTTACTACCATGTTGCATTTCGTTACGTTTTTGTAACGCTAGTATATACCATATTGCATTTCGTTACTACGTTCCTTGTAACGGTAGTATATACCATTTTGCATATTACGTTATGTTCCAATGTGCTCATTTCGTTCAGTTCCTTTATAACGTTAATATCTACCATAATACATTTTGTTACGTTCCTTGTAACGTCAGTCTATAACATATTGCATTTCGTTACGTTACATGGGTACCAGCAGCTGAACCATACTCTTCCTCCTACAAAATGGAACGTACCGTGTAACGCAAATTGGGTACGTTACGACTCCCTGGTTGATAGTTGATAAATTATAGTTGAAATTTCAAATTATGTATGCCTATTCCTCGCTATGCAAGATAATATTTTTTACATTTTTCTTAATTTATTTTCATGCTTCAGGTGATGCTGCAAAAATTAAAGCTTCAAACATGGTAGAAAAGTATTTTATTTGTTATGGGAGTAAAAGTAATAGTATTTTAAACCATAATATTTTTGTAACCAATACGGTTACCCTTAGAAATTTTCCAATATAAAAGGTTGTTTTATTCACTAGAACCTGGAATCCTTATAATTTTGTTACGATTAAAGTATTTGAGTAAATAACAGAAAATATAAGGTCTCCGTCATGTTCAAACTGCTCCGTACAGATGGCGCTGAAATGGTAGTTTTGTTAATACCGGTGCGTTTTCTTTCTTTTATGACTAGTATGGAAGATTTCGTGGTGAAACAAAGATCACATGTTCTTTCCGCAAGCATCTGAAATACTATGTGAAAAAATGAAAACATTTTGTACCTTCAGAGAGTAGTGCCTATCATTAAAACTTTTGAAGTGGCGTGGTGCAGATTTTAGCCAAAACTGTTGCCGATATTTCACGTCGTGTTTTCTAACGATATGATCAATGCAAGTGCTTCGAAATCGTGAAAGTTAAACCAAGTTACCATAGAATAACAAATCCAGTACATGTTGGAAGAAGGAAACATCGGAAAAAACTGAAAGGTAAGTCATATATTTTAATGCTTGTTGCTTAATCCATCAAAAGTAAAACATTTGCAATATACAAGAGTGATGCAGAATGTATGATTTATTTATATGTTGAGGAAATACATTCCGATATAATTTCTGTGAGAATATTGCTTCAACGTCTCAACCTTTACAACGCAGCATGCATTTTTCCTTACAAACGAAGTTCATAATTCTTTGCAATTGTAAAATCACAAGAGAATGTTATATTAAATTAGGCATAATGCAGATATTACAGTTTTGTAATTATTACTAGAGCATGAAATACCTTGATATAGATTATATTCTGGCATTAAATAGATATTGCACAAAATTCTCTACTATCATTCTTGGGAAATTATTTTTGTATTTCACTGGTGCTATTCAAATGTACGTACATCAGAATTTGTATTACAAATCAGTCATTCATTATAGTTTCACTTTGCCCTTGTACAAGGTTGGAACGAGTTGTTTCTGACCTGTTTTGAACAAGATTTTTCTCTTTTATGTTTTTGAAACTTGAACACAGTTCATAAAGCTCGCAAATGTTAAATGCAATAAGTAGGTTAAGCTGTTAGGTTGGATTGGAATAGATTTATTGTGAGATCCCCAAATTTTGTGCAAGTTCTGGACAACGTTCTGTTATCTTCTTTCACAGAATCAGGTCAGAAAACCGGTTTTGTAAGCTGTATAAAACATTTGGTTTTCTCGTTCTTTCATAATTTTGAATGCCTTGTAATGGTAGCGCAACATTTCCAATAAGTTCGAGCTTTATGTATTTAAAGTGTAAAAGTACACCTTAACAGCTAAAAAAGTAAAGTCCTAACAGTCTACCAAGCAATAGTTTTCGTGTTTACTGAGAATTTACAAATTAGTATAGATTAGTAAATATTAGAAGTTCACATATTTTACAAGTGCAAGGCCAATTCTTTATTTGTGGGTAACATTGAGTGATTTTCAGAGAAATCATAATTTGTCCAGATTATGTTACGAATATTTGATTCAATAACCTACTGAAGTCAAAGTCCTATTCATAGGCGTGCGCACGGGGGGGGGGGGGGGGGAGGGGGGGCTCACGGACGTTCGCAGATTTTTTCCACATAGAGACAAGCAAGATATTTTTCCGTGGGGCATATTACCCCGATAATAGTCCTGCCCCGTCAAAAACACCACTTGAATTTGAAATTATCGCATACTTGCGTCCCTCCATTACATACGTAATAATTAATGTAAATTACTATGACTCAAAATGGAATTAGTTTTCACGTCTTTCTATCATCATTTTTTCCAGATGGCCAGGAGCACTTGTACAGTGGCACAGAGGGGCAATTGCCCCTCTCGACTTCAAATTTTATATACAAACAAAAATACATTTTGTAAAATTTTCTTGCTCGGTTCGCTCGCAATATCTGCTTTTCTTAGTCTTGTCAAGTTCATAGTCATAGCTAGGGGACGGCGGGAGTTGTCCCTGGATGCTGAACAATCTGAATGAGAAAAATTGTAAAAGAGAACGCCATGGCATCCCGTGATTTTTTTTGCACCATATTAAATCAATACAGTTTTCACTTTACAAAAATTTGGATCGTGAAATCTTCTTGCTTGCTTCGCTCGCAATTTATTTTCTGTAGTGCATTGTAAATTACCAGAGACAGTGTAAGAACAATTAAGTACTTCAGACAGTAGCTCCTGTAACAGCTTGGTTTGGAGGAAAAGGAGCGCGCATATTTCAGAGACAATTTATAACATTTTTGCTATTGGTTTGTTATGGGGCGGATGAATTGATTATGTAATGTATATAAATAATATGTCATACACACACACACACACACACATATACCCATCAATGCAATAGAACTAAAACAGTGAGATAAAGTCAAGTTTTTCTTTCTCGACTTAAATTCCAAGGCTCCCCCCCCCCCCCAATCAGAGGGTCTGCGCACGCCTATGGTCATATTGAACATGCACTGTAAAGATATCTGAGTCACTGAAGTGAGCTGATACTGTGAATCAAACCTTTTATAATTCTGTTATAAAAGGACCACTTCGTTAACCATTATGGTGCAGTTTAGATCAATGATATTCACATCCACTTACACAACATCTCTAAGTTGATTTATTTTATTATTTAACTCAACTTGTCTGTGGTTGTAACAATGTAATGAAAATTATTTTTTTTATCTTTGTTAAGTCCATAGTCTCATACACCATATTAACAATATTTTTATTTGCTCCTTTTGCACATGAACATTTGAGAATCTATTTGATGTGTCTTCTAAGAATACCTTGAAATTTGTAAAAAGTTCAACAGATTTGACTAACAATGGCAACCCAATACCGTGGAAGTTTGTGGATATGGAATCAAAATCATCTGTGTGGATTGTTTGAACTGTACACAATTTGCACATACATGGTTGATGGTGATGGTTTACAAGATATCAAGAGTTCAAAATATACTCAAGAAATGATGTTGCAAGACTTGTTAATGTCTGGTTGCAAGTAGTCAGCAATTGGGAAAGGTATATTTGAGAAACTGAAAATAATGGGAATGGTATAACTTGTTTGTCTTGTCTGTCAAGTTATAGCACACATTCCTTGAAATTTTTGCTAGTTCCAATTTTGAAGGGTATTTGCCCACAATCTTAGGCTATTCATTGCTTTCTGAATGGAATGATGATTTCAAGACAGCAAGAAGCATACGTATCTATGAGAGAACCACATAATGTTGCAGGATGGGCAAGAAGGAGAATGAAGTTACATTGAAAGAAAAATGTTAATGTGAATTTATACGTATTTTCCGAATATATAGTTTTAGTAGTCCCTTCATGCAATGATTTTTGAATGATTTGAATTTTATTCTAATTGTAATTATTACCATATTTTATCTTAGAAAACTTCTCTCACAATTCTTATCTGAATATCTTATCTAAGATATCGACAGTGTGTGGAAAGTTACTTTTCAAAAGTAATTCAAAGTTAATCACTTGAGAAATTAATTCAGTTATAATTACTGTAGCTTTAAAACGTATGTAATTTAGTTACTATTACAATTACTTTATTCTAGAATAGTTATATCTTGTAAGACATGGTTCAGAACATGAAATGCAAGTGCACTATTTATTTCATCACAGATGACCACCACCAACTTATCATTAAGTTCATATATAATTGAGGACTAAAAGTGGTAAACGTTGTAAGTGCCAAAAGCGAAAGTGTTGGGAAATTGCATCATTCCGCACATAAGCCCGTAAGAACGTGCACACTAGTGAACTCTTTACACACCGTTTGAACTACTTAGAGGGCTACCAGCCACATTTCACGTTTACCACATTATAAAGCATGGCACATTTCACAGTTTAACGTGGAAAACGGTGTTTGAATTATTGTGGCACTTACAGCGTTTACCAATTTTAGTCTTCAATTATAACTGCTGGTGTCCGTGTTGGAGTGGTTATGTTGAGTTGGTGTTTTAAGTCCACTTTATGCACAGTAAGGCTAATCGGGACTGGACCTACAGTTTAAAGTGGGATCCGAACCACTTGTGCCTCCACCGGGTATCGAACCCGGGACCCCTTGATTACAAGGCAATGACGCTACCACTTTTCTTACAATTCTTACCTGAGTAATGCTGAACTCTAAGATATCAACAGTGTTTGGAAAGTTACTTTTCAAAAGTAATTCAAAGTTAATCACTTGAGAAATTAATTCAGTTATAATTACTGTTGCTTTAAAAAGTATCTAATTTAGTTACTATTACAATAATTGTAATTATTACTTTATTCTAGATTAGTTGTATCTTTTAAGACAAGGTTCAGAACATGAAATGGAAGAGCACTATTCATTTCATCACAGATGACCACCAACAACTTGGCATTAAGTTTCATATATAATTATAACTGCTGGTCTCCGTGTTGGAGTGGTTAGAACAGTGCGTTACAACGCTAGGAGTCTCTGGTTCGAATCCCGGCATGGGTATGCTTTGTATGTGATCCTTCATAAGTTTCATCATTTATCATTCGTTCTCATCTTTGGGATTAGACAAAAATGGCAGAAGAGCGTAGTAAAATAAACTAAATCAATCAACCACATAATTATAACTAAGTTAATATATTTTATATGTAAATACAGAGGTAATAAAATCCACATCTTTTACTTAAAGATGAAAAAATAATATTTTATTGTATTTTTGTTGAGCAAACAATATATAAAATCCTTACCAGTATTATTAATGAAAGATTGAAAAAATACACTGAAGACATAATAGGAGAATACCAATGTAGATTTAGACCAGGAAGGGGCACAACAGATCAATTATTTGTAATACAACAGATAATTGAAAAACACAATGAGCAGGCAATATACCTTCTGATTTTATTTATTGACTACTGAAGAGAATTTGATGGTATAAACAGAATCAAACTCACTATAGCCATGCAAAAATTAGAAATCCGTAATGAATTGATAAACTCAATACAAATTACTATGAAACAGATCAATGGAAAAGTGAAAATAGGGAATGAAACAAGCAGAAAATTTACCTACTATAGAGGAGTCAAACAAGGAGATGGATTATCAACAACACGTTTCATACTGGCACTACATGTAGCAGTACAAAACGTGGATAAGAGAGGATTAATTATCACAAAGCCCACTCAAATATGTGCGTATGCAGACAATATTGCAAGAACAGGAAATGATTTGAAGAGAACGTACAAAGGCTGGAAGAAGCTGCAAAAAGTTAGGATTAGAAACTAATGTCTATAAAAAAATACATGATTATTACACAAAAAAAACAGATAAATATAGACAGAAAAAGATAAAAATGAGTGGGAAGCAATTTGAAAGAGTCAGCTCATTCCAGTACCTAAGTTTGACTATAAATGAACAAAACAAAAAGGCAGCATGATAAAGGAAAGGATGTGCATGAGCAATAGAGCTTATTATGCAAACATGTGGTTATTAAAGAGCAAATTAATAAAGAGGAAACTTAAAATCACTGTACACAAAGCATTAATCAGACCAATAATAACATATGGTGCTGAGGCATGGTTAATGAATAAAACAGCAGAAAACATTGCACAGATTTGAGAGACGGGTGATACGCAAAATTCATGGGCCGATAATCGAAAATAATTTCTGGAGAATAAAGACTAATGAAGAAATTAACAACATAATAGAGAAATAGGATATAGTGAGACTTATTATATCACAACACATCCATAGGCTGGATCAAATACAAAGATGGGAAAGGATAGAATGCAAAGGAAGGTGATGCAACAGATAATTTACTCACCAAGAAAAAGAGGAAGACCAATGAAGAGATGGATGGATGATCTGCATCACTTGAAGGTGAAAAGCCCACGAGGAGCTGTAGCACCATATGGTAAGTGGTATTTGTAATCAATTACATAGTGTAAGGTTTATGGACTAATGTTTGAAACTGCTTTAGCAATAATTTTTAGCTTGACAAGGATGAACTTTGTTAGGTTTTATATGTTGTGGTGCTTGAAAAGTTGTAAGCAAAACAGATTACTTCACCACGGTAACCAAACAAATATCTAGAGCTGCCTCACACATTTCAAAGAAACCGTCCACCAACCCTCTTGTACTTGTTACCCCACCTCAACAAAATCAAATGTTCCTTCCTTCTTATCTTCCACAGTGATCCCAACACCAGAGGCCTAAGTCTTGAACTGTGCAGTTCATTAATGTGTATGGTAATGACCAGAGTTAGGATTTTTAGGTGCACACCTTTTTTTCGTAGTGAAAGTCAGACCTCTCTGGAAGGACTCAGTGTGTGAAATGTTGCCTCAACGTGAGAATGGAGCTAATTTTCCAGCACCTTTTTTCCCCTTTTTTGATAACCTTTCCCCTTCCCTCCCTTTTCTGGAACATTTATCTATTTTACCCCTTTTTCATGTTCTTAATCGCTTTTCCTCCCCTTTTTGTGTCCTTTTAGTGGTGTTGTTAAATATATTTCCTCAGCAAATCATTGAATTTTTATTTTCTTTTTCGCTACACTTTCCTCTTTAAGATGTTTTTACATTGTTAACTGAAATTGAATGTATTTAAACTGTGCTTGATTGTTGCCTATTTGAAATCAACAATGGAAAGACCACTACTGATATGCACCAGATTGCCGTTTTTTTTGTTGTTTTTTTTTTAAGATAGAAGGAAGAAGGAAACACAGTTTGGTCTTGGAAGCAGTGAAGCAACAATGTGTTTCTGAAGTGGTGGGTTTCACGTTTCATGTGTGCGTAGTGGACAGGTATTGTTTGTGGATGTAAGTTCCTTACCTGCTTTTTTACTCTCTTAGATCCTGTTAGTGCATGTACTTTACCATACCGAAAGTGCCCAGATCCTGATTTCTCAGTCTGGCTCAAGAATTTAAGCACGAGTTCATTGAAAATGATGGAACTGTTATTTGATGCACGGTTTGTGATACGGGAATCACATTGGATAAAAAACACCAGAGAGATCGCATCCAGCAACATATTTCCAGCTATAAGCATCAAAAGAACAAGAATCTGCAAGGAAGTAAATCTCGGCAGCCTCTCTTACACAATGCATTTGAGCAGTGTTCTTCCAAGAACCAAAATTTAAAGGAATTTAATGTTGACTTGTGTGCATCTTTCCACTCAACAAGGTGAACCATCCGGCCTTGAAAGGGTTCCTTGAAAAGTACACACGGTTGTCAGTGCCCGATGAGAGTTCGTTACAGAGAAACTATATTGAACCTGTGTATGAAGAAACTGTTCGTAAAATTAAGGTGAAAGTGTCAAATTGCGATATAGGTGTCATTCTGGATGAGACGACAGACTCAATGCAACGATATGTTTTGAACATTTTGGTTTTTCCTCTGACAGGTGAGGGAGGAAGTTAAACCCATGTTACTAAACATGTATGAGTTGCAGAAAACCAATGCCAGTACAGTGATGCAGTAATTTATGGATTTCTGTCAAAAACTATGGCCCGGTGGAATTCAGTTCGAAAAGGTTTTGTTGTATTTACTGACCAGGCTCCCTACATGCTTTCGGCATTTAACCAATTAAAGCCGTTGTTTCTTAAGTTAAAGCATGTAACCTGTTTGGGTCATGCCCTTCACAGGGTTTCTGAATCTATTAGGAACGAATACAACATTGTAAATGAGTTCATACCTGATCTGAAGATAATACTCCTTAAGGCCCCGAGTCGCATTCTTGCCTACAGAGAAACTACCTGCCTGCCCCTGCCACATTTCCCCATCATTACTTGCTGGGGATCACGGATTGAGTGTGCTGCATTTCTGTGTGAAAATTTTGAAAAAATTAAGAAGTTTGTGCTTTCCCTGGATTCAACTGATGCAGGTGCAATTTTCAAGGCACAGCAACTTCTCCCAGACAAGATAAAAGATTTGCAAAAATAACTATTTTGTGTACATTCCTACAAGTACCTGAAAAGGAAAAACAATGGGATATCTTTACTACTGTGAGGGAGCAGTTAGATGGTTTTGCCAGAGACAAACTTGAGGCTAGTCTTGACAAGAATCTGCATGTTTTGGAATTTGCCACTTCCACAGAGTTGCCATTCCGAGTAAATACTAAGTTTGCCCCACTTGTTTCTGTGGATGTAGAGAGAAGCTTCAGCTTATGTAAAGATATTTTATCTCCGAAAGGAAACAAACTCACTTTTAAAAATTTAGAAATGCTTAATTTCGTAAGATACAACAGCTTTGTGTTTTTCCCTGACTCTGGTGAATAACTGTAACACAGCCTATGTGTGTGATGTGTACACAGCTTCGAGTGAATAGATTAGACTAATAAAATAGGAGGGAAAGTTTTAATAAGTAGTATAATTATCAGCACCTTTATTCTGCCCCAATCAGCACCTTTTTTTTGCCCCTTTTTGGGTCTTATTTTAGCACCTTTTCCCTTCCTTTTTCCAAATGAAATTTTCCCCTAAAAATCCTAACTCTGGTAATGACCATGTAAATGAAAATGACTGGACACCAGCAGTCACACACAGGGCACCTACCAAGTTTCCTGAAAAATGGCAATGCAGATGTTACATTTTCAAGATGGAAACTGTATATGTGTATCTGCTGCTGTGAGAAGAGAAAGGTTAAAAAGAAAGAAGAATTGCAATACCTCTTGGTTTCAATCATCTACAGGTCTCCATGCGAACTTACTAACTTAAAAAGGATGCAATAGGTGAAAGAGTCAGTCTCGGTGTTTTGTTTATAGAAAGTTCCCATGTAGCATCAGTCCTTCTGGCTAAAATAAACTTGGATGCAGACACTCATGCTCTCTTTAATCACATTTTAAGGACAATTGAGGCACACTCATCTTGTGATTGTTGTTTGATATTGCCCTTCATCCAAATTATAAATTATTTTCTGAACTAGTTCAATTTGAAGCCATTATGCACCTTCATTGTCTTGAAATAGTAGATACCCCCCTCCCCATGCATTTTGGGTGAGAATGAACCTGAAGCATTTTAATTTCTTGAAATCTGATTGGTTGTTTGGGTGTAGCCTCTATGACAAGCTTATATGACTGACGTTAACAAGAACTTGTAAGACATCCAACTTGGCACTTGTTAACATTCAGTCAGGACTATGATAATCTCGTTGATTACAAGTGGCAGCAATAACAAAGTGGATATTATTATCAAGCTCAATCCAGGATAAATAAGGGGCTCTCCCAAAAACAATTTTTGTGTAAATTTTCAATTTTCTTCCTCTTCTTCTAATTGTGTTTGTTGGTTGTTGAGAGGTGGATTACAAAATTTCTCTTCCCATATGAGTGAGATTCTCTAAAAAGAAAATCTACTGTAACCAATTGTCCTATTACATTTTTCATCATCACTTGTTTGAAAAGCTTACACTTCAACACCTCCATCCCAAGAGAGTTTCACCCACAAGCAGGTCCCATCCACTCAAGGGTATGGCTGTATGTGTAAAAACTATTTTTGTGTACCACTAACCAGATATTAGCTTTACAAGCTCCATTCTAAAATAAAATATGGGATACTTTCCACATATGGAATATTTTCCATATTTATTCCCTTTCAAATTAGATCTGGTATCAGTTAATTACAATAAAATATCAGAATGAAGTATAAAACAAATGTATAATGTATAGAATAAATATGTATGTACTGAAAGTAATGAGTCAAGTGATATTACTCAGTCAGAAACCACAATTTTTATTCTACCTATCGTAATACACAATTTGGACCTTGTTGTTACTTTTCCACATAACACCCAGATCCGTCAAATGTACCACCCTAACGGTGGCTGCAAAATGCGACTCTTTTAGAAGCCTGTTCTGCACAATGAAACCACCGGTGAACCTCATCCTTCACCTTGGCACCCATCTTCAACAAATCTTGTGATAACTAAAAGTGTTTATGATGTCTAGTATAGCACAGCATTCAATGTTCAGATACAGTGCAGTTATCTTCCTGTCGCTTTGGATAAGCTCGTCAATCTGGTCTGTGTTGTTACGCGTGGAACCTGTTTTCTATCTGCCACTATGAGGCTTATCAACAATGTCTATGTTACCATCTCTAAAATGCTTCACCCACATATTCACAATACTGTAACCCATGCAGGCATCTCCATAGAGGTTCCGTAAATGATGATGAATTTTCACAGCTCCTACGTTTTCACTAACAAGAAATTTCATGACAGGATGTTGACGAAAAAACTGTCTGTGGATGCCATTTTTCTCACATTGACAGCACTGACACTGAAAGGGTGCATGCGCCAGCATGTAGTTCATGCTGTAGACAACAGATGGCTGTACCAGCCATAATGTGGTTTCAACCAAAGTGGTCAAGGCCTTGGAGTAACTGAACAAGGCTCACAACTTTCAGAATGTGCCTTGTACATAAAAGTAACATAATACCTGGATAAATACCCAGAATATTTACTGCTCAATTTTCCAATTCTATCCAGGCCATTCTGAACTTCGAAATTTTGGTTGGGTGGGCAGATTTAAAAAATTCACAAAAATAAATATAGAAAATATTAGTTATTTTGTTAACATGAATATACTGTACATGAGTTGAAATTACTAGTGTACCTGAAAAATGTTCATTTTTTGAATATGTTGTCAGTAAGATAAGATCCTTGGTGTTGCACACATTGTTGTAAAGGCGACTCATGTACAGTACATTCATGTTCAAAAAATAAATAATATTTGCTCACTCTATTTTTTGTGAATTTGTTAAATCTTCCCGTTCGACTGCCTCACCCTATATAAAAACCTACATTGATTGATTGATTGAGTTGGTGTTTTAAGTCCACTTTATGCACAGGAAGACTAATTGGGACTTCACCTACAGTTTAAAGTGCGATACGAAACACTATGTGCCTTCACCAGGTATCGAACCCAGGACCCCTTGATTACAAGGCAATGGCACTATCACTATGCAGTTAAGGTGGCATAAACTGTACATACACTGTGGTGCATATTGTATCTACCAACTTCAAATGACATAAAAAAGACTGCGAATGTTTGAAGTAACGTTATATGGGTATGCAATCAAAATATGCACATATGTATTTAATAAAGTGTATAATATGGATAATACAGACATCAGAGCACCTTGAAAATAATGTCCTCTATATGTCCTACTTCTACTTCGATGCACTGTTCGAGGCAATGCACGAAGGCTTTCATGATGCGAGTCTCAACATGTCCTGTGGAGTAGCACATATTTTGCTGCAACTAACAGTTCACAACTTTCTCATGACTATCCACTGTCTAACAGTTCACAAATTTCCCATGACTATCCACTGTCTAACCCACCTCAGAATGCTGTGTGTCTCTGGAAGAGGTGCATGGGGATCTTCATTGTTCTGCCACAGTGAACAGTAAATAGTAATATACTATACTAATTGCTTGACTCCCTACTCTCCACGTATGTACAGCAATCAGCTCACGAGAAGATTCCCAAATGAGGGTAGCCGGTAAAATTTGCAGATTTTAAGAGTGGCAGAAAGTTTTCTCCTGTGGTCAAGTGTCCTTTGAAAGTGCATAGGAGAGTTGATTTGCGTCAATCGCACATAGCATGTGTCTGCGGCAACAGGTTGCTGCTTTTCTTTCAGTGTCCCGAAAACAATTGTATTGCTTATCCCATTCATTATTTAGACTGCATTTCAAAAAATTTCGAACAGAATGTATGGCAAAATCTTTAGGGTTACCAGATGACAAACTTTAGAAAAGATTAAATTTTTAGATTGCAACAACGAAGATGCAGCACTTTGAACACACATTGTGTGCTTACTGGTGTTTGGGTGGGTTTATAGATCACACACCCCTGTAAAATAAATTTACACCATTTCCGTACAACTAATAACAGGTCTCATTATAGGCAAATGTCTGAATATTCTAATAATTATTTACTATGCTCGTAATATTATACAGTTGTGAAACTTGGTATCTTACTTTAAAAAAATAACATAAATTGACATTCTGCTTTGGAGATGTTTCTTCCAGGCCTAAAGTCAGGAAACAGTTTTTGAAAGTCATCACTGAAAAAAAACATGTGCGTTTCAGCATGGTTCAGATCGCTGATAGACAGAACTTCAGTTCTCTACTGCCATGTCATAACTTGCAACCAAAAAATATGCACACTTCATTAAATATTTGAATCAAGTCATTCCCCACCTTTTAGACATGAGTTTATGGTGCATATAAATGCATATCTTAGTTGTTTTGTTAATGGGCATAATATTTTGGAAGATTTCCTTTTATACTGCATAATTTCCTCATAAAACTATTTTATTTTACATTTTTCTAAATAATTGTGTGCAAATTTTAATCCTGGTGCCAACGTGACATTTTCCCCTTCTGAAAGCGACAGCAATCCGAAGGCTATGGTGAGTCATAGATATAACAAATTGAGCCCGAAGTTTTGCTGTCTGCAACATGTGGCTTTGAAGGGGTTGGTTGGAAGCAGTCATTATTTAGAGACCCGTAACAGTGCTCATTTCATCAATTCATTTCCCAAGTCTTCAGCAGGTTCTTGGGGATGGTGGATTCATGCAATTGTGTTCGTACTGTTCTTTGTCATTCTAGCGGTGGTCGTGATCTGTTTTTTGTAGTGATAACAGTTTTCTGTGATGCCAAAAGTGAAGTTAAATGAAAAATCTAAGCAGTAACAGTATCAGGATGAGTTCAAGGGAGAAATGTGAATTAGTGATGGCAAAATTCTTTATTGCCAAGCATGTGAAAAAACACTTGGAAGTGACAAACGATTTCTAATCCTTCAGCATCTGAACACTAATGAACACAAAGAACATATTAAATTGAAGTCTTTGAGATGTGCTCCAGTTCAAAAACTGATAGGTGAGTGCTCTAATAATAGTTCTTCACAGTTCTCATTTGAATTGTGTGAAGCCTTTTTAGCTGCAGATATTCCGCTATGGAAGATAACCAATAATACTCTAAAAGAAATTCTGCAGAAGTATACACTGTCAAGTGCCAGACTTTGCAAAAGAACTATGTGAAGTAGTGTTCTTCACAGGGTCTTCTTCAGACGATACTTCACAATAAATTGATCTGATTCATCTGAAGAAGACCCTGATAGAGGGTGGAAATGTTACGTTTTTAGTGTATATATTTTTTATACTATGAAATTTTGCCTTGGTCAGTATTTTAATGTTTTATTAACATGGAGACAAGACGTAACTATGTAATAAATATTTCTTTGTGTCACTGTATGGCAGTGGCTAGACGCAGCTTTTCCAAGGCATTGGGTCGGCAGGGGAGGGCCAATCCTATGGCCTGCAAGGTACCCTTGCCTCTTGTCGATTTTTATGTGTGGTGTGTGGAGGCACATGAAGGCCTTGGTTTACTCAACACCTGTGCTTTTCGTGGAAAATCTCAAACAAAGAATTTGTGGATGCGGCTGAAGAAATGTGATGCTCTTTCACTTCCAAGAGTAATTAAAACAGAAGTAAGGAAGCAGGTTCGAGTGTGTATTCGACATAAGGAAGAACATTTTGAGCAAGACTTGTGAACTAAATCCATTATTACATACAAACTTTCTATCATTTAATTGTCCTTTCAATTTTCATTTCATAGTCATGCTCTGCCTGCCCCATTGTTATTGAACTTTTTTCAAGGATTTTTTTATTATTTTGTGAACATTCATATGTTGTCGGACAGCTGATAAAACAAGAAAGTTTTTCTAGTAGTTTGTACACTTAGTGCCTTATTAATTTCTTTAGATATTTGCTGTTTCTTGGTAAGCAACATCATTGAAAATTTAAACATCAAGCAAGTTTCGACCTGCTTTTTGCAAATGTATGGCGCTTTTGATTGTTTTAATGTTAGTAAACAATGTCAATGTATTGACATCAAATAAAAATTAAAACAAGTTGCATTCGATCACCACGTTTTTCTTATTTTAGGAGGCACATGGCACAGTGGTTCGGATCCCACTTAAACTATAGGTCCAGTCCCAATTAGCCTCACTGTGCATAAAGTGGACTTAAAACACCAACTGAAACTCAAAAACCTCAAATTCTTATTTTAGTTTTGAACTTGGAAATCGGTAGTTTTTTAACAAAATCAATAAATGTGGAATATCTCGAAAATGAATCCCCTTCGTATAAGACACTTTAGGGTTTAATTTGTTGCACATTAGCTGTACTATCAGGACTTCAATGGAATATGTTGAATTTCAGGTAACCCTGTATATGTGACAGTATCCTAAAAAGCTTATGAGCATCCCCACTTTCTTTTTGCAGGCACAGAGCCTCAAACATACATTTGCAAAATCTGAATTTGAAGACCACATGTCCCCTGGCAGCATAGTAATGCCTTCTAAATAAGCCTACCTTAAAAGTGAATTGTTCCTTTTGTGGTTCAAGGAACATTTTCACCATGTAAACTACAAGGCAACTGTTTTAAATATTAGACGGACATTACTCTCATTACAATAGCATTGAACATCTTGAGTATGCTCCAGAAAATGATGTAATTTTGCTCTGTCTACCAAGCCAAACTACACCTGGTTTTCAGTTGCTGGATCAAAGTTTCATCAAGACCCTAAAGACATACTATTACTGTATTTGGTTACAATTTGTTGGAATGGTTCAAATGCTAGTTGTAAACTAACTCGCCTGCAGTTTTGTGGGTTACTGTCATGCATGGCCTAAAACTACAACATTGGGAGACGGATCAACTACATTTCGAGCTTGCAGTTTCAATTCAACCAGCATATATAGTCATTCATTGTAAATGAAGGTTCAGTGAATGTTCAGCAGGTGATGAGTGTAATGGTCCCAGAGACATGACTCATTCTCACACTCCAGCGACACCAGTTACAACACCCAGTGTTAGTAAACATGAAGGTTGAGGAGATGAATGCAGTTCGACTGGAACTCCTTCAAGCAAAACACAAGATCTTGGAGAGACAAGGAAACAAAGAGATACCTTTGAAGAAATGTTGCCTTTTCCTACCATGTCTGTTCCAACTATTATTTCAAAGTGGAAATGACAAGCCCAACTGCTAACAGATGTGAATTTTCATTCAAAATGGATTAGACCTGTTTCTAGTGTTCAAAAAGCTTCAGGTAGCAGCAATAGATCCCAGGTTGTTAACAAACCTTCTCACTGGCAAGGATTAAAGAGTAAACAACAAAAAAGTAAAGTAAAAGGATGTTCAAGAAGTACATTGCATTCCACTGGGCATTTTACCCTTAATTGAGTGGTCATCTTACCCATAACATGAGGTGATTTGCCAGGAATGACATTGTTCTGTTTATTTGTCTATAGTTCTGTTGCTATGAAACTTAAGATGACATAACATGGAGCTAAATGTAATGAAAAATGTAGGTGTAATTTGATGTATTTACCTTTGAAATAATTCTATATTTAGCAATGATAATAGACAAACTTTAAAAAAATATGGCTGTATTCCCCCGAGTGACTCTATTACTTGTTTAGGGTTTCTAACTTCATGGTATGTGAAAGAATGAAAAACATTTCACAAGAGTGTTTTGATTTAGAAAGAAGAACTCTTGGAAACTTGGCTACTGTATGTTGGCTATGAAGTGCTATGTTACCAAAATTATGAAATTCAGTACTTTGAATTTTTTTTAGGGGATGACAAATAAGACGTTGCGAAGAGTATGTATTTGTATGTATACAAAAGTGTGGCAAAAACCATGAAAACTGCAATGTATGAATTAGTAAAACAAGCCAGAAACAAAGTTGGATATCATGCTCTCCCTGTACAATATGTTTAGCACAATACAAATGAAACATCTCGTTAAGGCTCACTGTGGTTAAGGTCCTTGCTGTAGTGGGACAAATTTCAATATCACCTTTCTTCCTTACATGGTAAAATGCAATGATAAAAATTCTCAGTCTAACAAAATGATGGTAGTTAGAAATATAAAAAAATCAGAAAAATCCATCATGAAGTGTCTTGAGCTGTTCAGAATTACAATTTGAACATTTGAAGAGGATGTTCAAATTTTACTAAGTTTCCAGTATTGATCACTTCATAATATTCTACTCTTGCCTCTTTACAACAAACTCAAGCATGCTTCTGTATCTTCATTCGTTCACAAGGTATACGTAATAAAAAATTGCATGTTTATGATAAATGAGTTTTTGAACAATCTTCATATTATGAAATATTCAGATTTCAAACAAGTGTTCTTGGGTTATCAGCAAGGTTAATTCAATGTTTGCATCATGACTGATAATAACACAAGAACATTTGCTCAAATCACATCACCAGGAAAGCTACAATTTCTATTTAAAGTTTGGAGCAAAATCACGTACCGAATTTAATCAAAATCTGCAACTCTGAGGGTCAACTCCTGCCTGATTTGACTTAGAATAGCCCATTACATATGTAGATAGATATGTAGGTGGTGGAAAAATTAATATGAACACCCACATGAAAGCAGGTCATAATTCATCCTTGCAGTACAGCCACACCACCTTGTACAGAAGTCTGCCGCCTAGTGTACAAGGCACGTCCAGAAAGTAAGTTCCGTTTCAATTTATCTCCGCTGCAGCGCTGCGATCGCAGTTCCGCACATGCGCGGTAGACGCTCTGTATCAAGGAGAAGAAACGTGAGCCATTTGGAGATCGCTGTCAGTCACGTACGCTTTGTTGTGCTTCTTTACAATGTCGGTGTTGATTGAAAATCCCGCCGCTTGTGAAATCAGATCTGTGATTCGTTTTCTGAATGCGAGGAAAGTGAAACCAAGTGAAATTTATCGGCAAATTTGCGATGTTTACGGACCAAATGCAATGAGTGATTCAATGGTGAGAAGATGGGTCCGACAGTTCAATGACGGACGTAGTGATGTGCACGATGAAGAACGAAGTGGGCGTCCATCTTTGGTTACAGAAGAACTGGTTCACGCGATTGATGTGACGAAAAACCTCCTACAGGGATTTGGCTGGGACGTGTTTGACCATCCTCCGTACAGCCCTGACCTCGCTCCTAGCGACTTTCATCTGTTCTTACATCTCAAGTCTTTCCTTGGCGGTCAACACTTCAACAATGACGACGAGCTGAAAGAAACTGTTCCCAACTGGTTGAAGACACAGGCGGCAAATTTCTATGAAGAAGGTATACAAAACCTTGTGTCACGCTATGACAAATGCCTGCAAAATTTCGGCAGTTATGTGGAAAAGTAGTTTAAGAGTTGTAGAATTTTGTGCAATAAATAACTTTTCTGTATCTGTACACAATTTAATTTTATTACCAAACGGAACTTACTTTCTGGACGTGCCTTGTATGTGAAGATAGAGGTATCAATTTATCAGCAGTAGTCATATTGTTTTGTGTATGAACATGTTGCTACCAATCAAACAGCATAATGTCCAAACCACTCAAACATCCAAAACCAGCATGATCATTACAGCTGCGGCTAATGGTCTGACTTTATGGGTGTGCACTTGAGCCTCGTGTCCAGAAGAAGTGTTATCCCCCGTCTCAAATACTCACTCCCTTTTCTGCATGCACAATGATTTTTGGATTTTTGAAACATTTTGGCAACCCAAGTTATGAGTAGCTTTTACTGAAAATGAGGCTATTGGAGAATCTTTTCCATAAAAAAATGTAAAAAAAATATTAATTAAATATCTCGGTGAATTTTCCATTGATCACAAGAAGAGCGATGTTATTGGGTATAGATAATTCAACATTCGATAACCTGATGAAATCACTAAAAGCACAGTTGCATACATCTAACAAGCAGGACTGGGCGACTACCCAGGGTGCCAAACTGGGACATAATCTTTGATTAGAGCCAAATCCTAAATGTGAGTTTATTTTTTTAAGTCCACTTTATGCACAGAAAAGCATATTAAGGAGACCTACACTTTAAGAAGGGATCCGAACCACTTTATTGTTGACAAGAATTAATTGAAGCTACTGCTGAATAACTTAATAAGTAGATTGCAAAATAATCTAGAAATTGAAGTTAAGAGATTATTATTGTTTTGTTGTCATTATGTAGGTATTAAATAAACAGATACCTACACCAAACATGTTCTTTAACAGCATTAAAGTATTTTTAAAATAAGGCTATTATTTTTCATCATTAGAACCATAAATATGTAACATGGTTATGATTTATATTGGAGGAAGGTGGAAAGTAGGAGGATCAGGGTAGAAAGTAGGGGGTGCCAAAATTCCACCTAGCCATGATAAAAATTTTATCTTGTGCCACTTTATGCACATGGCGACTTGTGTTTCAAGCGAACATATCTAAGCAGCAGGCACTGGTAAATTGAAGCCTATGGGGCATGGGAACGTTTGATGTTTTGAAGAAGATAATATCCAGTGAATAAGTATAATAAAAATTAATTGCATTGCAGATTTATTTGGGTGTGCACGTGTGAATGTGCGAATAGGCAGAAGCCACTACTAGATCATTGGATTGTGCATAGCTAGAGCCTCAGTGATGAAAGCACCCAACCATTGTGGCGATTGTATGGAGCTTGGTGTCAACTGTTGAAAGTCTACGTTAAAGAATGTAAGGTATCATCTTCCAAACGTAACAGTAGGTGAAAGTTGATGCTCACTGACAGTGATAGATGGGTATTGAAGTGGATAGTGGCCCAAAATCACAAGACAAGGGTGTTTCAGATAACCTCCTAGATGAGCTCCCATCTCCAGGACCTTTATCAATTAAAACTGACTGAAGGGAACTGCATACTGGGAACATTCATGGAAGAATGGCTATTCCAAAACCACTCATGACAACACGTAATGCTGAGTAGCATCAAAAATACTGCTGAGAGTGAAGAGGGTGGACACAACAACAGTGGGGACAGGTCCTCTGGTCTGAAGAATCTGCATTCACATAATTCCTGACCAGCAGGTGTGTTCAGGTGTAAGTACTTTTGCAGAAGTATTTCACATTGACTGCTTCCTTCCTATTGTTAAGCATGTAGGTGTGGTGTGGGGTGCAATACCTTGGTGTGGTCTTGAAACACTTGTAGTCTGGAGGATCACAGCAGAGGAATATCACAGCCTTCTGGGTGAACATATCCATCCTATGATCGAGAATGTGTTTTCTTGTGAGCGATCTGTGTTCCAAAATGATAATTACCCATTTGCAATGTTTGGTGCCACAAAGCTAGGTTGATGAGCATCAAGATGAAGTGGAACATCTCATTTGGCCTTCTACATTGCCTGATCTTATCATAATTGAACATTTGTGGGGTATCTTGGGGGACAAAAGTGTGTGCTTGGTTTCAACCTCTACTCACAAATTCTGATGTGGAGCAATTGAAGGATATAACCTTGAACATTGTGCAAGATGTACATTTTTCCACCTTACATTGGATGCAGGCTGCAATTAAGGCCAAGGGTGGGTTAACTGCCTACAGACAAAGATTTTGTCCTTTCACAATGTTCATATTTTTGTATCCACTACCTGTGTATATATATATATATATATATATATATATATATATATATATATATATATATATATATATATACACACACACACACACACACACACACACACACACACATACATACAGGGTGATTGGTAATTCGACCTATTCCTGGAAAATGGTAATACTAGAGCATATTTGCAACAAATTTGACCCTATGCACCGGGGGTCGGAAATCAATGGGTTTCGAGTTATTGCAGTTTGTAGATTTTATTGACATATTCTGACTTGCGACCAAAAAACTACTAATTGTGAAAAAAATTACTACACACTGGACACTTAATCGACACGTTGCTAACAGCTGACAAATGAGTGACTACTGGGGAAAAGATTCATGCCCAAAATTCCCATACCCACAGAAAGAAACAGCCATTGGTGTACACGTCATGAAGAAATTTGGAAATTATCGTTTAAATCGAAGAGGGTAACTCAAAAAATTGGTAACACACTTAGCGTGTAAATTACAGAAAAAAATTCCTCATTTCATAAGCACTCCAAAAAGATACAAATGTTGTCAACTGGCACATGGGTTGGGAGAAAAATCTGAATAGAAAGCGGAGAAGGTGCCTTGTAGACCTCCTTGTAAAGTGAAAAGAAGTTGTCTGTTGTGAGAAATAAAGGAACGAAAATGAGTGAAATAATAATGTTATTTACCATTCTCATGATTCCAGGTTATCAGAATTAACTGTTACGAAAACTACAAATCTTGTTAAAATTGCCTCTAATGGTTACGTATACAAGCACGCAGCCTACGGCATACTTCAGACACAGTCACTTGCGTTGACACTCTGTCTCTTATGTATTGGACTGCTGTCACAATTCTCTCTCTCAACTATTCTTGGGAATCCACTGGTGTACTGTAGACTAACTGTTTCATGTAACACCAAATGTAAAAGTCGCATGCTATTGAGGAGGGAGATCCTGTCAGAAGGATAGAAGGATGGATTTTTGTCGATTTTTACTACATACCAACACTGAAGACCCCCATCACCTGACAAGAATTCTGTGGGTGTACGAATCCAAATTCGACCGCGATGGTATTACGAATTTTCATAATGCGCATTTTTGGGCCCCTAAGGGTCATAACCCAAGAATATGTAAAGATAATGCTCACCAGATAAACTTCTCACTAAATGGGTGGATGGGAATCATCCACAATCATGTGATCGGGCCATTCTTTCTGCCACAAAACCTAAATGGCATTACCTACGAAAACTTCCTAAGGGAAGAATTGACGATGCTGCTGGAGGATGTGCCGCTCGTCACAAGATCGGGTATGATTTACCAACATGATGGCTGCCAAGCCCACTATTTCCGGGGTGTGCGACAGTGGCTGGAAGACAATTATCGCATGCAATGGATTGGTCGAGGTGGCCTGAAACCCTGGCAGGCGAGTAGTCCGGATTTGACGCCATGTGACTTTTGCATTTGGGGTCACATGAAAGAGTTAGTCTAGAGTACACCAGTGGATTCCCAAGAAGAGTTGAGAGAGAGAATTGTGACAGCCGCCCAATACATAAGAGACTGAGTGACTGTGTCTGAAGTACGCCGCAGGCTGCGTGCTTGCATACTTAACTGGGGGAGGCAATTTTAACAGGATTTGTAGTTTTCGTAACAGTTAATTCTGACAACCTGGAATCATGAGAATGGTAAAAAACATTATTATTTCACTCATTTTCGTTCCTTTATTTCTCACAACAGGCAACTTGTTTTAACTTCACAAAGAGATCTACAACGCACCTTCTCTGCTTTTTATTCAGATTTTCCCCCCAACCCGTGTGCCAGTTGACAACATTTGTATCTTTTTGGAGAGCTTATGAAACGAGGAAGTTTTTTCCATAATTTTTACGCTAAGTGTGTTACCAATTTTTTGAGTAATCCTCTTCGATTTAAACAATAATTTCCAGGGCCTCCACGATGGCGCAGTGGTAGCGTCGCCGCCTTGTAATCAAGGGGTCCCGGGTTCGATACCTGGTGGAGGCACAAGTGGTTCGGATCCCACTTTAAACTGTAGGTCCAGCCCCGATTAGCCTTACTGTGCATAAAGTGGACTTAAAACACCAACTCAACTAAACGATAATTTCCAAATTTCTTCATGACGTGTGCACCAATGACTGTTTCTTTCTGTGGGTATGGGAATTTTGGGCATGAATTCTTTCCCCAGTAGTCACTCATTCGTCAGCTGTTAGCAACGTGTCGATTAAGTGTCCAGTGTGTAGTAGTTTTTCACAATTAGTAGTTTTTTGGTCGGAAGTCGGAATATGTCAATAAAATCTACAAACTGCAATAACTCGAAACAACCCATTGATTTCCGATCCCCGGTGCATAGGGTCAAATTTGTTGCAAATGTGCTCTAGTATTACCCCTTTCCAGGAACAGGTTGAATTACCAATCACCCTGTATATATATATATATTGTCAGACACTGTGGTAACCCCGCAAAATATCAACCTATTTCTTTTTGTGTGGTAAGTGTTTACTGTCTCCTTCATCATTTGTATCTATATATATAAGGGATAGATTGAGAAAGAGTGCCAGAAGGGCTGATAAACAAAAATGGCATGGGAGACAGTAAACACTTACCACGATTGAAGAAAAGTTTCATATTTCGAGGTTATGGCCTCATTGTCACAGTAGGTAGAAAGTATGGAGTAAACAAAAGCATAAAGGCACAGAATACTGACTCCAGCATCCATCTGCACAGTGGTGCCAGAAACAAGTGATAGAACATGAGTTTTACAAGAAGATCCTTTCACCAGTCTTTACTGCGGGAGGGAGGTGGGTCTCCACCCTCATACCACACAACACCCGCACCCCCATATTCTACTTCCTCCCCAAAATCCACAAACCAAACAACCCTGGTAGACCCATTGTGTCCAGTTACAATTCACCCTCAGAATGCATATCAGCCTTTGTTGACTCCCATCTCCAACTACTTGTCCAGAGCCTGTGCTCCTACCTACGTGACACTAACCACCTCCTTGACATCATCCACAACCTACCACCTGTACCAGCCAACATTATCCTCACCACTGTTGATGTAACCTCCCTATGCACAAACATTCCCCATGTTCATGGCCTCCATGCCACGCAATCATTTTTCAACAGCCGACCCAAACCACACAGCCCCAGCACCCACTTCCAGATCCAACTAACCAACCTTGTACTCACCTGCAACAACTTCCGCTTCAGATACCTGCAAGTAGTTGGTGATGGAATATAGCAAGGACACACATAAAGTCAAGAGATGAGACCCTGCATGTAGCCTACGAGGTTTTGTTAGTCTGTGCATAGTCTATGGTCTGTATCTTGTTTCTTTTTCTAGAAGATCAGCCTACGCAATGGATACGCATGTATTTATTTATTCTGTCATTCTGGTTTACATGTGTATGAACTTCCATTGTATAATATATCTAATTTGAATAATAAAACAACAGGTTATGGGCGCAGTCATGGATATAATGTGCGTGAAGTTCGGATGATTTCGTTTTGAAAAGCACACGTAAGGCGCGTAGTGGATTACGAAGCTACACGAAATGGAGGACACTGTGAAGTTTGCGATTCCAAAGTTGAATAATAGCAACTACCAGACTTGGAAGTACAAGGTAGAACTGTTATTAATAAAGGAAGATTTATGGGATGTCGAGACTGGTGAGATCCAGATACAGAATGGATTAAGAAGGATGGAAAATCAAAAGCAACGATTGGATTGTTAATAGAAGATAATCAACTCGTGCACGTGCATCGATTTGAATCAGCTAGAGGTTGCTGGGAAGCTTTGAAGAAATATCATGAAAAATCGTCGCTGACCAATAAAGTGTTTTTACTGAAGAAACTGTGTCGAATGCAACTGGATGAAGAAGGTGATATGGAAAAACATATCAACTTGATGCTGAATCTTGTGGATCAACTTACTGGTTTAAGTTAAGTTTTAGCACAACATTTAGTGGTTGCAATGTTGCTGTGCAGTCTAACAGAAACCTATCAAACCTTGTTTACAGCACTAGAAACTTGACCTGAAAAAGATTTGACACTTGAACTTGTTAAAGGTAAGCTGATAGATGAATATAAACGAAGAAAGGAAGTGCAAGGTACTTGCAGTGATAAACCAGTAGTGGCACTAAAAAAGAAGTCTTCAAAGAACAAAGGTGTGTGTTACTTTTGTAAATTACCAGGTCATTTTAAAAAAAAATGTGCTAAGTACAAGGCATTTGAAAGAAATGCTCATAAGGTTAACAATGTGAGAAGTTATGTGAAACATGATGAAGATAGTGATGAAGAAGAAAAAATGTGTGTGATTATGTATGCTTTAAGGCAAGTGAAAGAAATCTAAGTTCACAAAATTGGTATAAGGATTCTGCTGCTACATGTCATATGTCAAGTAACAAAGAATTTTTCAGTGTGCTTGATTCAAATTTAAAAGGTAAAGTTCATTTAGCAGATGGAAGCACATTGGATGCAGAAGGTTTAGGAGAAGGCATTCTGAAATGTACTAATTCTGAACATGATCAACAGATTACTGTATTGTTTGTACGGGAATTGTGCGGTAGTTTGTTATCTGTACATAAGCTAGTAGAAAATGGTTTGAATGTTCAATTCAACAATAACAAGTGTTTAATCAGTAAAGGTAAAAAGGTTATTGCTGTGGCAAAACAAGATGATAATTTATATAAATTATGTATTGATATTGGACTGCAACAAGTTTCACAAACAGTTCACATGGTGAATGATGAATGTATTCATGTTTGGCACAGGAGGTTAGGGTATAGAAATCCTGTAGACATTAGAAAAATGAATGAACAAAAATTAATTGGGAGCATGCATTTAACTGAATATAGAATGACAAAAACACGTGAAGAATGTGTTTTGGGGTAAAATATTTTGTAAGAGTTTTCCCAAGCTGACTATCAGTAGATCTTCAGAAATATTAGAATTAATTCATTCCGATGTATGTGGTCCAATGCAACCAGAAACTCCAAGTGGAAATAAGTATGTATTAACTTTAATCAATGATTATAGTAGGTATACAGTAGTGTATTAGCTGAAAAGTAAATATGAAGTTGAAGAAAATATACAGGAATATGTTAAATTTGTAACTATAACATTTCATAAAAAAACAAAGGTAATATGTACAGATAGAGAAGGTGAATATATGACATCAAAGTTGGAAGCATATTTTCAGCAAGAAGGGATTGTACATCAAACCAGTGGCAGCTCAAGGGGGAGAGCCACCGTGCCATGGCACTACCCTCAGAAGAAATGCATACCTAGCCAAAGTATTGTTAAATTAATACATTGATAGTTTACAGACAAGGAGATTCGAATCTTGTAATTGGTCAAGGTGACGTGACGACCGCCCCAACCACAAACTAGATATGAACTGCCCAACCTCCTCACCATGTGCACCGCCACCTGTTTCGTACCCTCAGCGAGGCAGTGTCCGCACCACCCAAGAGCTGGCCTAACCAAGTTGAAACACGTGCAGAGGGTTGGAGAAGTCTCAGCGAGTAACATTTCCACCATGAGCTGGGAAGAAGGTGGCAGGGAGTGGTGTTAGCCAATGGGGTTAGCCCATAAGACACCAGCCGTGCCCTTTTTCGCTTGACACAGCGAGGGAACTTTCGCAGTGTTGACACAGTTGCCATCTTCAGAGATAAGTTGCTAAATACGACAGATTTGTAAGACACGTTGGGGAAGTAATTCGTGAAAAAGGTATTATCTACTTTTCTGCCAACTTTTGAAGAAACGAACCTAGTATTTTTCAAAAGTTAAATGAACATTTTGATAATAGATAGATGCACCTAGGGGGCCATCCAGACTTTTTTAAAATATAAAAGTAAAAAATCCTATGGTGATGCGAGTTTCCTTTGGCATTTTGACAATTTCTTTTTACATCAAATGTCTAGAATATTTTCAACATGCAGTTGGAATACGTGTGCAAGGGGGAGGAGAAGGTGAGAAGATTTGTTTTCCCTTCCTCTTGTAATTGTGTTTTTAGTGAAGTGTCCTGTAGTGTATAAAGATAGGTTAGTGATTGAATATGAATCGTATTAGTGTGTTATTACTTAAACACACACACTATTTTCCACATTACCAAACGAGAATAAACATATTGGCCAGTGGGGCAACCTCAAGGAGGGGGCGGGGGCATTGCAGTGTTTTTTTTTTTTTTGTTTGTTTTTTTGATTTCTTGATCACGTTTGCACTACCCATCCTACTTGAAGCCGGCCGCCACTGCATCAAATGACTGTTCCTTATACACCTCAGCAAAATGGTGTGGTGGAAAGGAAAAATCGTAGCTTAATGGAAATGTCCAGATGTATGCTGATTGATGCCAAAATGCATAATAGATATTGGGATGAAGCTGTAAATACTGCTAATTATTTGCAAAACCGTTTATTAACTAAATCTGTTGATGGGACTCCATATGAAAAATGGTATGGTAAATTACCATATGTGGGACATATACAAGTGTTTGGAAGTATTGCATAGCTATACTTTGATACCAAAGGAGAAAAGACGGAAGTTGGATGTAAAAGCAAAGAAACTGCGTAGTGTAGTGAATGAACATGAGTGACATAATTAACGAACTATTGATGAAACAATTTACTCTGCTTTTGTATGAGGATAAGCTTTAAATCATGAAGATATGCAGGCTTGGAATCCCAAAGAAGTGCAGAATGGATTTGATTTGGTGTTTTAAGTCCATTTTATGCACAGTAAGGCTAATCGGGACTGGACCTAGAGTTTAAAGTGGGATCCGAACCACTATGAGCCTCCACCGGGTGTTGAACCCGGGACCCCTTGATTACAAGGCAACAACAATGCTACCCGTGCACCATAGGGGAGGCCACAAAATGGATCTGATTTAGTTTTGTTATTTAGCATTGCTTTTCTGCCACTTTAGCTAATCATGTTGATGAGGATGACTGACGATACGAGGAAATTGATGAAGGGACATCCACAAAGAATAGTCATGCCCAGGCTTGTATTTGAACCTGGGACCCCTGCCATTTTAACCATTTTACCACAGACGTTAGCAATATAAGAATGGAGTCCTTGTTCAAATTAAATATTCAAGGTAATAAGTTTATTATGTATTTTATTCTTGCTCGTAGGCCAACATAAATATTTCACAACATGGGTCCCTATATTTTATAAATAACCATGAAATACTTGAAATACTTTCCTTACTGTTTCCATATTAATGAAACAATGACATTTTTATAATTATTTGTAAATTGTAAGGTATGTGTTTTAACCCATTCGTGTCATATAACGAGCAAGACTCGCTTGAACCTGTTATGACACATAAGTCGTATGACGAGCTCAGCTCACAATGCTACACTGCTTGATAGAAATACACGTAGTTCAGTGTGTAGCTCATAGATGTCACTTGTATTCATTCTAAAACAAAGTCCAGATATGTGATGTTTGAAATTCCCTCAGTGTGGCACCACTCGATGTGTTTGTGTGGAGTAAGAAAAAAAAACATTTCTTTATCGTATGCTGTTCTCCTCAGCTGCCATTATGGCATCAAACCAATCATTTGTTGGAATTTGAATGAAAAAGAGCCTCGCATTCAACCATTTACAGTATGAAGAGATAGCCCAGGTTTTGAACCCAGCATACGCCACTGATGTTGAGACATGTTCAAACCTACACTGTAACCTGCAGGATGAACTTTCATTGTTAGTTGTTCATGAACTGTGGCAGTTAAAACATAACCACAATGTCAGCTTGGTCAAGAACTGAATACCGGGGAATTTTGCACTACAATTTTGCACTCAGTTTGAGATGTTGAGCAGTATTTGGAGGAAATTGCTGCTGTCCTGGGAGATGATTGTCCTCATTATGTGAAAATATTCAGGTGGTGTCATGACTTTCACGTAGGAAATTTCATCTGGAATGATGCTCCGAAGCCAGGATGCCCAGCCTCATCTATCACAGAGGAGAACATTGCATCTGTCAGGAAGATGCTAAAGTCTGACAGGCCAAACAGAAGAGGGTCTGGATATTTCTGTACCAGCAATTCATACCATTCTGCATGACTACCTTAAAGCGACAAAGATTGGTTTTCTTTTGGTGCCCTATGCTTTAACTGACAAGCAGATGGCAGAATGCATTTATGGTTTTGTGATGTGTTCTAGAAATTTGAAATAGAACATCTTGCTATGTCAACAGCATCTTAACAGGTGACAAAACCTGGCTTTAATATTATAATGTGCCCAGAAAAAAATATGGGTCCTTGAAGATGAAACCACGTCCAATTTCATTCAAAAATATTGATCGATGAAGAAGAGAAAGGTGGCTGTATTCTTTACCATAAGGGGGGTTTTGGAGCACCTGGTACTGGTTTTTCCACCAAGACAATGCTCCTGCCCAACACTCCACTCATGTACTGGGCTGGAGGTGTTGGATCATCCATCCTACAGTCCAGACCTTGCTCCATGCAACTTTGCATTGTTCCCCAATGTCAAGAATGGGCTAAAAGGGAAATTGTTTTCCAGTGAAGAGGACCTTCTAAGGGTGTGGGATGACTAGTGTGCCTACCTCCCTGACGAAACTTGGAAGATTTGGTTCGACAACTGGTTCTGAAGGATACAGAAGTGTGTAGAGTGTGGTGGAAAGTATTTTGAAAGATTGTGAAAATTAAAGTTGTATTACAAAACTTTCCTAATGCCCCTTATGTACCATGGGAAGAAAATGAGGAAAAGAGCCAGATGGATTACACACACTTATACAAACGTAAGTGCACATACATAGACAGACAGACATGATTCAAAATATCTAGAAGTGCTGGTATCAGTGGGAATCACTGAGAGTGATAATTGGTTATCGGTATCATTTCAATTTGGAATTCATGATTAAAATTGCCATCTGAGTGCTAGCTTTGAGTTTGAGTTTGTGTTTGTGTTTTAAGTCCACTTTATGCACAGAAAGGCTAATCGGGACTGGACCTACAGTTTAAAAATGGGATTGAACCACTATGTGCCTCCACCGGGTATTGCACCCAGAACCCCTTGATTATAAGACAACACAACCACTGCACTATCAGGAAGGCCCCTGAGAACTAGTGTCACTTGCAATGTGGCTGCTGTATGTAGGACACATCCCTTGTTTATGTTCAGTTAGTAGTAGCATATGGTCATGGCTATTATATAAGAAACGTTGAAGTTACACAATATTTTTAAATTTTGCAAAAACGATGTGAATACCAGGAATAATAATGGAGGTTATAGTGCTGTGCTGGCATGAAGCATTTGATTATGATAGGCAAAAATAACACAGTAAACACAGACGAAACTAATATATACACACTGGTCATTTGAAGCGGTCCTGTATCATTTACACTTCATGTTGTAATTGGAGCTCTTGGAAATGAATTGGAAATAAAGCAATTGACCTGTACTTGACAAGCTGGGGCAGGAGAAAATTGCAAACACATTGTTGCAGCCTTCCTACAAAGAGGCTGGCTCATATAATAATTATCTAGATGTATTGGGCAAGACGCTTAATGCCTTTTTGAAAGAAAAATAGTTTTATTTATAAAGTGCAATATAAAACTTTACTTTCATGGTAATACAGAAGGTTGATCCACATATATGTGTCTGATTTTGGACTAGCATTTACCTTATGAAAATCCACGGGATCAACATCGGTTGGCCTCAATGTAATCACTGTGTTTCTTGGCAATAGCCCTGCACCGTAACTTCCATTGTAGGAGGCTACAACAAAGTACAGAAAGTGGAATCTTCTGCCATTCCTCCTGGCAGGCTTTCCGCAGGCCCTGGAGAGTGGTGACACGATGAGAGGAAAGTGCCAGTTTCAGTACACCAAACCAACAGAAATCCATGGGACTCGCATCCGGTGACCACCGGTATATTGTGAACTGGAATAGCCCGAATGCCGGTGTCTGTCGCCATCTGTTGCAGACATTTCTGGGTAGAACGAGATGTATGTGATGAGTCCATATCCATATGCACAGAGACTTGATTTACGGTATTTCCATACAAACGTGGCAGATCGTCTGGATATGCTGCTGAAAGAACGCAGAGGTGATTTTACAGTTTTTTTGGGACCTGACGAATAGTTAACTTGCCTTGATAAGTGTATCCCGCGACAACCAGAAATCCCTTCGAGAAAGTTGCTTTGCAATGAAGGACGAAATCTGGACGGCATTTTGCATCACGTGGAGTGTATGTTATGGCTAGAATTTTGCCACAATCTGATAGACAAATCCATGCCTCATCTAGTGTGGCCACAAACTTCCACTTGTCCCCGGATAAATGGCGTTCATAGAGGTGCCTGCTGTTGGTCGTTCTCTCACACCGATGGGCCTCACTGAGGTAATGTCCACGGCTTTTAAAGACCTTCTGGAGGTTTAATTTCTCACGCAGGGTGCAGTTCACAATTGACTGGGCCACGTGGAGTCGTGCGGCCATCACACGTTGCATCGGGGGTTTTTCCTGTTTCGCCATTCTACGAAATTTCCGAGACACAGGTGACGTGACTGCAGTGCACGCTCGCTTCCTCGTCTGCCTGGTGGGTGACTGAATAGCTGGAACCTCATGTTTTTTATGCCGCTTGATTATGTTCTTGATAGTTGTCGAACCCAAGGTGCATCCATGTTCTTTGCACTGTTTCTGAATTTTCGACACCGAATATTTGGCATGGAAAAGTGCAACTACGTAGCCCTCCCAAAAACGATTCACCTTAGGAGCCATGATGCACACAACACACACTCGCAATAGTGCCACAATTCTACAGGCTCTAACAATCCTCCCACGCTTTGAACCACTTGGATCAGTTGATTCTGTGTGCAGGGGTGACAGTTCAAAATTGGACACATATACGCGGATCGACCTTCTGTATATAATCATCTTTCGAAAAATAAAGTGAGCAGACTCATGTATTCTTTGTAATTTCCTTGCCGCATTTCAGTGTTATTACCCATTCCAGTCTTTCTGTAAATCAATTTTGTTTTCCCTGACATTTACAAATTTCATATTGTTGATTCCATGGGATTGAAACGTATGAAAACATTTCACTTGATCTGACCCAGAAAATTATTTAGACAAAAAAAAAATGAACAGTTGACATTACTCTTTCGCATATTCCCCATGCTTTGAACGACTTTAGCACAACATAGTACTACATACAGTAGTTCCTCAGTATCTCACCAGATGGCATATCAGATAATTTTAATCATGAATTGATTCATGATTAGAAATTATGAAAACATATTCACTGGAAATTAAAATAACTACAGTGAAATTTCGATGTTATGTTTTTCAGGGGACCAATACAAAAAAGAAGAAAAAATGTGGGAAAATGTAAAATCAGGAAAAAAAATTGTAACAACTTGTTATTTTGGGATCATCAAAATTGAATGCTTAATGCAGGAAAATGTAGAATCTGGAATCGTAAAATCAAGGTTCCACTATTCATCAAAATCAATAAGATAAATCCTGTCCTATCAAGAAATATGTTCAAAATTTTTGTGTGAATACAGTTCTGTATAAAATATTGAGTAAATTAATTATTTACCTTCAGTTTGAGCAGCACTTTTGGCAGGTGATCTAGGCTTAGCAGAAGATGAAGTTGACCTCTTTCTTGAAGCTTTAACTTTGGAGGATGATGGTCCTGGAAAATACACATATCTTGTTTACCACTACTCATAATACCATTATAATATGAAAATGAGTAATATGAAATATATAACTGTATAACTCTTGTTACTTTTTAGACAAGTGACTGTGACTGTAACTAGTTAAGAAGTGCGATTTCAATATCAGAAAATTGATATAAAATTAGGGTAACACACAAACCTACATTTCAAGACCCTCAAAGCAAATTTGGAGAATATGTGGTTGTTGGTTTGACATAATAATGAAACATTCTTTTGGAAAAATTGTATTTGAGAAATTATAAAATCTAGCAGTTATACATCTTCAAGCCCACATAAATTCAAATGTCTCGATGTGTAGTTAAATTTAATTGCCACTGGATTTATCATAAAAATAGAGTTCACAATTTCATGACCAGACTATTACCACTGAAAAAGGACATTGTACTGAATGAAACTGCAACAATAGCATGTCCATTTTCTTTATCTGGTTACATTTAAGACATTAATTCATTCCAATCTATTTTCATCTTCTCACTTAATCGACTTGCACCTATTGCAAATTTCATACCTGTGATAATACATTGTTTACCTGGATGTACTGGCAAGACAGTTCATGCCTTTTTGAAGGGAAAAAAAGTCTTATTTATAAAGTACAGTTTAAAACTTTACTTTCATGGTAATATACGAGGTGTGGTTAGAAAAAACTGGATTGATGTTGCTGTAGACAAACGAAAGTGCGTCAAGGTCAAGCGGTGCATGAGTGCCTATCGACTGTGTGATTTTCCAGGCTGCAAGGCACTCAGTTCCGCTGTAGCTTGTGGACTAAGTGAACCGTACATCTTTGCTCCATCAGAAAATGTTAAGAGTGAAAGTGGAACAGCATATTAATTTGAAGCTTCTTATGAAAATACGCCACAGAAACTTATGGTTTGTTGAAGGAAGTATATGCAGATGAGTGTTTATCATGCACACAAGTGTTTGAGTTGTTTCAAAGGTTAAAAGAGGGATGAGAAATGATCGCGGATGACTTGCATCCTGGATGGCCTTGCACATCAAAAACAGAATCAAATATTGCAAATGTCCGTGAATTGATTCGAAAAGATCGTCCTTGAGTATTCGAGCTATTGCAAAATAACCAACATTATTAAATTACGGTGCTGACGACCCTTTGTCCAAAGTTTGCACTGAGTATTTAACACATACTAGGCTAGATGTACTGCATCATACTTCATACTATTCAAACTTCACTACATGCAACTTCCCATTGTTCCCACATGTCAAGAACAGGTTAAGAGAGAGATTGGTTTTCCAATGAAGAGGTCCTTCTAATGCTGTGGGATGACGAGTGTAACATTTCCCTGAGGAAACATGGAAGACTTTGTTCGACGACTGGTTTTCAAGGATGCAGAAGTATGTAGAGTGTGGTGGAAAGTATTTTGAAAGATTGTGGAAATTAAAGCTATGCTGCAAAACTTTCCTAGTGGCCTTTGTGTAACATGGGAACACGTTACAGAATGAGGAAAGGAGCCAGATGGATTACACACACAAATACAAACATGTGTGCATGCACATAAATAGGTCCAAAGGGATATGAAAAAATAATGAAGTACATTTTTTACAGCCTAACGGAAATGTATTCACAAAAAATGAAGTATACATTTTTAAGGATGAAACATAACATTCCATTTACATTTATACATTTGTCCCCGACACCAATTTTTTGATGCCCATGCAGTAGAAATCATTAGGCTGGATGCGTAACCAATGATGCAAGGCTGTCACAACTTCCATGTCACAGTTGAAGTGTTTGCAGGCAAGGTGTTCCTTCAGTGGGTCAAACAGGTGAAAGTATGATGGGGCCAAGTCTGGACTGTATGCTGGATGCCAGGAATTGACTTTTGCGTCACTGATGCAGCCACATGGGGAAGAGCATTGTCATGGAGTATGATGACCTTCTTGAAAGATTTTATTGGACATTTACGGCACAGAGCAGCACATAGATGATCCAGTGTGGTACAATATGCAGCAGCATTTACAGCTGCTCCTTTTACCCCAAAGTCAGCCAGAATGACACCCTTGCTGTCCCAGAAAAAGGTAAGCAAAACCATTCCTGCATACGGGATTGTCCTGAATTTTTTGGGTGGGGGTGAGTTCATGTGTTTCCATACCATACTCTGTCACTTTCATTCAGGGGTGTAATGAAAAACCCACAATTTGTCACCGGTAACAATGTAGTCGAGGAATCCATTTCCAGCCCTATGGTACTGGAACAAATGCTCAAGACTGTATCCCATATGGTCCTCCATATGCTGTGGTGTGAGCTGTCTGGGGACCAATCTTACTGACACTTTGCGGTATCCAAGTTCTTCATCAGGGGTCCCGGGTTCGAATCCTGGCTTAGGCATGGATATTTGTGAGTGTTCATTCATCAATTTCATCATATCATCACTCATTCCCATCTTCGCAAGTTAGCCAAAACTGGCACAAAAAGCAAAGTAAAATAAAGCAAATAAAATCACAAAAAATCACAAAACCAAGTTCTTCATGGATGATGGTGTATGCATTGCTATATGAAATGCCCACTGCATCCACTGTTGTTTGGATTGTTGACCGCCGGTCCTCCTGAATCAATGGCTCCACAGTGTCAACATTGCTCTGTGTGTGGGATGTGTGAGGTCATCCAGAATGGGGTTCATTGAAGACATTTACATGCCCTGCATTGAACTTTGCACTAGGGATGGCCATATCCGGATCTGGTTGGTTCCGGATCCAAGGATCCGGATCCAAAAAATTTTCTGATCCGGATCCGTGGATCCGGAATTTTCAGATCCGGATCTGGTATTCTCGGATCTGGATCCACAACTTTCAGATCCAGATGCAGAATTTTCGGATCCGGATCCAAAACTTTGGGATCTGGATCCAGTACTTTTTGCGCTTCTTTGGAAAGTAAGAATGTGCTTATACCATATTGTTACCTGCTAATACACATATATATATATATATATAATACACACACACACACACACACACACACACACACACACATATATATATATATATATATATATATATATATATATATATATATATATATATATATATATATAGTGTGTGTGCGTGCGTTCGGGATTTGTAATTAATTAATACACTTACAACGGAGGTCTAAGTCTCCCCCTCCGATTTCCATGAAACTGGGCAGGTGTCTAGAGCCCCCCCCCCTCCTCAAATGTCAAGATGAGGAGAAATTGAAGTGGGGATCTTTCCCCGAAACCACGTAAATATGGCATAGGAAGAAACAGGGGGCATAGGGCCTCTCTATACATCTGTCAAATTTCATGGGAATCGGAGGGGGCCACAGGGGTCAGATGATCCCCACGTCAATTTGTCCTCATCTTGACATTTGAGGCGGGTTTTGCCCCCTAAACAGTTTCTTAGCCAAAACAAAAAAAAAAAAAAAAACACGTATTTCTTCCTTTGGGCCCGTTTATACACACACCTGCCAAGTATCATGGAAATCGGAGTGGGACACAGGGGTCAGATCCTCACTTCAATTTGTCCTCATCTTGACATTTGAGGGGGTTTTCCCCCTTAAAACAGTTTCTTAGCCAAAACAAAAAAAAAAAACGTATTTCTTCCTTTGGGCTCATTTATACACACACCTGCCAAGTATCATGGAAATCGGAGGGGAACACAGGGGTCAGATCCTCACTTCAATTTGTCCTCATCATGACATTTGAGGGGGTTTTGCACCCTAAAACCGTTTTTTAGCTGAAAAAAAAACACTTATTTCTTCCATTGGGCCCCACTATACACCTGCCAAGTTTCATGGAAATTGAAGCGGGACACAGGGGTCAGATCCTCACTTCAATTTGTCCTCATCTTGACATTTGAGGGGGTTTTCCCCCTTAAAACAGTTTCTTAGCCAAAACAAAAAAAAAAACACGTATTTCTTCCTTTGGGCCCTTTTATACACACACCTGCCAAGTATCATGGAAATTGGAGGGGAACACAGGGGTCAGATCCTCACTTCAATTTGTCCTCATCATGACATTTGAGGGGGTTTTGCACCCTAAAACAGATTTTAGCTGAAAAAAAAAACACTTATTTCTTCCATTGGGCCCTACTATACACCTGCCAAGTTTCATGGAAATCGAAGCAGGACACAGGGGTCAGATCCTCACTTCAATTTGTCCTCATCTTGACATTTGAGGGGGATTTGCCCTCTAAAACCGTTTATTAGCTGAAACAAAAAAACACATATTTCTTCCTTTGGGCCCGACTATACGCCTGCCAAGTTTCATGGAAATTGGAGGGGGACACTTAGATAACCTCCCTTGTTAGTCTTACACTTTGTAATTATATAACACTGCATATATTATAATGTTTTATTTTAATTTGTAAAACTGTAACTGTAGAAAAATTGTATAATTTTTGTATAACATTTCTATCGTGTTAAATGTGTTAAATGTATCATCCTAAAATGGAATGTCTCACATTTATGTGTGTTTTCATTTCCAATACATTCGAATGAATACATATTCGTTTCAATGGCATTTACAAAATCACCTCTGACATTTTATGTTAAACAAGTAAGATTATTTTTGTGCACGAGTGTGTTAGCCGATGCGTAGCAAAGTATTTTAGGAACAACACTTGAAAAAAATTATTGTAGGACTAACTACTGAAAAATTTCTTTGTAGTCGAAGATCATTATACCTTTTAAGGTGTGGTAATATATTATAATGGGACTGAGGTATGAAACTCTCAGATCCGGATCCGGAACATTCGGATCTGGATCCAAATCCAAAACTTTCGGATCCGGAACTTTCGGATCTGGATCCAGAGCTGAAACTTTCAGACCCGGATCTGGATCCGAAATTTCCGGGTCCGGAACTCTCGGATCCAGATCCAGATCCGAAACTTTCAGACTCGGATCCGGATCCGGAAATTTCGGATCCGAATCCAGATCTGTAACTTTTGGATCCGGATCCATTTGGCCATCCCTACTTTGCACACCAGTTACAGACATTTGTGAATGTCATGCACATGTCACCATACACTGCAAACAACTCATGATAGATTTCAGGTGGTTTCTGTCCCTTTGACGACAGAAACCAAATCAACATTCCGCAACTCAACAGTGTCGAAAGTCTCAAGCATAGCTGCCATTTTGAAACAACTGCCTCTCAGTGTGCGTGAAGTACACATACCTGCTATCTCATGGAAAGGTGGCCAAATACATGTACTTTCAAATATTTATTTCAGTTTTTGTTAATACATTTCCATTTGGCTGTAAAACAATTATTACTCAATTACTTTTAGATATCCCCTTGTAGATAGGCATATAAGTGGAACACTGGTTATCAGTAGACCTCGGATTTTTAGGTTCTAAAAAATGTGCTTTTAGGTTCCTAAAGCAGGCTCTAATAATCCTAAAATAGGTTCTAAAAATCCTAAAATAGCAGTGGCGTCTCATCCCTTGGAGCTTCCGGGGCTTAGCCCCTAAAGAAAAACGGACGTATTGATGTAATTATCAATCACCATAACGCATAACTATCACACAGACTTTTAAAAGGCGATTTTTACCCACGTAAATTCATTGTCTGTTGCAATGGATACGACAGCGCTCCTAGCGGCATTGATGTCAATTATCGCTTTCTGGGGCACATCGCAAAGGAAGGCGTGGCCTACACCCACCTACGCTACAGTGAAGGTCACATGCTAGCAGAGAGAGAAGGGGAGAGTGCAATGTATTTAAGTGCTGATTCGGGGCTAGCTCCGTTGCATCGCGTCGATCTCGCGTGTTGTACTGTAGTGTTGTGGTGGCTTTCATTTGCTATGTTTGAGTGAGTTTGGCAGGGTAGATGTTCGAACACAAATTGATGAAGGACATAGGCTGTCAATTACAAGACACAATGAATTTTTCCGGAAAAATAGGCATATATTAAATAGAATTATCGATTGCTTAAAATTCTGTGGTTGACATGAACTTACTCTACGAGGACATAATGAAAGAGAACAATCTTTAAACAGAGGCATCTTTCCAGAATTATTATCCCTTCATAGAAGAGGGAAAACTAAAGAGGGAACTTTGTGTTCTTTATTGTAGTGAAGAGTTGAAAAACATAAACTCTATCAGTATATTGCATTCATTTTTTATTTAAAATTATTTAGAGGGTACCTTTTCAGAAACAGTAAAAATGACAAATATTAGTTTTAATAACTCCAGTGGCAACAGCTGAATCTGAACGATGTTTCAGCACATTGAAGCGTATTAAAACCTGCTTAAGAAATGCAATGGGACAAGACAGACCAAATGCCTTGGTACTTGCTTACAATAGAGAAAGAATACATTTCAAACATAGAGTGCTTCAACGAAAAAGTAATAACAAAATTTGCTGGGCAGAAGAACAGGAGTCAACGTTCGTATTTGGTCTAGGAATTAATTCATGCACCTGGACAAGAGATGGCGTAATGAGCCTATCGTCCCACAGTTCCGTGTATCCACACATGCGTTGAAAACTCCTGTCAGCACGCATCCTTCGTAGTATAGGGCAGTTGATTTATGCATCAACAACAGCATTTTGTAGCCAACTGAACATGGCGCAGTTCGTGCCAGATAAAGTGTTTTTGCGGGGTGTTCTCCTTGATTACTTTAACATGCAGAAAAGTGCTACCGAAAGTCATCATATTTTGGTGGAAGTGTATGGTAACCTTGCGCTAGCTGAGCAAACGTGTCAGAAGTGGTTTGCACGGTTTAGAAGTGGTGATTTCGGCCTGGAAGACCAAGAGCGACCTGGACAGCCAAAAAAATTTGAAGACGAAGAATTGAGAGCATTGCTCGATCAGGATTCATGTCAAAAGCAGGAAGAACTTGCAGAAGCATTAGGCGTTGATCAAACAACAGTTTCCAAACGCCTCAAAGCCATGGGAATGATTCAAAAGATGTCACATTGGGTTCCACATGCATTGAAAGACAGAGACGTTGAAAGACGAAAAACCATTTGCGAATTGCTGTTTCAAAGACAGAAAAGAAAGGGGTTTTTGCATCGCATTGTTACTGGCGATGAGAAGTGGATCCATTACGAGAACCCGAAATGAAAAAAGGCCTGGGTGAAGCCAGGTGAACCAGGTCCATCACAACCGAAACGAGATATTCATTGTGCAAAGGTTATGCTGTGCATATGGTGGGATATGAAAGGTGTGGTGTACTATGAGCTGCTGCAACCGGGTGAAACTATTAATGGAGAACGTTATCGACGACAATTAATGCGTTTGAAGCAACCTCTGGCCAGGAAACGACCAGAATGGGAGAACAGACATGATAAACTTATTTTTGAACATGATAACGCTCGCCCACATGTCGCAAAACTGGTTAAAACCTATTTAGAAAATGTCGGATGGGAAGTTTTACCCCACCCCCCGTTTTCACCAGACGTTGCTCCTTCGGACTACTACTTGTTCGATTGCATGAATAACGATTTGATTGGACAGCGGTTCACTTCTTCAGAAGATATCGAAAAATGGGTCTCTGACTGGATCGCTTCAAAGGATGAGGACTTCTTTCACCAGGGAATCCGTAACTTGCCTGACAGATGGGCGAAAGTGGTGGCTCGCGATGGACAATGTTTTTCTTAAGGTATTTATGTATTTTGTGTTAGAACTACAGCTTCAATGTGTGCGTAACAACCGCACGAATTAATTCCTACACCAAATAGAAGGTATGTTTCACAACAATACTTGTTTCTTTTGTAATCATTTGAATTGTCATTATATTTTAAATTCTTTAAAAAAATAAGTCCAGTTTTGTAGTTTAGAAGAAGATAAATACCCATTTTTTTGTAATTCATGTAATTTGTCATTACATTTTAAATTCTTTCAAAAAAGTAAGTCCAGTTTTGTAGTATAGAAGAAAAAAATACCTATTTTTTGTAATTCATGTGAATCGTCATTATATTTTAAATTCTTTAAAAAATAAGCCCCGCCCAAATTTGAGGCCACGAGACGCCACTGTAAAATAGGTTCTAGAAACCTTACATTATCCTCGAAAAATCATGAAAAAGGTTGCGAAAAGACTTAATTTGGTTCAAAATTCCTGAAAAAATACTGACTAGATACCATCATTTAAAACAAAATTTCACAAGAACCGTAATAATCAAATATTAATTTTCTAAACAAATTTTTATTTCTCTATATCATTTTTAAAATTATCTACAAATTATTATAATACTGCACTTGTGCTGTTAGAAAAATGAATTATGTATGTATAATTTGCTGCACAATATCAGGGTTGCTCCTCACTTGGTTCCTTGAATTCCGGGAATTACACATGAATTATTGGCTCTGGAAATTATGTGTGAATTATTTGCTCTGGAAATTATTCATGAATTTTGGCAAAACATGACAAAAGTTACAACCGGATGTTTTCTCTATTCCAATTTCTTGTCCGTAGACGTGAAAAATTGCAACTTTTATTAATCCAAATCACATTAAATTTATACATGTTTATAAATGCCCTGAGGCAAGTTTCTCTCAGTTTAGATTTTATTTTTTTTAAATTTTGTTTTAGGAAGAAAAAGAAAGCTACATGGAAAATGAAACAAAATTTTCTCAATCTGTTAACTTTGTTAGTGTTTTCTGCAGAACAATCTATCTGACAGACGAAGATTATTAGAAAATTTTATCTTGAAGTTGATTAGGTAAATTTTTTGGTATATTAGAATCATACACACCCTTTAAATCATTAATATTTTTGTGTGTGGAAGGGAGGGTGAGAGTCAGTAATACGTTAAGTTGGAATAGAGAAAACATCTGCTTGTATCCTTGAATTCTTGGAAAGTACACCTTGAAAACAAGGAATTATACTTGAATTTTATCATGGTCCTAGTGACCACCATTAATTTTTTTTGCGATATCCACACTCAAACTCCATCTTTGCCTGTAAGGATCATTTCAGTGATGAAAATTATATTTTAACAGAAACATAGTCAGTAGTGCAATTGTAATTAAAGGGTTGCAGGTTCGATACCCGGTGGAGGCATATAGTGGTTCGGATACCACTTTAAACTATAGGTCCAGTCCCAATTAGCCTTACTATGCATAAAGTCGACTTAAAAAACCAAATCAATCAAAGCAAATTTGAATTCGGAAACATTACCTTGCAAGGCGTGAATGCCAAAAAGGAACAAACTGACATGAGAGTGAGCAAGGCTCAGAAGTTTTCACTTGGGACTGTGCAGGCAGTAGAGACGATTAGGTGCCAGAACTGAGAATCGGGAGGAGGGGGGAGGGCATGTTTCAAACACGCTAGTCATGAAAACATGTTTCAATACCTCTGTGCGATATAAAAATCCTGTAAAACCTAAAAAAATATAAAAAACTAAAAAAAGGTTTAATTTAGGCAAATAAACCTAAAATAGGTTCTAACAAGCAAAATAGGTTATTTTAGGCACTATAAAACTTCGTCAGTTATTTTGTTTTTTAATGAAATGCTGATATAACTTGTTTTTTCTTATTTACGTGCAAAGGAAAAAATAGATTAAAAATCTAAAATCCGAGGTCTAGTTATCATTATCAATTCAATGTGGAACTGCTTCATGTTTAGAAATAATGTAAAGGAACTGCTTCATGCTTAGAAATAATGTATAAACATATTCAATAAAAATTAAAACAACTACAGTGAAATTTCGGTTTTATGTTATTCAGGGGACCAAGATAAAAAAATGTGGGAAAATGTAAAATCAAGGAAAATTATACATTTTATTATTTTGGGATCATATGAAAATGTAAAATCTGGGATCATAAAATCAAGGTTCCATAATTCATCAAAATCAATAAGAAAAATTCTGTCATATCAACGAATATGTTACATTTTTTTATTTGATTACAGTTCTGTATAAAAAAATTGTAAATTCATTATTTACCTTCAGTTTGAGCAACACTCTGAGTATGTCTCTTGGCAGATGATCTAGGCTTAGCAGGGGATGAAGTGGACCGCTTTCTTGGAGATTTCACTTTAGAGGGAGATGGTCCTGGAAAATATAAATGTTTTTGTTTACTACTACTTGTAAATACCATTATAATATGAAAATGATCTTTCTCTTTCCTCTGTCTTTCTTCCTTGGTTTTTAAAATCACTTTTCTGTTAATTGGCATGATGAGATGGAAAAGAACATTCATTCAGTAGCAAGAACTGGATCATGAAGCTGTGGTCTTGATTTCGATTCAGCACTCAACAACTTTGACCACAATGATTGCTACCTAACTGTTGTGTGCTAATTTCATACACTACATGATTCAGGAATAATTTTAAAATTTCAAAATTAATAAATGCTGAGAAACTAGTACTCACTTTTATCAGCGAAGCTGTTTTTTCTTCTTCGTTCTATTAATTTCAGTGGCCACTGCCACCATCCTTGTTGGAACTTGCTGTACTGTTGCTTGGCGTGTGTCTTTTGTTAGTAGTTCTCTGGCTGCCACTAGGTGCGCTGTTGTTAACTGTGCATCTGGGTATGTGTCATCTGCTATTTCTGGGCGATAATTGTTGTAGTAGGGGAATCCAAGTGTGGTGCGCTTGCCCGCTATCGATGTTTAGCTCGTGCGGGAAGTGCATTATGGCATGCGTTGCCTTGATTTTGGTGTCTACGAGCGTGTGGGCAGTGTGTTTGACTTGAACCTTTTGAATTTTATGGCTATTGTATTTTATATATTTAGCAAGACCATTAGTGGGTTGGACTTTTTTTTGCATCTGCTAGGTGCTGTTGGATTCTTTAATTGACAGATCTGATGGACCTGCTGATGTAATGAGCCTTGCATTCACACTCTGCATCGTATACACCTGGGTTATCAAGGGCGTAGAGGAAGTACCATTTGTGTTTGTTCAGTTCATCAGCTATTTTTCCCTTTCTTTAGACATGCCCTAACAGGATCAAAAAAGAAAACTTGTCCACATCAAAAATTTCTGTGGGTCTTATGTCCAGGAGCTGCCAATATAAAATATTGCTTAGAATCCTTCACGAAAAGGGTATGGAATTATTTCACTGGATATATCTCCATAACAGTGCAGGATATTAAAAAAACTCTAAGAATATGTTTTGTTCCGTTTTTAATTCTGAACAAAACATGTCTCTATAAAAACAAATTTTAAAGGAGTTATGATCTATTTCTTTTGTTGGTGCATGAAGTGGCAGCCATCTTGAATTTATGGGCCCCAAGAAAACTTGGACCCGGTATGCCAGATGTATACCCAATATTTTTTTCCCTTTCTTTAGGCATGCCCTAACAGGATCAAAAGAGAAAACTCGTCCACCTCAAAATTTCTGTGGGTCTCATGGCCAGGGACTGGATTAAGAAGCAATTGCATTTATTAAGCTTACACCAGTAACTTCCTGCAATGTGGAGAAAAGTTTCTTGATGCACGCCTACTTAATCACAGAAAACATTGAAAGGCATATGGTGGTGCAGACAGGGTGGCTACAAACAAGCAGAAATGAAATTCCCTGACTTTTCCAGGTTTTCCAGGACAAAATTTAAATTTTTCCCTGACAATTACAAACTAAACTAAATCGATGTTTTTGCAAATGGAAATAATAAACTCATACAGATCCACGTATGGTTTTGCTAAGTACCAATATTATCTTCTATTAAATTGACTTAATTTCTCTATTCTCTATGATTTCAATTCAAACTGCAAAATAATGAATTTGGAAAATTATTACAATTCACAAGCTAAGTAAGGATTATGGAATTTTGTCATACGCAGTAAGTTTAAAATAAAATACTTGATTATTTTTAAAGTTACGACTAAATGAGTTAAGAGTGATTGATTAAGAAATACAATTTGTAATTTATCAGTCTCCTTATACATTCTCTGTATTATATGCTGATATTTCCACTGAGGTTTGGAACCCTCTGCTTGCAAAAACTATGAGTGCGGACTCATTTTTCAATGTATAAAGCTACTTCTCTCTTCTCTGTAAAGCAAACAACTTAACTCTTGCATATAAGTGAAACAACTGAATCAAACAAAAGAAAGTGTCATATTTCCTTACATTATCGATGGGATTTCTGCTTCAGTACAGTATATCCAAGTGAAGTGCTGTGAAACTGACAACATGCAGTTATAGCATTAATGCTGACGAAAAGGGTATGTAAGTATTAGAAATTTAACGCAAGGAATTTATAGAATTGCATTGTATAGGTACCTGATTTAGCTAACCAACACATTAAAACAGGAACACTCTAATAATAAAAGCTTCTGAAAGTTCATATACGAGGGGCATCCTGAAAAAGCTCCAATAGTGCCTATACGCAACACTAGTGGTCGGAGAGCGACACACACACATACAGGCAGGAAGAAGTGGCATGTAGCTGTAATCTGGTACAGTTGCAATGTAGCCGGTTTAGGACGGTTCTAGGTTAAAGATTGCAGCTCTCATAAAGTATCTCACCGACTGCGATGTAGCCTACATTGCACGCTCAGAATTTGGCACAGAGGAATCGTGTGAGTTGTGCAGACCGGACGTCGTGCGTGATAGTATGGTCAGACGATGGTGCAGACAATTCACGGAAGGCCAATCGAATGTGCACAAGCACAACCCCATAGAGCTGAGTACACACGGGTCCTTTGCATCACTTCAGGTGAGAGATCTTAGACCACTCCCTGTACAGCGCTGGCCTTGAATGTACCTACTTTCATCTCTTTGTTTAACTGAAGAGGTTTCTGGCAAGGCAACGATTTGACAGCTACATTGCTGTAGAGATAGTTCCAGTCTTTGCTGTCAGACACATATACCATGGGCATACAAAATTTAGTGCCATGCTGCGACACATGCCAGAACAACGGTGGTGATTATGCCGAAAATTTTTCCCAAAATTCACATTTTCATTTTAGCACATTTTCTGGCAAATATCTAAAATTATACCTTCATGGTGTTTTTAAACTACTGTTTCAAATTGTAAGTCACATGGCTTATGCCTCTTCGCGAGAGTTTGATATCTTGAAAGTTATTTTGGGAAAGTTATTTTCCATACCCCTTTATTAATTTTAAGGTAAGGATTTTAGATAATGGAATTTTGGTGTGGAGTTAGGGCCCCACACTTTCTTGATCACGGCTGAAGTTGGGGGTAATGTGATCAGCACCACACTCCTGGCTACCTTTATCCCTCAAAGTTTCCTCAAGGTACCAGCTTCATATGATGCTGGGTGGGCGCCGGAGCAGTTTGAATAGGTGGAAAACATCCCGGTTCTTCCCCGCAGGGGATCGACCCCGGGTCTCTCACATAGTAGTCAGATGCCCTAACAACTGAGCTCCATTATTACTCACTCGACAAATGCCGATGGTGCGCACTTAGCTTGGTAATTCAAAACATATCTCGTGCGACAAATTCGAAGATGTGGCTCCCGTCTGACGGTAGATACACACTCAATCTCCTGTTAGAACCCTGCCACTTTGCTCTGTGATGCAAATGGTTTTGATAGAAGTTGAAAAAATCGTGGGAAATAAATGATTTAATGTGGCTGTCGGAATTATTCCACGTACGTATAACTCTATAGTTTACTCTTGAGTAAAATGTTGGAAAACTTACATGTTCTATGTACACAAACATGGCCTAGAAAAGACAAGGGTGTTGGATTTCATGGAATTTTTCATTGTTTTAGGGCATTTCTTTAAAAAAAATCGCTAAAAATGCCTATAATTCGCATTATTTCGATATTTCGAATGGGCGAAAAATGTGTCCAGACATCACTGCACATTCCTAAACATAATTTCGCAGCAATTACCATTTTTCACGGTTTTGGAGTTTGCAAAAAATCAATGTACCTAGTAATTGGAAATTACTTTCTGGCCACCCCTCGTATAAATCAGTAGATGGAAAGTGAAAATTTAGCAGGGCTGGCAGAGAAAAGTCAATTCTTGAAGAAAGTGATTTGCTGTTATGATTGAATAATTTGAGTAAATATGATATTAGAATATTTACGTATTTATTATTAGTATTTTATTTCATAATATTGGACATTAACTTCACTCAGTGAGAGATTTAAGACCATCTCTCACGAGATTAAACAGACAGGACAGAGAGTGGCGTTAATTTCATTGCAATACTAGTGTTGCAGTATATTTGAGGTTGGGAGCATGCACTTGCCAATTTTTAAAACGTTCACCAATGCAGTTTTATGTTTCACTTTTTCGTGATAGTATTTAATATATATCCCGTTTGGTTGGATTCTTCTTGATATCTAAGAATAGTGCAATGTCATTGTAAACGTATGTTAACTTGTGCGAAACCAGTAATACGTCAGGATTATAAAAGAAAGCCTTCGCAAGCACTGCTACATTCAATAAGGTGAAGTGAGCCAGAAGAGTAATAAAATTCCAGCAGCATATTTTCAGTCTAAAGCTCTTCTTGTTTATGCATGCGATTTTTGTTGGATGTTTCAGTCCATTCAATTTCTGTTGCATATTGTAGTGAGATACTTTGTCGGGTGGCGATATTCAACAAAAATCGTATGTATCAATGGAACATATTTGTTTCCATGTTCCTTCAGTTTGCCCAACAAAATGCCTTACTACGATGTCCGACAACTATCGGACGGCGCCACCCGCTCTTATCCCCTCCATCTGTCGACAGGTCCCCTTACTACTCCCATACGGACAAGAAAAAATGATAATTCAATGCATTTTCCACATAATAACATAATATTTAGAGGCTTAACCTTTACTCCTCCGATGATACCAACCATGGTATCATCAGAGTAAGGTCGTACTGGCCCGATGATACCATATGGTATCATGGTGCTGATTACGAAATGAATGTGCTTTTTGGACCTTCATACTCTTATGTTTGTGTGGAAACTCGGACACAGGTCTGGAGCAAGCCTGGGAAATTCATATTGATGACCAACCTCACCCCCCCCCCCCCCCGCTCTCTGCAACATATCCATGCCACATTTCCGAACAGAGTTTCTTTCACATTTTGGCTCATTATTCAACTTGTATGGCACCAAAGAACATGAAATATGTTTCATTCTTTTGAGAAATGTTCATTCTTTGAAAAGAATACTAAGGTTTGCGCCTTCTTCCCAAAATAGCGGGAGAAGAGGATGTAAACTCCAGATTTTTATGTTGTTTTTTCATTGAAATTCGGTGGTCGCGCCCACAACCCCCCCCCCCCCTTCTTCAGTTCAGTTCTGAATTGTACACGGTTGCATGCTATGATGTTTTAGCTGAAAACCAAAACTTATCCGAAGTAGATTGCTCCCATAGTACCCGAGATATAACAATTTTCCTCCAAACATGCAAATTACCTATTTTTCGTAAAAAAAGAAAAATCACATTTTGGCATATTATTCAACTTGTATGGCACCAATGAACATGGAACATGTTTCATTCTCTTGAGAAATGTCCATCCTTTGAAAAGAATACTAAAGTTCGCACCTTCTTCCCAAATAGCGGGAGAAGAGGGGGTAAACTCCAGATTTTTAATTTTTTTTTTTTCATTGAAATTCGGTAGTCGCTCCCCCCAAACCCCCTTTCCTCGGTTCAGCGTTCTGAATTGTACACCGTTGCATTCTCTGATGTTCTAGCTGAAAACCAAAACTTATCCGAAGTAGATTGCTCCCATAGTACCCGAGTTATAACAATTTTGCTCCAAAAATGCAAATAGTTATTTTTCGTAAAAAAAAAAAAAAAAAAAAAAAAATTGGCTTATTATTCAACTTGTATGGCACCCAAGAACATAAAACATGTTTCATTCTCTTGAGAAGTGTCCATTCTTTGAAAATAATACTAAAGTTTGCTACTTCTTCCCAAAATAGCGGGAGAAGTGGGGGCAAACTCCAGATATTTGTTTTTTCCATTGAAATTCGGGGGACGTACCCCCCAAAACCCCCTTCCTCGGTCCGGTTTGGAAATTGTACACCGTTGCATGCACTGATGTTTTAGCTGCAAAACAAAAGTTATCCGAAGTAGCTTGCTCCTATAGTGCCCGAGTTATAACAATTTTCGTCAACAGAGTGTTCGAAGTCAATGATGACGAAATTCCCTGACATTTCCCTGACTTTTTTTGACACCTCAAATTCCCTGACTTTTCCCGGTTTTCCAGGTCTGTCGCCACCCTGTGCAGAGCAGTGGTGCAGGAACGGGGAGGTACAGGGGTACATTGTACCCCCAAATTTTTGAAGGGGGAAATGTACTCCCTAAATCGAAGATTCTAGTTCTACCCCTTGTACCCCCTCAGATAATTTGACAGACACAAGATGCTACTGTTAAAAGAACCTAGTATTTCTAATCCCTCAATACAAAAAGTGTAAGTGATTTATAAACACTATTTTCCTTATCACAGGAATTCAAACCATTGTAAACTTATTCTACAAGATTGTGCTTGCTACGAGTTAGTTCATTTTCCTGTGTCTTTGAATATATTTTTAAGGAGATGAAAATTGTTTAAAATGTGTGTGGAATGATGGAATGAGCTAAAGTTTACTTTCAGAAAATCACTCTGCAGACGAATGCCCCTTCATGTAACGGGGATATATGTCTTGTAAACAAGTGATTGCGTTGATTTGAAGAGAATATGCACCAGAAGAGTATATGACTGACCTTTCATTTATAATTTTTCAAATGGGATTTTCTGACTGAAATAGTTCCACAATTCCCACCTCATCTTGTTTTCGAGATGCGACATGACAGACCAATTTGGGGGGTACAATGTACTACTGTACCTCACCAATTATTTTCATTACTTTGCCAGAGGGTGTTCGGAAAACTGTACTTAGGCCTATATATTAAGAGATTTTTTGAAAATAGAGATAGTACTGAGGCAAGATAGTCTCAAATTTGTAAACCAGTCTGAAATGAATCTCTGCAAAATCAAAACCAGATGATACTTGATCTCGTTCGAAACTTTGGTATCACTTTTGAAGAATTTACTTAAAACAAATTTAAATTACTGTATCTTATTCAGACATGCCAAGCGTATATCTTGTTCATATTTCAAACATGTCGTATATTATGTTTATTGTAATTGCAAGGTGAATCCATTAGTGACAATTGCAAACTTGTGCTGCCCGGTTTTATCAATTCAGGATTAAATTCCGTATTTCGATGGGTCGCAACATTGAACAAAATGTAAAGCGAGCCTCTCCCATAGTGCAGTGGTAGCGTCATTGTCTTGTAATCAAGGGGTCTCGGGTTCGATACCCGGTGGAGGCACAAGTAGTTCAGATCCCACTTTAAACTGTAAGTCCAGTCCCGATTAGCCTTACTGTGTATAAAGTGGACTTAAAAAAGCAACTCAAACCAAACCAAAATGTAAAGCAGAAAAACGTTATTAAGAAAAGCTTTGCTTTAATGACATAAATAAATTATAATTATATATATTATAAATAACCTGTGGCTCAATAGGCCTTGAAGTGCCTTGGCCTATCTCCTGACTGCCAGTCTCTCTCCTACAATTGTACCTAGAGGTGTGGAGATCTTCAACCCGTAATGGGCTGACGTGGGGTCAGCACGTCAAACTCCCAGCCGTTATAGGAGATTTCCCAAACTGGGTTACGCTACTCACTCGTAGCTCCCAATTTTCTAATGATGGTGGGATGCCACCGGCCCTAAACAGGCCGAGAACCCAGAGACTGAACCAAGGCAGACTCAAACCCATGCCGTTTCGCATTCGGAGCCCAAAGAACAACGCCTTAGACCTCATGGCTACTGAGAAGGACTTAAGACATATATACATTGTGAAAGTTTGAGTGGTGACACATTTGTCTCATCTCAATAACATTCCAAGTTGAAATGGATCAGCAATATCTCCTAGATATTAAAGCAGGGTGCGATTTGTGATTTTATCAGAACTGGGAGGATTTACGTATGAATTACGTGTGCTTAGAATTGGACATAAATTGCTTAAAATCTAATTTGATATCGAATGCAACAGAAACACAACACCATTATAAGATAAATTCTAAAGTCTAACTGTAAGAAAATTACATTAGTCAGTTGAACGCACGGAATAAATTAGACTCACTGCAGGTTCGATGATTTGCCAATTGGCTTGTCAAGGACACTGTAATGCTTAAGACTTGATCCATTTTGTTGCAAATTTTTCTGCATTAAGACAATGCACTGGGGGTCTATTGAAAGTAAAAGCAGGTGATTTTTCTAATCACTTAAGGTAAAGTTCATGGCACTGAACCCACTTTCACATTCAACTGCAGAGAATGGTACAATTTGGATTGGATTCACAAGGTCTTTTAGTGAGGTTGGAGGGAATGTGTATTGACTTTTCTTTGTAGATGCAAAAATCTTCGACTGGTGACGCGTACATGCTTTTGCTTACATTAAAGTTCACCGTTTTATATAAACGAGAAATTAACATGTCACATAAAACACACGTATGTATCTGCATTTAATACAACTACATCTGGAAAAAAAACTAACTCTTCAAACTGGCACTTCATATTGTCCACCAATGATTGAAAAAAATATTTCGAGTGTGTGGTTTTCCTCTAAATTTGCCTGCTCTGAGGTCTGAAGCATTTTGGTCTTGCATGTGCAATGATAGGCTTTCAGTGTTTGAAGAGCATCATAAGGTACAGTTAATTACATTACAAATAATTACTATGTCAAATGTTTTACAAATACTTCAAAGTTAGATCCCTTGCGAGTTGATCGAGAATCATCTCGATTGAGTATTTTATTAAAAAAGACAACACAATGCTATAGCTGTCAACAAGTGTTAGAACAGTGTTGTTAACATACGTCAAAGACAGGGCATAGTTTTCGTATTTGATAGAATAGTACTTGTAAAACTTCTTCGAGAAGTCTCAGAAAATACCGAATACATGGCATCTAAAAGGTACTGTATACGGTATATACGTGCCATAAATTAGTTTAATGATATTTTATATATAGCTATGGGGCTCTAAAATGAACTGAACTGAAGTTGAATTCTGTAAGTACAATATATTTGAAAATATGATTTTCATATTCAGCGGGTGGGAAATGATTATTCCTGACTTGGAATGAATCAAGTTAGAGGAGAAGGAATCCTCCTCACCCCCTTTAAATCGCAACCTGCATTAAAATAAATAGATGTAGCTTTGCTCACAATTTTCATATTACGAACTCCCGAATTTCCATCTCATTAAATTCAAAAGAGCTCAGAACAAGATCCAGAACTTTATATGTTTTTGAATTATCTGGTCTTCAAATCTGTCTTATAAATAGTTACAAATTGTATAAACAAATAATAATAAAAAATAAATAAATAAATATTTAGGCAAATTTTGCATTAAAAACTCTCTATCCACATATAAAATAGAATTTCACATGTCCCACATTTTACCTAGCTATACATTTATGTGTGAAGTACATACATATACTGCGTGAGGCACCTAAAAGTACCACCTGAAATAGCGAAGAAACCAGAAACAGTATCGATGTGAGGTTTGCGGGAAACAATAATATCAAATGGGGCTCGTAAATCGGAGGTATGGGGTGGGTCGAAAAATATCGACAAATGGGGCATCTGGAGCAAAGTCATATTTTTTTTAAATGGAACGATATACAATAACATGCATAATATAAAAGAGCACACACAGAGAAACACAACGCCGTTGGTCTCATGCATCTACTGCACATAGGAACGAAGATATGGCCATGTGAAAATATGTAAAGAAACTAACAAGTGGCCCACTTGACCGTCAGTACCACGGCATGTAAGACTTCTCAGGTGCCTGACAGAACTGCCTTTACACAGAGCAAGTTTTGATAGCAGGTCTACGAGATCGTGTTAGTTCATAGCAAGCAGTCGTAGTGGTAAGAGCGAAGATTATGGTGTTCACAAACATAGAAAAAGCGGACATGATCCTGATTTATGGGGAATGCCGAAATAATGCCTCAGAAGCCTACCGTGTGTACGCAGATAGATATCCAGACAGACGACAGCCATTTCGACGTCTGTTTTGTAAGTTATTTATTAAATTAAGAGACACGGGAAGTTTAACACCACGAGCACGTGTGCGGAACAAGCCAACTACAGGTGAGGCAGGTGCAACAAATGTTCTCGCCGCTGTTGCTGTGAATCCGCACGTTAGCTCCCGTGAAATTGCCAGGGATGATGGGATGAGTCAGCAAAGTGTATTGCGCATTCTGCACACTCACAAGTTTCACCAATATCATATCTCCCCCCCATCAGGAACTTCACGGGAATGATTTTGTGGACCGTGTTCGGTTTTGCACATGGATGTTATGACACGACACACCCGACTTGTCATGCATCCTCTTCACTAACGAGGCAACTTTTACCAATCATGGAAATGTCAACCTAAGGAACATGCACTATTGGTCGGTGACAAATCCACATTGGCTTCGCCAAGTGGAACGCCAGCGCCCATGGAGTGTGAACGTGTGGTGTGGTAAAGTGGGTGAACATCTCATTGGCCCTTTTTTTATACAAGGGACACTGAATGCTGACTGATACATACAGTTTTTACAACATGAACTGCCTGTACTATTGGAGGACATACCACTTCAGACAAGGAGGGAAATGTGGTACCAACATAACGGGTGCCCAGCTCACAGTTAAAGACGCGCTACAGCATGTGTGGAAAATACATTTCCAAATCGTTGGATTGGACGTGGAGGGCCTGTCAAATGGCCGGCTCGTTCCCCAGATTTGTCACCGTTAGACTTTTTCCTGTGGGGAAAGCTGAAGGACATTGTCTACCAGGATGTGCCAACAACTCCAGAGGATATGCAACACCGCATTACTGCGGCCTGTACGGACATTCCCTACGAGATGCTACATTCTGTGAAACGATCTTTGCATGGGCGCCTCGTTGCCTGTATTGCAGCTGACGGCCACCACTTTGAACACACACTTTGACAGGTTTTCGCTTCATATGCAGTGGTTCTTCGACATACTGTCATGGTCATTTTCATTATGCTGCAACACTGTCAAATACATGCTGCTGACGATGTCTACTGTATTTTTTCTTCCTTTAACACGTTCTGTCTTCATCTTGACCAATGGCTTCCGACATCTCATACTTGTACATGTCGTGGTACTGACGGTCAAGTGGGCCACTTGTTAGTTTGTTTACATATTTTCACATGGCCATATCTTCGTTCCTATGTGCAGTAGATGCATGAGACCAACGACGTTGTGTTTCTCTGCGTGTGCTCTTTTATATTATGCATGTTATTGTATATCGTTTTATTTAAAAAAAATATGACTTTGCTCCAGATGCCCCATTTGTCGATATTTTTCGACCCACCCCATACCTCCGATTTACGAGCCCCATTTGATATTATTGTTTCCCGCAAACCTCACTTCGCTACTGTTTCTAGTTTCTTCGCTATTTCAGGTGGTACTCTTAGGTGCCTCACGTGGTATATATGTATGGAAGGTTGAATTTTTGTACCCCCCAAATGGAAAACGTTCCTGCACCACTGGTGCAGAGCATCAACATATGATGAACTTTTTGTATTGGACAACTTGTATCTACTTACGTAAAATATTAGAAATTTCGCACTTCTGCATTGCACAATTTAATGGTTAAATCCTATTAATTTTGAAGATCCAATGTCTTAATTCACTGAAGGGTACGGCATCTGGAGCAGAGATGGTACTGCGTCACTGCATTGTTTGTTCCCGAGAAGCGGTAGTTGCAATTTCTCCCAGTTGGCGGCACTGGCATGTGCATCCTGATTTGCATCATCTGCTTCCTGTTGTCCGATGGTACTGCCGGGTGGTGGTTGGGGGGCTGGGTCGTGCTGCTTGGTGAGGTGTAGTTCCTGTTCCCCACGTGGCTGGAGGGGGTCGAGTATGCGCACCACATCTTTTCCAGGTCGGGGATCTTTTTGAGGGCGGGGATCGAAGTTGGGTGTCCCTGTCCATTGTCCAGGTTCAGTGCTGGTTTGTGTTGGATGATAGGATGGGTTTCTTTGACAGTGTTTTCTATGACAAAGCTGGTTGGGATATGAGGAGATGGTGTGGTTAGAGGAGTGGAGGTGTTGAGAAAGGCCCGATTTTGGTGTGTCTTTATTGGCATCTTTTACGTGTTCATTAATCCCTTCTTGGACAGTGCGGATGGTTCTGCCAATGTAAGTGTTGTGGCATTGACATGTGGCCTTGTAGAAGCCAGGGGATGCAAGTTTGGGTAGGTAGTATCTCTTGAAATTGTGTAGTGATCTTAAAATTTGGGATATAGGTTTGTGTGCCAATCAGATGTTGAAGGGTTTGCGGGTGGTATGCAAAAGCGACCATGTGGGTTTGGGATTTTGGATCGGGTTATCTCTGTCTCGTGGGTGTTTGAGCTGGGCTTCTGCTTTTGTACACCACATGGATAGCTGGCATTTGGTGTAACCATTGTTTAGTCCTATTTCAGTTATGCATGCTATTTCATCATGGAGGTCATATTCTGTTCAGGTGTGTGTGAAGGCTCTTCTGTAGAAGTTCATCCATACTCCAGCTCTCGGTTTTGGTGGGTGGTTGGATTTGGCATGGATGTATTGGGTGCCCGAAAGTGGTTTCCTGTACACGGACGTGATGAATTTATCTTGGTGTCGGATTCTTAGGTCGAGAAAGTTGAGGTGGCCATTTTCTTTCCCTTTCAACGGTGAAATTTATGTTAGGATGTATGTTGTTGAGGGCAGTTAGGAGATGGTTTAAGTCTTCTTCCTGCTTGTAAATGACTAGGGTGTCATCGGTATATGTTCTGTATCTTATATGTGCAAACTCTGATTGGTTGAGTATTGACTTCTCTGCCACATGTAGTACAGTTCTGTTCACAAGATCTGGCACACTCGTTTGAGTTAAAGATCAGCTTCAGAGCCGATCGAGTGTGGCAGTACAGTCGAAGTAAAGGTTCGGGAAAACAGCACACTGCAGTGTTGCTTACCATGAAAGTTTTTCACCGGATGTAGGGAATGTTCTGACTTGGTGAGTGAAAAGAAACGGTTACAGGAAAGCTATGAATTTTAATTATTAATGCTATGTAGTGCCCATTTTAAAAGAGAAATTTATGGCAGGAAAAAATTCAGGAAAATTTGTTCGAGATAATCAGTATCCCATAACTAATCAGAAAAAAAACTGCCTCAATCCCTTCGCTTGCGAGAAGCTGATGCTCACTTGAAAGCAAAGGCGAGTGGATGGTGGTGCCATTAAATCTTTCCCTAGATTAACATAACAGCAAAGTCGACGTTCACCAAGAGTACCCTGGTTCGAATTCCGACCTCAGCGTGGGTGTTCTTTGCGATTGTCTCTTCATCAATTTTCCCATATCATCATTTATCTTCTTCATTTAGATTAACTAAGAGTGGAAGAAAAACGAAGCTAACAAAAAATAAATCAAATTGACGTTCTAGATGAGGACGGGAGAAAATAAACAATCCAAGGCAATAAGAATATCTATGTATCACGGCCCGAATGATGTGACTTCAGGATCACTTTCATTACTTTCTCTTACGTATGAAAACTGCTTTTCTAGCTTGTAATTTGAACACGAAAGTAGGATAAAAAAGCTCCCAAAATCAATACAGTCTGGATAAATGTCTTCATATTTTCCTGAAAAGTCACTCTTCTTCATCAAATAGTTAGTTTAAAAATATAATTATATATGTGCCATTGACTTATAAGCTTCATCGCCACATATCAGAATCTGCTATGTTGACACAAGCTACAGCACTAAGATTATTAGGGGTTGGAAACACTAACCTTGCACAAAAGCACATCTTCGATTGTCTTCATTAATATACACACACAACATTAACTTATAGTCTGCGAGCAATGTGTGCACAGCTTAGAAACACTATACCATGAAGGCTTTCAAATTAATGTAATTAGAGAGAAGGGACATTGAAAATTTGGAGCCAGACAGGTAAAAGTGCAATCTTCAGGAGAAATCTCCCTAACAGCATGTTTTCTCGCAAAGCGGTTTGTGAAATGCCAGTTTCGTAATCTGAAATCCTAGGTTCAATTCCCCGTGTGGTCAAAGTTATTTTTTTTTTCCCACCCTTTTTCTGCCAAACGGGTGCCATGAAAAGTATTTCACCGAGTCAGACGATGATCAGATTAGGAAATATATATGAAATACAGGGTGTTTCACTCGCTCTCAGAGGGCTTCCCCGATAGCGCAGTGGTAGCGTCTTCGATTGTAATCAAGGGGTCCTGGGTTCGATACCCGGTGGAGGCACATAGTGACATAGTGGTTCGGATCCCACTTCAAAAACTGTAGGTCCAGTCCCAGTTAGCCTTACTGTGCATTAAGTGGACTTCTGCCAAACGGGTGCCATGAAAAGTATTTCACCGAGTCACAGCTTTATACTTTGTGGCTGTTCATGTGGCAAGGAGAAAATAATAATCGAAAGTACTATGCGTGTGGCATAATTTTGATTTGGAACGTAATTTTTCTTTATTGCGTTGTTACTGAAACTCCGGGTATATAACAACCACTTCTGATGTTTTCTTCTGGTAACATATCCCACCGAAAGATCAAATGTTATTCTTCTGTGAATGAAAAAACACATAATTTAAGTTCAAAACTTTGAGTTACATCCATAAGTGAATATTAATGTTTTTCTTCATTCATTTGACACTTCCCTCATTACACATACACACACACACACACACACACACACACACACTCACACGTGTTTTCCCACCCTCCATTAAGAGGAAGTTGTACTTTTTACGCCAAAGCGAGGAAGTTTAAAAAGTGCTCTGATTGGACAGAGATTTTTACACGTAATAGAGCTACTCCCAAGGATACAGGTGTGGCTGCTATACACTCCATGGAAATTGAGATATTGACAAGGAATGAGAGGAGAAGCACAACATCCGCAAGAGAGAAACGTGCAAACTTAAGAGTATTGCGAGGAATCATTATTCATTTGTTTTTCCTTAGGTCACACACTCAGTTGATGAAACGTTATGTAAGAGGAAGCCACAAGCACCAAACCCCGGAGCTAGGAACCAACGATACACAATAGTGTTCGTAAAATGTGAATAGAAAGGAACCACTTGTGACGTCATGATGACTGGCGGGTGATTCAAAGCACGCGCTGGTGTTTGACGGTCATAACTTGGCCCCCATTGGCTGTGCTAGCTGTCAGTAATCTGCCGTCGATCACAAGGCAACCCAAGCACCGCCGTCCATATTAAAACATATGGGAACAAATGTTGCAACAATGTGCGAGAGCGTCTCCATGCCAAAACGGGTGGAACAAGTTGGTTTCGGATGGCTTGGTAACGATACAAACGGTACGACCAGCAAGGAACGTATGGAGTACAGTGGCCATTTTCTACCTCGTGCAATTAGTCGACGCAAGGTAAATGAAAATAAATCGGGAGTTGTATCTTAGGGAGATAGACTAAATTGTGGTAGAATGAAAATGTATTCTTACAAAAATAATATATTTCAATTTTCATCAGATGGACATATTACTTGTTTGGGTTAATTCCTAACACCGCTTTATGCACAGAAAGTCTAATCGGGACTGGACCTACAGTTTAAAGTGAAAACCAAACCACCGTGCAATGTGCATCTTCCAGGAGCATCGCATGGCATCAGATAATATTATTTCGATGGATATTGTGATGCAATGGAGGCTGGGATTATTATTATCAGTTGGGATGTCTAAGTAAAACAGTTTGCAAATATATATCTTAATTCTGACCATTTAACGCATGTTGGAATTTTCTTAACTTTCATTGGAACACCGTTAAGTCATGTTGATACTTACTTATATTTATTTATTTAACATAAAATATGTGTACCCTCATGTTGACCTAGACGATGATCAGATTAGGAAATATATATGAAATACAGGGTGTTTCACTCGCTCTCAGAGGGCTTCCCCGATAGCGCAGTGGTAGCGTCTTCGATTGTAATCAAGGGGTCCTGGGTTCGATACCCGGTGGAGGCACATAGTGACATAGTGGTTCGGATCCCACTTCAAAAACTGTAGGTCCAGTCCCAGTTAGCCTTACTGTGCATTAAGTGGACTTAAAACACCAAATCACAAATCAATCCAATCCAATCCACTCGCTCTCAGTCCCGGAGAATCCTGATTTCGGACAGAAACGTAATTTCGAATTTCCCTTTTTCTGCATAACCACTAACCATTTGTAGGCTGCCATATAGAACTATTTGAGTCAAGAGAGTTGTGAATCCAATCCTGTGCATGTGAGTAATATTTTCAAGGGTTCGAGACAATATGGCCCCGTGTCTTTGGATTACATAAACTCTTGTCGAACAAGGGAGAGGTGGTCTCGATACATTGATTGATTGATTTGCTTTTTTTACTTTGCATTTTGTGCCACTTTTGGTTTATTTGAGAAGATGGGGATGAATGATGATATGATGAAATTGGTGAATGGTCACTCACAAACATCCATGGCCAGGCCGGGATTCGAACCAGGGACCCCTGGCGGGCGGGCAACCTATATGCTGGCAAGAAAAGTGGGAAGCGGGGAAAACTCAACAGAACAACAAGACAACAGAGGTGGCGATTAGAGTTTCGATGGTCACGGGAGGAGATGCTTAACATACCTCATACTACAGCAGCTTAACACAAGGCTGCTGTGTTACTTATTGCACTCGATTGGTCGCTTCCCCTATCCCACTTCTCTTGCAGGCATGTAGAGTGCCCGCCGTAACAGTAGCCAAGAACTATAACTTGCGTTCTATTTGATCACGTATACACTTTCAGTGAGAAAGCTTGTAATAAAATACTCAAATTAATTTTTGAAAACAAACAAAACGTTTTTAGCGTAAGCTGTCAGCTATATTTTATGCTTATTTTGAAAGAATTTTGCTGCGCATTGATCTTGCGCTAATCTGAGCACGCTCGCTACCTGTGGCTTTTGCCAGGCTTCATTTACTTACTGGGGATGCAAATATTTCCTATAACTCTACAAATATCATATATGTCTCTTCCACACTAACTCTCTCTGTAACATCGGCGGCAGACGATTAGTATTGATTGATTGATTTATTTTATTTTACTTCGCGTTTTGTGCCTCCTGGCTAAGTTGCGAAGATGGGGATGAGGGATGAAATGATGAAATTGATGAATGGACATTTACAAACAACCATTGCCAAGAGGGATTCGAACCTTGGACCTCTAGCGTCGCAGTGCGATGTGCTAACCACTCAACCACAGGGTCCAGCGGACGATTAATAGGAGTGCTGAAGGGGTACGGAGTGAAATGTATGGAGTACGATGTTAAAAATAAAGAAGCATGAAACTTCCATCCAATGTTTTAGCCACTACATCAAATACTAATCAACTTTTAGTATGTTTCTATGTCAATGAAAGTGAAGATTACTGTAGTAGCCACATTAATTTTTGTATATATATATATATGTTATTTAGCATCGCTTTTCCGCCACTTTAGACCAAACACAAAGATGAGGATGAATGATGATTAGATGACACTGATGAAGGGACTCTCACAAAGAACTCAAGGTAGGGGCTCCAACAAGTGTACTTCAGTGAAATATCAAAAATTCACCACTTATTAGACTGTGCCACTGAGGCGGCACTTAATTTTTGCATTTTTTTTACCACAGCCAAGAAGCACCTGTTACGAAATTCGAAACAAACAAAGCTTGTTGAAGGCTGGCTATAATATACTATATTGTACACCCAACGGCAGAAGTAGGCGAATTATCCACCATCATTTTCATTTGGTCTGAATTACACAATGTGATCAATGAATTGAAATACAGACGTCAATAAGCAGAGAACAGTGCCTGCTTCGATCCAACATAGTTTCATTCCTTAAAACAACACAGGATGTAAAGTAAAAAAGTAATGAAAATAGTGGTCAACAATTGGCCAACCATTATCTTTGCCGTTTACTGTACAAAGCTCAAAGTTACATACAATCATAAAGAACTAATTGTTGTCTTTAACAACAATGCCAAGAAAGAATATATACTCACACTAAGCTACAGGTAATTATCGAAAGCGACAAACAAAAGAAGAAACACTTCTTAACAACAATACTGACGGAAAAGACACAGCAGTGGCAGCTCTTTGTAGAGACCGCCACTATTGCATTAAAGTAAATGTAGCTTTCTGGCTTTTTCGTTGTCGGGAAGTTTGTTGAAAATCTTGTTAAGGTTTGCAATTAATATTTATTTTGCTTTCTAGTGTCCTTTCGGGAGGCATGCGCTTCACTTCCACTGGCTAATGTACCACACGTATGACGCTGGTCCTCAATACTAATACTAAATAGATAACCAAATAGCCCTTTCACAAAACAACAGCGAAAACGAAATCAACCGCAAACGTATGGTCATGGACAATTATATTGTTATAACCCAAAAGTGGACCAATCACAGAGCCTTCCACTTGAAACAAGGGACCCAAGATCAAACCGTGTTTGTTCCTGGGAACCTCTCGCGATGAGCGGGGCTCCACTATGCTTTTCCCCATTTAACTCCATGGTTTTGAATTACTGGAAACTTGTCCTCGTGAGTTTCTGGCGATGTGCGATGTATTATGTGCTTCACTATGTTTTTACCCTTTACAACGTGAGAAGTGTCGACTGAGCAGCTTAGAACAAGGCAGGCAACCCTAGAGGCCCAGGGGTGTTGAGGAGGCAAGTTGAAACTCCGAAAGCACGTGATCTTGACTGGACTATACTTTTTGCCGTCAGCTTTAGTAAAGTGTAATAACACTCATTTACAATTCACAAATACTTAAAAAATGAATTGTTCAAAGAATGATGAAGTCACTTTCTTTGTAAGCAAGAATTACACTTACAGGCTGTATTGTCGATGCATTTTTTGCATATAAATGTCTGAATTATTGACAATCCATTTATAAGCTGCATGAAAAGTGTTCACACTTCATAGCATAACAGCAGAAGTAACAATGGAAAATGTTTAGATTCCCTGCTGTCAAAAACTCTTTGTTACAAATAGGCATGAAAAAATATGTTAGTTAAATGAATTTCACTGTTTTAATGCAACTGAATACCCAGAAAAGAATATTCCCTCTTGTTTCTCCGCACTCCATTTTTATTTCACTGGCGTTGTTTCTGCATTTATGAGAGAAGAAACCTCTTGATTTTTCTCAGAATAATACACTTTGTTTTCTTGTAAGCTTGTTCAAGAAGGTGTTTACGTATTCTGTGGCAATTGGTCGTAGGATTGATCCTAGTATGCCTTCCAAAATATGGGTGTTGATCAAGAATCGTTAGGATAACTTAAATACAATGGTACTTGAGACCTACACAACAGCAAGAATGCGATTCGATACATTGGGTACGTCTTATACAATGAAAATATGCTTGACAGGCTGATTTTCCCAGAGACAATAGACTTCTCAGATGTAACCTCCGATTTTGTTACCGATATGAAAATTATCTAAAAACATAAAAACTGTTTTCAGTTAATGTGTTTATGTTATAATTATTGTTACACGAAAACATAGCTGTAGAGAGTGCGTTAATTATAGTTTCAGTAGTTACACTGAAATGAAATATTGAATCAAACTTGTGCATTCACGAACCACCATAGGTAGAGATATATACGCCAGATGATATCGCCAAGAATTTGTTACGTCATATAACTGCCCCATTATCTTGCTCTTTAACACAGTGACTGCACACACAATGGACACATTGAAAACACATGAAGAGCTTTGCTAACAAATTGTGCCCAAAAAATGAGGAAATTTGGTTTAATTTTAGCAGCCTGCTAAAACCTTTAATGAAATAAATTAAAACAATGCTATAGAGTGACTGAAACTGATTAGATGTGACTACGTTATAGCCTTTTACAGTATTCACTAAATCATCGTTGTGACTGCCATCCCTGGGAGTGAGTGATGTCCAACTTCTACCTCAGTTCCAATTTCATTCTTGCATTCTACCCATGTAGAACCACAGTCTTCTCGTCTGATTTGATTTTTCTTATTTAGCGTCAAATTTCTGCCAATTCTGGCTAATACCGATGATGAGAATGAATGATGACATGATGAAATTGATGAAGGGACACTTACAAAGAAGACCCATGCTCAGAATCGAACTGTGAATCGAACCTAACCCCTTGGTGGAGTATCGCGGTGACAATTCCTATGTATGAATGGTTAACGTGCTTTTTGTATAAACAAAATAACAGTTTTGTTTAATAATGCTTATTTGTTGTGTTGAGGTGTCTAACCTCTGTGTTAATTTCCCATGTTGGTGTGTTGCTTTGTAAAAGTAGAGTAAACTGTATGTATCGTGAAAACAGAAACCATGTAATTATTGAAAGCTACATGTGCTTTACCTGCAATTAAAAATTATATTATTCAGCAGTTTTAAGACATTTGTTCAATTACATGTTCTAATGTGTACAACAACGATAATAACAGTAATGACATCAACCCCAGTTATCGGAAGCAATTGGGAGGATTATTTTGGATACCACATTTTATGATAACACGGACACTTGTCACACTTAATTTCAAGTGGAATGTTGGGTTCGTCAATGCTGGACGGGGAGAGACGTGAGGTTTTTGCCACGATTGTGAAAGCATTAAGATCGCGGAAAATCCTTGACTTCTGAAAAACCAAATTATAATAAGGTTAGGTGTTTCTTATGCAAAATTTCCTCCTATTTAATTTTAATCACTTTCTTTTTTGCCGTAAAATATACCGTTTTTGAGAGATATATGCTGTTCAAAATTTTCAGAAGATTTTCCAGTATTTCCAAGACTCTGTATGAGCAAATGTTTTCTTTTTATTATTTTTTTATTTGGATATGTTATTCTGCAGGTTTTTCTGCTAATATTGATGTACATATCCCTTCTATTGCAATCAATTTAATTTTCAACTATATCTCGCCACGAGTAGGTGAATGGCGGATAGCGCGTCACTCAAGTGCGTGTAACTCCGTGACTGTTGGTTGCACATGGTCTACAAAGATGTCAAACGAAAGTTTAAAGCTTGATGAAAACCTTTTATAGGGTGTCTTCTCGAAATCTGCGATATCAAAGCGTAAAGAATGATAAATAAAAAAAAATCGACTTTGGTAGGGTTTTTTTTTCCTATTTTTGTGTGTGTGCGGCCCTGGAAGACAATATGTGTAGTCAAAGTTAAAGCCCGCTTATTTCACTTTCGTTGGAGCCCTATTTAAAATCCGTGATTTTAGCTGCTTGCACGTAACATCCATTCCAGTGATAATTTGCACTTCTCCAGTATTCCAAGTTGTCCACCGCCTGGAATTTCAGGATGCAGAAAGGGCTTCAGGACTGTTGAAATGTTGTTTTGACATCAAATAGAAATTTTCAGTTTCACACTATTTTCCCAAGATTAAAACCTAAATTGACGGTCTGTAAGTTTAAATGGAAAGTTAGTCTCCTTGGCTGCCCCAGTAGTTACAAAGCTATCAAGGAACACTTATTGGCGTGATAGAAGAATCCCTTTAATTTTATTTTTTATTTTGTACGAAACATGAGAGTGTATAGTTGTGTTTGTCTCATCGTACGCTCGTAAATGCATTCTTATCGTCACTCCAAGAGATAGAAAACAACGAAAATAACTGAGTATCGAGAAGTTTCGACCTATACAATCGTTGAGGACAAGGCCAGTGGTGCAACCACAGGGAGGGGGGGGGGGCAGGTGGAGCATTGCTCCACCAACCTTGAACTGAAATGAGTTCTAGGGGGGCAAGGGGTGGCAAACATTGATGGCCAAGTTTACCTTCCGGGGGCTATTACTGCCCACAACTTCAAATTTTATGCAAATAAAAATACTTTGCATAAATATTTCTTGCTTGCTTCGCTCGCAATCCCTCCTATTTTTGATTTTATCACATTCAGAACTGTAGCTAGGGAGCGGTGGGAGTCGGCTCTGGGTGCCGAACGATCTAAATGAAAATAAGTTGTAAAATTGATTGATTGATTTGTGGTTTTAAGTCCACTTTATGCACAGAAAGGCTAATCAGGACTGGACCTAAAGTTTAAATTGGGATCCGAACCAGCGGGTATGGAACCTGGGACCGCTTGATCACAAAGCATCGATGTTACCACTACACCATCGGGGAGGCACAAAAGTTGTGAAAGAGAGAATGCATTGGCGCCCCATGAAATTATTTGCATCCTATTAAATCAATATTGATTTCAGCCTGCAAAAAAATTTGATCCAAACATTTTCTTGTTCGCTTCGCTCGCAATTTGTCTTTGTTCTCTCTAATGCATTGTAAATTACCAGATAGACAAATAAGACTTGTCTTAGTTGATTTTCTTTTAAATATATGAACAATTGCATTGAGGAAAGGGAGCGTGCACATTTGAGAGACAATTTATGTAATTTTTGCTGTTGGTTTATTATGAGATAGATGAATTGATTGTGTAATGTATTTAAATAATATATGTTATGTATCAATGAAACTTTGAATGCGCACACAATTTAGTGTCCACATCGCTCCAGTTGCATATGTGAAACACATAATATCGTGCATGAAAAGTTATACATGTTAATGTAAAGAAGAATTATATTTGGAATGCATTTATCAAGCATCTTTGTCCTTCAAAAATAGTTTGTGTGAAATTGAACGTGTTGAATGAATAATTCAAATCATTTGTTTGAACACAAATGCTTTTGCACCAACTTCTATTCCCCTTTTTGCGTAATTTACGATGTAATAATGTCTTTGATAATACTAGTACTACTACTAATACTACTAATAATAATGTTGGTCCTGGGTTCGAATCCAAGCTTGCGCATGGATGTTTGCGAGTGTTCATTCATCAATTTTACCATATCATCACTCATCCCCATCTTCGCAAATTAGCCAAAAGTGGCACAAGTAGCGAAGTAAAATAAAGCAAATCAATAACAACAATAACAAGTATTAATGATGTTATAATAATAACATTATTATTATTGACTTTATGATTATTAACATAATAACGATTATTATTATTAGCATTATTATTATTTTTATTACTGGTATGTTGGTACTTGCCCCCCCACCCCAGACAAAAATTCGTGGTTGCGCCTATGGACACGGTGCAAACTAAAAAGAACAATTGTTAATTGTGTGCATTACCTTGTTTATGCTGATCGCTGATTAAATTTCTTTTTACATACCCCTCGTAAAATATTAATTGCATATTGAAATACTTGTTTTCTAAAAATAAAACCAATCGAACGCAGGCTTAAGGTTGTCCGACCTGTCATGGTATCCTGTAACTGCTGTTGGCGTACGTGAAGAGATTGCTTCCTAGAGTTGTTTTTTTTCACTAGCCATTGGATTAACGGTGATCCTATATATTTTATACCCTGAGTTCCTTACCATTTGAAAGAAGTATGCACACAAAAATTACAAAGTAATTCGAACTTTCAGGATTCGTGATTTGAGAGATTTTGTTTTTCCTTCGCATTTCTGCCACTTTTGGCTAATTGCGAAGATGAGGATGAGTGGCGATAGAATGAAATTATTGAAAGGACACTCACAAACACCCATGACGAGGCTAGGATTTGAACTCCGAGACCCCTGGCAACGTAGCGTGTATTGATAACCATTCTGCCACGGAGACCAGCTTTTCAGGATGCTCCTATTATGGTGGGGCGAAGGGGTTTAAATTTTCAAAAAGACGCAACACATATGTTCCTGTTGCCAAGAAAGAGACGAGCATGCAGGCAATGTTGTTTTTTTCACCCATCCTAACCACCCTCCATCCTACTGGTATAAATCATGGTTTGTAGTTCAGTGTTGCTATACAAAGGGAAACTTCCCTCAAGGCATGAAAATTCAGACAAAATTTTAGGTGAAAAGGGATTGAAACTGCAGAGATGTATGAAGATACAGTTGTCGCATATTAAAATCAAGCTGAATGGAGGCATAAATTATCAGCTTTTCATAATTACATATTTCAAATGTGTTTTAGTTTTCCCTTGGATAATGGGAATTTTTTAATACTGAAAAGGGAAACTATACATTCCACTTCTTGGAACAGTTGTTTGTTTACTAAGTAACAATTTACAGAGTTCTGTGATTAATAATGGAACAATGAAATCCAAGTGCTCGTGTTGCACTCAATTCTCAGAAGTATTCTAATAGCACTTTCCTCCGCAAATTGTGGTTTCAATTTTCCTTTAATTTTCTTATAGCAGCGGCATTGAACCATAATAATTCTAGGTTTAGATAATAATATATTTATAAATTAAATGATGTGTATTAGCAATGATTCTTATAGTAAAAAAATGTTTAATTCTGAGTTAACCAAAAGGACATTTTGCATTTTCGCAATACCACTGCAGATAAAAAAAAAGTCGGGACACCTGATGGAGATGACTGGCCGAATCTAAACAAAATTCCCGACCCTTCTGTAACTAAACTTTTTACTACACACACGTTTGCAAATTAAAGACACATATTTTTAGATACATATTTACAAATATTGGATAACGTAAACGCTGGTCGTCCAAAATTAGAACGGACTTCTGCCGTTTTAGGAGAATATTCTATACCACAATGTTAGTCTTCTTACAGTTGGTAGAAGTTTTAAACACCTCCACTATGTGACTGACACAAACCTGTGCAACAAAATGTTGCTCAACATAAGGCAACAACAGATAATTTAAGCTGCTTATACGGGTATCTCATATTGCACCCTTTCACGCGAACAAGTTTGTCACAGGAAAAACATGAAATATCTTCAACAGTGGTGGTCATGGACATCCGCAGGAAGAGGCAAGCAAGGTGATTTTTCCAGGGGGGCAAAGGAGGCAAATTTTGCCCATAATAGCGATACCCCCTCAAAAAACACTGCTTCAGTCTGAAATTATCATGTTCCTTCAATGCCCTTATAATAATTAACAAAAATTAGTGTGTCTGAAATGAAATTATGTGTGAAATATATATAATTTTAGGTGGAAATTCATTTCAGGGTGGGACGTGACCTCGCTTGCTCCCCCTTCCGGACGTCCATGGTGGAGGTGATTGTATGCCAAAACTTGGGGGACAAGGAAAGTTTCTTTCTCCTAATAGACAAGGTCTAGCTCCAAGAGGCAATACTGTGGGTGCAAAAAGTAGAGGGGCAACTACCCCCTTGCCCATGAATCTTTGCCACTGATCTGCAGAATTTTAGAAAAAATGTACATGTGGCATTTGAGGTACAATCAGAATCATTCAACCACCTAAGTATGAGGGAGTGCTAATAACAATAAATTTTCCGGAATGTTAATGACAATAAATTTGTAAGTGAATAAAATGGGAAAGTCCAATTACATAGTAAATAATGTATCCCCTACGTTATTGCTTGGAACTCTCATTGTCATGAACATACTTCATTTTTCTTTAATAGTATAATATTGTTTAATTTTGTGGATATGATTCCTCTACACTAAATTTCTAGTCGGCAGTATTAAGGATAGCAACTACCCCCATTGCCCCCCGTTCACATGCCTCTGGTGGTCTGTACTCTTGACATTTGTTGTCCAAATTTATACAACACATAACTAGGGCCCGGGACTTTATAACGTATTTTTCATTTGGCATCAAATCGAATACTTATCTACACTTATCTGATAAATATCAGCCGAAACAGACAAAGTTGACAAGGCTGTTTTAACATAGTTTTCCAATTTTGCTTTTTTACGACACATTTCTTCAATGTTCTCATAATAAGACATATATCTGTATAATTTCGTAATTGTAATGCACATAATCGGTTATTTCATAATTTATTCTTCGTTTCTTTAAAGCAACGGATAGTTTATATTATCGATGGCAGTATAATGAAATTAAGGACAAAGAAATTATAAGAAGGTGCGTTCTTTTCTTACCAACTAATACAGAATAATAATACTCCCTCACTGATTTATTTATCCCGCGACAATTGATAGCCGTGCGAACATTATTGAGGAAAAAATGTTCTCCGTCATTGTTGAGCTTGCACAAGACTCACAGTAAACAAGTGTCAATTGTTCTCATTTCTTTACCTTCTTCGGTTAAAGGAATTCTGACTTAATTTAATGCCCCACTCTAATTCATCTTCCCTGGAAGATACTGACTTTCCATATAATGAGAAATTTGAAAGTATGCTGTGCATATATTTAGCTTTACAGAGAATATTTCTGCATTTTCTGACATTTTAAATTTTTATGACATATTTCTAATTTTGTGTAACATATTTTTATAATTTTGTGACGTAATTAAATACATATTTTAGTTTTATAGAACATAAATATCCAGGCCCTACACAAAACACTTGCCCTAAGCTCTTGATCTCCCTTATTCATGATGACGATATGACCACGAACAGTGTTATTAATATAGAACACTGAAAAGTATCAAACTGAAAATCTAATAGATGATTATGAGCAGTAATTAATTTGTGAGAATTCTTTAAGGGAATGCTGTAATTATGAAAATCTTTGTTTTGTTAGACGCTGGGAATTTATTTTTAAAATATAATAACAATATGAGACAAATTGTTGGGTGATCTTGAGCTCCACAGTTGGCGCCACTGAGATACCTGGGCAATTCCGTTGAAGATTTTCACCTATTTGATGTTATGTACGTGCAACACCCCAGTACAAAATGCATTTTAATGCACGTACGTTCATAAGGAAATAAAATCAGCTACTGATAATTCATGGCAATGTAGTAAAAAATCATGGAAAATATAAGAACTTTTTTTTTCATATATCCTTTCATATTTTCTGCTATCGGGCAGTTACCTCAAAGACACTGGGATCACCTATCCAGAGGTAGCTTCTCTCACAGACCCCTTGCAATAGTACCGCATGGGACAATGCTTTTCATTCTTCTCTTCTTCTTCTCATTTACACATTATTTCCCAATTTTAATCTTCTAGTGTCAGTAGATTCCAAAGCAGGTGTTGGTGGGTCCATACCCCTCATCCCTTTGGCACAGCATTCCTTCAAAATGGAGGCATAAGCCTCCCTTATAAAAACCTTGAAGTACCACTGTATGGGGTACAGAAAAGGTTTGACAAGCAAACCCGTGAATAGCTTTAAAGAAAATGCGGGGGTTGAGGTTATCGAGATACATGTACATTTTATTCCAAAGTGAAGATATTTATATTCAGAAACACGTAATATTGCTGGGTGGTTTATGCTTGATTATTGTATTTGGTATTCTTCTGAGATGCTGAGTTGCTCAATCAATCAAATGTTTCTTCTCTCAAAACTAATTCCGACAGAACTAACAGATCTATCTTCCTAAAATTGATGTGTGGCGCTGAATTCTTTTCTTGACCGGGGTCCAGGAGTGCCCGCAAGAGGAATTCATGACGTGCCTGCATCATGGGAATATTTAGGGGTGACAAAATTTTATAGTTTAGCTACAAATTATATACATCTTCACACAAAAATATGGGGATCGTTTCATTTGATTTACTTGTTACTGATTGTTAGTTATGGCTGTTATTATGTACAGTTTCTCTACCTACCTGTGGGTGATCACGGCGATAGGATAGAAATGCAATGCGTTTAAAATCTGTTTGGAAGGGTGGGGAAAATGCTGTTCTCATTAATATATGGTTAGTCAAGCAAAAAAACTGTTAAGAATAAGGTTCAGTACACTAACAATGGCAGTTAGTCTGAGCAGATTTGTACGTTTTATGTTAGCAAACATGAAAGTGAGCCGTGCTTTTTCTTTCTTTAGTCTTTTAATTTCAAGTGCAATGAAAGGTTTTGAATGTCATGCCCCTTTCGATTGCTGACAACTCGGCCAGTGGCAAACATGTCTGGGTAATCTCTTTGAAAAACTCCTTAAAAGAGAGTGAAAGTTCAGTTGAGGCATAGGCGACATGATGGGTTCTGAAGAAGTTATGTATGATCAGCACAAATGCGTTAAGAATAGCTTTCTTAAACCATACGGTGTTTTTGTCCTGTTTTCAACCTTTCCAAATGTGCAGGTATTGTACAAATTTCTGATCATCGTACCAGTGATACAGAACCCTGCGGAATGCACAGTGTGTGTCATTAAAATCATTAAAAGCAGACTATGTTCGTGAATTGCTGATGAGTGGTTAAAGTCTACCATGATTCCATCCTGTAAGTCCGATATTTCAAAGTGGTGCAAAATGAGGAAATTATCGATAATTTTGCTGCAACAACTTTGTAACGTCAGAAGTTATTACAATTTATGTAAGTTTTATTTCAATCAATGTCAAGATAACATACAATAAACATATAAATGTGTATATTGTAAACAATACCTAAAGTAAACATGTATTGCTTAAGTTTGTTTGTATTGTACAGAGTGTCCGAAAAGTCACGCAACCCGGTGTTTACGACCGTATAACGGAATAGCGAAACGGAATGAGAAGAAACGCTTTCTGCCAAGAGAATGCCCTGTATATTGGGAAAATTTAGAGAGACAAACATATGTAAGAACATGCATGTTTTAATAACAAATAAGCAAAGTGTTGCCAAAGGCGGAAAAAAAATATTTGCAAATCGTGTATATTGATGCACAGAACTCACTGAGGTAAATTATTGCAACATTTCACAATACCAACGAACAATTTGGATGGCCATCTAATGAATTTGACAGAAAAAGAACTTTGACGAAGTTTCAAAAACATTGCAGAAGGGAATAAATGGGCTGTTCCAAAAATCGATGTTTTTACAATATTACGAGGGACACTGGCAACACTGTTGGTGTCACGTGTCACTAACAGACGTGTTTCACCTCAGGCTATCACACTAAGGCACTTTTAGGAGAAAGTTGGTAATTCTCGAACATATGCAATAATTTACATACACCTTGCAAGCCTGAAATGTTGGTATCACTACAAATTAAAGCAAATGTTTTAAGTGTCCACAATTTTTTGGATACATAAGTTGGTTCGCTTGATCATGTTCTCAGATACCTTCCTGAGGATTGCAGCACCGATATTATTAATTTCCTGTGTAATGTTTCGTTTCAGCTCCTCCAATGTTCTGGGTTCCGTTTGGTATACTTTCCCCTTTAAGTAACCCCACAAAAAAAAAATCTCCAGATGTTAAATCGGGCGAGCGACTGGGCCATAAATTCTTGGATATTAGACGATCACCAAAAAATTCTCTCAGCATACGAAGAGATTCATTAGATGTATGGCAAGTTGCTCCATCTTGTTGTAGCCAAACATCACGTTCATCTTCTTCCAGGAGAGCAACGAATTGCATTATGAGATCCCCGTACACAGCAGTATTCACTGTTGTCTCAAATAATAACGGTCCCACAATACGACGTAGCGATATTCTACACCATACACCGATTTTCGGAGAGTGCAAGGGTAGTTCATGCAACTGATGTGGGTTTTCTGTCGACCAATGCCTGGAATTTTGGCTGTTGACATACCTATCTAATTGAAACCACATTTCAGGGTTGCAAGGTGTATGTAATTTATTGCATATGTTCGAGAATAACCAACTTTCTCCTTTGTCGTTAAAAGTGCCTTAGTGTGATAGCCTGAGGTGAAACACGTCTGTTAGTGACACGTGACACCAACAGTGTTGCCAGTGTCCCTCGTAATATTGTGAAAACATCGATTTTTGGAACAGCCCATTTATTCCCTTCTGCAATGTTTTTGAAACTTCGTCAAAGTTCTTTTTCTGTCAAATTCATTAGATGGCCATCCAAATTGTTCGTTGGTATTGTGAAATGTTGCAATAATTTACCTCAGTGAGTTCTGTGCATCAATATACACGATTTGCAAATATTTTTTTTCCGCCTTTGGCAACACTTTGCTTATTTGTTATTAAAACATGCATGTTCTTACATATGTTTGTCTCTCTAAATTTTCCCAATATACAGGGCATTCTCTTGGCAGAAAGCGTTTCTTCTCATTCCGTTTCGCTATTCCGTTATACGGTCGTGACTTTTCGGACACTCTGTATATTGTTCCACAAATTTTGTGACCAAAATAATTTGAGTAAATAATTTAGTATAAAGGAGGGGGTGGAGGGAATATTCTACCTTCACGGGGGAAGGAGTGCGTCAAAGGCCTTGGGGGAATGGGCATCCCTGCCGGGATCTAGAGATATTTAGCTAAGACTTTCCTTCAAGTTTAGGTTTCTTCAAAAAGGAATGAATGTTCCTACAAAATGAACTTACATGTTTTTGAACTGAGGCGTTAATTTTTCTTTATATTCTCAAGACACAAAAACAGATCTCGTGACATTGAATCAGAGGAATATTTTAGCGAAAATGTACTCCCATGTAATTCAAAAGATAATCCTTGAAAATGAAGAGTTGGGCACCAGCTTGTTTCCTTGCACAGAGAGCAGACAATCCTATCACAAGGAAGCGAACAAGCGTTTGGGGTAGCTAGATCTGGAACTCGACTCAGGTATTGATGGATACTGGTATCCGGTTCTGATTTTCAGTTCCGGATACCCAATTTTTATTTTCATACCAGATCCGAATATACAGTTCTTGATTCTGATGTGCATCTCACTAATTTTGTTGCATTTTCTTTATACTACGTACTTACGATACTCATACATTATGCTTCTAAATTGAGCATATAAAGAGGTACTGTACCATACCACGTTCCAGAGACACAAACAATCAGGAAGAGTTTTGTCATGGTTTTATCTTTCGTCCTATTGTTCGTAAAGTTAACATTTAATTGCAGGGAAAAGTAATTTTAGAAGTAACTAATAAACCTGTTACAGTTACCTAAAAATTAACAGAGTTGTAGCAGTTCTCGATGAATGTAAGTATTAGTTGCAAACGGCAGCATTATAAGTAACGAATTACTTCAAAACACTGACCTATCCCCACTTTTACTTATTTGAATACTCTAATCTTCACCTTCCTGTTGCAAATTTCAAACACTTCTGCCTTACAGTGTAAAAAATATAATAAAATGAACAGTTACATTGTAAGCAAAAAATGCCACCTATCTTGAGATTACTTTTGGAAATTGTAAATAAGCAAACATTACACAAGAATGAACCCACAACGACAACTAGCGCCCCCTCCACCTTATGGCCCTTTGCCTCACAGAGGGTGGTATTGATTATTTTGGGCATCACTTCTCGAGCAATATGATTTACCATTGGATCTCATCCCAACAGATACATGATGCTACTATTGATTTAGAACACGTCATTATTAAAATACTGTTATTTCATCTATTTTGAGTTACAACGTACTGTATAATCCAGGTAATTTCTGTCATAGAGTGCTAAATTAATGAATCTAAAAGTTAAAAGTTTGATTCTTAAGTACATTACATTTGCCACTTTCATAGTATTATGTCTATTAGCGTCCACTTCACGTATACAATTTACTTTCTGGTCAAGCATGTAAGTTTTCCTCTCTCATAAATTAATCATATCATCACTCATATTCATTGTTGCAGTTAGCTAAGAGAGGCGATGTTAAATAACAAAAAACAAATAAAATCAAGGAGAAAACAGATTATAGAGAATTATGTAATAATATTTCAGGAATTATGTAAACAGCATGACATTTTCTTTGCCAAAGAGGGGGCAGGGTTTAGTGGACCCTGTGCTCTTTCAGTTATAGCTGCAACCCTCCCCCCCCCCCTCACCCATACGCATCCATGGATGTCCTGCTTTTCTGTTCAGAAAATCTGGCCACCCTAGTGTACATACAAAATAAAATTTGTATCTCTTTCTGAACAACTGCGTTAAATCTTCTCCTCTGATTTCATGCTGCGTGCCGCCTCTGTTGTCTTCTCTGTGACACCGCCACGCCGGACTTCCCTTTATCGCAACTTGAGACCGACTGCCGCCATGTCCGCCTATCCTGTTTCGTATTTGTGTTTTTCTGTGACATTGTTGTAGCTTGGTTACATGAAAATCAACTGTATTTTATGAAGATTAGCACGTATAACACAGAATAAATGCATTACGTACAAATAAAGTATAATTAACACGTTTTAAATTATATTTTGCTGGGACCTACAGTAATTTACGTATAAAACCGCATTACGCAGAACTGAGTTACGTATAAAGCAGTCTCAACTGTACTTGCTGTGAACGAATCTGGATAGTGACAGCTACGTTCAGATTGGGTTCGATTGTTGGGCCAGCTACAAAACAGGCAGGCTGATCTAGAATAGGCATATTGTATCAACTTGATAATTCACAGTTGATTCTAATCACCAAACTTTGTACTTATAACTAATAGTTTCGAAAATATCGCAACATCAAATACATCATGTGATATTGGTTATTGCCTCTCGCGTCAAACAGATGGTCGAGTTAATTTTGTTTTCAGACCCACCTGAAAGTGATAGTTGGCACTGAAATTTGATGAAGATTTACAGATCAACACAAAAATGACAGTTGAAAAAAAAAGTACATTTTATATTTTTTTATTCATGGCCAAAAAAAAAAAAAAAAGGATTCCGGGTGTTAAGCAAATGATAATGGGAGGAGTGTTGTAATTTTATTTATTTAGTTAGTTTTTAGAAATTTGTATTTTTCTACTTTGTGTATTTTTAATGTTCCCTGCCCTCAAAAGGTCTGCGTTTTATCTAAAGATTCGACCTGCAGGTTCTACCTTTCCATTCTTCAATTCACATTTACTTCCGGCCCTTCTAGCATTTATCTGTAATATGCATGTGTCCTACCCACTGAGGGAGGGGGGAGCAGCTAGGGGCTCTATGAAGCAATGCCGTAACATGGCACCTGAGAATGGGCTTGCCTAAAGCCACAGGTAAGACCCACGAAATGGAATAAAATAAAGGCTCTCGCAGCCCTGTGAAGAAAACAAACATGTAACGATTGCGTTTTCTAGCAAGTCATGACTTGGTGTTCTCGATTCCCTTTGAAACAAATTTTGAATTTAATCAATGTTAATCCAGCGCAACATGCATTCATTACTGCCAGTAAACAGTAAAGATTATTTCTAATATAGGGGTACTCGAATTTTGGATCCCGGTTTTTACAACAGAAAATTTGTGACCATCCCTACTAGCAATGTGTATTGTATAGTATGGGTTGCACAAAGGGGTCCACAAGTACTGCTCAGCAAAATGTCCATAGCAATTTTCATGAATTATTATCTTGCATCCTTCGTGCTCTTAATGTCTGCTGGCTTGTTTGAATTATTGTTTCAATGCCATGGCGATGGACAATTTGCTTGGCAATATTGAATTTGGTGCACACAAGGGCTAATCGGGACTAGACACAGTTTAAAGTGGGATCCGAACCACATGCTCTTGCACCGGGTATCGAACCCAAGACCACTTAATTACAAGGCGATGACGTTACCACTACGCCATCGTTGCAATACCCATGTATCCCACTGTACGGAAAAAGATTGCACTTCCTGATAGAAAGGAGTCACTTTGCATGCATGTAGTTTACACAAAATAAACTATTTCAGAAGGGGTTCCCTTCAGAATTATACTGCATGTAATAATACAGCAATTTTCCAAAATGGCGGATGCATGAAATTAAATGCTTTATATGTCTCGAACATTGCCTTTTGAAGAAAAAAAGTGCAGTTATATTAGTCTATAGTTATGACCAATAATTTTCATTTCCATTCTTTCCAGAGAAGTAATTGTTTTCTTTTTTTCCCCTTCTTTTAATTCTTTATTAGTCTAAAGAAAATCACATCACTATTCGTCGGTTAAGTCCTCCAGCTAATGTCAAGAATAGATCCGAAAAGTATTCTTGCTCCTACGAACCGTGTAATATTTAGTGCAATTATTGATCACATAACTAACTATGACCTCGCAATGGCGTATTCAGGAATTTCGTATGTATGGATGCGGCAGTAAGAGCGGTTCTGGCCAGTAGCGTAACTATCACGCTCTGCCCCCCCCCCCCCCACAACTTTCATTTGTGCACCTCTACTCCCTTTTTTAGAGCCAAACTACAGGTGACTAATGTAATTTTTACATCTAAAATTCTTTTAATGATTTCGCGCCACTTATCCAGACCTGGTTGGAACATTGTTTGAACACCTTTATGATTTTTTCAGGCACTATATGACATAGATGCATTAAAGTGAATTCAGCACATTTCGCATTCTTTGATATTATTTTACTTAAACCTATCCAATCATTAATTTTACCTTTACACCATGCATCATTAAGGTGTTTATCGAACCTATTGGTAAACAGCTAATAAATACATTAAACCAACAAACACAATAAACAGCGTCTAAAATAGAGGAGTAGCATAACCAATATCTCTCTACTTTCTGTCCAGTTTAAGTGCTAGGGTATAATCGGAGGTTGAAATATTCAGCTAATGAAGGTTTTCTTCTAATCTGGTAATTCGCTTTCTACTTTTCTAGTGATTAACATTTTGTTTGCAGTTGCAGGTGCATAAAAATATGTTTGGTTGAAAATATATTGTGAACTATCGGTCTTTCTTAATCTATCATTCTTGATGCGCCCCCGAAGTTCATGCCCCCACCCCTCCCTGCAAGATGGGGGTTGCTGGAGTGTTATTTACGCTTATGGCTTATTCTTCTTAGCACACAGTCTAATATGTTTTTCTCATGTATTCGACTTATTTTTTGTTTAAACCTGGGTCAAACACAGGGCCATAACTCCCATCAACTACACGGGTACACCAGTGCCAGCTTGGCACAATCAATACCTATCAAAACTCTCAAACCATTGAACTATCACAAAAGCCACTGTAGAGCCAGTAATTCAGACGTATGGAAACTGTAGGTCTATTCTTTCATTAAAAAGGTTTAAATGACTTTAGCAGAAATCCTCAGATTTTATGATAATGATTCCTTTAAGAAGACACCCTCCGCCTCCTCCACAAACCACACCAACACACTTTCAATCCACTATTATGTTTATGACAGTATTAAAACACGATTTGTGAAAGTTTTTGATGAATTTACTTACTTTTATAGCTTGTAATGCAAGATAGTACAGTTGTTCAGATTTTCTTGTGAAGTAATAAATTTCAAGCCCGATGAGAAGCGGCAAGAAATTTAATAAAATTCCAGATATTTGTTGTAGACAACAGGAGCCTCATAGGGGTATGTCCACAATTTTGATGAGAAGAAAATCGTAAATATAAAGACTTTCTTACTTGCATTTTACTATTTATGGTCAGAATTATATGTATAGAGGTTAATTGCAGCGATGAGGATGAATTATGAAATATACAGCATGTTTATAAATGAATGGTGTGGTTATAAAAATTTATAATAAATCTATTTATTACCTTACACGGGTAAAACCTACACTGTAAGCAGTGGCAACTGTCCAAGTTTCTGATCCATTATTCACAATCCTTCAATATGCGCACCATTGGTCACATGACACACATCGACGTGGTAATCAAATTCATTCCATACTTGCTGTAGATCGTCCACCATGATAGTTTGCAGTGCATTAGTTATCCGTTCACAAACTTCCTCCAGGGACACGGGCATTGACGGTACATAAACTTTGTCTTTAACAAACCCCAAAGAATGAAATCGCATGGTGTTAAATGCGGCGAACGGGGTGGCCAGGGTAGAAGGTTGGTGTCTTCTTTTGCAGCACGTCCAATCCAGAGATGGTGAAGAACACGATTAAGAACCTCTCTCACATTCTTGTGAAAATGGAGCGGAGCACCGTCAAGTTGCAAAATGTAATCATCGTAATTGGTGTTAAGCTGGGGTAACAACCAGGTTTCCAACATGTCTAGAAATGATTCACCGGTGACTGTTGATTCTTCGAAGAAAAATGGGCCGTGCACTTGCTACCGGGAAACCACACAGAAAACGTTCACTTTTGGAGAGTCACGCTGATGCTCTATTTGGGTATGTGGTTTCTCGCTTCCCCAGATACGGACATTGTGTTTGTTCACCTTGCCACTTACATGGAAAGTGGCCTCATCACTGAAGATGAGTCTTTCTACAAAACCATCTTCTTCTTCCATTTTCAACTGCATCTCTTCACAGAATTCACACCTTTTAACTTTGTCTGTTGGTATAAGGGCCTGCACTATTCACAGTTTGTACAGTTTAAAACATAGTCGCTTACGCAACACCTTCCACACCGTATTCTTTGGCAAGTCCAATTCCCTGCTTGCTTTATTAAGTGACTTCCGAGGACTTCGCTGAAATGCCTGGCGCACTCTTTCAACATTTTCATCGGACACACGAGGTTGACCAGAACTCTTCCCTTTACACAAGCATCCAGTTTCCACGAACTGTCGGTACCACTGACTTATGTTATTCTTGTGTGGTGGGTCTTTCCTAAACCGTGCACAAAACTCACGTTGAACTGTTACCACAGATCTGGACACCTCAAAACGGAGCACACAGAAAGTCTTTTCCTGTTGCGACGTCATCTCGGAACTAACGCTTGCTGCGGAAACTGACTGACTCGGAATTGACGATGCGGCCCGGCAGCAAGCATGACAAGGAAACAGAAGGTAGCTCATCAAAAACTTGGACAGTTGCCACTGCTTACGGTGTAGGTTTTACCCGTGTAAGGTAATAAATAGATTTATTATTAATTTTTATAACCACACCATTCATTTATAAACATGCTGTATGATAAAAGAAACACAATCTAAAGACAGCCACACCCTGACCAGGATAAATATCATGAACTCATTGAATTTGCTGTCAGGATTAGTAGGTCACTCCACTAGACACTAGATAACAAAAGGGGAAGTGATTTACATTTTCCTTCAAAATTCGATTACTTTAAACAGAAAGAGTAAAATGATATACACCTGTTTCTTCAATCTATTAACATTTCCAATATCAATTTTCAGCATTTTAAGGAGTTGATTGTATCAATATGTATTTCAATGCATAATAATTACGATTAATAAATTATAATGAGAGCATCCATTATAATTGAATTGAATTGTTGTTTTAAGTCCACTTTATGCACAGAAAGACTAATCGGGACTGGACCTACATTTTAAAGTGGAATCCGATCAACTATGTGTTTCCACAGGGTATCGAACCCGGAACCTCTTAATTACAAGGCGACGATGCTGCCACTGCACCATCAGGGAGGCCCACACAGACGTATTATAAGTCTTGTTTAAAATGAAATACCAATAATATGCCAATGAAAGTGTATAATACTAGCGAAAGGGGTTCCGGGTTTGATTTCTGGTGCAAGCATACAGTGGTTCGGATCCCCCTTTAAACTATAGGTCCAGCCTTACTGTGCATAAAGTGGACTTAGAACTCCAACTCAATCAATCAATCAATCAATATTAGTGACTTGTTTCATTCTTGCTGGGTTTTAGTATGTACAAGACATGTTTAAAAAATTTGATTGATTGATTGATTGAGTTCGTATTTTAAGTCCACTTTGTTCACAGTAAGGTTAATCGGGACTGGACCTACAGTTTAAAGTGGGATCTGAACCACTATGTGCTTCCATCGGGAATCAAACCTGGAACCCCTTGATTACATAGCGACGCCATCGGGGAGGGTCTAAAAATTTGAAAAGAACAGGCCAATGATATACATGGAAAATTGGAGGATTTTTTTCCAAGGAAGAGGTAAGCAAGATATTTTCCCAAGGGATAGGAGGGAATATGTTTCAGAAAATTTATAAGACACAATTGACTTTTTAGCTGATAAAAAAAGTATTGAAAATTTATAATTCTATTTACAATCTTTCTACCTACATATTTAAATTTCATCAGGATCGGACAGCAATTTTTTAATTTTTAGAATTTCTTGTTTGGAAAACACAAAAAACACCACATTTTTATTCTCAAGATGACTAAAAATCGAAAGGATAGTCGAAAAAAAATTGGTTAGCTTAACACAGAATTGAAACAGTCACATTTTGATGTAACTCGTTTTTATGTAGGTCTACTGATTAATATTTAATTGGAGTTCAAAACTGGTGTTAATAATTATTAATTATTAAAATTTTAATCCGATGGTAGGCAGACAACAAAAACCGTGTATCAACAATGCAAGAGATAATAAAACAACTGACACTGAGCTCTAGGCATTTATCGACACAGAGACAACTTGAAACATAAGAATAATGAATTCTTAACAACAATGCTCGCTGACGAAAAAAGACAAAGGCTGCTTGCCTTTATAAACTGCCGACAGTACAGGAAAGAAATCGGTGATCAATGTTTGCCTGTTGTAAACAAAAAGAGCGGTCTCACTTTAGAAGTAACATTCGGCGCTGAATATGACATGAGATAACATGGCACTCTAAGAGTTGGTGTTATTGGTTGAAAAAGGGGTGCGGAAGAAAATTAAAAGGTGCTCAAACAACTCTTCGCAACCCCTTGGCACTGACAAAGAAAGGGTAGTTCAGAGTTGGCAAGCATCTGGTCTGAGCGTCCAACCAGTCTTCCCCCACTTAAACAGGACAGGGATGGGGGAGGTGGAAGTTTTTTTCTGGTTCGTCATTTTTTTTCAAGGTTAGCAAAATATTTATTCCGGTTCATTCCATCAATACTTGCATCTCTACAAGCAAAGGACAATTTGATCAAATCTCAATGTTTTCGTACTTCATTACATACTCCATTAATTAAAGTCATTATTGTTAACATTATTATTATTATTAATATACATATTCAAACTTCCAAGCAAAAATGTAATTTCAATGAAGTTCAACGTAAGATTGTTTTTAGGTTCACTTTATGCCCAGAAAGGGTAATCGGGATTGAACCTACAATTTAAAGTGGAATCGGAACCACAATGTGCCTCAACTGGGTAACAAACTCTGGTCCCCTTGATTACACTATGTCCTGGAGAGAGAGAGATTCCAAAATAGCAAACTTAGGCTTCTCAACGGGTTGACACTGTAACTGTGAAAAGTACACAGAATACAGAATATAAGAATCGCCTTGTATACTGGCGATATGCAGTGGAGGTGCACTATACACTGGTTCGAATATTATGTTATATAATATGGAATACATTATATTATATTATATTATATTATATTATATTATATTATATATTACATCTTATATATTATATTAATAACTTACTTTCTATTCTCTCAAATCTGGCAGAGTGGTTAGTTCAGTATGATACAACGCCAGGGTTTCCGAGTTTGAATCCCAGCCTGGACATGAGTGCTAATCACCACACATCCACACGGTCATGGTTAAATAAAAGTAGCAGAAAGTGCTTCCTAACAAAATTATTAATCACTGTGAAAAAGTAATTCACGGACTGTAACTTCTTTCTTAAAATGTGTCAACCAAAATTCTGTTTAATTACGTACATTGATTCTAAGAATAATTTTTAAAATATATATTTTTTAAAATTTATAACGTGCTTATGTTTATTACAAAGCGAAATGAAATAGAATGTTTATGGATGAATGAGGAAAAGCATCTGATTACAAGATTTCAACTGATTTCACAGTCGAATCGTTACTGACTGAGGCAGCATAGGGCGGCATTTGCCCCCCCCCCTTTTTTTTGCCACTTTTGCTCTGGCACTATGCTAAAGCTTATCTACAAAGGGAAAGTAAAGTTCCCTTGACCAACCCAGGTTTGGAACACAATCGCCGCCAGTGCCGACAGCACGCCTTGCAACACACACCACCACCCAGAGCCCAAAGGAAATTTACCTCCTGGTCACCTTTAGTTGTTTTTGTTAGGCTGTGAAGTAAAAATGGAGACTTGCTACTCCTCGCTACAGGCCTGTCTTTCATCCCTCCCGCATGTACATATATGCCATTGGGCGATGCACTGGCCATACCCAGACGACGATTGGTTGCTTCCACTCAATAAGAGGGAGAACATGTGGCACATAAGTCAATATAATTGAGTCGCAGCAGTTTTTGGGTATTCAATATCAGAGTCTGCTCCAATTGTTCTCACGGTGCCACTGGTGTACGCAGAATTTTTGTTCTGGAGAGGCTGAAATTGTAAAGGTGTATAGTACATAGCTTTGTTCTAGAGTTCCGGGACACCGAATAAAATATTTCGTACATTTTGAACTTTTTACAATATTAAAATTGTACTCGAAGGCAGAAATTGTAATCGGATGTCATTTTAACTTTAAGGGCGGTTTCCGTTTACATCTTTCCTTTCTTTGAGTTCTAAGCAAATTTTCGTTTCAAATTCTGGATTTTATTAAAATTTCCGTAGACCCATCAGCTCCCCCCTGCGTATGCCAGTGCATGGTGCTAGGCCCCATCAGAAATCGAAACCCTCATTGCTCGTACAAAATCATGCATGATGTGTCGTTTCAGTGTGAAATTCCCCTGTCAAGTGCTTCTTGAAAACAAACATTCAGAAGTAAATGGTACTTTCTGAACTAACGCGACATAAGCTGCATCAATACGGTGCATCGTGTCACCTGTCTCTGTTGTTCCCGCATGTGCAATGAATGTTTTGCATTAGATTGAAGGGCCTCGTGTCGTTTGTCGCTTGGGTGTGAAATCACCATGTCGCTCGGACCGAGTATCAAATTGACTCAGTTTGTTCACATATGCACGGTGTATGTGTTGCTTTAGTAAGCTTTTACATGTCGCTCGAACTGGGCTCTTTTCTCATTGGGAGATTTCACATCGAAGAGACACGTGGTGCTTGAGAATTTCACCAGTCGAACTCAGTCTTCTGGGGCTACCGCTAAGGTGTGGAATGTTGATGTTGATTGACTAGTTCTGAAGCGACATGTGTTGTGTGTCACTTTGGTCTGAAAGCTGCTTGACATCTCCTTGTAGTTTGTCGCCTATAGCTTCCTGACCGAAAAGTCAAGCAACACATGGATTTCACTCGGAAGCAGCAAGTGCTTATGACTTATGTCGATTGGAAACGCGTTAATCCGTAGCAACGTTTCACAACATAGGGGCAGGTCACAGAAACCTGCGTTCGATTGGTGAAATCCTCAAGCAAACACGTGTTGCCTGTTGGTTCCATATGAATTCTACCTTACTGTAAAGCCAGGTATTATGAAAAAAATTAAATTTTAGTGTAGACCTCATTCTTTTTAATGTTTAACTACATATTTTTTGAACATATGCTTAGATCTAGTGATGAAGGAAATATTTTAAGGGTGGGTGGTATTTCGGGAAGGAGGTTGAAGTCATACACTTAAATACACCACTGTCACTAAAGAGGAGTAGATGCAAATTTTTAACGAGTGGAGTAGGCAGAGAAAACAAATAGTTAGAGCACGATTAAGATCGTAAATATGTATGTTGTTTTTGTACTATACTGTCCTGTATCTGTTTTTTCTGCTTTAGTTAGATTAAGCGCAATCATTTCCAGTATTCTAGTATAGGAACTCTGGTTGCATATTTTGTTAATTAATACATGAAGGAATCCTGCTAGTTTGCTTTCTTGATGAGGAAATATACAAGCATTTCCTACAATATTCTTTGCTCGCATGGCCTTGGGCATATTGCTACAATTCTTCCTTGATATATATCTTTTCCGAGAAATACGAGACATAATTGCCCAAGCTCAAACAGATATATTAAATACGACTACTATCACTCAACGAACGCTCTCAGAACGCAATCTTGGGTCACCGTTAACATTTTCCATGTAGGCAATGATGTAGCAATGCTGCATTCTCCAGCATTGCAACTTATGCAGCACTGTGGACAATGCAACGTTCAGAGCCATCAGTGAAAAATGCTGAGTCATGTAAGTAGAGGGGAGATCTGACAAAGCTGTTCTCTGCAACGGCAGGCTCCCGATCCTACGAGGATCAAGGTCAAGAGTTACATGTGACATGTTTAGAAATTAGACTACATTATTTTGGCTCGATCTGGTATTTATGAATATGATTAATGCATAACATAATTGCGAAAGCCGCCAACTTTCAATTCAATAGCAAACATTGAGATGTCAAAAAGTAGTGCCAAAGAGAAAACTATATTTTTCATTTTTAGGGGAAAATACACACAGAAAAACAAAATTATGACTTATTTTTTAAAAAAAAATTTAATTTTCAAAGTGACATCCGTCTGGCAAACATTTTTTGTTGCCTGCATAATGTCTTGCAAATCTGTCGGCATGTCACACTTCACTGTTGGAGAGTTTAAGGCACTAGATGTTACAAAGTTAGAACCTTCCAGGTGCGGTTGGCTGTATAGCGCAAATGTGCAGTGCACCCCCAGTAGTATACAAAATAAACAATAACTGAGATGTTCATAAGCGTAGAGTGGCAAATTCTCTTAGTGAGAAGAAGAAACCGCGGGCCAGAGCCACTCAGCTCCCCTCTAGTTCCGTTTCGTGCAAAGTCTCCGGTCAACCTCCGCAAGGCAACCCCTACCATGCTAAAAGCTTAGGACGGCTAGCAGAAGCTCGACGCGTACATATGGCGAAAATACATGCAGTCTGAGACTGGAGGAAGGCCGTCTCGTCAAAACGGACATGCGCAGTTCGTAGGATCACCAGCGAGCTGGAGTGAATCACGCTCTTCTCTCTTCCAGTGTTGCACTATGTGTTTCAATTTGAAATCATTTGGCATTCTCTTTGTATTTTTATATTTTACAAGACTTATTAGATTAATGAAGAGGGTGTAATATAAATGTAGAGGTAACACCGAACGAAAGCTAGAAGTAAAGATGATGGGACAAATAAGATAAATATGATAGAAAACAACTTGCCTACACATTCAGAGTTTTCATCTTTAAGATGGAAACACTTCAGGTGGAAGGAGCCAAAAAGTCAAAAATAGCGCGAGGGCGAGTGGTCGCTTATCGGACAAGACTTAAACAACCTTTTGGTCTTCTTACGTCAGACTAAATGCTTTCGTTGACATGTTAGGCTTTTTAGGTTTAGTTGTCTTAGAATATATACACTCAATTTTCGGGGCTTACCGTGCTTGACCAAAAATGTAATATTTGCTATTTATTCAAGCCTAACCTAACAATGAAGGTATTTCGCACTTACGTCAGAAGACGACCAAAAAGTTGTTTGGGTTTCATGCGATCAGTTATACTCTAGCGCGAGAGGGTGTTCGAAGGGACGCGCGCATTTAACTTTGTTACTCTCATTGTCTCCATACTTGTTAGTTTGTTTTGAAGTACATGGCTGGTGATTGAAATATATATGGCATAGTGATACGTTGAGTGAAGTGAGGTGGATTGTGTATTGGAAGGAGTGTAGTTGTTGCTGTGCGAGAAGTTAACATATTGCATAGAATAGAATCTAATCGCTTTGATTTAGCGATATACTTTCGAATAGTTATATAAGAATTATCTTGTAATCAAGGGGTCTTGGGTTCGATTACTGATACATACTCATTTTAGCAGGCAGAGATTTGTATTTTTTAACTGTAGGTTCAGGATCCAGTTCCATTAATAGTATAGTCTATTTGACAGTGGTGGGACCAGAAAAGAGTTGGCAAGAGTGGAAGAGGCAAAATTGAGGCGAGAATATTTTCTGAATTCTGAGATACCCCTAAATACAATACCATACGAAAATCTTAAATTAAAATGATCGCCCCCTACACACACAGTCCTTGGTGCTGTCACTGTTATCTGAACATAAAGCAAATCAACTTTGTCAGTAATCTACCGGCCAAAATTTGATAATTTTCCTAGAACTATCTCTATGAACCAAAGCGTGTAGTGTCTCAAAAGGTTTAGGTAAGTCCACTTTTCATAATTTTGGTGAACCCTCAGGAAAATTATACACGAGCCGTGCCAGGAACCTTCAATACAGATCTAGGCTGATATATTTTATAGTTGTTCCATCATGAACTTGACTTTTGATGTAAGCCCGCTCATGCAAAGACAGTCTAATTGGGGCTAGGCCTACAGTTTGAGGTGAATCCGAACCACTGCATACCTTCACTGGGCATGGAACCAGGATCAACCGTTTGCAAGGTGAAGACTTTACCACTATGCCATTGGGGAGACCTTTGCTTCTATAATGTTTTTTAGGCACGATTAAGCTAGGGATGTATAAAATTGATTCTCTAAATAAATTCATGAAACATAAAAAACATAGTTCAATATTGAAAAAGTGAAATAGCCCATGTTGCTGCATACAAAGGAGGCAAGAAAGTATGCAAATTTATATCAGGGTTTTAATGGTCTGAATTAAATGCTCACCAAATATTGCAAACTTGAGTTCAGATAGGTGCCAAACTCAAAATTGCAGTCGCATTTTGAAATTAGTGGCAACTAAATTGCGACTACATCATGACGAAAAATATATTTAAGAATTTCCATCATTGTGTAAATATTTTAGTTTCCTGATTGGGTTGTCCAAAGTCTCTTTCCTTTATACTATTTAAAATGGATTTAAGAAATAAAGTTTATCCAATATTCTAATCTCTGTGCAAGACAACAGCACATACCACCATTTTCATTAAATAAGTATACACATTTGAGACGAGATCCAACTTTGTAGCTATAAATGCATAATTTTCAACACGGTTTGGTTTGAGTTGGTGTTTTAGTAGACTTTGTGCACAGTAAGGCTAATAAGGACTGGACATGCAGTTTAAAGTGGAATCGGAACCACTATGTACCTCCACCCGAACCTGGGACAATTTTCAACATGGAAAGGTTGGTGTAATTCCCTCAATAGAGGTGAAACCTCTAATTACAGTGTTGTGCATGCATACAAAATTAAATTTTCTATTGTGAGCATTAGGCTACTATATATGTAGTACATTCTGCTACATCTCATGAATAAAACTTGCTTTCTTGTCTCATAATACAAAAAGTAGTAAACAAAATTTCATCAGAGAATACAAACCAAGTAACACTGTAAAACTCACAATTCAATCTTTTTTTAAAAGATAATTACCGATTTCTCAAACAAGAAGATATTTTAACCTGTTCTTCAAGCAAACGCAAAATGACTATAATTTCGATCGATTTAAAATAAATTTTGAATATTTATAGTAATAACACCTTCAACCAAACATAAAAAAATATCTTTTTTAACAATTCTTATCAACATATCTCTCCTTCCATCCAGAAATTATTGATATAAAATCCATCCTGCAACCAGTCTGTCAGTGTTTTTGTGTGTGTATGTGTGTGTGTGTGGAGGGGGGAGGGTGTAATGAGGGAAGTGGCAAATGAATGAAGAAAAACATTAATATTCACTTATGGATGTAACCCAAAATTTCGAACTTAAATTATGTGTTTTTTCTTTCACACAAGAATAACGTTTCATCTTCCGGTGGGATTTGTTACCAGAAGAAAACATCAGAAGTGGTTGTTATATACCCGGAGTTTCAGTAACAACGCAATAAAGAAAAAATACGTTCCAAATCAAAATCATGCCACACCCATAGTACTTTCGATTATTATTTTCTGCTTGCCACATGAACAGCCACATAGTATAAAGCTGTGACTCGGTGCAATACTTTTCGTGGCACCCGTTTGGCAGAAAAAGGAAAAAAAAAAAAAAAAGAGAGAGAGAACCACACGGGGAATTGACCCTAGGATTTCAGATTACGAAACTAACATTTCACAAGCTGCTTTGCGAGAAAACATGCTATTAGGGAGATTTCTCCTGAAGATTGCACTTTTACCTGTCTGGCTCCAAATTTACAATGTCCCTTCTCTCTAATTACATTAATGTGAAAGCCTTCATGGTATAGTGTCTCTAAGCTGTGCACACATTGCTCACAGACTATAAGTTAATGTTGTGTGTGTATATTAATGAAGACAATCGAAGATGTGCTTTTGTGCAAGGTTAGTGTTTCCAACCCCTAATAATCTTAGTGCTGTAGCTTGTGTCAACATAGCAGATTCTGATATGTGGCGACGAATCTTATAAGTCAATGGCACATATATAATTATATTTTTAAACTAACTATTTGATGAAGAAGAGCGACTTTTCAGGAAAATATGAAGACATTTATCCAGACTGTATTGATTTTGGGAGCTTATTTATCCTACTTTCGTGTTCAAATTACAAGCTAGAAAAGCAGTTTGCATACGTAAGAGAAAGTAATGAAAGTGATCCTGAAGTCACATCATTCGGGCCGTGATACATAGATATTCTTATTGCCTTGGATTGTTTATTTTCTCCCGTCCTCATCTAGAACGTCAATTTGATTGATTTTTTGTTAGCTTCGCTTTTCTTCCACTCTTAGTTAATCTAAATGAAGAAGATAAATGATGATATGGGAAAATTGATGAAGAGACACTCGCAAAGAACACCCACGCTCAGGTCGGAATTCGAACCTGGGTCCTCTTGGTGAACGTCGACTTTGCTGTTACATTAATCTAGGGAAAGAGGTAATGGAACCACCATCCACTCGCCTTTGCTTTTAAATGAACATCAGCTTTTCGCAAGCAAAGAGATTGAGGCAGTTCTTTTTTCTTGTTTAGTTTCTTTTTATTACTTATGGGATACTGATTATCTCAAACATATTTTCCTGAATTTTTTCCCCACCATTCTCTTTTAAAATTGGACACTACATTGCATTAATAATTAAAATTCTAAGCTCTCCTGTAACCTTTTCTTTTCACTCACCAAGTCAGAACATTCCCTGTATCCGGTGATAAACTTTCATGGTAAGCAACACTGCAGAGTGCTGTTTTCCCGAACCTTTACTTTGGCTGTACTGCCACACTCGATCGACTCCGAAGCTGATCTTTAATTCAAACGAGTGTGCCAGATCTTGTCAACAGAACTGTAATGTTGGATAGGGGTGCAGAAAGGGTGTTGCCCATCGCTAGGCCTCCTGTCTGGTGGAAGAAACTGTCTTCGAACTGGAAGTAGTTGTGGGTGAGGCAGGCTTGTAAGAGGTTGCAGATTTCATCTGTTACAAATGAGGGTGTGCCATTGCTGAGGAGCCATGTTCTGGTAGAGTTCAGGGCTGATTGGAATGGAGGAGTACATATCCACTACGTCTATGATGGCTAGTTTACAGGTGTGGCTTTGATGAAGGAGGTGACAAATTTCTCTTTCCTAAATGCTGTTCTTTAGACAAACTAACTCTCTAGCCTTCTTAAACCTGAAGGTTCATGGCTGCTGCAACACAGGCCTTCCATCTGTCCCTATCTTGAGCAAGATCTATATACTCTTTTCCATCCCTACCGATTTCCTTTAGGTCTATCTCAACGTTGTCCCTCCATCCATCTTCGTCTTGGTCTTCCTACAGGTCTCTTACCATCAAGTTTCCCAACAAGAATCCTGTAAACTCCTCTTTCCTCTCCCATTCGTGCCACATGGCCTGCCCACCTAAGTCTTCTTGATTTAATTATTCTAATAATATCTGGACATGAATACAAATTATGTAGTTCTAAATTATGTAACCTTCTCCACTCACCTGTCTCCTCATCCCTTTTAGGTCCAAATATTTTCCTAAGGATCTTATTTTCAAATACTCTCAATTTATGTTCCTCTTTCAATGTAAGGGACCAAGTTTCACATCCATATAATACTACAGGCAAAATTACTGTTTTGTATATTTTAACTTTTAGTTTCTTAGATATTAAACGAGAAGACAAAAGTTTATGAAGAGAGAAGTAACATGCATTTCCTGAATTAAGCCTACTTTTTATTTCCTCTTTAATATAATTTTCATTTGTTAATATTACTCCTAAGTATTTGAATTTGGAAACTGGTTCAAACGAGTTGTTATCAATAATTAGATTTTGATTATTACCTAACACTTGGTTTCGGCCTGTAAGCATATATTTAGTTTTCTCTTTGTTAACTTCCAAACCTATCTCGTTAGCAGTTTTGAAAAATATTTTAGCATTATTGTTGATTGGTATTTTTTTTTCATTATGAGAGATCAGTTTCTGGAGGAGCCATTTGGTCAGGTGAACATTGGGTTCATTGAAGCTGGCCACTATGATTCTTAGAGGAGTTCCCAGTTTATGAGTTTTGGGTATGCTGTATGCACAGGAAAGGCTGGGGTAGGTGTTGATTAATTGAAAACTGAAATTGGTAAATGCTGTAAGTGCCACAAGAATTCAAAAACCGTTTTCCACGTTAAACTGTAAAATGTGCCATGCTTTATAGTGTGGTAAATGAGAAAAGTGGCTGGTAGCCCTCTAAGTAGTTCAAAGGGCATTTGAAAAGGCAGTAGTGTGAATGTTCGTATGGGCTGATGTGCTGAAGGATGCGATTTCCCAACACTTTTGCTTTTGGCACTAACTACGTTTACCACTTTTAGTCCTCAATTTCTTCCTTTCACTTTCTTTGAGGATGGCACAGTTCTCTATGTGTAGTTGGCTGTATTGTATCTGCTTGTGGGGTCATGTTTCAGTTTTTTGTAGCCATCAGAATTTAGTTTCCAATGCATTTTGATACTGTATTAGCCTTTTCCCATTATCATTTTGACATCTTTTTCATAATCAAATACAATTCATTGCATTGAAATAGTGCCTTTTTGCTTACAAATTGCATCTAAAACTAGTTATTTCATAAAATTATTACTAATTAACAATTATACCTATAAATTTATTACAAGTACCTAAAAGCTTAAAGTCCTAAATCCCTCTTTTTAACCAACTAAGAATCCACTCCCTACTTATAACAATAGTTCTTGAAAAAAAATCATATTTCAGATCATAATCACTGAAAAGAAAATTTATCATCTTAACATACCAGACATTTCTGGACTTAATGGAAGAAGCTCTGTTAAGGTTTTAGGAGAATCATCTCTTTTCTCATCATCAACAACAAACTGCTTCACAGGGACCAAGGCATTATTCATATCACCCAAACCTAGAAATAAATAATGCATTCATATACAAATTACAACTACATGGAAATATAGAAAATGCAGTTAGACTTACAATAAATTCAAACCATTTGATGTGCAAAAAAAAAAGTAAAATTACTCATACCTCATATTGTAATTGGATATATTTGAGATGAGTTGCACATTAGATATTCTTATTTGTATATACAAAGGTCCAGCAGGTGAAACATAAAACATATGAGTTCGATACCTGGTGGAGCCACATAGTGGTTCGGATCCCACTTTAAACTGTAGGTCTAGTCCCACTTAACCTTACTGTGAATAAAGTGTACTTAAAACAACAGCTAAATCAAACATATGATTGTCATTGTTATTTATGTAAAAAAGTAAGTGCTTTAAAAACATTTTTGACTATTTGTAATCAATGACATGGTGTGAAGGGTATGGACTATAATGTAAAACTGCTTTAAAAATAATATTTGGTTTGACAAGCAGGCATTTTGTCAGATTTTATTTGTTGTGGTGCTTGAAACATTGTAAGCAAAACAGATTACCTCAACCTGGTTACCAAACAAATGTCCAGAGCTGCCTCACACACTTACAACAAACCTTCCACCAACTTGTTACTCCACATCAACAAAATCAAAAAACCCTATGTTCCCACCTTCTTATCTTCCACATGATACCAACACCAGAGGCCTAAGTCCAGAACTGTGCAGTCGTTATTACGATCTCAAGATGTTTTTGTCAAGAAAGGCTTTAGAATGAAATTTACCATAGTCCCCACTTTTTATTAATGTGTATGGTAACAACCACGTCAGTGAAAGCAGCTGGAAACCAATCAACCATCGGGAATGTACTAATTTTGCTGAGAGATGGCAATGTAGAAGTTTAACTTTCATGATGGAAACTGCATATATGTATCTGTTGCTGTGAGAAGAGAAAGATTATAAAGAAGAAAGAATTGCAATACCTCTTGGTTTCAATCATCTACAGTCTCCATGGGAACTTACTGACTTAAAAGGAATGCACTAGTCGAAAGCGGCAGTGTCTGTCTCAGTGTTTTGTTTATAGAAAGTTTCCATGTAGCATCTAGCGGGAGATCAGTCCTTCTGGCAGAAATTTACTTGGCTGCAGACATTCATGCTGTTTTAAACACATTTTAAGTACAGTTCAGGCACACTCATCTTGTGCATGTTGCTTGATATTGCACACCATTCAAATTATAATTTATTTTCTGAACTACTGGGATTTGAAGCAATCATTCACTTTCATTGTCTGGAAGTAGCAGACGATTTTTACCAAGCAACCCAACCTCTGCATGTGTTTCATGTGATAATGAATCTGACACAATTTTATTTCTACAAATCTGATTGATTGTTTGGGTGTTGCCGCAGAACAAGCTTACTATGACTGATATTAACAAGAAGTTGTAAGACATCCAACTTGGCATGAATTAACATCAGTCAGGACTATGACATTCTTGCCAATTACAATTGATTGATTGATTAATTTGGTGTTTTAAGTTCGCTTTATGCACAGTAAGGCTAATCAGAACTGGACCTACAGTTTAAAGTGGGATCTGAACCACTGTGCCATGTGCCTCCACCAGGTATCGAACCCAGGACCCCTTGATTACAAGGCAACAACACTACCACTATGGCTTATGGAAGGCCCATTGCCAATTACAATTTGAAGCAAAAACGAAGTGGCCATTTGCATTTGAGAGTGGGGACTAAGGGCCCAGAAACATCTTTCATTACAAGCCCAGAGATTTTTCAAATGCCCTCCCAACATCAAAACTAACCTTCCCTGGTTCACCACACTGATTCACCCTACAACCAATTCCCACATGCACAAATGCAACTGCAACAGGTATGAAACATGCTCCATTCTTGTCACTTCCCAGACACTCCAGATACACTTTGCCATTGGGAAATCCACCCTTTTCTCTAAAGGAACAAAGCAAACACCCAAAATCTCATCTATATCCTCATATGTAACATCTGCAGTGGCTTCTACCTGGGGAAAATACGAACAGCCCTCAACTTCAGAATCAACAACCACCGCTTCTCCACCCAAAACCTGTATTTTACTGTTGCCATGCATACCAACTATGACAATATCCCCCTTCAACAACTGCTTGCAGGTAGGGATTATTCATCCCTTACCTCAAATCCACCAACACCTCATTATGAAATATGTTCATATTTTAGTGTGAATTAATTAGCATCCAGAATATTTTGGTGTTTTTAGCATTAATTTTGGTTACACTTTGAATATAATTATTAAAGCCCCCTTGAATGAAGTTTCCAGTATGTTTTCTTAACCTGGGAGAACAAGCTCAGCAAGATATTATATGAGGAGGCATGTGCGACCAAATTGACCGCGCTTGAATATTTTGGTCTATTGGGTTTGTTTCATCATATTTTAAATTAGTTTTCTTGTATTTTTTTATTCCGTTCTTTGTATTATATATATATATATATATATATATTATTTTTTAATACAATATATAAAACTGGTATGAGTTTTCAAAAGTTTAATACACTTTTTAAAGAAAATATTCTTAAGAATATACACTCTGTAGAGAAAAAAATAGCGACACTTGGTCCGATATGGTTTTCACAAGATTCATTAACCAACATCCATAGTTCATTTATATTTTCATTTATTTTTTTATGTCTCAATGCAAGAGGCTCCCTCTGGTGCTACTCTGTTGCATGGAGGCCGATGAGTGCTTCGTGTGATGCAAACTTAGCGCCTGTACAATGCACCTAGAAAGCAACAGAGTAGCACCAGAGGGAGCCTGTTGCATTGAAACATAACACAATAAATGAAAATAGAAAAGAAGTGGGGGTGTTTGATAAATGTCATATTTTCGCAAAACCACCTCCCATTTCTTCTGTGGTGATAGGAGGGAGTGAGAGATGCATCACCTGACGAGAAGTTTTCCATCAAACGAACAAGACCAACAATGACTCCTGACTCTCTCTCTCCCTCCTATCCACTCCCTTGCAATGCTTCAGCACCCCTGCTTGTTCTACAGTTCAATAATGCATTCGAGAATGCCCCTTCACAAATATGGCTGGAGTACAATCCTGCTTTTCTTATTGTTTTAATTCACTTCATAATCTTGTGAAAACCATACCTGAGCAAGTGTCACATTTTTTTTTCTTTACAGAGTGTAATAGGCCAAAGAAACATGCTTTTACCAAAGTTTAATAGGTAATTGTTCTTGTTCATTTTCGTTATTGTAAAAATACAATATAATTTTATGAAAAAACATAATTTTACATAAGTTTAATGCAATGGTTTTAGAGAGATTAAAATTATGATACTAAAAGGTATTTTCTACGTTTATTACTGCATTTTTTCTTAAATTTATTTATTTCATCTCGTTACTCCACATCCTCTTCGTCACCATCAAAATTTCCATTTGCACATTCCACACATTAAAAGACTACGTATTCATGGCATGTGTAGTCAAAAGCAGCACCCTTTAAAATTGTGCCCTTTAAATGGTAGAAGGCTACTGTTAGAACTGTTGGCTAGTCAGCAATTCCCAAAAAATCCAGCATGGATAAAGTGGGAGGAAGGAGTGAAACCAACACGAATGTGCAAAAAGACAAGCACAGAAAGAAATTGCAATTTGTGTGTAAATTTTCAATTTTATTCCTCTTCTTGTAATTGTGTTTGTTGAGAGAGGGATTACAAAATTTCCCTTCTAACAAGAGTAAGGTAAAGTTCCCTGTACATAGAGCACCATGTCATGAAGGCACATTTAGGGGATGTGGGGGTAGGGCCTCAGACATTATGGATCTTGGCCAGTTTGGAGGCCTCCCCGATGGTGTAGTGGTAACATCGTCGCCTTGTGGTCAAGGGGTCTCGGGTTCGATACCTGGTGAAGGCACATGGCCCAGTGGATCGGATCCCACTTTAAACTGTAGGTCCAGTCCCGATTAGCCTTTCTGTGCACAAAGTGGACTTAAAAACTGCAAATCAATGAATCAAATCAGCTAGTTTGGAGGTGATGTGATCAGCACCAAGCTCTGGCAACTTTTATCCTCCAAGTGCACCCCCCACCCCCGTATCCATTGATTTGAGGCTTTGTGAGCCCCACAGCATCTTTGTGCGGAAACACAGCCGTAAAAATTCTGATGTCAAATCATTCACCATCGGAATTAAACCCAGGTCTCCCATGTGGAAGTCAGGTACCCTACTGATTATACCAGCACAGCTATTCCCCAAAAGAGTTTCATTCTTCAAAAAAAATTTACAGAAACCAATTGTCTTTTTACAATTTTTCATTTACAGTAACCAATTGTCTTCTTACAATTTTTTCATCATCACAAATTTGAAAAGCTTGCACTTGAACACCACCATTCCAAGAGACTTACACTCATAAGCAGGTCCCATCCACTCAAGTTTAATGTTGCATGGCTCTATGTATATAAACTATTTTTGTGTCACAAACTAACAAGCTATTAACATTACAAGTAGAGTCCTGCACAAGACCCGGAAAAAACCCGTCTGCGAGGAGGCGCGCCTACAATAGTATGCAACACGCACGTCAAGCCCAGGTGTTCGACATCGCGCAAGCGAGCTTCACGTCACAGTTGTGCACAGGCATCGATGCCTGCCAGGCTTTTCTATTACCCGGGTCTTAAGAAGACCCGTGAGACTCGATGTAGTTCTTGCAAGTAGACGCGAGCACTGCTGTCAGTGTTGCCAACGGCCATTATATTTCACTATGCATGGAAATATTTGAATTTCTGCTTGGCGCAGCGCAGGTGCCTTGATGTTGTATAACCATTGGCGTAGCAAGGGGTGGGTGAAGTGGGCGACCACCCTGGCCCTTGCGCATGTAGGGGCCTCTGTCCCATGAGGTTGATACGAAAAACGTAATAAATGGAATTGAGAAAGATAGAAAAGGCTAATTTTTGTGGGCAATAAAATTAAAACTTTTTTATCTGGCCTTATGTTATAGTTTAACGTTATAATTTGAATGAATACGTCAAATCAGAGACGGGCGGGAGCTCTAAGCCTAAGGGGCCCCAAAAAGTCAAAATAATTCTCATTTTTGATGTGAAACATTAACGCAAAATTGCTTGGACAATTTTATCCAGTTATTATTTTCTTGAATAGAAAACGCTTTGTCTTGGCTTTTCTTCTGTCTCGTGACCTTGCATAGCCTACACGATTTTAATATGTTAATGATAAAGCACCTCAAACTGCCACGGAACAAAGCATGGGGCATTTAAATGCTTCCGGTGTTTTAAACTGAAGAAGGGTATGGATAATATTAGCAGTTCTTCCTTCGTTCCTACAACTTCAGATGCAGCTATTGCCCTCTGTAACGGACACCAAGATTATTTATCTTCAGAATATCCTGATAAAGTTTTACGTTTCAAGAATGTGCTTAAATCTGAAATCAAGTGCTTTGGCAAAGTTTCTTCTCCTTGATAGCTCTACACTAGCTTCCTGTGTTCTCTGTATCCTGTACCGCCTTCTGTTTGTTTCCTACTCTTCAAGTAACAACCACGAAAAGAAAACTATATTTCTTAAAATTGAAACTTAGGAGAAACTTCTGGAAGGTAGTGTCGAATGGTATGATTCAGCCAAAATTTACCGGACTCAGTAATCTCACTTTTGAACGAGAAAAAGCAAGATCTAATATAAAAGTGTCATTCGCTGCCCAGAAGCCAGCTTACTGTTAAGCAAGGTGGTTTGATTTAAATCAAGATTTAAATTGGGGAATTCTATTTTAAAAAATCACTTATTGAAATCACTTTAAATAAAATTACAGAATAATGTACACAAGAAATTTGTAGATATCAGAATCACTTTATGTGAAAGTATATTAATCTCGTATTCATTTAATGGTGTTTATTATGCTCTAAGAAAGGAAATAAAGGAAACAAAATATATGTCCTGATGGAGTGAAGCTCATACGAAAATAAATTTAATATGTCATCTGAAAAAAAACACTTACATTTCCCTTGATTTAAAATTCAATAATTTTTATAAGCAAAAATATCACATTTTTTAAATAGAATAATATACAAAATACTAATCATGTTAAACCGTAAATAGTGACATTTTCATTAAACTGTAAATAAATATGGTAGCTGATATTTGGCTAACTATCATTAAAACCTCTCAAATTCGGCTACAAGGACTGTAAATATTATTTTAAGTTAAAATTATAAAGTACATCCAGAATTTATATTTTCACTGTAAGAAAAGTTACTGAAATTTTAATAGTTTCATTAACACACTTAACAAACATTTTCATATTAGGTTCATTATGTTCAGTCCCAGAAACAGAGAAATGCATATTTACATGTAATTTGTTATTTGCTTTAATCAAACTGTTCAAATATTTTACAGGGCCGTTTATCAGAAAAAAGCCTTTCTTAATTAATATGTCTATGTGTACGATGCCAAAGAAAAGATCGATTTAAAAAAAAATATATAAAAAATTATTTAAAAAAACATTATTTTTATCCACCCAGCTGTTAAGAGGGGTGGGGAAGGGGATAAGTAAGTATTTTGTATTTTCTTCTTTTGAATACATAAATGTCAAAGAAAGATATGTTGTAATATGTGAAAATTCAGAGGTAGAGCATCGATTTGTATAATTATTAATATAAGTGTAGCCACAACCAGCCATTCTAAGTAATTACATACATTTCCTGGAAGAATCTGACTGTACTTGAGGGACCCAAATTTGTTTCTTGCGGACGCGTACTTTACGATTTTGTTACGCCACTGCGTCAAATATTTAATATTACAAGAATATTAAGACGTAACAACAAAATGAGATTCACAATTATTATTATCATCTAATTCCTAAAATTCAAAGTAAACTGGTACAATTGATGTGCAACAAAGTCAAAATTGCTAATTAAAAAAGTCAAATTAGCTGTATCAATTGATTACACCAAAGATTTCACACTTATGGTGCAAATGACTATCGTTTTAAGATTTGTTGATGTTGAAACCGATTGTGTTGAAGACCTTGAAGGTAGATACTTTGGGCTCCTAGACAGGATTGTGGTTTAGCGCAGCCCCTTCCACCCGCTCTATCAAGCACAGACATTTTATGTGCGTCCTTCGATATTTTCTACTTAAGCCATGGTTTGTGACATTTACATCCTACAAATTTTGAAATGAGGAAACAAAGAACGACTCATTAAATAATATATAGGTTATATTTAAAGGTTCTTATTTAAGGATATTTCAGTTGTCTTAGTGTCTAAAGAACATCTTAAAAAACGTTAAACGTTAATTAAATATAATTTTCGTCAGAAATTAATTATTATAATAGGCTATTATATAAATATAATAATTTGCAGACGTTTCCTTGATGACTGTGAATCGATTCACATTGATATTTCAAACTTAAAGAACGGATGGAGCTTTGCATTCTAATCTCGCCCAGGGTCTCACGATATGAACGCCAATGTACCTAAGATTTTTGTAACTTCTCAAATTAGTTTCATTATTATGTCAAACCAACTACCACATATTTTCCAAATTTGTTTCGAAGGTCTTGAAATAGGTTTGTGTGTCTTGTTCATTTTATGTCACTTTTCTGGTCTTGAAATCGTAAATCTCCTCTCGGTTTCATTTTTACGTTGTTCGTTTGTTGAAATGTGTAAATAGCATTGCCTGCTATTTGCACCCGTATGAAGATACAAGCTAACAATAATTATATTTTGCATCGTATTACTATCAATGCGGTCTGTAGAACTTGCAACAACATTTTTTTTTTGGTACTGGGTACAGAGTCTAAAGAAAACCTTGCTAGAAGGTTGAAAATGTTACGTTTAGTTTATGTTTTAAAATAAAATAAATTTCTGCGTTGGTCAGCATATTGAGTTTTTCATATCATGGAAACAAGGCTTAATGGTGTTACAACAACATGAGCGAACGACGAGTTGTTGAAAGAGATGACAATATTCAAAAACCTTTTATAATGCAAATTCTGATTTCATGTTCCATTTCATGGACCATCGTGCCTTAGTGGGGGGGGGGGGGGGAACTTGACCAACTAATTCGGATATTGAATTGGCAAAATTACACCAGAGAGAAAATCTGTTTGATTGATTCATTCATTTATTTGGTATAGTTCGTACTCCTTCACAGGTGTCAGCAGTGGCGGCAATTAGGGGCGGGGCCGAGAGAGTGCAGTTGCCTCCCCCCCCCCCCCCCGCTCCGACTTTTTGACACTTTTGCACCACGATAACCTCATGTGTCAAGGGAAATTAAACTGTCCTTGCCCCCCTCCCACACACACTTTTGCACCTTGGCCCCTTAGTTTTGGAACCCAATCGCCGCCACTGGGTGTGAGTGATACAAATGTTTTCTGCCAAGGAATAAAAGTGATGAACATTTTAAGTGCTCCTAGAACAGTTTAGAATCTAAAAGTTGGCAACGGTGACTGCGTGACTCATGTATCTGGAGACGGTGCAAAACCGGAATGAGCGTTCGCTGAAGATAAGCGAGCTTCGTCTTGCAAGGCCTTCCAGTTACCCATGGGCTTTCGATGCTTGATGGGTCAAAACCCAGGTTTATAGTTTTACTCGCCCGCCCGACCAGCCAGGCGGGCCGAGTAAGCGATTCTGACCGATATGCAGCCCTCTGATTACAAGCTCCATTTTAAAAATAAAATATAGGATACTTGCCACACTTATTCCCTTTGAAATTGGGTCTAGTATCAGTAAATTACAATAAGGTATCAGAACGATGCATAAAACAAATGTGTAATGCATAGAACAAATATAAATATATAAGATATATACAGGGTGTCATTTTAATGGTACCCACGGACCACAGATTCGTATAGAGGACATCAAAACAAACAACATTTCTCAGTAACATTTTTCTCGTTGGTGCATCGATTTGACACTACAGTCGTTCAAAAAATACCATTTTGCCACCTGGATGCTGGCAACCCAACACAACATTTGATCGTATCTGTGACTTGATTGATTGATTAATTTAAAATTTCTGGGTGCGTCGGCACTTAAGGCCATTTTGCACCCTTCTATGTATATAGGGAAATGTCCCCTTATCTAAAATTCTGACTGAAAACTTAAAAAGGGGTGTAAATAGCCCCTTGGGAAAAACTAAAAGTGCGAGGTTGTAAAAAGACCTGCACAAGACAAACACAACACATTAAAAAGTCAGAAGAAACAAACTAAAAACATCCTTACAGACGGTGGAAGAGTCCAGCTCTTCGCAAAAAACTAAAAACATTTGATAAAATACTGCTGCCATCACCCAAGAGGGATGACAAACAGCCGGAAAGAGAATGTCGCCATCTGCATCAGCAGACTTGACGGCAGCATCAGCCGCATCATTCCCCTGGATGCCCACATGGCTAGGGACCCAACAGAAGTGTACATCCACACTGGCAGATAAGGACACAAGCCGTCTGAATATGCGTTGCGCTACCGGATGCCGGGAACATGGCAAATCAAGAGACTGCAACACGCTGGTCAAATCACAGCACAAAAGGACTTTCTTCAGACCATTGACGTCTACAAAGTCCAGTGCCTTTAGAATGGCATACAACTCTGCCGTATAGATGGAACAGGCAGGATGTAGCGAGTAACTGGATTGAGAGTCTAGGATGAATGCGCAACCAACTAATTCGACTGTCTTGGACCCATCCATGTAAAACACATTAAAATTGGGGTGCCTTGCACGAAGTTCTAAAAACCATTGCTAGGAAGATCACTGTCAACACCGAGTGCTGACAGGATCTCCTCTGCATGAACACCAAATGGTCTAGTGACACTAGGGTGGAGCCGATACCTTGCCAGCCTACTCTCGTCTGAGATGGTGTGAAATGAAGGATGTGAAGGCATCGAGCAAAGATGGAGGACGTAGTTCACTACCAGCCGCTGTCTTCGCAGAGACAGCGATGGCTCAGATGCCTCTACGTACAAACTGCCGACTGGACTAGTATGAAAGGCACCCAGAGCACACACATATACCAGCATGGTGGACGGTGTCTAGGATGCGAAGTCTAGAAGGGCAGGCAGAAGAATACACAATACATCCATAAACGAGCTTCGACCTGATGAGTGCACGGTACAGGCGAAGCAGTACCATCCTATCAGCACCCCAAGAAGTATGAGATAAAACACGTAAAAGGTTGAGAACTCGAAGACAAGAGAACTTTAACTGGCGAAGGTGAGGTAGCCATGTTAATTTCTTATTGAAAATGAGGCCTATGAAGCGGACCACATTCACAAAGCACAGGGGAGATTTCCTCATGTACAGGTTAAGATCTAAATGACATGTACGCTGACGACAAAAGTGGACATACATGGATTTCTCGGATGAGAAGGTGAAACCCGTTTGGGAGGATCACTCAACCAAACGGTTTATCGTCAGTTGGAGTTGACGAGAAGCTGACACGAGATTCTGTGAGTGACAAAAGATCGTGATTTCGTCTACATAGAGGAGACCATGTACAGGGGAGAGAATGTTTGCCATAACACTGTTCACTGCTATGTCGAACAGAGTCACACTTAATATGCTGCCCTGCGGGACACCGTTCTCTTGACCATGAAGATCTGAAAAGGAGTTCCCAACACGTACGCTGAAAAAACGATCTGATAAAAAGTTTTGAATAAAGTACGCCATATGGCCACGGACGCCCCAAGAATGGAGCTGCTTTGTGATGCCAAAGCATCACGTTGTGTCATATGCCTTTTGGAGGTCAAAGAAAACTGCAACTAAATGTTTCTTGTTGAGGAATGTGTCCTGAATATGTGTTTCCAGCTGAACCAGATGGTCCAATGTGGAAAGGTTGGCAGGGTGGCTACAAACAAGGGGAAATGAAATTATCTGACTTTTCCAGGTTTTCCAGGACAACATTTACATTTTTTCCTGACAATTACTAACTAAACTAATTGCAAATGGAAATAATAAACTCATACAGATCCAGGTATGGATTTGTTAAGTACCAATATTATCTTCAATGAAATTGACTTAATTTCTCTATTGTCTATGATTTGAATTCAAACTGCAAAATAATGAATTTGGAAAATTATTACAATTCACAAGCTACAGGGAAGGTTTACGGAATTTTATCATACGCAGTAAGTTTAAAATAAAATAATTGATTATTTTTAAAGTTACGACTAAATGAGATTGGATTGAAGAGTGTTTGACTAAGAAATACATTTTGTAATATATCAGTCTCCTTGTACATTCTCGGTATTATATGTTGATATTTCCACTGAGGTTTGGAACCCTCTCCTTGCAAGAACCCTGAGTGCGGAATAATTTTTCTCTGTAAAGCAAACAACTTAACTCTTGCATATAAGTGAAACAATTGAATTGTACAAAAGTAAGTGTCATATTTCCCTACATTATCAATAGGATTTCAGCTTCATTACAGTATATCCAAGTGAAGTACTGTGAAACTGACAACATGCAGTTATAACATTATTGTTGACTAGAAGGGTATTTAGGTCTTAGAATTTTAACGCAAGGAATTTATAGAATTGCATTGTATAGGTACCTGATTTAGCTACTCAAAAATTAAAACCTTTCGGAAATTTGGCCTGATTTGGATTTTTGGATTTTCCATCTCTGGTAAACTGTTTGTGAATAATACCTCTAGGATGAAAATAGTTGTTGGGTGTGTTGTGCATGCATCATACCCACCGTTGCTCAGAGTGACCAAGTTGTCTGTTGTTTTTATCAATTCTTGACGAGCAGCAGATGGAAGGGGAGAAAAGAACGTCCTCAAATTTTCTTTCTCCTTCAGGTAGTCAGTTCCTTGCTGTATAGACAACAGCATCTTTCCAAAAGCTTCACATGAAATCTTCTGGACAGTTTTTGGGTACGAAGGCCAAACTACCCACTGTGCACAAGCTTTACATCCGGGAGAACTGCACTCACATGAACATTTCCCATTCATCGTAAAGTAGTCTGCAAAGATAAGAAAACTTCGAAAAATGCCTACATGTGATTTAAATGATCTTCTAATATCTCTCATAGTAATAAAATAAAATAGTGGCTATTGTACTGAGCGAACTTAATCTTTCATTTTTCATTGAATTGCGGAGATAATTTTTTACTCTCTTGAGGATGCTCATACCATTAGGATGTGTAGGGTTAGATTCCTATCGGTGGTGTGTATGTATGTGTCTTGTGTTGTAATTGTGCTGTCTAGTATGTTTGTGTAGTAGTTGTGCTGTCTAGTATGTTTGTTTTGTCTTGCGTAGTAGTTGTGCTGTCTAATTTGTTTGTGTTTGTCTTGTGTAGTAGTGTGGTGTGTAGTTTGTTTATGTTTATAATGTGTAGTAGTTGTGCTGTGATTGTGTTTATATTGTGTTATAGTTGTGATGTGTTTGTGTGTGGCTTGTGTAGTAGTTGTGCTGTCAAATGTGTTTGTGTTCGTCTTGTGTAGTAATTGTGCTGTCTAATGTATTTGTGTTTGTCTTGTGTAGTAGCTCCTCCATTCATATTGGGGGTTAGGCGCAGAGCTGACAACTCTGCACTGTAAAAAAAAAAAAAAAATGTCAAGAAAGAGCAATATAAGGCCATGGATGTTCCCAAGGTAAAATATTCCAGAGGTAAAATAGTCCCCCATTCGGATCTCCGGGTGGGGACTATTTGGGAGGTCCCTGGACTAAGGATAAGATCTACATTAGGAATAAGGATATTAAGATAGGCACCTGGAATGTTCTGAGCCTTTACCAACCTGGGGCATTTCAGTGTACAGTTAATGAGATAGTTAAGTATAAATTAGATGTAGTAGCTGTCCAGGAAGATAGGTGGCCAGGAGAAGGGAATTGTAAAACTAAAAATTATACTTTTTTCTATGGTGGTACTGAAAGTCATAATTTTGGAACAGGCTTTTTCATAAATAATAGTATTATCTCGGCTCTTAAAACAGTAGAATTTATTAATGATAAGATATCATATGCAGTTTTACAGGGAGGTGGTGTAAAATTATTTTAATAAACATACATGCACCAACGGAAGATAAAGATGATAATACTCAAGATGATTTTTATACAGAGTTAGAACAGGTCTTTGATAAATTTTCTCAGTATGATATGAAAATTCTGTTAGGTGACTGTAATGCACAGATTGGCAAAGAAGAGACATTTAAACCCACGATTAGTAAAGAAAGTCTTCATGAATTAAGTAATGATAATGGTATAAGATTGATTACTTTGCAACCTCAAAGAATTTAATTGTGAAAAGTACCACTTTTAAACATAAAGATATCCATAAATATACCTGGTCTTCTCCAGATGGTAAAACTCATAATCAGATAGATCATATTCTCATTGATAAGAGAAGGCATACTAGTATAATTGACGTTCGTACACATAGAGGTGCTGACTGTGCAAGTGACCATTATCTAGTAATTGCTAAATTAAGAGAAAGACTCACAGTGATAAATCATAAGCAACAAAATCTAAAAGTTCTAAAATTTGATACAGGAAAGTTTACTGATGAAAGAATTAAGAAAGATTACCAATTAAACTGTCAATTAGATTTGATGTTTTGCAAGATTTAAATGATGATGAAAATATAAATGAAACAGACGTAAATAAGAATTGGGAGCACATACGTAATGCAATAGAATCAGCAGCTGAAGAAAGTATAGGATACCATAAACCGAGAAAAATTAAGCCATGGTTTGATAATGAATGTCATAATCTAATAGAAATAAGAAATCAGGCTAGACTTAGGTGGTTAAATAACTCTGATGATACAAATCTAAACAATTATAATAGAATAAAGCGAGAAGTTAACCGCACATTTAGAAGTAAAAAGAGAGATTACTTGAAAAGCAAAATTAACGAAATTGAAACAAACAGCAAAAATAAAAATATCAGAGATTTATATAAAGGTGTAAATGAGTTTAGAAAGGGGTGGCAACCTAAAGTAAACTTGATAAAAGATAAAGATGGTGATTTTCTAGCTGACCCAAGCGATATTTTAAATAGATGGAAGAACTACTTTAAAGACCTTTTAAATGGCCATGTAGGATATAAATCAGAAGTAAATGAAGTACACAGAGCAGAACCTTACATTCCCGAACCTAACTTGACTGAAGTTAAAGATGCTATTAAAAGGCTAAAGAATAACAAAGCACCTGGCATTGATTTAATACCAGCTGAGTTAATTAAATATGGTGGAAATTCATTAATATGTCAAATTCATAAATTAATTTGTTTAATATGGAATAAAGAAGAAATCCCTCAACAATGGAGAGAATCCATAATTGTTCCTGTGTTTAAAAAAGGTGATAAAATGAACTGCAATAATTACCGTGGAATTTCTCTACTCTCAACAACATATAAAATATTATCTAACATTCTTTTAACAAGACCAACCCCATATGCTAATGAAATAATAGGTGATTATCAATGTGGATTTAAATGTAACAAATCAACAACAGATCAAATTTTTCACATCAGACAGACACTTGAAAAAAAGTGGAAATATAATCAAAATGTCCATCAGCTATTCATTGATTTCAAAAAAGCATATGATTCGGTCAAAAGAGATAAATTATATAATATATTAGTAGAGTTTGGAATACCTAAGAATCTTGTTAGTATGATAAAAATATGCACCAGTGAAACAGAAAGTAAAATTCGTGTGGGTATTAATATGTCTGACAAATTTAAAATTCATGATGGGTTAAAACAAGTAGATGCATTATCTCCATTGCTCTTTAATTTTGCCTTAGAATATGCTGTTAGGAAGGAAAAAGAAACTAAAGAAGGACTAAAATTAAATGGTGTGACTCAGTTGTTAGCATATTCAGATGATGTAGACTTACTGGGGGATGATGTGAATACAATTAAGAATAATGCTAAAATATTTTTCAAAACTGCTAAAGAGATAGGTTTGGAAGTTAACAAAGAGAAAACTAAATATATGCTTACAGGCCGAAACCAAGTGTTAGGTAATAATCAAAATCTAATTATTGATAACAACTCGTTTGAACCAGTTTCCAAATTCAAATACTTAGGAGTAATATTAACAAATGAAAATTATATTAAAGAGGAAATAAAAAGTAGGCTTAATTCAGGAAATGCATGTTTCTTTCTCTTCATAAACGTTTGTCTTCTCGTTTAATATCTAAGAAACTAAAAGTTAAAATATACAAAACAGTAATTTTGCCTGTAGTATTATATGGGTGTGAAACTTGGTCCCTTACATTGAAAGAGGAACATAAATTGAGAGTATTTGAAAATAAGATCCTTAGGAAAATATTTGGATCTAAAAGGAATGACGACAGGTGAGTGGAGAAGGTTACATAATTTAGAACTACATAATTTGTATTCATGTCCAGATATTATTAGAATAATTAAATCAAGAAGTCTTAGGTGGACAGACCATGTGGCACGAATGGGAGAGGAAAGAGAAGTTTACTGGATTCTTGTTGGGAGACCTGATGGTAAGAGACCTGTAGGAAGGCCAAGACGAAGATGGAGGGACAACGTTGAGATGGACCTAAGGGAAATCGGTAGGGATGGAAAAGAGTATATAGAACTTGCTCAAGATAGGGAAAGATGGAAGGCCTGTGTTGCTGCAGCAATGAATCTTCGGGTTTAAGAAGGCTGGGGATTTAGTTAGTTAGTTAGTTAAAATTAAAACAGGAACATTCTGTTAATAACAGCTTCTGAAAGTTCATATACGAGGGGCATCCTGAAAAAAGCTCCAATGGTACCTGTACGCAGCACTAGTGGCCGGAGAGCGACACACACATGCGAGCAGGAAGAAGTGGCATGTAGCTGTAATCTGGTACATGCAGCCATTTTATGACAGTTCTAGATTAAAGATTGCAGCTCTCATACAGTCTCCTACCGACAGTGATGTAGCCTAAGTGTAGTAATGAGATTTTTGCACGCTCAGAATTTGGCACAGAGCCACCAGGAATTGTGTGAGGTGAGCAGACCGGATGTCATGAGTGATAGTATGGTCAGCCCTGGCCTGAAGAGGTGTCTGGCAGGACAAGGATTTTACAGCTACACTGTGTCTTTGCTGTCAGACACATATGACATTGTCATATAAAATTTAGTGCCATGCTACGACAAATGCCAGAAGAATGGTAGTGATTATACAGAAAATTACTTTGGGACTTACTGTTACTAATGTAATAAATTACTACTGATATTCTTGTTTTATTTATGCCTAATCGGTAGGACCTTGATTTTTTGTTCTTTTCTTTCAAATTGGTGTATTTTTTTTATTTTTTACTATTACATGTTATTTTTCCCAAAATTCACATTTTCATTTTAGCGCATTTTTTGACAAATACCTCAAATTATACCTTCATGTTTTTAAATTACTGTTTCAAATTGTAAGTCACATGGCCTACGCCTCTTTGTGAGAGTTTGATATCTTGAAAGTTATTTTGGGAAAGTTATTTTCCATACCCCCTTTTTAATTTTAAGGTAAGGGTTTTAGATAATGGAATTTTCCCTGTACATTCTGAAGGGTGCATAATGACCATAAGTGGTGACGCACCCAAAAATTTTAAATCAATCAATCTCACGTGATAGATACCGATATATTATGGCACCAAAAATTGGCATTAACTTTGTTTGACTTGTTAGTGTTATGATTCCCAAAATTCGCGTTTTTGGTTTAGAACATTTTTCTGCCAAATATACCAAAACTTAATACTTCCATTGTGCTTTTAAACTATTATTTTAAATGGTCTACATATTTTTTGTGACAGTTTTATATGTTTGAACAGATTTTTGAGGAAGTAAAAGTAAAGTGCTCCAATGTGCTTAGCACTAAGCCATTAAGGCATCTAGGGGGGGATGGAGTTAGGACCCCACACTTTCTTGATCACGGCTGAAGGTGGGGGTGATGTGATCAGCACCACGCTTATGGCTACATTTACCCCCAAAGTTTCTTCCAGGTGGGTGCCGGAGCAGTTTGAACAGGTGGAAAAGATCCCGGTTCTCCCCTGCAGGGGATTGACCAACACTCTAAGGACTGAGCTCCATTATTTCTCGCTCGACAAATGCCGATGGTGTGCACTTAGCTTGGTAATTCAAAACACATCTCGGGCAACAAATACTGAAGATGCAGCTCCTGTGTGATGGTAGATACGCAATCGATCTCCTGTTAGAACCCTGTCCCTTTGCTCTGTAATCAAATTGTTTTGATAGAAGTTGAAAAAATCGTGGGAAATACATGATTTAATGTGGCTGTCAGAATTATTCCATGTATAACAAGCATTATAGTTTACTCTTGAATAAAATGTTGGAAAACTTGCACGTTCTATGTACACAAATATGGCACATTTGTGTCTTTAAGCCCAGAAAAGACAAGAATGTTGGATTCCATGGAATTTTTCATTGTCTTAGGACTTTTTTTTTAAAAAAATCTCTAAAAAAGCCAACAATTCGCATTATTTCGAATGGGTAAAAAAGTGTCCAGACATCACTGCACATTCATAAACACAACTTCGCAGCAATTAACATTTTTCACGGTTTTTGCGTTTGCGAAAAATCAAGGTCCCTACTAACTGGAAATTACTTTCTGGACACAACTCGTATAAATCAGTAGATGCAAAGTGAAAATTTAGCAGGGCTGGCAGAGAAAAGTCATTTGCTTTTATGATTGAATGTTTCTAGTAAATATGATATTAAAATATTTACGTATTTATTATTAGCATTTTATTTCATAATATTGGAGATTAACTTCACTCAGTGAGAGATTAATGACCATATCTCACAAGTTTAAAGCTCTTGTTTATGCTTGCGATTTTTGTTGGATGTTGCAGTCCAAAGACATTCAACAAAAATTATTTCCATTAGAGTGCCATGCATGCAGTTTCTGTTGCACGTTGTAGTGAGATACTTTGTCGGGTGGCGATATTCGACAAAAATCGTATGTATCAATGGAGCCTATTTGTTTCCATGTTCCTTCAGTTTGTCCAACAAAATTACTTACTATGACGTCCAACAACTATCGGGTGGCGCCACACGCTCCCATCCTCCACATCTGTTGACAGTTTTGTCCCCTTCCCATACAGCACACATCTCCAACGGACATCCACAATGTCCAATTCAGATCCATGGATATTGTGGATGTCCATAAGATGTCCCATTCTGGATATCCAGAATGGGATATGCATGGGATATCTATGGGGTATCCCTTCCTGGATATCCACAGAATTTCGCATCCTGGATATCCATAGGACGTCCCGTTCTGGATATTCATGGGATATGTGGTATTATGTCCACGTGTTATCACAAATTTAACATAAATGTTTTGGTATCCGTGTAGAGATACAGTCATAGTATCTAGTGTTAATTATGTTAGTACTCAAACTCTGATATGCAGTAATAAATCGTAAATTAAAAACATCTCCCACAGGAATTGCATTGCCTGTAGGCCCATTGTCTTTTCAGTGAGTCACGCATGCGTGCCAAGCAGGTGAAAGTTGCCACGAGACTTTCTTGTGTCTTCTCAAACACAGCGGCAGTTTGCAATTGCATGAGGATGTTGCCTTGCGTAGTAGTGAAGAATAAGCACTCCTTACTATGCTTATGCATGCGAATACAAAGTACTTTTCGGATGTGTAGATATGTGTGTGTGTGAATTTGTGTGTGTGAGTGAGTGAATGAGAGATAGAGAAAGAGAGAGAGAGAGAGAGAGAGAGATATGGTGGTGGAGTGCTTGTTACAAGCAGAGGCTTCTTCTGAACGCTTGCGGTGCATGTTACGCATGCATCAATTGTGGGAAAAAGGACAGCTTGCTCTGCGACGACATTAATGAGCATTTCTACATTCTAATTTCTTCATATAGGAGAAGTATTTATTTTACACGAAAGCGTTCAACTAAGCTTATATTACATTTCTTGGATCTGAAGTGAAAGAAAGCAATAATTATTTTCCCACAATTGACGCATGCTTCACTTCAGATCCAAGAAATCTTAGTTGAGCGTTCTCGTGTAAAATAAATACTTCTCAAATATGAAGAAATTAGAATGTAGAAATGCTCATTAATGTCGTCGCAGAGTAAGCTGTCCATTTTCCCACAATTGACGCATGCGTTCAGGAGACACCTCTGGTTATAAGCATATGTGTACTTGAGGTCTTTGATTTGTGTAAATCTAGTCCAGGAATGTTCTTTTCGTATCCAAAGTATGTGCGAAAAATACCAGCATAATGTCCAGATTAGGTACAATTTTAGTCCAGAATATATCCTTATCCACAATGAAATAAAAACATTCAGAAAATCATGTGAACTCATGTCCGAAACATGTCCAAAAGTCATCCAAAATGAGCCAGACGATATCCAAAAGATGTTCAAAAATGATTCACAGAATATCCGAAACATATCCAGAATGTCAAAAACACATCCAAAAATGATCCACAGAATGTCCAAAACACGTCATTCCTGGATATCTTATGGACGTCCCCTGGATGTCTACTGGACATTCTGGGACATCCTATGGATATCCAGAATTTCGGAATGGATATCCAGAGGACGCCCATTAGACGTCTCCTGGATATGTGTGTGCTGTATAGGTTACTACTCCCATACGGACAAGAAAAAAAGGATAATTCAATGCATTTTCCACGTAATATTTAGAGGCTTAACACAGTTGCCTCATGACATAAAACTGATATCTCCAAAAAATAAACAAATACAAACAATAAAAAAATATTTGAGAGTCATGCAACAATGATAATGTGTTTTTATTTTTATTGTAGTGTAATGAAGTGTATTTTTCATTTTTTACTTTCGTGTAGTGATGTAATGTACTACACAATGTCTCTTCTTTTTTGTTATGATGTACTAAACTAATTATTATTTCATTATGTATCTTGACGTTTTCCATGCCCTTTTAATCAAGGGCCAATGGAAAAAAATAAAATTCAAATTTAAATTTTTCTGCCAATCCGGAAATTTCTCTCTCTCTCTCTCCTTCCTCTTGTTATCACTGGTTTCTGGCGCCGTGGTTGTGCATAAAAAGGGCCTAAAAGTTGAGGCCGAAACTTATGAACGAGATTTCCTATTCCCGTGCAGAGTTCCATAACGATATATTTAAATAAATAAATAAATAAATAAATAAAAAAAGAAGTCAATGAAGACAACATTCCCTGACATTTCCCTGACTTTTTTTGACACCTCAAATTCCCTGACTTTTCCCAGTTTTCCAGGTCTGTCACCACCCTGGGTTGGAGCGAAAACTGCATTGAAAATTACTTATCAAAGAGTTTTCCTCCAAAAACCAAGTGAGACACTTGTTGATCATGCGTTCCATCAAGTTGCACACACAGCTAGTTAAGGCAATATGCCTGTAACTCGAGGCTGTGGTGCATTGTTTACCTGGTTTCAGGATGGGAACAATAATAGCTTCTTTCCAATAGGTGGGGAAAGAGTTCTCCAACCAAAGCCTGTTGAATACCGCCATAAGGAATTTTTTTGCTCCAATGGGCAGATGACGAAGCATCTCATAGTGGATCTTGTCCACTCCAGGAGCTTTATTCTTAGAATCTCGAAGCGCCTCATCGAACTCCCATTCCATGAATGGAGAGTTGTATGGCTCGGTGTTATGACTTCGAAAATCTAGAGCGTCGTTCCTGACAGTCCTTCTCACGGCAGAAATGTGGTTCATAATTTTCCAAGCTAGACGCATCAGAAAACTGCCTGGCCAAGATATTACCTATGTCTCTGGAATCGGTGTACAACATCCCATTGTGCTCCATAGCACTCAGAGGAGTAGATGCGCCCCCCTGGATGCGACGTACTTTGGTCCAACCGACTTTTGACGAATTTCCTATTGAATCGATCTAGGGCATTATTGCGGTCCTTGAAGGCTGCACTGATCTCCACAGTCCACCAGGAGACTGGGCGTCGCCTCGCAAGTCCACTGGGATGTGGAATGGAGGTGCGTGCAGCATCATGCACTCATGATACAAAGGTATCTAAGGTATCGATTGCTGGCAAAGTCGATGCAAGATCGACTTCCAGGTCCACTGCAAGCTTGAAGGCACCCCAATCCGCTCAACTGAGATGCCAGTGAGGGTGTTGTTCACGTGAGTGCTGAAGATGTTCGAAAGTAAGAAAGAGTGGGAAGTGATCACTCCCACAGAGATCAGGGTGGAGGCTCCAAGATGTGGTAGGAGCAAGGCGGGGATTGCAGAAGGACAAGTCCAACGCAGAGTGTGTGCCTGAGGAAGGACTGAAATATGTGGGAGTCCCATCATTCAGCAACGTTAAACCTGACGCCTCACGGAATCGATCTACAATTTGACCCCGGGGCTCTGTACGAACGGAGCCCCACAAACGATGGTAAGAATTAAAATCGCCCAAAAGAACTAGAGGAGAAGGAAGTTGTTTGAATAGAGAAAGGAGGTCTTCAAGAGAGAATCGCCCTTCCTTTGTGATGTAGACACAGCACACAGATATTGGCTGTGGTAGATGGACGTGCACATCAACAGCTTGGAGGGGGGTGGTGAGAAAGATTGGCATTGGCTGGATGTTATCCCGAACACCGATTGCAACACCACTCCCTTGAGCACGACGACCCTCAGGAAGCTTGTCTGTGCGGTAAAGCGTGTATCCGTTGAGAATCACTGATTTATTTGGACAAAAATGTGTCTCTTGGAGACATATGAGGGCAGGGTCAAATTCAGATATTAAAATTTGCAGTTCCTCGAGATGCACACGGAAACCATTAAGGTTCCATTGGAGACAATAAGCCATAGCTGTAGGTGTGATAGTTACCTTTTAAGGCATACTGTATTTCTACGCCCTGTCACCTTGATAAATTCTTCATCCGCAGCTTCGTCCTGTATCATGTCCTCGGGTAAGGACACAGAGGGCGAAGGGGATGGGGAAGGAGGAATGGGGGTGGGTGCTTTCAGCACCCGCCGGGCAGCTTTCAGCTGCACTTTAAGTCTCAGGGTGGTCGATGCCGCCCTGACTGGAGAGCTACTGGACTTCAGAAAATGTTGCTGGTTTCCTCGAAGCAGGGTCAGCTACTCCGGGAAGCATTCACGGAGACATTGTTTCGCTTCACCAGCAGAGATTTTCTCTGTGACGACCAACTCTCTGATTTTCTTCTCTTGTTGGAAAGAGGGGCAGTCACGATGCCAGACTGGCAATTAATGCATTTGGGACCAGAAGAACAAGGTTCGGTCCCATGATCAGGCTGACTACACTTACAACAAAGGGCGGTAGTGGCCTTGCAGGAAGGCTGGGTGTGCCCGAAGTGCTGGCATTTGAAACATCGCATCAGGTTTGGGATGTACGGCCGGACTTTCAGTCTCAAATATCCAGCCCGTACCCTATCTGGGAGAGTGGTCGATTGAATGGTCAGTATAATTGAAGCAGTTGGTACAAGTTCTCTGGACTTTCGCGTCTTTATTCGCTGCAGTGCGCAGATATGTTGGTCTGAGTGCTTCAAGAATCTCTTCCTCCTCAGCATTTAGCAGATCCCGGTGGCAAATCACACCTTTACTACTGTTAAGTTGACCATGGGGTTCAACATTAACAAGGAAGGTGCCCAAATATCTTAGCTTTAAGAGATTGTTTGTCTGGCGATCTGTGCTGGTCTGCATAAGTAAACTCCCGTTTCTCAGCTTTTTTTATTTCTGGTACATGAGAACCAGTGGCATAGTCTAGCTGTTTCTTGATAAGAAACGGTGACAAGTCCTTCAATGTAGCAGCTCCATGTTTCTTTGTTGTGGCAGAATCATCGTTACTATCGGTATTCTGAACTATGCTAATTACAAGATAACATGGCAAATTACTTGTCTTTTCCAACAAATGAAGCGGGCTCGAAGGCTGCGCTCGTTTTGGGGGGTTTTCCCCGTTTGTGTTGTGTTTTGTTCACATATACAAATAACATTTATTGTGGAGGGTCCATAAATTGTTGCCTTGACATGCCCTCTATGCCGAGGAAGGCCTCCCCCAAAAATGAAGGCTACTCAAGGACCAAATCGAAATCCCCGAGGCCACGTTCACGACTGCACCTACCCCTGCAGCCAACACTGTCCCATTGGCACCAGCAACCAACACTTTGGGATAGGGTTTTTTATTGAGGTTGTCTCCTCTAGCAGGATCCTTAGTTATAGAAAGGTCAAAGATATGGAGATGAATGACATGATGGAATAATGAAAACGTGGATCGTATCTGTGACGTCATTTCCTGCGGCGAAACAGCATACAGCAGGGTTGCAAGGAACACACAAATTTTGTGAAAATAAACTACCAACCACATTATTAGCTGTAGAACGAAGCGAGAAACACGTCCAGTAGGCCGAACATCACAGCTTACCAGCCAGAAGATCAGCAGTCATCTCAGGGAAAGGGGGAAGTGAACCAACGATATGAGAAATGGTAAAAACGTATTCAAAATGAAGTGTCAATATCGGATTTTATCTCAGCCTACATGTCAAATGTCAACAACAATAAATTTATAGGACTTACAGCTTATAATGTGGCTGTTTACACCCAGCTACATGTCAAATATTTACAAATCTCGTTGTCCAGATGCCTTGTGGTACTTCTGTACTGATAATGGAAATATCCGAGGTTTACGTTGTTACATTACGGCTAAAACACATACAACCACAGTAACAATCTAATTATGAATCAGTAGCTAATATACTGCCCTGTTCACAGTTGCAAACAATTACATGTGTATCCGGTGCATATACAAACACAGTCTTCGGGGAGCTTGTATTATTACTACTTAGGGATGTGCCAAAGCCGATTACAGATGTACGAAAATCGGCCGAAATTGACACATCGGCATCTGTATCAGAATCGGCAAAAATCCGATATTTAAACCGGTACAGATTATACTAGAGTTTTTACCTTCTAATAAGTTTTATATTCTAGTTTTGTAAGATTTATTGAAAATTTGGTTATGATTCGTCATTATTTTAGAGTTTTTGTAATAAAATTATTGCAAACTCATTCAGAGGATCAACTTAACTATAAATCGGAAATAAAACAGTACATTGCTGAACCAGGATCTGCTGTTGTATTGGAAATTCAAAAATGAATATTCAAACCTGAAGCAAGTCCTGAGAAAATAATTGGGCATACCTGCTGCATCAGTATTCAGTGATTAGTGTTCAGTGTTACTGAACAGATTTGAGATAAGAGAAGAAGTAGGTTACTTCCTGAAGTGCTTCCAAATCTCGTGTTTCTGAAGATGAAAGTGGCAGAACAGGAATTCATTTTGCATTTCAAAGAACTGCTTGTGTACTAATGTTTAATCTCTTGATAATACATGTTCTTCTTAAAGTTTCACATAACATTTTGTAGATGCAAATGTACATTCGCATCTCCTGAGAATATATATGTATATACATATGATATGCAATAGAAATGTACATAGCAAATTTAGTTTTGTCATGCTGAAAATAACATCCCATTTCTGTTTAATAATCTTATGTATCGGAATCGGTTAAATATCGGCATCAGTATCGGTTCCAAAAATTATCGGTGAGTACATCAGCATTCGGTAAATTTTCAGCTTCGTCACATCCCTACTACTACTTATATCCCTGAATTATAAACCATTTTTGTCGCTTGCCTCATAATGCCCTGAATATACATTATATTATGTGTTGCTTACCTTTGGAATTTTGAGTTATTTCATTTCTATTTTGTCATCTGTTCAATGTGTCACAGACAACTAGTATCAGAAGGACGAAGTGGATAGACTAAATTGTAGATGCCAACTTGGTAACTAGATTTGCAAATATTTGACATGTAAGCTTGAGACAAAATTCGATATGACCACTTCCACTTAAATTCTATTTTCTTTCTACCATTTTTCGTACAGTTTGTTTACTTCCTGTTAGGTTACTGAACGTGTTTTCTCGTTTCATTTTACGATGCACAATGTGGCTGATTGTAGCTATGTCATTTTTCACAGAAGATGTGTGTTCCTGGCAAAACTGGAATGCATAGCTTCATGACAGGATATGACACCACAAATGCAATCAAATGTTGTGTGTGGTTGCCAGCATTCAGGCAGCAAAACGGGCTTTTTTGAACAACTGTAGCGCCGAAATGATGCTAACTAACTAACTCCCTAGCCTTCTTAAACCCGAATGTTCATGGCTGCAGCAACACAGGCCTTCCATCTGTTCCTATCCTGACCAAGATCTATATACTCTTTTCCATCCCTACCGATTTCCCTTAGGTCCATCTCAACGTTGTCCCTCCATCTTCGTCTTGGCCTTCCTACAGGTCTCTTACCATCAGGTTTTCCAACAAGAATCCTGTAAACTCCTCTCTCCTCTCCCATTCGTGCCACATGGTCTGTCCACCTAAGACTTCTTGATTTAATTATTCTAATAATATCTGGACATGAATACAAATTATGTAGTTCTAAATTATGTAACCTTCTCCACTCACCTGTCTCCTCATCCCTTTTAGATCCAAATATTTTCCTAAGGATCGTATTTTCAAATACTCTCAATTTATGTTCCTCTTTCAATGTAAGGGACCAAGTTTCACATCCATATAATACTACAGGCAAAATTACTGTTTTGTATATTTTAACTTTTAGTTTCTTAGATATTAAATGAGAAGACAAAAGTTTATGAAGAGAGAAGTAACATGCATTTCCTGAATTAAGCCTACTTTTTATTTCCTCTTTAATATAATTTTCATTTGTTAATATTACTCCTAAGTATTTGAATTTGGAAGCTGGTTCAAATGAGTTGTTATCAATAATTAGATTTTGATTATTACCTAACACTTGGTTTCGGCCTGTAAGCATATATTTAGTTTTCTCTTTGTTAACTTCCAAACCTATCTCTTTAGCAGTTTTGAAAAATATTTTAGTATTATTCTTAATTGTATTCACATCATCCCCCAGTAAGTCTACATCATCTGCATATGCTAACAACTGAGTCACACCATTTAATTTTAGTCCTTCTTTAGTTTCTTTTACCTTCCTAACAGCATATTCTAAGGCAAAATTAAAGAGCAATGGGGATAATGCATCTCCTTGTTTTAAGCCATCATGAATTGTAAATTTGTCAGACATATTAATACCCACATGAATTTTACTTTCTGTTTCACTGGTGCATATTTTTATCATACTAACAAGCTTCTTAGGTATTCCAAACTCTACTAATATATTATATAATTTATCTCTTTTGACCGAATCATATGCTTTTTTGAAATCAATGAATAGCTGATGGACATTTTGATTATATTTCCACTTTTTTCAAGTGTGTCTGATGTGAAAAATTTGATCTGTTGTTGATTTGTTACATTTAAATCCACATTGATAATCACCTATAATTTCATTAGCGTACGGGGTTAGTCTTGTTAAAAGAATGTTAGATAATATTTTGTATGTTGTTGAGAGTAGAGAAATTCCACGGTAATTATTGCAGTTCATTTTATCACCTTTTTTAAACACAGGAACAATTATGGATTCTTTCCACTGTTGAGGGATTTCTTCTTTATTCCATATTAAACAAATTAATTTATGAATTTGACATATTAATGAATTTCCACCATATTTAATTAACTCAGCTGGTATTAAATCAATGCCAGGTGCTTTGTTATTCTTTAGCCTTTTAATAGCATCTTTAACTTCAGTCAAGTTAGGTTCTGGAACCAAAGGTTCTGCTGTGTGTACTTCATTTACTTCTGATGATGCACCAATGAAAAAAATGTTACGCAGAAAAGTTCTATGTTTTGATGTCCTCTATATGTTCCCGTGTTCTGTGGGCACCATTAAAATGACACCCTGTATATATATATACATGGACACATTTCTGACAAATATGTTTTTAAGACCATGCATTCACAAAGTGTGTTCCAAATTCCATGTATTGATTTAGTTTTGTATGAAAGTAGTAAAAAAATAGTTACTTACCCATAGACTTAGTAGTAGATCTAGTAAGTCTTTTAGCAGGTACTCTGGGCTTACCAGCAGGTGAAGTTGCTCTAGATTCTGTAGGCTCTGAAAAATAAATAAATATTACTCACACTCTATGTTCCTTCCTTCCCATCCTCCACAGTGATTCTGGTACCAGAATCGGCTTCCCGACAAACCCATAATTGTTTTCAAACACCCCCCCCCCAACTCCAAAGTATCCTGATCCCCCCAACTCACAAACAACTCCCCTCCTGACCACAAATGCAACCTCACAAGGTGCAAAACCTGATCCATTTTTGTCACGTCTTGCACAATCCAGATCCACACTGCCACTGGCAAATTCTCCCTCTACCCCCAAGAAACCCTCCCACACATCTAACCTCATTTATATCCTCACTTGCAGCAAGATCTGTGGTGGCTTCTACCTGGAGGATAGGGGGATATATTTACAGCCCTCAACCTCCAAATCAAAAACCATGGTTCCTCCACCATAACCTGGGTTTCACTGTTGCTGTGTATACTAACTACCATATTATCCACTTCAATGACTGCTTCCGGATAGCAATCATCCAGCCCTTGCCCAATTCCACCAAACCTTAGTAGGTAAAAGATGGGAGAGGGCCTACATATCAACCATGAATGCAACCTCATCCTCTGACCTGAGCAAAACCACCCAGTAATGTCCCCCTTCCTAACCCATCACCTTTATCACCAACCTTTGCTTTCCCCTACATTGCACCCCCTCCCACACCCACCAGCAATCGCAGTTTTCGACAAGCTTGGTGAGAGAACAATGTTTTTGTTGGCACCATCTACAACTCTTTCTGGACCTGGCAACACTGCAGGCCACACTATCACCCCATCCTTATTGCCAAGTTTGCTCTCTTTTTTTCTACACCTGAAGATGCCACTCATCTTTACTGTGTCTGGTGAGTGTTTCCTCTTTCCTCTTTTACTTGTTATATACATATATGCACACAGTTGAACATGAGTTATAAGTATGTCAAGGTGTAGAGAAAATAATGTATATAACTAAGAATTACTTACAAATCAGATTTAGATACCATGTCATATCATTATTAAGACACTGTAATTGTAACTACTTTGAGGAACAAGATTATGTAATACAGGTTATTTCTGTCATAAAGTGGTAAATTATTGAATCAAAAAACCTTGATTCTTAAATACATTACATTTGCCACCTTATTAGTGGACACTTTAATCTGAAATACTACAGTAGACGCTATAGTTTAATTAACCAATTTTAAAAATTGTCTAACATAGCACTTATTTTACTAATGGCTGTGCACAGTATGTTGTAAGCATTGCCTAAATCTGCAGCTATTTTAGTTTTAGTTTTAGTTTAATGTGTATTTGCGTCCACTTCCCGTACAAATTTTACTTTCTGGTCAAATGTGGAACTTTTCCTCCATGGGTGACCACTAACAACTGTCACTTCTATGGCATTGTTACGTACAAAGCAACTGCATTTTATGAAAATTAGTATGTATAACGCCGAATTACATACAAATGAATTACATACAAATAAGGTTTAATTAACATGTTTTAAAATTATATTTTGCCAGGACCTACAGTAATTCATGTATAAAACTGAGTTACACAGAACTGAGTTACGTATAAAGCAGTCTCAACCCTATAATATATATAACGTGTGTGTGTGTGTGTGTGTGTGTGTGTGTGTGTGTGTGTATGGAGGTAGGTACATGGTGGCACATGTTGTATCTACCAATTTGAGTTGGCAACCCTACCAGAATGTATGTGCTATAACATATGCAGTGGCTTCGTAAAATAATTCTTACTTTCGTTTGCCACTAAATGGCTTTGGATATGTAAGGGGCATGGCTACGAAGTACAGAAAGGTTGGAGGAAAGCAAGCCTCTAGAAGAAACTTCACTTCCTACCGATTGGTCAAGAGTATCGCACTTTAAGTAGAGTTTCTCCTTCAAAGTGTCAAGAGAATGTGTTAAAATGGAACAAGGGAGACAAAGACAGGCAGTAGTGGTGTTATTTTAGTGGTTTAGTTTTTTTTAACCCAGTGATACTAGCAGTCGGATCTGTCATGCTATTAGCGTGGTGCTCACCCAAACTATTTTCATATTTATAATGATTTTGGTTGCTAAATTTGACTCAGATCAGGAAGTTTGTGCAATATATGTATATTTTGTCTATGAATAATACACTTTTTAATGCTTCACTTAATTTATTTAAGAATAAAATGAAAACTATTGTAACTCATTGCCACACGAAAATACAGTTGCTCGCGGGTGAGCACCATGCTCCCTTCTTCTCTTGCCTCGGACACATCTGAAAAGAAGATGGCTCATACAGCATTAACGATGACTCATATTTTGGATTGTGGTATTTTATTTTATCTACAAAGGTAGATAAGAGCTTGGCTCTCACACTTCCATGAAGCTCAAATTACAAGCATTTGAAAATAAAAGTAAAGCGAATAGTGGCAGGTTAAGTTGTTTTTTGTAGAGTAGTTAATGACTTAATTCTAGTTAAATCACAGCACCCTTTGTTCTGTTTTAAGTTGGTACTCTGCCAAAATAGAATATTAACCCTGCGTTTGTTGTGCATGATCTCTCTTTCCGGGTGTGTACTTTTAACATCGCCATTTATTAATGATTATTTTGTCAACACCCTCCCTCTGTCTAGCTGAGTTCCTCATGTTCCTTTTTAACTCCACAACTAATTTTTCAATGTTAGACATATCCTCGAGCCATTAGGGAGGGGGGTCATTGAAGCGACCAGTCTCTGAGTCCATGCACGCCCATTGGCGTAACTAGTTTTTTTTCTGAAAATCCGGTTTGCCATTCCGTGTCTTTTTGTTTATTTGTATTGTGATTTCTATTAAACAGTGATACTTGTGCAAAAACTGAACAACTGTTGTAATAAGATGGACATAATGCAAAAAGAATGGATAAAACTGCTATTTCTGGTAATTTCGAGGGAAAGTGACTCAACACATGAACAGTTTGATTCAAATGATAATTGAGACCCATCAGAGCAACATTTGCAAGAATGTCGTGAAAAATGATAAAGATTTTCAATCAGCAATTATTTTATTTGCAAATGACACTATTTTTTTTTAATTGTCTCCCCAATGGCGCAGTGGTAACTTAATGGCATTGTAATCGGAAGGTCCCTAGTTCGATACCCAGTGGAGGAACATAGTGGTTTTACTCACTTTAAACTGTAGGTAGAGTCCCAATTAACTTTTCTGTGCATAGAATGGACTTAAAACAAAAACTTAAAAACAACTCCATTTTTTGAATTTTATGTTCGGACATGTAACACTGAAATTTTTAACATGTGGATTATTAGTTATTTTGTTCTGTGTATTTAATTTATTAACTAAAATGTACATTTCATAGTTTTATAGAATTGCAATTGCTTGCAAAAAAAATCTGATCGTAATAATTGAGGAATTGGCATTTTAAACCATTAATTTAGAATATTTTAAAACCCCGGTCTCAGAGACCGTGCGCAACCATCGATGTAACTTTTTGCACTTAACCCACGAAGAAATGGGTTTTGAATTGAAATAAAGAGAAAATACATTATGTTAAATAGACACAATCGGAACTTGTTGGGATATTAAATGCATAGAACTTATCATTATGTAAAGATTTAATATTGTAATTTGGTTTCTATAATTTTATTTTTGTGGAATAAGTCATTTAACCAAGTGTCATTTGGGGTCTATATTCGTTTGTCACATTGTTTGTTATCTAAAGCCCGTCAAGGAAAATGTCAAGTAAACCTCATATTAATTTAGTTTGGTATGTATATTTTTACAAAACTTACAATTTTACAGCTTAAATCTTAAACATTTTATTACTAGTCATCCACTGCCTTATTTAAGTTGATTTCTCTTCTAGGTTATTGGACCGACTGTAGTTGTTTCCCTTGTTCTCCATTACAGAGGAATATTTCTAAAATAACACCTAAAGATTTACAATTAGAAGCTCGTCAAAGAGCGCATGTGTGGCATACAACTGTGGAGAGTTGGAAGTCAGGCAATTAGTATACCATGAAGCGTTGGCCAGTGAAGATGCAGATTGAGAAGGTGGAAGGGTTCTTCCAAACAGGCACTGGGCAATGTGCCACAATAATGAAGATTGAGATGGGTTACACAGTGGAAATCCAAGGGTAATGTTCTGAACCATCAGTCACTGTGAAATATGCCCTATTCCACAGGACATGTTGACACAACCACATCATGAAAGACTTCCAGTGCATCCAAGCAGAAGGAGGACATTTAGAGGGTGTTATTTTCAAGGTGCACTCATGTTTATATTGTACATATTATACACGGCATTAAATGCCTATGTGCGTATTTTTATTTCATAACCATATAAAGTTACTACAAGCACTCATGGTCTTTCCATTGTCATTTGAGGTTGGTAGATACAAGATACGCATACATACATATATTTATGTATACGTATTGTATAAGAAGTACCCTATTATTTACCCATTTAGGGAAATACCTGGATAAATACCCAGAGTATTTACCCAATAAATATTTACAGGTGAAGTCACTCTTGACTCTGTAGGCCCTGAAAAATAAATAAATATTACACACATGTGTGTGTGTGTGTGTGTGTGTGTGTGTGTGTGTGTGTGTGTGTGTGTGTGTGTGTGTGTGTAATCTTATTTGTCATAAAAGATCCAGGACTGGTGTAAAAAGTAATATATGTAAGTAATGGTCCTTGGTTTTGTCAAAGTAGTCCACTCTGCTATTTATACACAGCTGCCAGCATTTCTGGCATTTCTGGAGGTCTTGGAAGCAAGCAGAGAAAGCCATTTCTGGAATGCTTCTCAGTACACCTGTCACAGCCTTTTGGATTGCTGGAACAGCTTGATGTCGCTTTTCTTTCAGTGGCATTTTTCCATGAGGAAACAGAAATAAATTACACAGTGGCAGATCAAGTGAATATGATAGATATAGAAAAGCAGGACTATGATGTTTGGATGGATTTTAATGTGCCGTTAAAGCAGTATGGGGTATTGCATTACCACGTAAGAGAAACCATTGTCCAAATGCCCACAAGATAGGCCAGTGGCACCCAATTGGCTCATGCAAACATTTCAGTACAGTCTTCTTGAAGTAAGTTCCTCACACGTTTCACATTTTCAGTAGTATATGCTATGGAAAGCCAGCCTGATCATGGATCATCTTTCATTGAAACTGTGCCCCTACCTTCCCGAAACCTCATGTGCCATTTAAACACATGGCCTTGTCACCTTAGACTTGCTGTATCATGGTCCATATTTCCACAGGTGTTTTCCCTAGCTTAACACAGAACTTAATGCTCGATTGGATGTATCTTTGGCAGATGCCTGGACGATATACCGGGTGTCCGAGAAGTGTTTGTATGAAAACAAAAATTAACTGTATCCGCTATATGCAACATAGACATGAAAAAATAGTACCAAAATGTTCGGAAACTATTATATATATATATATATATATATATATATATAAAAGGTAAAGTGTTCCCCTATGCATAGCACCATGCCATGAAGGCACATACGGGGTGTGGAGGTAATGCCCCACACTTTCTTGATCCGGTTGTGAGTGGGGGTGATGTGATCAGCATCACGCCCCCTGACCGCCTTTACCCCCCAGAGTTTCCCCCAGGTACCCATGTTATTCGATGCTGGGTGGGCACCGGGGCCACTTCCACCGTTAGAAAAGTTCCCGGATTTGAACCGGCCGGGGATCGAACCCAGGACCTTTAGCATGGTAGTCAGATGCATTACCGACTGAGCCACCATATATATATATATTTAAAATTTTCTTCTTCATTCGAAAAACTGCTGTGATATTCCAAAATCTGAAAAATTATATCAGCTTCGAGTCAGTAGCGGATCGTGCCTAAAATAACAGGTGAAGAAGTACATTTATAGACAATGAAAAACAAATAGTAAGTGTCAGTGGGCCCCCACAATTTAAAATGTCTTTTTTGTCTTCATCCGTCGATCCGGAAAATGGTGTCTGCAACAAATTACACACTAAGTCATTTACTGGGTTCATTGTACAAACCACAGCTCAACACATGAACACAACACTCGATAGGAAACGCGAAACACACACGCGGAACAAGATCTCGCGAGAATGCATTGATTTTGCACAACCATTGGATGCAATGTTTTCTGTCGGCGAGAAAACTGCTGCATCTAGATGGCAACACCCATTCAATTCCAACGCTAGGTGATGTCACCATTGCCATGACAACCGGCTAAAGTCTTCCGTAACCTGGCGGGGTCTGCTCTTGGTTTGATTATGCTACTACGAACTCTTCACGTGCGTAGCGCCGAGCGGCGTATTATTTGTGTATTATCGTGTGCGTTCTGCTGGGAAATATTTTAATTTAACAAGCAAATGAAAAATGTCAATATTAATTTGAAAATTAGGTGAAAACATCTGCACTTGTTGCACTTGGCCAGCCGCCACTGCTTCGAATTCCATCCAGAGCATTGATGTGAATTTTCATGTAGTTTGCTTACACTGTTATCTAGATATTATCAATAGTTTAATAGACTTATGAATCTGCTTGTTGGCCCAAAAGAGTAGCAGTGGTAAGTCTAAATGCCTGTTTGACTGCAAGTTTCTTCATAGGTAGACGTGGAAGCAGTAGGTCACATTCCTAAAGGCAGTCCCTGCACCGGCACCTACCTTGGCCAAATTCTAGGAGAAGGATGGCAGTTCTCGTGTAATCTCCCACAGACTGCAAGGTATGTGCCATAATCAGATTTTTACAACCTCAGAAGGCGAGGGTGACAGAGATTCACATGCAGGTGTAAGGATTGGACGTTATAATCGACAATATGGTCAAACGATGGTACAGGCAATTCACAAAGGTCAATCCAATGAGCACGACTCCATACTGCTGAGTGCATGCAGATTCTCTTGCATCACTTCAAGTGGGAGTCCCGACCTCATGCATACCATATCAAATTTAATATCTTCCTTCAGCTGAAACAGTTGGTAGGACATACGTTTTGACAGTGATGATGCTGTACAGATAGTTCCAGTATTTGGAGGCAGCACATGACAAGGGCATACAATATTTAGTGCCTTGTTACACTTGGCTATTTGGAACTTACTTTCTGGATGTTCCTTGTATAAAGCTCGAGCCATTTAAATTCAATAACAAACAGACGAAAAGCAAAAATTCAGTAGAGCTGGCAGAGGAACATCAATTACTGAGAAAAGTTTTTAGCATTGAATTATTAAAGTAATTATTGGTATACCAAAATATTTAAATATTATGATAATATATTATCACTTTATACCAATGGTCAGAAGTAGCATGCTACTTGTAGCACCGCTACTGTAGCTAGCTACAAAATTTCTAGCTGTAGCTGTAGCGGTGCTACATAAACAGTCTTGAGAAAAATTTTGAATGTGACCACAGCATCAAATAAAAATTTGGAAATAACGCTTACTTTTGCAGGGGTTCATAAAGACAAAGTCTATTACATAGAAGTGTGTATAATCTAAATTATAATTATCTTGATATCACAGATTATAGACATCTGCGTAATTTATTTCATTAGTATAGAATAAATCTAATATCCAGAAAACTAAACTGAACTGGCATATATGAATATATTCTGGCTAACAGCTACGTTTCTTGAGCTGCATCGCTAATTTGGGGAGAAACAGGCCTCGTTTGTTGCACCCCTGGAAAATAAAGCCTCGTTTGCGCCACCCCAGGAACAAATCCTGTTGATATTCATGGTGTGAGAGACAGGTAAATGTCATTAATTACTGTGTTAAACACTTCTTGCAGTGCAAAAAAGAGCGATCAATGTATGGACAATGACAAAGCAATAGTGCCAGCATGCAATGGCTCAGTATACGTTAACAACATTGATCATTGTTAGTACATAGGATCTCACTAGCACAAAATTATTGTTACATGAATGATAGACACAAATTTTTTGGAATTACAAATATTTTCGTCATAATATTTGTTCACGAATATTAAATTTGCAATAAGTTTAGAACACCCAAGTTTACACATCAGTTTCCTCAATATATTTTATAGTATTGTAAAAAGAATGTACAAGTTATGGACTTTTGTGCAGAAATGGCAATTTTCTTTAGTTAATATACAGTTTCCAAATGTATGAATTTCTTGTACATTTGTGTCGCTTTTCTGTAATTTTTGCTAATCATGACAATGAGGATGAAGTATTTATTTTGTAATTCTGTTATCTACAGTTGCTTTCTGCGACTTTTGGCTAATTGTGAGAATGAGGAAGAATGATGAATGATGATGATGACAAGCAGTGTGTGGAATGGAGCCACGAGGATCCATCCTCCCAACTAGGCATCTTTCCTAGCTTTTGTTTTGAGTCCACTTTATGCACAGATAAGCTAATCGAGACTGGATCCTAATCACTAGTGCCTCTGCTAGGTATTGAACCTGAGGCCCTTTGATTACAATGTGACAAAATTTCCACCGTGTCTTCAGGGAAGCATTCCCAACAGGAAACTTATGTAAAGCATTGCACCACCTGTTGCACATTTAGCTATACCAAAGAACCATCCCTCATGAGCTCAAAAATAGGAAGAGGGGGGGGGGTGTTACTTGTAATATCACACAAAGTAACAGAAAAATTAGGTTCATCGGACAAAATATCACATTGCAACATATGACAAAAAATCAGGTTGCATAAAAGCCCTCATTCATTTTCATGTTCCTTAACAATATCTGACACCATGTCGTACGTACTATGTGCTGTACACCTTTCGGGCAGTGCCAGAGTGGGTGTGCCCCCCCCCCCCATCCCCTTCTGGTTGACAGCTCTGTCCCCTTATAGCTCTCATACACACAAGAAGAAAAAGTAAGTCAATACATTTTACATACAATATTTAGAGGTTCATCAAATGTGTCTGCCCCTCAGGAAATGTCTCCTCCTCTAACTCCCCACCTTCCATTACTTGTTTCTGGCACCATGTTTGTGTTGGATACATAATAGGGATCTAAAAGTTGAAGTCAAGTGCTGGCAAGAATATTCACCATTAAAGTGCAGGGCTTCATTATGACCCTCTTTAAAATCAAATGCCTTGGCAGGTTCATTGTATTATGTCACATCTACAGTTCAACAAGACATCTGCCAACATGACAAAATTTCCTGGCATTTCACTGACTTTTTTGACCTCCAGGTATTTCGCCACCCTGCTTCAAAGCTTAATGGTTATTTAGTTTATTGGTAGAATTTAAGGTTAAACCTCTTTTCTTTTAGCTATTCATCATAAATAATGTTAACACGTACATTATGTCTAATTCACATATCACATATATGGAGCCAGGATTCTGTATGTAATGTTATGTAATTATGCTCTTCACTGTTCACCTAAACTATTTATTATTTCAATAGATTAACAAAGGATGCATTACTATAACAAAGGGGAGAGTTTAATGAGTTCAACTTGCTAAGATTGGTTAAGTTATGTCCATTTCTTCCTAATAACTATTGTCAATCCCCTCACTTAAATCTTCCAATGTGTCAAAAACTTATAGTAATTCACCAATTAACATTAATAATAATCCTTTGCGCAACAGCCCTGAAGGGCCTTGGCTTACCTACCGACTGCCGGTCTCCCTCTCACACTTTCCTTTGTCACCTCTAAGCGTGGAGATCTGCAACCAGTATTGGAATAGTCGGGGGGTCAGCCCAACGTATCCCCAACCGTTATAGTAGGTTTCCGGGACCGGATTACGCTTACTCATTCGAAGCTATCCAATTTCCTCATGATGGTGGGTTGCCACCGGCCCTATATGTAGGCCGAATAAATTCCGACCAGAGCCGGATTCAAACCTACGCCGTCCCGCAGCGATCAAACTCAAGACGAATGAATGCCTTAACCTGCTCGGCTACAGAGGAGGACCCAATTAACATTAGTAAATGTATATTGTGAATAAGCTGAAGTGCTAAAAAGAGACTAATAACTATTTATGTAGTGAGTGACATCTAGAAAATGCAAAACCTGAGAATGATGGTTGTCCGAGATCACGATTGATATGTTTGTCATTTCTATCAATAGATATCAGGGCAATACATTTTGAATTGCCAACACATACTCTTGAACCCAAGAGAGTGACTCTTGATTAGAGCGCGAGGCAATATGGTGAAACATGTGCAGTGCTTAATTCCGTCCATCACTTTGCATTACAGCAAATTTGTATAAACGTGTAATCCTTTGTTTTTAAACAATATATCATCGTTTCATTTCAGTTGAGTGTCATTCCACCAAACATCTGAGTTGAATCAACCCTATGGAATGCAACATTATTGTCCTCCACTCCAGAGGCAAAGATTTGTGCTACAAAGCGGCATGCGGCAAGTAAGCTCATTTTTCTTATGCGTCTATCATTCAAAATTAGACAAACTCAGTTCACTCCAACAGACATACACATTTGGTACAACAGTGCTGAACATACATTTGGTCCTCAGCGGGATGGAATTTCTGCAGCGTGGCATTCTGTTCAGTGCAGAAACAACAGTTTCTTATAGCAGCCACATTGCCAACAATGCAGCTCCATTGTCGTTCACAGCAAAGGAATGTAAACAGCTGGACGATTCTTTTCATTCATCAGTTTCTTCACAACAACAGCGCAGGAAGTGGGTAAGTATATTTTATTTGTCTGGCTTATTCCCTTGCATTTATTTCCTTTACCCTTTTGTGTTCTGTTATAAAAATGAGTGAGAGCGAAGTGCAACAGCATCTTGTTAGGCAACGAGGGACTTTAATAGGAAAAATCACTCGAATGGAAACTTTCATCAATCAATTCAATGAAAGTGAAGGAAACATCGAAGAAGTGTGTACACGTTTCAATACATGGTCTCACATTTGGGTGAACATTGAGCAAGTGCAAGATCAATTAGAAGATGAAATTGGTGCATCACAGGATGATGTCAGAGATGAATTGGAAATGGCATACTACACGCTGTGTACCCAGGTGCAAGCTTTGCTAACGCAGCATGATAAAGTTCAAGAGGAGCACGATGCTGTCAACATGTCATATGCCACAACAAACCAGCTCAAACTTCCTACAATAGAATTACCAACGTTTCAGGGTGATTATTAGGGATAGGATTTTTATGACCTAATAATCACCAAAATATGCAAAATAAAATATGCTCTTATGACCTAAAATTTTACAAAATATGCACCATAATTTGAATAATATGCTCTTATAACTGGACTGATTCAAACATCAATATCTAAATACGGAGAAACTAGTACTCACTTTTATCCGCGAAGCTGTTTTTTCTTCTTTTTCGATTAATTTCAGTGGCCACTGCCACCATCCTCATTGGAATAAAAGTGAGTACTAGTTTCTCCGTATTTATATACTACCGCGTCTCTCTTTTCCCAATCATGAATCAATATCTAAATGCTGAGATATTTTAACATACGTACTACTTTTAGTTCACTTTATGGGCCCTGAGTTGCAATGCACAATGAATACTTTCTCTAAATTTTCAAATAAAAATGAAAAAGATTTTGCTACAATCCAAAGAAAAAAAACTCTTGGGAGTAAACATGAATCCACTTCCAAAATAACTGTATATTTCTTGAAAATGCAAAAATATGCTGAATATGACCGAAAATCCATCAAAATATGCTCTATCACTCAGAAATGGCCAAATATGCCAAAATATGCCCTTAAAAAAGCACCCTAATTTTATTAGTTTCTTCAAAATATGAATTTATATATGTTTGGGGAACACATCACCCTTACCAAAAAAAATATACTAAGTCATAAAAATCCTAGCCCTAGAGATTATCAACACTGGCTGTCCTATGAAGACACTTTCACATCTTTGATACACAATAACAAAGACATTGCTTACATTCAGAAGTTTCAGTATATTCGTTCATCACTCAAGGGTGAAGCGTACAAACTCATTCAGAATTTACCCATCATGGAGGCAAACTATGCAGTTGCCTGGAAATTGTTAGTGAGTAGATATTCAAAGAAGAAGCCAATCACATCATCATACATTCATGAAATTTTGCACGTCAGAGCAGTTAGCAAGAAAGTGCTCAGGAATTGTGTTCCTTTGTAGGATGTGTGACATGCAACTTAAATGCAGTAAATGCGCTTTACACAGATGTACCTTTGGCGGATATGTTACTCAGTCAGCATTTTGTGTCTAAACTAGATTCAAGAACTAGGAAAGAATGGGAATTGCAAAATAGTGAAATGGATTGCATTAGCATGGATGATTTCTTTTCATTTTTAGAAAGACGACGTCAAGTACTGGAAAGCATTCAGCTCACACCAAGTGATGTAAATAAACAGTCAATAAAAACTCAGCATTACAATGTAAGATTAAAAAAAGGTTTTTGAAATCTTTCATTAGTATCACTAGTGCAAACTCTTCTTTATTCTGTAAAGAGCGACATGCTCTCTTTAGGTGTGCATCATTTATCATGTTAGAAGGAATAAACTCTGCATGAACTGTTTATCTCCAAATCATGTAGTTTGCAGCACTACAAAGATTTACATCTTATAGAGATAAATGTGACAATCTGTACAGTGACAATGGCAAGAATTTCTTTGGAGCAAGGAACAAACTAAAAGAGCTACATAGATATATTTGCATCACAGGAATTCATACAAAGTATTCTTGAGTATGTGAGTGCTGAATCCTTCCAGTGGCATTTCATTCCACCTAATTCACCACATTTCAGAAGAATATGGGAGAGTGGAATATGCTCCATGAAGTATCATTTAGTTAGAGTAGTAGGAAATTGAACGCTGTATTTTGAGGAATTGGCAACATTACTCACCCAAATTGAAGCATGCCTAAATTCAAGTCCTTTGACAGTTTTTTCAGATGATTCAAAAGATTTAAGTGCTCTCACTCCTGGACATTTTCTTATTGGTTCAGCCCTTACTTCCTATCCCAAGCCAGACCTTACTGACCTCCCAGGAAATCGACTGTCCAGATGGCAGAGACTCCAAACTTTCATCAAAACATTTGTCAGTGATGGTCCAAGGAGTATGTAAATGGTCTTCAGCAATGCTCCAAGTGGACCAGTGTACAAGAAAACTTCAAACCAGATTTGATAGTTGTCATTAAAGATTACCATTTACGTCCCCAGCATTCAACCAGTAAGTTGGCCACAGTGCGTACCACTTCAGGGATGCTCAAGAGATCGATTCATAGACTAGTTCAACTCCCTCAGTGCAATAAGGATGGAGATAAGTGAATTTAGTTGGTCAAACAAGGTTTGACCAAGAGGGAAGAATATGTCTGAGATCAGGATTCATCATCACGATGGTTAATTCATGAAGATGCTTGTCTTATTTCAACAGAAAGTATTAGATCTAATATAGGTGCCACTAAATTCACAATATCTAAACAACCACCCTCAGACTTAGCTGTAGGTAACTTGATTCTGTGCATTCCATGTGGTACGTGATTGCTTCCTACCATCAAAATTGCTGCTGAAAATACTGTACCTCTTACTTTTTTCTTTTACCTCATGAAATACAGAGATCAACACCACCAAGCATGGTGGATATACTTTATACCCAATGCTATACTCCTGAAAAAAATCCTGCCTCTTTCGAGAATTGAACCTATCACCTCTCTCATCAGAAACAAGCTTGCTACTTCTTTTCCAAGTAGGGATATCTGGGGAAATATCGCAGCCTCGCTTTTGGAGATGGTTTTGGTGTATTCCAAGGTGTGTATTTCACACCCACATTCCAAAAGACGTGCTTCTTTTCCTCACCAAGACACCAGAGTTTTTAAACTGTTGTATAACTAATAGGTTTTGGCCTATAAGTTATATTGGGTGAATTGTCTGTTTAAAGTTTATGTATAACATTGGAAGCTTTAATAAAGCTCTCAAGAAGAAATTTTAATAATCTTTTATTCCAAGTAACTTTAGATAAAAACAAAGAAGTCCAACACAACAGACCACAGAGGGGCTTTGTCCGACAGACCCATCAATGCCCATTGAGAAGCTCGATAAAAGGTTATATACGGACTAACCTAAAACACCAAAGGCAGAAGGTACATGTCAGAATTTTATCCTACAAGCATTCCCCAGCTATCCTAATGGCTCGAGCAAACATCCCAACATAAGACTTTCCACTTCACATTACACTACACCACATCCTCAAATGGAGTGCTTAAAATAAGGTGAGTAGTGTGGTGGTGTATGAGGCTTGTGGAATGCAAGGTGATGGTTTCAAATCATTTTCGCAGAAACTTTTTCGGAAAGTAAATGGCCTTGAATGAGAATGCTTATCTACATTTCTGGGAAATTTCCGTTCATATTTATGCAATTTATGTCCAACATTTCCAGAAGACATTTGAATCATAGTAAGTAAGATGCAAGTAGAATGCACAGAAATGTGTGAATATAATTCTGAAATGGGAAGTTTGAAACGTTGAATATAGCATAAATTTTTTGGTTGTATCATGGAAAATCTGACTAATATTTTAGGTCCACAGTGAAATTATCAAAGACACAAAGAATATCTGATACGAACATGAAGTTTCATGTTTGCGCTTTGCAGAATTGGATAGTTTTTTTTGTTTATTTTTTTTTTGTTTTCTTTTGTGTTTGTTTTTACATGGCTCACTGCCTTCATTCACTAAGGGTATGGCATCTGGAATGGAGAAGGTGGCACATGGTATGATGTGAATGAAGGTAATGAGTCTTTGAAATGAATGAGAACAAGAAAAAAACACTAGCCAATTCTGCAACACGGAAACACGAATCTTCACATGTGTAATACTTGAACCATGTTTACCGCTTGCATCATTAATTTGTATTGTTGCTTTAAGTTCACTTTATGCACAGATAGGCTAATAAGGACTGGACCTACAGTTTAAGCTGGAATCTGAACCATTATGAAATGTGCCTCCATTGGTGTTGAACCCAGGATCCCTTGATTACAACATCCTGTTTAAGAACAGATATTTATGACAAGTAATTTCTTAATGTGTTAACATAACTTAGGACATCTGAATGGGAAAAAAAAATCTTGCTAAAATCCTGACGATCACTGAATATCATTGAACTGTGATGAGTACTACATTTAAGAGAAAAAATCAAGCAAGTTGAGCCAAGCATTTCTCGAGGAATACATAGATTTATAGAATGACAGTGATTTAATATAATTTTATATTACGTTATAACAACACTTCAAACTTGTTAATAATAAGAAAAATGAAATAGGATATGGTGGGATACCTATGGTGTTTCATTCTTCACTCAAAAAGTATAAGAATACTACAACAAAACAAGTCTAACCAACTGCTCCATGATGATTTTTAATGTGAAACTGTAAAACGCGTCGATCTCAGTGGAAACAGCCTTGTCCCAGAGCTCTGAACCATTTTTTCCACAGATCAAGGAGGGGACACACTTGCAGAATTCAAGTGTATGTACTGGAACTTTGCCTAAAACTGTGAGAAATTTGCCTCTTTGTAATTTAAATGTGATGGCAACTCTCTCCAGGTAGAAGTGAATCATTTCAGTGTTTCAAACTGCTCATACATTTCTGTATTTTCAACTTCAGAATGAAAATTCATGAATATTTTTCAACATTTGTGTTTTAACTTATGATTATTCTTAGTTGTTTATTGTATTACTTGTTTAGGGTTTATAACTTCATGAAATGTGAAAGAATGAAAAACATTTCACAAGAGTATTTTCATTTAGAAAGAAGAACTCTTGGAAAGTTGGCTACTATATGTTGGCTCTGAAGTGCTATGTTGTAAAATTTATGAATTCAGGACTTTGAATTTTTTTCAGGGAGGACAACTGAGGTCTTGTGAAGAGTAGGTATGTATATGTATACAAAACATGGCTAAAAACATGAAAACAGCAACAGAATAGCAATGTATAATTTAGTAAAAACAAGCCAATAACCGAGCGGGATTTCATGTTTTCCCTGTACAATACATTCAGCACAACACATATGAAACATCTCATTGTAGGCTTACTTTTTTAATGGTTAAAGTCATTGCTGTAGCAGGACAAATTTCAATCTAATTTTTCTTCCTTGTATGGTAAAATGCAATGATAAAAAATTCTCAGTCTAAAGAGGAATGATAATAGTTTAGAAATATCCAAAAATGAGAAAAATCCATTGTGAAGTGTCTTGAGTTGTTCAAAATTACAATTTGAACATTTGAAGAGGGTGTTCAGATATTAGAAAGTTTCAAGTATTGATCACTTCTACTCTTGCCTGTTTACAATAAACTCAAGCATGCTTCTGTACCTTCATTCATTCCCAAGATATACATAGTTAAAAATTGCATTTTTGTGAGTTTTAGAACAATTCTCATGTCATGAAATATTCAAATTACAAACAAGTGTTCTTGGGTTACCAGCCAGGTATATTCAATGTTTGCCCCATGATTGATAACCCAAGAACACTTGCTGGAATCACACCACCAAGAAGGCTACAATTCCTATTCAAATATCATAAAAATCCTTTCACAGGTGTAAGTTTTGGAGCAAAACAGTGTACCAAATATCATCAAAATCTAAAATCTGCCTCCCTGAGGATCAACTCCTACCTGATTTTACTTAGAATGGTCCATTACATATGTAGATATATATATGTAGGTGGTGGACAAATTAATATGAACAACCACATGAAAGCAGGTTGTAATTCATTCTTGCAGTACAGCCAAGCCAGCTGGTGCAGAATTCTGTAATCAAGTGTCTGTGAAGGTAGAGGTACCAGTTTATCAGCAGTAGTCATATTGGTTGTATATGAACATTCTGATACCAGTCAAACACGTCCAAAACAGCATGATCATTGGAGCATGCATAGCTAGAGCCTCAGTGATACAAACAGCAAACCTTGTGGGGGTTGCATGGAGCATGGTGTCAACTGTTGACAGCCTACATTGAACAATGTAAGGCATCATCTTCAAAATGGAACAGTAGGTGAAAGTTAAAGATCACTGAAAGAGATAGCCGGGTGTTGAAGTGGATAGTACAGGGGCAATTTCTCCATGTAGGAAGTGAGGCCTACAGTTCATTTACACTTATTTCCAGTTCTGTACTTCTTAGAAGGAGTTTAATGTGTGCATTATAAAATTATGAGTGCAATGTATGTACATTTGAGTAGTACATTTGCTCGTTATCACTTGCTTCAGCTGCTGAGGAACCTCGATCTTACACCTACATACAGATGGGTGAGGGGTGCAAAAGGAAAGGGGAAGGGGGTTGCTCAGTTAAATTACCAGTTGTTTCCTCATTCAGTGATGCCACCCCTATCATTATGGTTATAAACCTAGCATAATTTGAAGTCAGCACCCTGTATTTGGCAAAGTCACGAAGCATATGGAGTGCTAGTTTGGGGAGAATTTCTGTCCCCAGGCAGAGAGAGATTACACTGGTTGCATAGTTGCCACTGCATCTGACTCACATGTTTGACACTGTAGGAAGAGAACCAAGAAAATCAACTTCCATGTTGTTTCAACCTCACAGGAGGTATAACAAATTCATTTTAAATGTGTAAACTATTAAGTTCACAAATGAAGTTATGTCTGGAAACCCTAGATCCAGCAGTGGCCTCAACCTTTGACGCATTCATCCCATTTGCCCATAATGTTAAAGCATATGCGTAATACTTTGCGTTGTGATTTACATAAATTTTTTGACATTTTCCTTTCACTAAGTTGCTTGATATGCTTTTCAAAATGTGCACAAGTATCATGACCATGATAATGAGTAATATTTTTGAATGCATGTGCATTTGCAAATTCCATCTTGCATATTTCCTACAAATGATTTTTTAGTGAAAGAAAAGGAATAATAAGAATAAAAATATGACATTCGGTGGGCTAAAATCACAAGCTTATTGCAAAGTATGACTGAATGCAGTGATGCAACCAGAGTGGAGTCATGGGGCATTCATTGCCCCTTAACCTTAGACAGAAATAAATTACAGGAGGAACAGATAGGGGGGGCGAGCAAACATTGAAGTAAGAAGTAGGAGTAACAAAATCTAAGAATAGCCTGACAAAAGAGGATATTCAACATGGAATTATTTTTATTGAAAACTGATGCCGAATATCGACTGTCGTCTTGCAATCATATGACTTTCTTTCATGGGACTGTATGCTATGTGATATACACCAGTCACTGAACGAAGACAAACTGATACAGGAACAAGCTTCAAATTGTATACAAGTATTTTTATCTGTCTCTTCATCATTTTTAATTACGTATATCTACTATTTCATATATAATTTCTAAGTCACGGGATTGTAATGGCCTAATTTATTTTCAATGGAATCGCTACAAAGCAGAAGTGTCCGTGACTGTACATGATTGCACTTATATGCAAAGACTTCATATTTGCATATTTCGTGCTCTGGTAGGCAATTCTTGATTTTTCATTACAATTTTTTGCCTTTAAATATAACTGTGTATTCAGGCTTACTGATTTTTATCTGCCATTACATATAGATACTAGCACTCCTCTCCCAATAGCATCTGAAGGAAGGGCATAAAAAGGGTAAGTTACCCCACTGAATTCAAAATTTACACTAATACGTTGGTATAAATTATCAAATCTTACCTAAAATTTGGTAATTTGTTCTTGCTTGCTATGATTGCATCTTTTAAAATTTTATGAGCCACTAGCACTGGCACAATGCTAGAAGTTAATAATATTTTGGAAGTGTTTATGACCTGTTAAATTGATATTGTTCTCGGTTTGCAAAAAATATATAGAAACAATTTTGTAGCTCATTTTGACTATAGTAGAATTTATACAAGTACATTACAATGAAAATATTGGTTGTTATTAAATCAAAATAGATTTCCAAATTTCTGTACTCACTCTGCACACAATGCAGATACTTTTCTGAACTAGTTTTCCCTAATAACGGTAATAAAAACAATAATAGCAATGTTAATAATAATACTAATTGCAATGTAAATAATAATGTACAGTAAAACTTCTCCTAACCGACACCTCTGAATAGCGCACACCTCTAAAATTATTGACATTATTAAATTCCCCGGCAGAAATACATGGGGATTAATGGCAATATTACTTATCAATAACGGACATTCTTAATAACGGACATTCTTAATAACAGACATGGACACTGAAAACTACCTACCCAGTGCAATAAAAGTTCTTAATAACGAACAGCCTGAAAGAAAACGGTTGCAATTCCTGGAATTCTACACAACAGTGGCCAGTATTTCAAACTAGCACACATTGTTTCATGTTACACCAAACATATTTATTTTTTAAAAGTGCAGACAGTAGACAGTATCCTTTGTGGTGAGGAAGTTAAAGCATTACTTTTTAAGAAAAACAGATGAAGAGGGACTCAGTTTAGCATCTGAACTTGAAACACATGTTGAAAAGACAATTGTAAAGAACTTTAAGATTCAAAAAAATATAGATGATTATTTTGGACAATCTGGATCTGGCCAGAAATAGTTGGAGACTATTTAAAATGAAAGAGCATTTTGAATGCAGTAATTTAACAAAGGATTACAGTACATGTACTGTTATTTCTTTTTTGAAATTTGTAATGTATGTAGGGATACTTTAGTAAATTTAAATTCACCATATGTAGTACAGTATTTCGTTCCTTGAATGTAGGAAAAAAAACATTATGTTTGTAAAGTACGTACTGTAATATGCTTATCCTATAGTGTAACATCCTACACTTGTTTCTGAATAGTGGACACTTCTTAATAATGGACATTTATTTATTTTCCCCCAGGCCTGTCCGTTATTGAGAAGTTTTACTGTACATGCATATAGAACCATGTCATGATGCACATTTAGAGGATGTGGGGCTAGGGCCCCATGCCTTCTCAATCTCCATGAATTTGAAGATGATGTCATCAGCACCATGCTCCAGCCTCCTTTAACACCCAGGTGTCCATTGATTTGAGGCTGGGTGAACCCCAGACTCACTTTATGTAGGGAAAATTTCGACCTTAGATCACCCACCCTGGGAATCGAACATGGCTTTCTCTCGCATGGCAGTCAGATGCCCTACTGACTACACCACTGCAACTGACAAGAAAATAGTAATGTATGAAAATTTATTGCCACAAATATTGGAATAAAAAAATTCATGAGAAGTTTCCAAAATTACAGGTAAATAAATTAAGTGTACAAAAGAGTTCTATCTTGGTTGTCAAATATGAGGTCTATATTATAAAATATTAAAAATGCACCAGTGGAAGGGTCATTATAATGTAAAAAAAAAGTTTTCATGTTATTGACGATCAAAATTAAGCATTGCGGAACTTTTAGAAAATGCTGTTCAGTGCGATAATACACAAAGGAAACACCTTCCTGGTTCCTTTGGGAAGCGGAAGAAACTAATATGTTTTCCTTATTCATTTTATCTTCCACCCTTATCTCAGCATTGTGCAGTTTCAAACAACACTTTTACCACATTCACTTTCAACAGTGAACATGCCAAACATTGGGGTCACTGTCACTCAAAATCCAGCCACCAATCACGTTGCCTACCCCGTGAGGGACAGGAACATCAAAGTAACCAACACTTCCCTATCACTCTCTCCTGCTCTCTGGCAAAGTGGTAAAATCTAGCATCATCTATCTTGAAACACGCATCCCTGGGAGACAATTAAATTTAATTCAAAGGAAGATACTTGGAAGATATATATTTTGTATGTTGTATCTTATTTCTACTTCTCCAGCAGATTTGTTTCAAACAAACGAAAGTATACCTACTAAAGGACAAGCTTTAACAAACACATCCCAGTCCATCCTCTTCTTTTCATCTTTTCTTTATCCTCCCCAACAGGGGTGCCCATCCCCTCAAAGGCCAATGGTGCATCCCCCCAAAATCATGTCATACGTACCCTACAAATCACATCATGCATCCACCCCAAATCATATTATGCATCTCCCCCCCAATATCATTCCTGCCCTCAAACCATATTGGGGTTAGGTGGCAGGCTGAACCTCGCCCTTCAATAAAGGACAATTAACTTAAGGTAAAGATAGAAAAATCAACCTTGGTAAACCAAATAACATGCTCCAGCCCTATGATAAATTCAATTATTGTTTCACGAGACATTACAGAACACTAGCTAGAAATTCTTAAGCACAGGGCGATAATATAATACGGTTCCTGTTTCAAAGAACTCAAACCCCTCCCCCCATTTTCTTGGGGTAAATATAATGACCCATAACAACAATGATGTGGATTTTATCTTCAGTGCAAATTTAAATTGTTCAAGAAAAATTTTCCTGTGACAAATACATTTTTGTTCCAAATGATGCTTTAAATTAAGCAGTATACCAACACTTAGCATTATATTTTAAGAAATTGTGTTATTAATGAATATCAAGAATATTGTTCATGTCTCATAATGCAGCTATAGTATAAAACTTGACATTCAACTCAGTAAAGTGCCAAACACACATTCTCGCAACACATCAATGCAAGCGAAGCGATCAAGAAAATTTTTACATCCATTTCTTTGTAGGCTTTCAAAAATATTAATTTAATGGGGTGTCAATACTTTCTTAGGATCCCGAGATATTTAATCTTTTCCAGCTTCTCTTTTCACACGTTCGGGGTCGAAAACATGTGGATACCATATTGCTAAATACTAGGGCTGAGCCGATACCGATGGATTAAATATGATGCATTTAAGGTGTATTTCTTTACATATATTTTGGAAAAATATATAAATGTTGAATTTCATATTATTTGAAGCGAACAAAATTCCCCCAAAAAAATCTCGATGGCGCAGCCTGCACAAATAAAACAAACGGAAGGTCATTCCCAATTGTCAAATTTTCTCCAACTTTTTCAAACATACTACATTCATTTCATTGGTTAAACCATTGTAATTGATTCATTGGTCAAATTTCTCAATGTTGCTTAACTGTAGTAAATAATGGATAACCCAAGTTGCACAAGTCCAAAATAGCTGCATAAATTGCACTTAAAACTACATAATTATTCGCATTGAGCATAATTTAAGAGTTCAAGCAGTAATTCTTCTTATCAGGAGATTAGCAATGCTGTCCTCAATACACATGACAACAGGCAGGGAGGACCACATGAACGTTGAACCAAATATTGCTAAATATGTGCATCGGTGGTGAAGTCAATCAGCTTGATTCACTCAAAAGTTTGAGGTTGTTTTTGAAACAAGTGGCACATTAGTGAATTTTGGCAGCTAACTAGGACCATATCAAGGATTTTTAAATTCTTTTAGTATCCTAAATGCTGTTGGAGTATTAGATGTGACAATGATGCTATGGTAGTATTGCAAGCTGGACATACAATTGTAGAGTTGGAAAAATTCAACTCACCGATAGAGTCCCCCCCCCCCCCCAACCAGACAAAAGATGTCAGCAACACAATCACTTCAGACAAAGGCTGTCACACAGCATACAGTTTGGTGCTTCTTGTTTACACTCAATATTCAGAAGCATTCAAATAGTGCTGTATTCCGCAAATTAGCGATATTTTCAAATTTCCTTTAAATTTCTTATACCAGTACTATTGAAGATCTATGATAATTCTATGTAGGGAGATGGCGAAGCCGATTACAGATGTATGAAAATCAGCAGAAATTGACATATCAGCATCGGTATCGGTATTGGAATCGGCAAAAATCCGATATTTAAACCAGTACCAGTACAGATTATATTAGAGTTTTGCCTTCTAACAAGTTTTATATTCTAGTTTTGTAAGATTTATTGAAAATTTGGTTATGATTCGTCATTATTGTAGAGTTTTTGTAATAAAATTATTGCAAACTCTCATTCAGAGGATCAACCTAACTATAAAACGGAAATAAAACAGTACATTGCTGTTGTATTGGAAATTCAAAAATGAGTATTCAAACCTGAAGCAAGTGCTGAGAAAACACTTGGGCATACCTGCTGCATCAGTATTCAGTGATTGAGTGTTCAGTGTTACTGAACAGATTTGCAATAAGAGAAGAAGTAGGTTACTTCCTGAAGTGCTTCCAAATCTCGTATTTCTGAAGTTGAATCTGGCAGAACAGGAATTAATTATGCATTTCAAAGAACTTCTTGTGTACTAATGTTAAATATCTAGGTTCACATAACCTTTTGTAGATGCAAATATACATTTGCATCTCTTGAGAATATATATGAATGATATGATATGGAATAGAAATGTACATAGCAAATCTATTTTTCTCATGCAGAAAATAACATCCCATTTCTGTTTATAATCTTATGTATCGGAATCGGTTAAATATCGGCATCGGTATTGGTTCCAAAAATTATCAGCGAGTACATCGGCATCAGTAAATTTTCAGATTCGTCACATCCCTAATTCTATGTTTAGAAAATAATATATTTATAAATCAAACGATACATACTATCAATGATTCTTATAATGAATTTAAATTGGGTATCACAACATCTGGTAGCCTCCCATCAATGGTCATAAGATAAAAAGGACCAAAACAGACTGCAGACTTCTGGAGCTTGCCTCTCTCCACAAACAAACCATTCATTTACGCAAAAGTGACCATAATATTTTGCTCCCAAAACGAGACATCACATAATATTTTGCTTCCAAAACGGAACATCACATAATAATTCGCTTCCAAAACGGGACATTCCAAGGAGCTCAGTTGAACCCCCAACACCTGATTTCTGAAAAGTATGTTACGTCTAATTATTAAATTATTGTCAGTATTGACATATTAAATATATTAATTATGGATTACATGAATACATTGATCACATCACAAACAATAAATAAAATATGGTCTTCTGTTGCAAAATTGTGTTTATAATTTTTTTATAATAATTGTTAGGCTACTTACATATAGACATCCCTGGTCCCTTCGGATCACCCTTTGATGTAAATATCACACAGAAGTTGAAGTTGAAGACTGCCAAAAGTATTTATCTGAAGAATCAATCTTCTTCAGAACAGCTTTGATCTTCAGTAATCGTTCATAAAACTCCCTGCAACTCTCAGTGAAATTTACTCGCACCAGCAAGAGAGACTTATTGTTGATACATGCAAGGACGATTTTTCATCAGTCCACATATTGTTCATGATTGAAAAAACACGCTCAACGGGGGTGTATGTTCCAGGCAAGCACAACACCATTTCCAGAGCTTTTAATAGGACGTCATACTTTATGTGGTTTGCTTCCAACTTACTAAACACCTGTTCCCATTTATCCGAAATACAAACATTTTCTTCCCAGTTCTTTTGGAGTTGTATTATGATTTCTCTCGCACACTGTCACTGATCGAACAGTTTTGTTTCGTCTTCTAAAGTAGCAAATATATGAACATTTACTAATTTCTTAGGAAGTGTTGACATACTATTTTGGATATTACGCCAACTAGGTGTACTCTGCAGCAGAACCCACTGAAAATTCTCAGCTCCACCAGAACCAGTTTCCCATTGTTCAAGGTATTCCAAGCAGGTTTTTTAAAAAATATCAACAGTGGCTAGTAATTCTTCACTTCTAATATCACCAGAATCTTCTAATGAGTACAAATAGGTTCTAACCCGAGTACTGATAAATCTTTCTCCTTGTCTTCCCATCAGTTTCTTCTTTAATAAGGAAATGTGGCATGAAGACTCTGTGGCTGATATGTCATCCCTCTCTATCATAAGTATTGTCTCTTCAAACATCTGTCATTGATCAATCACCAACATTAAATACAGTTCAAAAGTAGGGACACAAAATAGATTTTATAAAATAAGGGGAGGTTTTTCTTGCGAAAGAAAGTAGGAAAGCAGTCCTGCAAAAATATTTGAGATTATTTTCAGTGCTGGTCCTAATGTCAAGAAATGGGTATTTCCATGTTCCAGAGGTTTTGCATATTCCACACCAGCAAAACTGCAAAAATCTTTAAGTTGTTCTACACGAACTGTGTGCACATGAAAATATTTGTACAATTTCACAGCAAAACTTTCAATATCGTAAGGAAGACAGTCCATGGCGGTTTGCAAACAACTGTGAACGATATGTGCTTCACAACCTATTCCAATTAGTTCCTTGCCGATTTGAGACTGAAGCCTTTGCCACACATTGTTTTTTCCACGCCTATTTACTCCGCCGAAGTTTGTATTAGTGTTATCGGCACAAAGCCCCACAACTTTATCTTGCAAATTACCATTGTCCACAGCAAGCATTGCAGTTCAGAACATTCACCTAGCAGTGATGCAAATTCAAGAATTTTTGTGTGAATACCAGTCGCAGGAAGGAAATATCTTACTAACACAGGGAACAGTTTCACAGATTTCTTGTTAGAAGTGTCAATACTTAGCGTAACACTCGAGCAAGATGCCAAATTTTTCCTCACATCCTCCAAAGATAACGAGGCCAACACGTTACATACAATTGCTTCACTCTTAGTGCGAGCCGCAGAATATTTTGGTTCGGAAAGCTTCTTTATTAACTTCGATGTGCAGTCATTTGATCGCAAGCTAAGTCCATGTTTCACACTCCTTCACTAGCGGAAACTTTCTCGTCTTGCACTTTCTCAAAGAATGACGCGACACTAGAGGTGTTACATTTTGCTTTTTCATTATCTTTGTGTTTCTTTGAAACAACGTGTTGGTTAATGTCACTTCTTCTGCCATGAGAGACTGAAAAACATACACCACTTTTCTGACATGCAACATGAGAATTATCTTTTGAGTTTGAGTCTAAATGAAGAAATTTGAATTCTTCTTGCAGATCCAAATTGAAACTGCATGATTGCTTCTTGGCCATGCTTATACTCACAGAACACGCATAAATCAAAACCAGCTGCAGTGCCAGCTAACTTCACAATGCAAACTACTTGATGACAATGATTCCTTCCGTCTTTGGTTGAGGCTTATGGCTGATCGACGACAATGAACAGAACATTTTGATAGTTATGCAGTGCTTAGAAAACAGTCAGCTATGTTGTCATGGTGCAGTGTTGCAATACTGCTATTGCATCACTTTCTTAGTTGAAACATCTCCCAAATTTAGAATTCGATTTCACATTAACTTTTAGACTGTTATTAAACGGGACAAATAATGCTTTTGAAATAAAACGAACGGGACTGCCGGGACATGCCTTGAAAATGGGACTGTCTCGGTCAAAATGGGACGTATGGTCACCCTACACAAGAGCAGAATCGAAAATCTTTCAAAATCTGAAAAATCATCAATGTAATTTATGTATGTATTTGTAGGATCACATATAAATACTTCATTGTTAGAGGGGCATGCCGCCCTTGGGTACAGGGTTGCAGCTAACATTCTATATGCAATAGATAGTACAAGTGATACGTGTGTCTGTTAAATTGAATGCAGTTTCATAGTCTTTCCTCGGTCTGTTTACCACAAGTTTCTCCACATATAAAAAGCCACGAGTCGCCACTGGGATAGTGCCCTAAAGTCACAAGACAAGGGTGTCCCAGATAACCTGTGAGATGAGCTCCTATCTCCACGACCCTGTATCAACTAAAACTATCTCAAGGGAACTGCATACTGTGAACATTCATGGCAGAAGAACTGTTCCAAAACCAGTGATGACAATGTGTAATGCTGTGTAGCATCAAAGTGTTGCCGAGAGCACAGAAGCTGAACACAATAACAGTGGGGACAGGTCATCTGATCTGACAAATCTGCACTCACATTATTCCAGACCATTGGGTGTAAATATGTTTGCAGAAGTCTTTCATGTTGATTGCCTCCATCTTTTCGTTAAGCATGGAGGGGGTTCTTTGATGATGTGGGGTGTGATATCTTTGTGTGGTCCTGCATCACTTGCAGTCTGGAGGATCACAGCATTCTGGGTGAACATCTCTATCCTACGATCCAGATTGCATTCCCTTGCAAGCAATCTGTGTTGCATTACCCATTCACAATGCTTGGTGCCTCAAAACATGGTTTGATGAGCACAAAGAAGAAGTGAAACATTTCATTTGGCCTTCTAAGTTGCCTGATCTTATCATAATTGAACATTTGTGAAGAATCTTGCAAGTCGCGGTGGTCTAGCCGATAGACTGTCATGCAGGAGACCCAGGTTCGATTCCCAGGGTGGGTGATCTAAGGTCAGAATTTTTCCAGCCATGTCCCATATAGAATAGCTCTGTGGCTCACCCAGCTTCAAATCAGTGGGTATCTGGGAACAACTCTAGGGAGTAAAGGTGACCGGAGCATGGTGCTGATCACATAACCTCCAAAAGTGACTGAGATCGAGAATGTGTGGGGCCCTACCTCCACATCCCCTAAATATGCCTTCATGGCATGGTGCTACATGCAAGGCGAACTTTACCTTTTTATGCAAACAGCATCTTAACAGGTGACAAAACCTGGCTTTACTATTATGATGTGCCCAGAACAAAGTCTGGGCCTTTGAAGATGAAAACATGTTCATGTATGTGCAAAAATCCTTATTCATGAAGATTCGTGGCCATCTTCTTTACCATAAGGGAAGTTACATATCGTGTGGTGCTGGAAACACAGAAGATAATCACCACGAAGTGATACACCAAAGAGTGCCTGTCCAGAGTTGTTTAAACTCTCAAAAACATTCATCCACAATCAAGAACAGACATTTGATTTTTCCACCACAACAATGCTTCTGCCCACCACTCCAAAGTTTGCTCCAAATATTTGGCACATACTTGGCTGGTTGTACTGGGTCATTCTTTCTACAGTCCACACCTCGCTCCATGCAACTTCTCATTGTTCCCTCATATCAAGAACAGGGTAAAGGAATATGATTTTCCAGTGGAGAGGACCTTGTGACATTCACAAGTCAATCATTTGCACGATCACATTTAGTTCATAAATATTTGAAATAAAACGCGAAGGTGAAGATACAACTTCTATAGGTCTATATATTAGTGAAATAACTAAGCAATATGCAGTTCACTATTACCTATATTTCCATTTTTGTCAGACACACTACTACATAATGACTATTGATTCTCGTTGCTATAGCAACGTTAGAATTCCAAATATCTCGTTTATACAGCGTAGAGTGCAATGAATAACATAAAACATAATTAACGTTGTACAAAGTAATAATTATACATTTTTTTAAACGTTAATATAAAGTGATTTGTATAATATGAAATTAATAATTTCAATAAACATATAATTATATTGTGCGGATTCACAGGACCGTCACAACCTTCTAAGGGTGTGGGATGATGAATGTGCCTAGGTCCCTGGGGTTCTGAACGATGCAGAAATATGTAGAATGTGGTGGAAAGTATTTTGAACGATTGTGAAAATTAAAGCTGCATTGCAAAACTTTCCTAGTATCCTTTGTGTATCATGAGAACAAAATGAGGAAAACAGCCAGATGAATTAGATACTCACACACAAATATGTGTGCGTATACATAGATAGACAGACAGAAAATTCAAAATATCTACAAGCGATGGTATCAGTGGGAATAACTAATTGAGTCATTGGTTAGCAGTAGGGCTCGGATTTTTATGACATATCATATTTTCCCAGGGGCTGGTTTTTTGTTTGTTAAGTTAGTTTAAGCACGTTTCTTGGTGTTTTGAAATCAATAACACTGTTTTTATTGGTCATATAAATGCATATTTCTACTATATTTTTGGTTTAGGGCATATTATGGCCCAAAAGTGTGGAATAAAAGCATATTTTTGTGTTCAACACACAGTACTTCCAGTGTTTAAAAAGAAATTCCTGGCTTGTTTCCCAAACTTATCTAAATGGCGGATTTCGTTTTTCAGTTTGTTTTATAAAACAACCAATGGTGTATTTTTCCTGGACTTGCTTTAAAAAATAAACAATGAAATTGTTTTCCAATCATTCTTTTCATTGTTGTTCGCAATCAGCTTAAAGATTGTAAGGCTATTGTTGTTCATTCCTTATCGTTAGCTGTTCTGCCCCTCCCCTCCCCTTCTATACATGGCAATCAGAGAGCATTGGAAGTGTACATTATTTTCAGTGAAGGAGTGTATCAGTGCCAAGGAAGGGAAGAAAGGAATCCTGTCATTTAGAGTTTGAAGCTTCCAGTTCGCAGTGCATTCAGAGACCATCTTTGCTCCAGAAATTAGGAACGAATTTTACTGGTAACGCATACATTGTTATAATTTCAAGATGCCAAAAGTAAAGTGCCCAGAGAGTGTGAAATTGAAATGTTTTGTGAGAGAGTTCGGTGAAAAGTTATTCAGTACCGATGGCCAAATTTTATTTTGTAAATTGTGTGAAGTGAAGTTAATGCTGAGAAACGCTTCACAGTGCAACAATACTGCAATGCAGCTAGACATAAAAACTGTGTCGATAGAGAAATGGACAAGGAAAGAAGACAACAATTGCTGTTTGAGAAACCACAAAACAGCAAATCTATATCTGACAATCTATTGGGCGAGTTTTGGAAGGATCTCTGTGAAATGATAGTTTCTTCGAATACTCCGTTGCACAAATTAAATACTTGTAGTTTCCGTAAGTTCTTGGAAAAGTACATGGTCCATCCCATTCCATCAGAATCAACGCTAAGGAAGAACTTTCTTACATTGTGTTACGACAAAACAATTAACAAAATAAGAGACAGTGTTTGCAACAAGAAGATATGGGTTTCCATAGACGAAAGAAGTGATGTAGATGGTAGATACATGGCTAAATTTGTAGTAGGAACTCTGGAACATGAGGGTCCTGGACAAGTATTTCTCTTGGTGTGTGAGATCTTGGAAAGAGTGAATAGTTCATCCATTACTGTCGTGTTTGACACTACAATGAAGTTGCTGGGGCCAGGTGATTATAAAACGAGAACATGTACTCTTGTTTGTTACAGATGCTGCTCCTTACATGATTAAAGCAGTGAATGGGCTTCAGCTACTATATACCAAAATGGTACACTTAACATGCCTCACACATGCACTACATAGAGTGGCAGAAGAGGTTTGCATGAATTACCCTAATGTAGATAAACTTATTGCTAAAGGCAAAAAGACATTAATTAAGCCTCTGCTGCAAGTGCAGAGATTTAAGGAAAAGGCACCATCACTACCTCTCTATCCAGAGCCTGTCATAACACACTGGGGAACATGCCTACAAGCAGCTGAGTACTACTACACAAACTATAGCGATGTTAGCAAGATCTTTAATAATTTGGAGAAAAGCGATTGATCCTCCATCAAAATCATGCAAGACTTGTTTTCATCCAGCCTGGCAACAAATTTGGCCTACATCAAGTCCAATTTCTGCATCATAGTAATGTCCATCACTCACCTTGAAACCGCAAGCATGCAATTGGTGAAGCAGCTGACAAAGTAAATGCAAAATTGAAAAGTGTGCTTCAACGAAACCCTGGATATTCAACCATTTGTAAAATTTCTTACGTTCTTTACAGAAAATTTAGAACTTTCCCCAAATGTTCTAACCTTCTTCAGATATGCTCCTGTTACGTCATGTGACATGGAAAGAAGTTTCTCCAGGTATAAGACTGTGCTTGCGGACAACAGAAGGGCATTCACATTTGATAATTTGAAGATGCATGTTGTAATTCAGTGCACCGTAGTGATAGAGACGATGTGATTTAACTTTTTTTATGCAGTCTCTGTACTGTAATTTTCAAACATTTTTATGAGAGCCAGAAGATTTCCTTGTAAGTTTCATTTTCTTGTGAGTCTTTATTCTAGAAAAGCATGCACCTTCTCAATATTTACCCCAAATATTATTTGTGGGAATATGAATGAAAATGTATGTAACATAATTTGTGTTTGGAAGTTGTGTTTCACATATTTTTTAATTGTCAGTCATTTTAAATTTTACATATATCCTATTCATCATATTTTCAGTTTTTAAGGTTATACTTTGCTAATTTTAAGGTCATCAATGCATGCATATTACAGAAGTTTTTAGGTCATAAAAATCCAAACCCTGGTTATCAGTATCATTTCAATGTGGAATTGCTTCAAGCTTAGAAATAAAGTAAACATATTCACTGGAAATTAAAACAACTACAGTGAAATATCGGTGTTATGTTTTTCCAGGGACCAAGCTAAAAAATATAACATGTGGAAAAATGTAAAATCATGGAAACTTTTAAATTTTCCTATTTTTGGGGATCATCAAGATTGAATGTTTAATGCAGGAAAATGTAAATTCTGGGACTTTAAAATCAAGGTTCATCAAAATTAATAAGAAAAATTCTGTCATATCAAGGAATATGTTATATTTTTTTGTTTGAATACAATTAATTATTTACCTTCAGTTTGAGCAGCACTCCTAGTGCATCTTTTGGCAGATGATCTAGGCTTAGCAGGAGATGAAGTGGACCTCTTTCTTGAAGCTTGCACTCCAGAGGAAGATGGTTCTGGAAAATATACATGTATTTGATTACTACTACTTGTAATACCAGTATAATATTAAAATGTTATTCTGTTTTCCCTCTCTCTTTCTTGCTTGGTTCTTAAAGTCAATTTTCTGCCTCTTTGTGTTAATTTCAATGATGTGAAAGAAAAGAAGAATCGTTCAGAGACAAGAACTGGATCCTGAAGCTGTGATTTTGAGTTCATGAGTTTGACACTCAACAACTTTGACCACAATGATTCCTACCAAACTGTTGTGTGCTAATTTTAAACACTACATGATCCAGCCATAATTTTAAAGTTTGAAAATAAAATTTATCATGATGCAAATTTTCTTACCTTTACTTTTTACTTAGAATTCAATATTAACATCAATGTTTTCATTACTAGCATTGACGTGAATCTATTACATAACTTTTACACCATGCTAACTTTTTTGATTGTCAGTTGTTTTTGGAAATGCTTTTTTCCTAAATTCACATTATAAGGTCACCATAACTAGAGACTGGATTTAATGGGAAGTCTTTTTTATTTTCCCACACAAACAATGGAATAAATAACAACAGTGTTGATAATTATCTTCCACCAACAAGATTACATGGTTTTCACTTCCTTTCTTTTACCCTTTTCAGTCCATATTCCCTATTTTAAAACATTTTTATTTCTGGTACCTTTATTGACTAGTTTTTCAGCTTACATTCCTTTTTTCCGCATTTTTAAAAAACATGTTCCTTGGTCCCTTTATTGACAAGATATCAAATATTTTGTACAACTGTTGTTTTTCCTGAACAAAACATTCAACAATTGTCAATTTGGTGCAGTTTAGAGGAAAGAAAAACAAGCGCCTTCTACCTTCCCTTCCCTCCATGAGTGTTTGCAGCAATTGTTGAAACAATGTGATCTGGGCTCACGAAGCAAGCAACAAATACATTGCAAGCAGCATACCTGTTGGGTTGTAAGTGTACTTATTTGATAGATTTAGACTTTTATTGAGAAGCTTTTTAGAATATTTTTAACTTAACTGTGTGACAGTGATGACAGTATTGAGTGACAGTGAAGGGCAAATCCAGGTACAACTGGCAACAAGCTATGAAATGTGGTAAGCTGTTGCAAGAAAGATTTCATTGAAATGGATTCACTGAACTTTACTTTAAAAAAAGTAAATAAAAAGGGCTATATTTTTGCACTCCACTAAAAATATTATTTTAAATGAAATCACAATACCATTATTTATATCATATACCATTGACATATATAAAGGGATACATTAATACGAAATTTAATTTATCTTCTTTTATATATGAATGGTATATATTGCTATATTAAAATAATATTTTTAGTGGAGTGCAAAAAAAAAGTATGTTCCGATTTTTTTCTTTTTTTGGCAATAATTTTATCTTTTTTAGTCCTTTTTAGAGGGAAATTTTCTCTATAAAATCCGGTCTCTATTCATAACTCATCATTGTAACATTTGTGCTCATCACAATAAATGCCTTTCTTAGACTTAGAGAAAACATATGTGAGACAATTATTCAGTATCCATTAAATTGCTGAATAAGAAGTAAAAATGCATTATAATGAAATACAGTTTGCTTTAACAAAAATATAGATGCAATAAATCATATAATTTGGTCACTCATACAAATTTTAGGCAAGTTTACTTGTCACAAATTTTCATACAAATAAGCAAAATTTATAACTTTCCATATATATATATATATATATATATATATATATATATATATATAGTAGAAAAATTCAAAATTTTCGCTAACTCCGTAGCATCATTGGTGTGAGGAGAAAGAAACGGAACCAGAATTTTGAATTTTTCTACTGTCCGGTGAGTGTTTCCTTTTATCTTCTTTGATTTTTACTTAGACCTTTTGGCCCTCCTTGCTTTTATCCATTATATAAGATCGGCGTCACATGGAGTAGAGGCACAGAATACTGACCGTCGCGTCTCTACGATCAGTGTTGCCAGAAACAGTTGATAGATAACGAAAAGTACTTTAACCTGTGTTTACTGTAAGGTGGATGGGTAGTTTCCGGGAGGAGAGGAAAGGTTTACTGGTTGGCTAGGTTGAGTCCGGGGGGTATAGTGGCATGCATGCCTGCCATATAGGCCCTTTCCAATCGCCTGCGGAAAGATGTGTCAGAGCGGGGGGGTAAAAGATGGATGATGGCAACACGGAAGCAGTTATTGAAGGTGGTGTTATGGCTGTTGGTGTAGATGGCAACTGTGAAATCGGAGTTTTGGGTGGATGAACGGAGATAGTTGATCCTTAGATTCAAGGGGGTGGAGGTTTCGCCTAAGTAGAAATTCGGGATTTTGTCCTCTCCCGAGGACCCCCTGAAAGCCTATCCAATTCCACCATCTCCTCACTCATACCTGACAACCTCTCCGCACCCCCACTTTCGACCTCCTCCCGAAAATTTGCAAAACGAACAACCCCAGGAGACCCATTGTGTCCAGCTACAATTCACCCACTGAACGCATTTCAGCCTTTCTAGACTCTCACCTCCAACCCCTCATCCAAGCCCTGTCCTCCTACATCCGTGACACCAACCACTTCCTTAACCCTTTAAGTACCACACTTTTTCTTTTGATTTTATTGACTGAAATTCTTATTGGATATGATGTAACAGGTAATTTTTTTATTGCTGCATGGATCACCTTAAAACAACCCCCATCTTTTACCCCCCGCAAATTGGACGCTGGTACAAAAGGGTATCATACTCAACATATGCACCTTTCTGCCAGAACCTAAGATGATATAAGAAGTTTCATAGCTTGGTTAAAAGTTGTATTACTACTTCTCTGTTTATTGATTATTACATTTGATACACACGATACACATACATTTTGCTTATTGTGTGTGGTAAAGTGTGAAACAATCTTTGCACAATATTACCTGATATTTCTCACAAAATGTTAGGGTTTTAGATTTGCAGTTCAGTCCTTGCCACCTTCTTTGTTTATCTCTTCGCACAACATAATGTCCAATGCCATCATACCTCACATCTTGAAATGTGGATTGCGATGATGTTTTGGTGGGTTTTCCAAATGCAGATGGACGTCCTTGTCCTGCCTTCAAATATGCCACTGCAATTGATCTTCTGTATTCCATTCCTGATTGTGATACCTTTCTGTACACAATCCATGGATTTACAACTGCCATGTCAAGCATTCTAGTAAACAGATACCAATACCATTTTTTACCTCGAACAGAAGCATTGTATTTGCTTACGAGTCAGTCGTGGTGGTCAACGCCACCCATGTATTTATTATATGTGTTTACAATATGTGGCTGAAGGATGGAAATTTTCGCTCTAGCTGTTTTGCTCCATCGTGATGTTTGACACAATGGCTCAATAGTATCAAAGTTGGTACCGATAGCAACATATTTATTATCGTTCCACTTGACAAATAGTATCTCTCCTTCCACATCAAAATAGTAGTCAAATGTTCCCCTTGCATCTTTACTCAATTCTTTTGAATCCTTCAAGGATTCTGTCTCAAACTCTTAATTTTGAGATATTTATTTCTTGGCATGGCCTTTCTCACAATATCTACACATAAATCATCATCTTCACTCCAAAAGTGCTTCTCACTGGGCACCTTGTGATAGCAAAGTAAAGGAATCCCTAAGAATCGCTTTAACTCATCATCTGATAGAGAAAACTTCAATTCTTTTTTTTTATTTTTGTTGCATACTTCACAGACTTTGTAGTAATCAAATTCAAAACATCGTAATCGAAAAACATTTCAAAAACTTGAAGCGGAGATTTGCCTGCCAATGTAGTTTCTATATCGGCTGCCTGTGATTCTGCACAAAGACCTTCAACTTGGAAGTTGGTGTACACTGGGTCACATTTCCTCCAATTTACATCACATATTGATAGCTACCTCTTCTTCACTCCCCCTCGTAACTTTCTACTTTTGCTGCAACCAGGTGTAGGGATTTCTTCAGGTTCTTCCACATTCAAAGATGAAGACTCCGTGTTTTCTTCATGTGGTACAATTTGCAAAAGTAACTCACCAGAAACATCTGCAACCTCCACATCATTTATTTGATCATCTTCACAAATATCTTCATCGCTGATGATGTCATTATCGGGAGGCAGAATCACCACACTCAGTTCTGCAGAGTTGTCAGCTATGGCTGCATCTAGGAGAATATCCTTTATTTCACTTGCTGTAAGCCCCTTCCTAAACATGTCGACAAAGGTAAGATGATGGATAACGGACACTGCAACAAGCAAGCTGTTACCTCCTGACACGCAAAAATCACAATGGTTTTGCATACGCAGCTACTCGTTTGTCTTCTGTTGCAACGTTGATACCTTTAAGTTCCAGCATCCTATAAATAGGACAGCAAACTTCATTACCATTCCACAAAGACAGAAACCTCGTGGGTTTGAAAAATTCTTCATATAAATCGTATGGAGACCCTTTCAAAGTTATATATAGCATTTTTACACGCCCACTGCAAATTGTTTGCAAACTAGATGAATGAAACTGATAGCATGACATAGTACTAAATATTGCTTTAATTAACTGTACTTTTACTTATACTGTTCTCAACCCAAATTGTTATCTTTATTTATGAACATAGTTATTAATATGCTTTATTGAATAATAAAACAATTTCTTGTTCATAAACTTAGTTTTACATTTAATAAAAATTAAGAAATCAACTGTCCTATTTATAGGACGCTGGTACATAATGGGTTAACATCATTCTCACAACAGTTGATGTCACAGCGGCAACTTCTACTTACGCTTTAAAGGTGCCTTTACTTATTTTGTCAAAACATACGTAATGCAATGCAAAAGTTTTGAATTTTCATTTATGATAAATACAAAAAATCTAACCCTGTCCAGTATACGAATTTACAAAGAGTGAGGCCCATTTGCAGGGGCACATTCTACCATACGGTCGTATGTGCGGGAAGCCTAATCTTACGAGTTTTGTATGTATGCTTATAACATGCTCATGAGGCCAGCCTCATGGCGTTACCCACTAGGATGAATAGAAAGAATATCAGCAACACTGCATTTCTGTCAGGGTCGGAAATTTGTGGTATACCAGCATTTTATATAAAAATTAGGCTGTTTTTATTCAGAGATATTTCTATTTCATTGTACATTCTCCATATTTTGTAGGAAACTTAGGTTTTTCTTCCTTTTATCGACAAGAGTAAGTGAAATTGAAAATTACGGAGTACTGTAGTTCTGACTAGGGATGGCCAAACGGATCCGGATCCGAAAATTCCGGATCTGGATCCGGGTCTGAAAGTTTCGGATCTGGATCCGGATCCGAAAGTTCCGGATCTGGATCCGGATCCGAGAGTTCCGGATCCGAAAGTTCCGGATCTGGATCCGGATCCGAGAGTTCCGGATCCGGGTCTGAATGTTTCGGATCTGAACCGGATCCAAAAGTTCCGGATCCGGGTCTGAATGTTTCGTATCTGGACCGAATCCGAAACTTCCGGATCCGAGAGTTCCGGATCTGGATCCGGGTCCGAAAATTCCGGGTTTTTTGGATCCGGATCCGAGAGTTTCGTATCTCAATCACATTATAATATTACCACACCTTAAAAGGTATTATGATCTTCGATTAGAAAGAAATTTTTCATTAGTTAGTCCTACAAGTGTTGTTCCTAAAATACTTTGCTACGCATCGGCTAACACACTCGTGCACAAAAATAATCTTACTTGTTTAACATAAAATGTCAGATGTGATTTTGTAAATGCCATTGAAACGAATATGTATTCATTCGAATGTATTGGAAATGAAAACATACATAAATTTGAGACATTCAATTCCAGGATGAAACCTTTAACACATATAACAAGATACAAATGTTATACAAAAATTATACAATTGTTCTTCAGTTCCAGTTTTACAAATTAAAATAAAACATTATAATATATGCAGTGTTATATAATTACAAAGTGTAAGACTAACAAGGGAGGTTATCTAAGTGTCCCCCTCCGATTTCCATGAAACTTGGCAGGCGTATAGTGGGGCCCAAAGGAAGAAATACGTGTTTTTTTTTGTTTCAGCTAAAAAACGGTTTTAGGGGGCAAAACCCCCTCAAATGTCATGATGAGGACAAATTGAAGTGAGGATCGGACCCCTGTGTCCCCCTCCGATTTCCATGATACTTGGCAGGTGTGTGTATAAACGGGCCCAAATGAAGAAATACGTGTTTTTTTTGATTCGGCTAAAAAACTGTTTTAGGGGACAACCCCCCCCCCTCAAATGTCAATATGAGGACAAATTTAAGTGTGCATTTGACCTATGTGTCCCCCTCCGATTTCCATGAAACTTGGCAGGTGTATAGTGGGGCCCAATGGAAGAAATACGTGTTTTTTTTTGTTTCAGCTAAAAAACGGTTTTACAGGGCAAAACCCACTCAATTGTCAAGATGAGGACAAATTGAAGTGGGGATCTGACCCCTGTGTCCCCCTCCGATTTCCATGAAACTTGGCAGGTGTATAGTGGGGCCCAATGGAAGAAATACGTGTTTTTTTTGTTTCAGCTAAAAAACGGTTTTAGGGGGCAAAACCCCTCAAATGTCAAGATGAGGACAAATTGAAGTGAGGATCTGACCCCTGTGTCCCCCTCCGATTTCCATGAAACTTGGCAGATGTGTGTATAAACGGACCCAAATAAAGAAATACGTGTTTTCTTTTGTTTGGACTAAAAATCTGTTTTAGGGGGCAAAATCCCCTCAAATGAAAAGATGAGGACAAATTGAAGTAAGGATCTGACCCCTGTGTCCCCCTCCGATTTGCATGAAACTTGGCAGGTGTATAGTGGGGCCCAATGGAAGAAATACGTGTTTTTTTTGTTTCAGCTAAAAAACGGTTTTAGGGGGCAAAACCCCTCAAATGTCAAGATGAGGACAAATTGAAGTTAGGATCTGACCCCTGTATCCCCCTCCGATTTCCATGATACTTGGCAGGTGTGTGTATAAACGAGCCCAAATGAAGAAATACGTGTTTTTTTTGTTTCGGCTAAAAAACTGTTTTAGGGGGCAACCCCCCTCAAATGTCTATATGAGGACAAATTTAAGTGTGCATTTGACCTATGTGTCCCCCTCCGATTTCCATGAAACTTGGCAGGTGTATAGTGGGGCCCAATGGAAGAAATACATGTTTTTTTTTTGTTTCAGCTAAAAAACGGTTTTACAGGGCAAAATCCACTCAATTGTCAAGATGAGGACAAATTGAAGTGGGGATGTGACCCCTGTGACCCCCTCCGATTTCCATGAAACTTGGCAGATGTGTGTATAAACGGACCCAAATAAAGAAATACGTGTTTTTTTTTTTTGGGCTAAAAATCTGTTTTAGGGGGCAAAATCCCCTAAAATGTCAAGATGAGGACAAATTGAAGTGGGGATCTGACACCTGTGTCCCTCTCCGATTTTCATGAAACTTTGCAGGTGTATAGAGGGGTCCAAAGGAAGAAATATGTGGTTTTTTTTGTTTCGGCTAAAAAACTGTTTTAGGGGGCAAAACCCGCCTCAAATATCAAGATGAATACAAATTGACGTGGGGATCATCTGACCCCTGTGTCCCCCTCCGATTTCCATGGAATTTGACAGGTGTATAGAAAGGCCCTATGCCCCCTGTTTCTTCCTATGCAATATTTACATGGTTTCGGGGTCAGATCCCCAATTCAATTTCTCCTCATCTTGACATTTGAGGGGGGGGCTCTATACACCTGCCAAGTTTCATGGAAATCGGAGGGGGAGACTTAGATCTCCCTTGTAAGTGTATTAATTCATTACAAATCGTGCACGCGTGTACACACACTATATATATATATGTGTATGTATGTATATTATATATATATGTAAACGGATCCGCATCCAAAAATTCTGGATCCGGATCCGTAAGTTCTGGATCCGGATATAAATATTCTGGATCCGGATTTGAAAGTTCTGGATCCAGATCCGAAAATTCCGGATCCAGATCCAAAAGTACCAGATCCGGATCCGAAAATTCTGGATCCGGATCCGTAAGTTCTGGATCCGGATCCAAAAGTTCTGGATCCAGATTTGAAAGTTCTGGATCCAGATCCGAAAGTACCGGATCCGGATCCGAATAATTTTAGGATCCGGAACCAACCGGATCTGGATTTCAGATCCGCCAGGATCCGGATCTGGCCATCCCTAGTTCTGACATCGTTTTCTGGTCGAAGTGCTGATGGTCTTGTCGATTCACCCAACCCCATAGTGTAAGCAGAATGTCTGAAAATACTTATATTTTTGTAAAATAAGTCTTCATACCAAATTATGTAAATTAAAATGCTAGTTACGCCCTATATTGACAAAGTAGTTTTACTTTCATTGGAAATAGAATAATTTATTTATATCGTGTCTTGTTCGCTGTCTGTGAAAACTTGGCCTGCCATGATGCTACAAGGCAGCGTGGCTCACGAGAGTGAGGTTCGTGATGTTTGGGATTCATGTCATGTGAAGTGATCAGATTTATGTAAGAAAGTGACTGATTGGACTGAAATGTAAGAACAATTGAGTTCTTAATTGAGTGAAAATGTAATCATCGGTAAGGTAGGACCCAATTTTGTTCTTTCTTTCTTATAACACTCTCTCTAAAATGTTTTAAACTCTATTTTCCTTTGTAAGTAAATACGTACCCAGTGGAGGCACATAGTGGTTCGGATCCCACTTGGTAGAAGTTGTCCAATACAAAAAATGTTATCATATTTTGAAGTACTGCACCACCATATGCATTTCATTGTTCTTTGTGGTGAATTTCTTCTGGTCATCTGTGAGTAGACGCTAGTGCCAATGCCAATACCAATGCTTTATTGACAGGTTTTTTTGTAAGTATCAGGACCCTTGGGCTCTTGACTTACTATCATGTTCTTACAAAGTAATGTATGTACAACATTTCTCTTGCTATAACCTGGGTAGACTGTTGCCCGGGATTTGGACAATAGTTCATTTGTATTATTTCACTAATTTGAAAATGTTGAATTCCTTGTTATCATTTTTCATTGACAGAGGTGGGAAATAATCACTATTAATTTTTTCAAAGCATACAAAAGTTTGGTCATGAAAAGTTCTAATCACAAACTACATTTTTGCACATCACTTTAAAGACACATTAAACATAAAGTAACCACATAGAATAATAATAATAATAACAATATATAAGTAACAATAAGTAACAAAGTAACAACAAAATCACAGTCTGCGCATTTATAGCTGCACTATCAAGGAACACTAATCTACCCCATTCAAAACAATTCTTTGAAAGTAATCATAAACAGGGAGTATATGTAACACACAACAATAATACAATAGCATTTTTTGAATTTAAATTTAAATTTCGAGGCATGGAGTGGGACATCTGGACCTGTGGTCGAGTTCCAATGCCCCGAACTGCTGGATTTGGATGCTGTTGTATATGGGCCCAGAAGTTGTAACACATCACATGACATCACATGGCATATATAGCAGATATAACAAAATCCAGTTCAAGGTCCTCATGGATTTGTGAAATACGAGTATCTCGGCTATGTCCAGTAATAAATCGAGCCGACATTATTCTGTGTAATCTGCAATTTACGTATGACTGAAGGTCAGAGATGACCCCAAGCTGGTGCTGCATACAGGAGTGGGGGGACGTACCATCATCTTATACACATGCAAGCGAGTTTTCAGTCCCAAGATAGGATTTTGGAAAACTGGGTACAAATGTCCAACTCGAGTTTGTGCTTTTGCTGTCACAGTTGAGATGTGTATATGGATATTTAGTTTTCAGTACAAAACCACTCCTAGATATGTGAAACCATAGTCAAGTTTGATACTCTATCATGCATAAAAATATCTTGTTCCAATTAATTCGCACGGGACTGTATCCATCAAGTTGGAAAGTAGCAAAAAATATCCTTTTGCCTGAAACAGGAAAGAACATTTCCATGTTAGCAAAATCTTTGAACATATACTACTCAGACAATTACAAGCCATGGTGGATGAAAAAGGTTTGCTACCGTATCACCAATTCGGATTCTTAATTTCAGTCGACATACTCTAGGAGTATTTCTCGACTCCGACAAAGCCTTTTATCGAATTTGGCATTCTGGATTACTTCTGAAAGTAGCGGAATTTGGAGTTCCTATATATTTGGAGCAATTATTGGATCAGTATTTACAAATTAGACAATTTCAGGTGCAATTTTTAAGTGCTCAATCTACTGTTAAGATCATACATGCTGGTGTCTCTCAGGGAGCTGTTCCATCTTCACTTCTATTTCCTTTATGAACCAGTGATGTCCCTGCCACTCATAAATGCATGTTAGATACCTATGCAGATGATGTTGTACAAATAGCCCTTTACAAGAACTATGCTACAGCAGGATGAGACACCAACTATTAGAGTTCAAAAATTGGTTTACTCGCTGGTGCATGATGTATAATTTACTGAAGAGTGTGGCGGTTTTATTTACACGTCGACACAGACAAGTACCAAAGATTCTACGACTCCAGGGATCTTCTATACTGGACAAACATTTTACCACATATCTAGGAGTGGTTTTGGACTGAAGACTAAATATCCATATACACATCTCAACTGTGACAGCAAAAGCACAAACTCGAGTTGGACATTTGTACCCAGTTTTCCAAAATCCTATCTTGGGACTGAAAACTCGCTTGCATGTGTATAAGATGATGGTACGTCCCCCACTCCTGTATGCAGCACCAGCTTGGGGTCATCTCCGACCTTCAGTCATACGTAAATTGCAGATTACACAGAATAATGTCGCTCGATTTATTACTGGACATAGCCGAGATACTCGTATTTCACAAATCCATGAGGACCTTGAACTGGATTTTGTTATATCTGCTATATATGCCATGTGATGTCATGTGATGTGTTACAACTTCTGGGCCCATATACAACAGCATCCAAATCCAGCAGTTCGGGGCATTGGAACTCGACCACAGGTCCAGATGTCCCACTCCATGCCTCGAAATTTAAATTTAAATTCAAAAAATGCTATTGTATTATTGTTGTGTGTTACATATACTCCCTGTTTATGATTACTTTCAAAGAATTGTTTTGAATGGGGTAGATTAGTGTTCCTTGATAGTGCAGCTATAAATGCGCAGACTGTGATTTTGTTGTTACTTTGTTACTTATTGTTACTTATATATTGTTATTATTATTATTATTCTATGTGGTTACTTTATGTTTAATGTGTCTTTAAAGTGATGTGCAAAAATGTAGTTTGTGATTAGAACTTTTCATGACCAAACTTTTGTATGCTTTGAAAAAATTAATAGTGATTATTTCCCACCTCTGTCAATGAAAAATGATAACAAGGAATTCAACATTTTCAAATTAGTGAAATAATACAAATGAACTATTGTCCAAATCCCGGGTGACAGTCTACCCAGCAGTGGCGTGCGGTGCTAAATCAGGCAGGGGAACAGGTGACCTGCACTTGCCCCCCCCCCCCCAAACCTTCCATGCCTGTCGTAATATAATGCAGTAGACAAAGTAAAATTCAACCCTTACTGAAATGAACTAAATAAATATACGATACATATGTTACAAATTGTCAGAAGTGACATATATGAAGCACGTTAAAATTATGACAATAACATTGTTAAAGCAAATATGATATAATGTAAAGAAAACATTAAAAACAAAATTGTTGATGCACAACAAAGAAAAAAATAATGAAAGCAATTTATGAGTGATCAGAGGAAATAAATGTTTGGTCGAATCCTGTTTCATCTCTCTATTTGTATATTACGTTGACATTTTTTTTGTATAGTTGAGTATTCTTGTAATTCAAACGTCCTCAATGAAATGATTACATTCAGATGGCCGAGTTTTTTCATGACGTCCGCTAGATTTGAAGAAATTGTGACAAACCCGAACTGTTCCAAACTCTCTTCTCAGGAACAAACAAGGACAATAATAATTTGCCGCTGGAAGAGTATCCAGTTAATCATTTTACAGAGTTGTAGTAATTTGAGGCACCTATCCAGGGGGGGGGGGGGGCTTAGGGGGCTCGAGCAACCCGAATGTTTTTGGTTTATACTAGATAAAATGAGATTTTTTGTTTCTTGTGGTGTGAAATAAAATAATGTGACGTTAATTTAAGGAGAAATAATTATCAAGGCAAGACGGATAATGTTCTACGTATAACCCTATTATTGTAAATAGCAGGTATTCAAGGTGGGCAACAGGGGCCCGAGCCCCCCCCCCCCTCCTTTCAGGACATTTTTCTGTTTACACTAGATAAAATTACGTAGGTTTTTGGCTTCTTGAATAATGTGATGATAGTTCGAGATAAATAATTATCGAGACAAGACGGAGAATGTTCTATAATCCTGTTATTGTTAATAGCACGTATCCAAGGTGGGGATCAGGCGGCTCGAGGGGACCCCCCCACCAGGATTTTTTTTCAGTTTACACTACATAAAATTAGGTTTTTGTCTTCTTGAATGATGTGACGATAATTTAAGGAGTGAAATACTTATCAAGGCAAGACGGAGAATGTTCTATAATCCTGTTTTTGATAATATTGCACGTAAACTTTTCTTGCTCTTTCGGTGTTGTCGCAGCAAACTTAACACTATGTAGAGACTTGTCAGCATTTGGAAGCTGCACAACAAAGGTAGCGCCACACGTAGGGCGATTCGTTGTAATAATTAATCTGTGGAAGGCGCGAGAGGGAACGTTATTGAATAAGAGAAGGAGTCGAACTACTGGCAATATTAATGAATAGTTTTTATATACCCTCATTATATAGAATATAATGAAGGTATAAATACGCAGCTTCAATTTCGCGGTTGATTGTTACAACAGAATCTGTTAATAAGACTTCAGAGGTAAGTGTGGCAATTCATGCAGTCGATGAGTGATCAGTCAGTGTCCATTGGTTGCTTTATAAGATCTATTGATTCGAAAATGAAAAGGACTAAATACCATAAAGTAACAAAGTCTACTACTAGTTCTAGTTCGGGTCCAAAGCTGAAGACATTGGCGACAACGGAACTTCCGGAGCATAAGAGCCGCAAACATAACATGGGAGGACAAGACACATTAGTGGTGTTCAGGCTCAAATCAGAGTGAAATATTCGAGAACTGTCAGTGTCCAGTTTGCAGCCCATAGTTTGAATTTCGTGTTGTCGAGTGGATTGTGCATTCCGTGCATGTGTAACAGCTTCGTAAAAACACTTCTGATACATAGATGTTTTGATACCTGATGAGAAGAAATGGACAAACACACATTCTGATATGGTTCCATTACAGCATGGAAACAGAGGAGTTGATAGGTAGAAAGTGTTCCGATTTCACGTTCTGATGAAAATGACAGCCTTAAACAGTGGCAACGATTTAGGGGATAGTTGCTCCCCATTTTTTGCCTGCACTATCACACTATGGCCTCTTAATACTAAGCCTTGTCTACCCCCCATTTTGGCACCCAATTGTCACCACTGGCCTTAAACATACAATTGTGAGGTTTATCTGTAGCCCTTTAAAAAATGGTGTTCAGCCCCCCCCCCTCCCCCACCTTCCGAAAGGAATTCCTGGATACGTGCCTGAGTAAGTTGTTTGAAAATGCCTTGTGGTATGATTTCGTTGTAGTCTTTAATCCAGTTAGGATATTATTGGTTTGCTGTCTTTTCTGTAAAGTTTAATGAACTAAAAGCTTTCATCTTCGTCTTCAGGCGGTCGATCATACAACATTCGCAACCCTACGCTCGCAACATTCGCTTTCTTGTCCTGCCGCCGCATGCGCCTTGAGCCTTGGATTGGGGCTGGTGGAACAGATGGATGCGAGCTGTTCCCTCGGAAGCTATTTTGCAGCCTTTAGCCAAAGCATTTAGCAGACGCTTAGACTATAGAACATTTTTCCAGTTCGTTATGAATGACAGATGCAATTTTGCAATGAAATAAGGAAAATATGGACTTACTACACTCAAAACTATCACTACGACGCAATTAAACTTTAGCACATAGCAAGAATTCGAAGGAAAAGAAATTTGCTATGTCTCTCGCAGGGAACAGCTAGAGAGTTCAGCTTCCGTGGTGAGGATCATTTACCTTCACGCATGGTCGGAAATACTCGGCATCAGGCCGCAGAGGGATGAACGATGAGGGTAGGTGAAGTAAACAAACGCCCGGTCACGGTGAATGTTTTTCTTCAGCGTTACTTTTGGAAATGTTGATTTCGGGAGAAAGAAGTATTCTTATTATGTTAATATAGATAATTTAAATAGCTTCAATGGGCGATAAGTAGGAGGGAACAGCCTGTTCCCTCTGTTCCATGGAGGGGCCACCACTGCTACCCAGGTTATAGCAAGAGAAATGTTGTACATACATTACTTTGTAAGAACATGATAGTAAGTCAAGAGCCCAAGGGTAGTGATACTTACAAAAAAACCTGTCAATAAAGCATTGGTATTGGCATTGGCACTAGCGTCTACTCACAGATGACCAGAAGAAATTCACCACAAAGAACAATGAAATGAATATGGTGGTGCAGTTCTTCAAAATATGATAAATATGATAAAAATTTTCTTCTACATTTTTCATAAGTAAAGGTAAGATAAAGTACCCCATGCATACAGCAATGTGGCATGAAGTCACATTTAGGGGATGTTGGGGTTCGGCCAAACACATTCTTCACCTAGAGACTCCCCGATGTCACAGTCTTGTAATCAAGGGGTCCCAGGTTGGATACCCAGTGGGGACATATAGTGGTTTGGATCCCACTTCAAACTGAAAGTCCAGTCCCGATTAGCCTTACTGTGCATAAATTGGACTTAAAACACCACATCAAAAATAAAAAATTAAACATTCTTCATCTTGGCCATTTTGGAAATGATGTGAACAGCACCATGCCCTGGCCACCTAAAATGATATGATAAAGAGACATGATTTTCCAGTACAAAGGACCTTCTGAGGGTGTGGAATGATGAGTGTGCGTAGGTCTCTGAGGTTACATGGAAGAATTGCTACAGTCACTGACACTTCAGGGTTGTAACGACCTTATTGAAGAAGCACTGAAGCAAGCCCTCAATGTCTGACCACCAAGCTCCTTGTGAGTAGACAACCCAACCAACATTGCAATTCTGCGGCTTGCATACTAGTCACGGGTATACATCTCTGTAAATTGAGCAGTGATGTCAAAGAGAAATACGAGATGAAGATTGTCGGAAGTAATGTCTCATGTTCTCGACATGGAATAATACTAGGTCCACGTTACGTTCCTTTATTTAATGTTGTTTGGGAACGAACCTGACGTACTGGGTTTATATTTTCACTCCTTGCATTACACTAAGTTCTATATTTTACAATTGTATTAATGCTTTGAATGAAAATAATACCTAGAACAACATTCAACACACGTTCACACCACTCTTGTCACACACATGCACGTGAAAACTCACAGACAAAGCTAAGTTTTAACTTCCAAGTGAATGTGAAAATATCAGTAAACAGAGAAGCATGATGTGCGAAACATGGGATATTTCACAGAAAGAACGCATCTATTTTTGACATACCTGGTTTCTATCAATAGACAATGAAACAATTATCAGTGAAAATAAGATGCATTTGCTTTTTCAGGTGTTGAGGAAGGAAACAGACTGACTGGAGAAAATAACATGTAGTGTTATTGATAGTGTGTTGGTTATCGTGCAGATCTTTCATCAGCGAGGCCTGGGTTTGATCCCCACCATGGGCAAAAAAAATTTTTTTTTTCTAGCAGTGAACAAGTATATTATATTGTTTTCTAGACATTTTGATGCAAGGATACACATCAAATTTAATATTTTAATCTGTCCTTTCATTCTTCTAATAGGTTCTCTATCACAAGGGATATAGAGATTCTCTATCTTGGCAAAGGATATCTTCTCAATGGTTCCGTAAATACGATTCTCCAGTCCCTTCCACCCACTTGTCTTATTTATTTACTTTCTTCATATTTACTCATGAAATACCATGAATCTAACGAAAACTCACAGATATAGTTAGAACAAGAAACGCACCTCGCATCGAAGGTTCCAGGCTCGAGTTCTGGATTTTTTGTGAGGGTGATTATTCATGGGTGTGTATTTATGTTCATCGTTTAAAAAACATTCCTCACTATTCCCGTCATTAACCTAGGGAGAGAAAGCTACTCAAATAACAAAAGTACAGAAAATGCAAGACACACCGGCCAAGTCATGTTATACTTTGGGAATTAGCAATCTGAAACTTAACTTTTCTTTTAGTCAACTACTTGCAAAAACGTTTCGTGTTGTCTCGTTTGGAGTGCTGTTTATTGTGTCGGACTAGTATGCGGGCAACCTGAGTTCGAGCCCAGCAGGAGGTAACATATTCTTTTCATCTAATTTCATCCAACTTTATTTAAAAAACTGAGGTTTCTTCAAAACCTTTTGAATTACATGCCACTTCGTATGTTGGTAATCTGAAAGCAGCAAAGATGAAAATTTCTTGTTCCGAAGCGATGATGTATTTGTGTATATGTTGAAAAATCACAGTTATTAGAGAAAAGCATGCAGCCATGTTATCATTGAGATTGCTTCCTAGTTGTCAGTGCTAATATGGCAGTGGCTACATTCTGTCAACACACCAACTTTCACGTTCCCCGTAAAATCATTACTTTTCCACATTTTAAAATCATGAGTGCTGTCTGAAGTAAACACTTTGATACTTGTGTGTGCATGTTCGAAACCAAAATAATACGATATTTTTTTATTCCCAGCAAATGACATTGAAACCATTTTGCATTGTGATGTTGATATCATGTATTGAAAGAATAAAAATGAAGAATTTAGCTTAAACCAACTTATAAATACCTAGATGTGAAGCCTAAGATGCATGATCAGAAAGCCTGAATGTTGCATTGAAAACTCAGAGAACAAAGCATTACTTTTCAACAGTTTACAATGTTTTATTTTTTTAACAGTTTACAATGCATGACTTCTGAACAGTGAAATGTATCTTCATACTATAATAGGAATTTAGTTATTAATATATATAAACAAGAGAGAGCTAATGATGAACTAAAATTTTAAAGTAAAATAAAATATCGAAGTTTTTCAGGAAAAGGCACACAAGTCACAAACTGCGAATATCTGTTGATTTCATCTAAGAAGGAGGGGCTACAGCTTGGGATGGGACTTCGTATATTGGTAGGGTACTCTGTAGTTTATATTTTTAAATTAAAGAAATACACCTACTCGTCAGTATCCCCCGTTTTTTTTCACATTTTTCTCAGTTGTCACACATGTCAATTTTCTCTATGTTCTCTTTATTTTCATTGGGACAAACACAAACATTCATGCTCGAAACGAGTATTTAAATATCGTACAATAGCCAACAATTTCCAAGGAAAAGTTTCATACGGTTTAGACGTTAAGTGGTTGGGATCCCACTTTAAGCTGTAGGTCCAGTCTGGAATTAGCTTTCTTACTGTGCATAAAGTAGACTTAAAAGAAGAAAAAATCCGAGGAGAAGCACCTGAAGGTTTCGATGCTTTCCAAGTGCCTTGATGAGGCGAAGCTATTGTATGACATTCAAGCGGCCAGGTATCTCTGTGGTAGTGAATAAGTTTCATGTTTTGGTTTTGGTTTCGATTCCCGTTCTACTGCACATTTTTTAAAAAATAATTCAAGCAACTCATATTTGCATTTTATTTAATAACTTATTTAAATAAAGGTGAAATTTTTACTTTATGCTTGGGTAGAAATCTCTATTTTACCGTTTTCAATTTTATTTATTAAAATGATTTTTTACAATAGTTTTCCACTTTTCTCATCATTTTATAAACATTTACATATTAAATTGTCCACGTATTTTATTTAAGAGAATGTTATGCCTGGCGAAACATATACATTTTTTTTGGAGAAAATGATACAGAAATAAATATACTATTCACAAGTAATTATCGTAAATGTTTGGAAAACCAAATTCAATTCAAAATTCAACAATTTGCACAGCAAATAAAATAAGAATGTGCGCAATAAAATGAAATAATTGGTTGCTCGAGTTAAGGAAAAAACTGGAGGCAATCAAACTGGAATCGAACCCAGTACCTTCTACTTGTCAAACTAACACGCTACAACCACACCATCGTGCCTTCTGACAGATTCGTCTCGTAAGTAACTCTTGCTAAGTTTCTAATCTTTGAAGTGTTTTTTCTCGGAAATGACTGGCTAATGTAATTGTTGTTGTGTGTCATGGGGTTTACTGCAGCATTTGAGCACACAATCGAAACATAGAGAACAGCACATCATCACTTTTCCCTGAGTTCAAAATATATCCAGAGTCCAAACTCACTGCTAGTTACCCAGTTGTGCAAAATGTGCCAGGACTACATGGAGCATGTGCTTTTTCGGGGATGCAAAGTTACAGAAGGTTCTCTGCAGTGCTGACGGTTGGCCGCGGAGTCACGTGGTATCTGCTTATCAGTCGAACATGACCTTGTGCATTCAGACCAGCACACTGATGCAAAGGAAGGTATTTCATGTGACTTGTAAGCTGGAACAAAATGTTCCAAGTGTTACAACCGACAGAGGTTTGTCTTCAGCTTACTTTTTGGGACAGGAAACCACTCTAGGCATACAGAGTATAATGTAAGATAGGAGGCAATTATTTCTCCGTCTCCTCACACTGACAATTTTATTACCTTTTACGGAGTTATTTGGCCACAGAAATGGATCTTATTATTGAAGTCGTATCTCATGTGATAGCTTTGTCCAATATGCTGATCAGGTTTCTTGACAAAGCAGGACAGGCTACCCAAGAACAGTAATTTTCTACCTTTTATCTCTGCTTCCTTCCTCATCCTGTATAAAGCATATGAGCACATACCACAAATATGTAACAGAAATATTTGTTAATTTGGTAACTTGTTTTGCAATTGAATTTCTATCATAAACATCTCCAAATAAACACAGGCTTTCCTATTTAAACATTACAATGAATACTTTTTATTTGATTAGGAAACTAAAAATGACTTCAGTATTCTCTGCAGTACATAAGAGTTTATAAACACTCTCTAAAACATACTGCTCTTTGCAACACATTAGACACACAATCAAGACACAAAATTAAGGATATGTTCAAGTAAAATTATATTTCTGTGAATACCAGGTGCTTTACGGTCTCAACGTCAATTTTGGATTTGTTGGTTATCCAAATATTCTTAACCTTGAAAATACCCTTTCAGTTGGTGGAATGTGCCTGATATTGAATGCCATATTTTAAATCGTAAATGTGATTTGTTTCTTCACTTAAAACTTTTAGTTAGGAATTAAGTTCATCAAACCAACCTGCGTTCTTCTCCCTTATTTATTAATAGTAATACCTAAAAGCCCATTGAAGCATAGAAAACCTTTCACAGTTCATAAATCAGTCATTGTTCGCTGCAGTTTTCAATGCAACATTCAGGTTTTCTGATCTTGCATCTTAGGCTTCACATCAGGGTATGATTATTTATAAGTTGGTTTAAGCTAAATTCTTCATTTTTATTCTTTCAATATACGATACTACATCACAATGCAAAAACAGTTATTAATGGTTTCAATGTCATTTGCTGGGAATAAAAAAAAAAATATTGTATTATTTTGGTTTCGAACATGCAAACGCAAGTATCAAAGTGTTTACTTCAGACAGCACTCACAATTTTGAAACGTGGAAAGGTAATCATTTTACGGGGAACTTGAAAGTTGGTATGTTGACAGAATGTAGCCACTGCCATATTAGCACTGACAACTAGGAAGCAATCTCAATGATAACATTGCTGCATGCTTTTCTCTAATAACTGTGATTTTTCAACATATACACAAATACATCATCGCTTCGGAACAAGAAATTTTCATCTTTGCTGCTTTCAGATTACCAACATACGAAGTGGCATGTAATTCAAAAGGTTTTGAAGAAACCTCAGTTTTTTAAATAAAGTTGGATGAAATTAGATGAAAAGAATATGTTACCTCCTGCTGGGCTCGAACTCAGGTTGCCCGCATACTAGTCCGACACAATAAACAGCACTCCAAACGAGACAACACGAAACGTTTTTGCAAGTAGTTGACTAAAAGAAAAGTTAAGTTTCAGATTGCTAATTCCCAAAGTATAACATGACTTGGCCGGTGTGTCTTGCATTTTCTGTACTTTTGTTATTTGAGTAGCTTTCTCTCCCTAGGTTAATGACGGGAATAGTGAGGAATGTTTTTTAAACGATGAACATAAATACACACCCATGAATAATCACCCTCACAAAAAATCCAGAACTCGAGCCTGGAACCTTCGATGCGAGGTGCGTTTCTTGTTCTAACTATATCTGTGAGTTTTCGTTAGATTCATGGTATTTCATGAGTAAATATGAAGAAAGTAAATAAATAAGACAAGTGGGTGGAAGGGACTGGAGAATCGTATTTACGGAACCATTGAGAAGATATCCTTTGCCAAGATAGAGAATCTCTATATCCCTTGTGATAGAGAACCTATTAGAAGAATGAAAGGACAGATTAAAATATTAAATTTGATGTGTATCCTTGCATCAAAATGTCTAGAAAACAATATAATATACTTGTTCACTGCTAGAAAAAAAAAATTTTTTTTGCCCATGGTGGGGATCAAACCCAGGCCTCGCTGATGAAAGATCTGCACGATAACCAACACACTATCAATAACACTACATGTTATTTTCTCCAGTCAGTCTGTTTCCTCCCTCAACAACTGAAAAAGCAAATGCATCTTATTTTCACTGATAATTGTTTCATTGTCTATTGATAGAAACCAGGTATGTCAAAAATAGATGCGTTCTTTCTGTGAAATATCCCATATTTCGCACATCATGCTTCTCTGTTTACTGATATTTTCACATTCACTTGGAAGTTAAAACTTAGCTTTGTCTGTGAGTTTTCACGTGCATGTGTGTGACAAGAGTGGTGTGAACGTGTGTTGAATGTTGTTCTAGGTATTATTTTCATTCAAAGCATTAATACAATTGTAAAATATAGAACTTAGTGTAATGCAAGGAGTGAAAATATAAACCCAGTACGTCAGGTTCGTTCCCAAACAACATTAAATAAAGGAACGTAACGTGGACCTAGTATTATTCCATGTCGAGAACACGAGACATTACTTCCGACAATCTTCATCTCGTATTTCTCTTTGGCATCACTGCTCAATTTACAGAGATGTATACCCATGACTAGTATGCAAGCCGCAGAATTGCAATGTTGGTTGGGTTGTCTACTCACAAGGAGCTTGGTGGTCAGACATTGAGGGCTTGCTTCAGTGCTTCTTCAATAAGGTCGTTACAACCCAGAAGTGTCCGTGACTGTACAACAAATGCTTCTGAACAATGCAGAAATATGTTGGAAATATCTGGTGGAAAGTATTTTGAAACATTGTAAAAATTAAAGATGAATTGCAAAACTTTCCTAGTACTCTTTGTGTATCATGGGAACAAAGTGAGGACGACAGCCAGATGTTTGTACATATGGGCATATGCATAGATAGATAGACAGATAATTCAAAACATATACAAGTGATGGTATCAGTGGGAATCACTAAGAGAGAAATTGGTTATCAGTATCATTTCAATGTGGAATTGCTTCAAGCTTAGAAATAAAGTAAACATATTCACTAGTAATTAAAACAACTACAGTGAAATTTCGGTGTTATTTTTTCAGGGGACTGAGCTAGAAAAAAAATAACATGTATTCAATCATGGAAACTTTTAAATTTTGCTATTTTGGGAACATCAAGATTGAATGTTTAATGCAGGAAATTTTAAATTCTGTGACTTTTAATTATTTACCTTCAGTTTGAGCAGCACTCTTAGTGCATCTTTCGGCAGATGATCTAGGCTTAGCAGGAGATGAAGTGGATCTCTTTCTTGAAGATTTCACTTCAGAAGAAGATGGTTCTGGAAAATACATTTATTTCATTACTACTACTTGTAATATGAATATAATATAAAAATGTTATTCTGTTTCCCCTCTCTCTTTCTTGCTTTGTTTTTAAAGTCACTTTTCTGCCTCTCTGTGTTAATTTCAATGATGTGAAAGAAAAGAACAATCATTCAGTGTCAAAAATTGAATCCTGAAGCTGTGGTTTTCAGTTCATGAGTTCGGCACTCGACAACTTTGACCACAACGATCATCTCAGACATTTTGGAGGTGATGTGAGCAGCACCATGCCTCAGCCACCTTTACCCCCTCACCAGGATTGTCACAGGTATCCATTGATTTGAGACTGAGTGGGCCCCAGAGCCGCTTTATACAGTGACAAGGCTGGAGAAATTCCAACCTTAGATCACCCACCCTGGGAATCAAACCTGGATCTCTCATGTGGCAGTCAGATGCCATACTGACTAGACGACCAAGCATCTCTTCTGTATCTTTTTGATAATAAAATATAATTCATTGCACCGAAAATAGTGCCTTTTCATATACAAATGGCATCTAAAACTAATTATTTCATAAAATTATTTCAAATTAATAATTATGCCTATTAATTTATTATAACCATCTACAATGTTATAAAATGGAGTTTCATAAGGTAAATCCATATTTTTTAGCACCTAAGAATCTGTTCCCTACTTATAAGAAGAGTTCTTGAAAAGAATTAATTCCATATTTCAGATCATAATCACTGAAAATAAAATTTATCATCTTAACATACTACACGTTTCTGGACTTAATGGTAGAAGCTCCATGAAAGTTTTAGGAGAATCATCTCCTTTCTCATCCTCAACACCAAACAGCTTCACAGAGACCAAGGCACTATTCACATCACCCAAACCTATAAATAAATAATGCACGCAAATGAAAGTTACAACTACATGGAAATATAGAAAATACAGTCAGACTTAAAATTATTACAAACTATATGGAGTTGAAAAAAAAAGTTAAGTTGCTCATACCTTGTGTTGTGTTGTAATTGCTTATATTTGAGATGACTTGCACATTAGATATTTTAACTTGAATATACGAAGGTGCAGCAGGTGGAATATGAAACATATGATTGGCATTCTTATTTATGTAAGAAAGTAAGTGTTTAAAAACTATTTGTGACTATTTGTAAGCAATGACATGGTGTGAAGGCTATGGACTATTATGTGAATCTGCTTTAGAAATAATTTTTGGATTGACAAGGGTTCATTTTGTTAGGTTTTGTGTGTTCTGGTGCTTGAAGCATTGTACGCAAAACAGATTACCTCACCCTGGTTACAAAACAAATATCCAGAGGTGACTCATACAACTCCAAGAAACTTTCCACCAGCCCCTTGTACTTGTTACCCAATATTGTCCCCACCTCAACAAAATCAAACAAACTCTATGTTTCCTCCTTCTTATCCTCTACAGTGATCTCCACACCAGAGGCCTAAGTCTTGAACTGTGTACTAGGTATTACAATCTCATGACATTTTTGTCAAGAAAGACTTATGAGTGCCATTTATCATAGTCCCTCTCTTCGTTGATATGTATGGTAGGTTTTTGTGTGATCAATTTCAAAGTGTTTATTTCACTTGGATATAAATTGAATAATATAGCCAAAGTTCTTGCATACCTGGCATTGCCAAAGTTGCCAATACACCTTTATTTTTTATTTTTAAAAATATACTTTTTCAGTTCAATAACTACCCACAGAGACCATCGATACACATCAAAAAGTTTTACGAGTGACTTCACAGCTGTCTTTCATCCATGTTGGCTTTTACTTTGTACAAAAACTTTTTTACACAGTAGTAACTTTTTCTGCACACAAATGTTCATGTAGAGCATGAATTCCTTCTTTAATGTTTAAAAAATATCCACATGAGGTCATTCCATGTCAAGTGGCCTAGACTAATTTTGACTAAACTTCTACAAGTTTTATGTACGTATCCCACATGGAGACCTGCAAAGTTCCAGATTCATAAGTAGTTTGGTTGGTGCATCAGAGCAGGCATGTATCCAAGGGGGGCTTATGGGGCGCAAGTCCCCGAAAGTTTTAGGTTTACAATAGATAAAATGAGGTTTTTTATTTCTTGTGGTGTGAAATAAAATAATGTAACGATAACTTAAAGGGAGGAATAATTATTGAGGCAAGATGGAGAATGCTCTGTAACCCTGTTATTGATAAAAGCATGTATCCAAGGTAGGGTGCAGAGGGATCAAACCCCCCCCCCCCTGATTTTTTTTCAGTCTACACTAGATATAATTAGATTTTTGGCATCTTGAATAAAGTGACAAAATTTAATTAGAGAAATAATTATCAAGGCAAGACGGAGAATGTTCTATAACCTTATTATTTTCAATAGCATGTATCAAAGTTGGGGATTAGGGAGCTCGACCCCCCAGAAAAGTTTTTAGTTTACACTCGATAAAATTAGGTTTTTGGCTTCTTGAATAATGTGACAATAATTTGAGGAGAGAAATAATTATGAAGGCAAGACGGAGAATGTTCTATAACTTTATTATTGTTAATAGCATGTATCCAAGGTGGGGATTAGGGGGATCGACCACCCAGAAATTTTTTCAGTTTACACTAAATATAATTAGATTTTTGGTTTCTTGAATAATGTGACGATAATTTAAGGAGAGAAATAATTATCGAGGCAAGATGGAGAATGTGCTGTAAGCCTGTTATTGTTAATAGCATGTATCCAAGTTGAGGATCAGGGGGCTGGAGCCCCCAAGGAAATTTTTCTGCTTACGCTACAAAAAAATAGCTTTTTGGCTTCTTGAATAATGTGAAGATAATTTGAGAGAACTAATTATTGAGACAAGATGGAGAATGTTCTATAACCCTGTTATTGTTAATAGCACATATCCAAGGTGGGAATCAGGGGACTCGAGCCCCCCCAAGAAAATTTTTCAGTATACACTACATAAAATTAGGTTTTTGTCTTCTTGAAAAATGTGACGATAATTTAAGGAGATAAATAATTATCAAGGCAAGGTGGATAATGTTCTATAACCCTGTTGTTGATAATATTACACATAAACTTTTCTTGCGCTTTCGGTGTTGTCGCAGAGAACTTGAGCACTATATGAAGACTTGTCAGCATTTGAAAGCTGCACAACAAAGTTAGCACACCATATGTAGGGTGATTCGTTGTAATTTCTAATCTCTGGAAAGTGCAAGTGGGAACGTTCTTGAATAAGAGAAGGAGTCAAACTACTGGCACGATATTAACGAATGGTTTTTATCTGCAGAACGTTCTAAAATATAATGAGGATATGAATACACAGCTTTAAATTCCCGGTTGATCTGTTCAACAGAATAGGTTAATGAGACTTCAGAGGTAAGTGTAACAGGTCATACTGTCGATTAGTGATCAGTCAGTGTCCATTGGCTTTCTTATAAGATCTAATGATTCTAAAATGACAAGGACTAAATGCCATAAAGTAATGAAGTCAAGCATACTATTATTTCCAGTTCCGGTCCAAAGCTGAAGACATTCAAAAGAGTGGAACTTCCAGAGCCGCAGTGTAGTGCTAAGTTCGGGTTGAGGACCGAAGAGTGAATATTTCAGCAGTACCGGGTATTGGATTGGTTTATTAATAAAGAAATAAACTGCAGAGATCAACTGAAAATCAAAGCTTTGAGTGATGTTGTTGTGCCTGGACCAAATTTCGTGTATGCAGTCCGAGAATTTCATGGCAAAAAAAAATATTTTTGTTTAAGCCTACTGGGTACGACACAGTCTCAAACACTTAACTACCACAAAGGGACAGCCAAAAATTTTATGCATGTCAAGAAGATGTTGCATATGTAGACATTTTGGCAGAAATTGCAGGCTCTACCAGGACCCAAATCAGGGCTCTGGCATACAGCGCCATTGCGCTACCAACTGAGCCACTGAGCCACCCTTGGCTTTAACTGATTTCTTGCTAAAATATGTGCATAGTACATATCCTGTTTATGTCAAATCGTAACATGTTGCCTGTATAACAAACAAGCACAGAAAATAAAGGAGAAAGAAGAAAACTGAGGGGCATTCTCACCAGTTGAGGAGACATTTTACTTTTATGGTCAACACGAGCTGCTGCTTCGAGGTGACAATGACAGTGGCCTACTACAAGAGATTTCACACCATGTCGCTTGAGGATTTTCACACCATGTCACTTGAGGATTTCACAAGTCTAATGTAGGTTTGTGTGGTCTTTTGTGTGAAACGTTGCTTTGGATTGGCTCATTCCAAAGGACATGTATCACTTGTCCCTTCGGTCTGAATTCTTCCTAAATCTTGAAGATTCAAGTCACAAGGATGGAAAATTAGGGCTTTGTGAAGGTTAAGTGCGAAGGCAGGTGACAAAACCCTAAAGGATAATATCCAAACCTGCAGGAAGAATGCATCTTACTCCAATACAAAATTATAAAAACTTCTGGTGAATTGATTTTAAAAAATGTGTCCAAAATAAAGAGTGGCAGTGGCATGCCCAGAATTTTCGGAAGGGAGGGAGGTTATACATACTATTTTTGGTGGTCAGCCCTCATTTTGCTATCTTTTCCTATCTTTGACTTTCTTTTTTTAAGGAATAATTGATCACATGGGGTTATGACCAAACCAACCCTCCCTTGGACACATTACTGGAGATAAATGAGTAGCCATTTGATCATATTTGGAGACAAAACATTAGATGTGTTGGGAACGGAAGGGTTTTCACTGTGCATTAATTGTTTCGCGATCCAACATTAGTCGAAAAATTGTCCTTTGTCTCGTGCCGATTATATAACAAGACTGCAGACGCTGTGACAGACAACTTTGAACACTTGTGAGTGCTTAGGACTGAATATGAACAATTTGGTGGGCTTTGGCTTTTTATAAGAGCTGCAAACATGGGAGGATAAGACACATTAGTGGTGTTCAGGCTCGAATGAAATAGAAATATTCAAGAACTGTCTGCGTCCAGTTTGCAGCCTACAGTTTAAATCTTGGGTGGCCGAACATCTTCTGTAAATAGTAGGTAAGCTCAATTTGACTTTTAGTGGTGTAGGTGTTTTAACATTTTGTACCCCCCCTCCCTACCCATTTGCCTTCAGTTGACATTGTACATGTAAC